>NC_069112.1:60800164-61418690 GCF_025612915.1 Magallana angulata
AACATTGTAAATTAAATCGAAATATAGTAAATCAAGAGAACACTGATGTTGAAATTTTGGTTTTTATGTCCATACTTTTGATCAACTTCGTGAAATTAAAATGCCCCCCCCCCCCCCATAAAAAAAGAAAAAAAATGAAAAAGAAATCATTGTTAATTTGTTCTTTTGTATAGTCTGCAAAAAGAAGTTGTATAAATGGTTTTATTTTGCCGGACACATTTTCATCATTGAATGATCTATGCTTTCATAAATGCAGTGAATAGATGCAATAATGTAACACGATAAAGAAATAAATGTGTGAACATTTACCGGATTTTTCTAAATACTTCTTTTTTATTATATTCCACTGAATAACTTGCGATGGAGTATTGTATTTTACATCCCCCCTCCGGGGCTGGGGATAGGTTGTAAACGCAACTCTAATACCTTTGCACTGAATTCAACTAAGCGTATGTTAGGCCACACCCAAAAAAAATGTTCGTCGGACCTTACGCTACTTATTGAACAAAAGTACATAAATAGTATTATGTGAACTTCCTCGTGTCAGAAAATCTCGTTCTTTTTTCTGTCGTTTATCTGCGTTCAGAAACCACTGGTAATTTAGTAATCGTTACTAGTAACAGAGTAATCTTTGGTTGACCTGTACACAATCTGTTTTTGAATCTTAGGATTTGTTAAAGTTAATAAAAACTACAAAAAACGACGATATTTTTACTACAAAACACTGCCATAAATATGACCTGCGATGTCTTGTGAACTGTTTTAAACCCATTGAGTGGCTTGTTCATCGAAGTGAGGATGACAACATAATGGGACAATATATCAGCTCAGTTTATAGAGTCAGAATATTGGGATAGAATTAAACGAGATTTTGAATACGCTCCTAAGTATATTGAAAATCGTAACATTAAAGGTACAGTTTTTATTACATGTTATACGGAATTCGGGATTCCTTTGGCTCTAATCCCCTTTATTATATAATGTACTAATGAGTATGAGGAATACACCCAACACACACGTTATATAAAATGTAAGGGGGTTCAGTCAGGAACAGAAAATTAATTTTATAGCGATGATTAGTCAGGTAATCGTTTTTGTCTTTAAAATGACAATACATATGTACTTTAACAATGATTTCGGGACCATAACACAATACTCCTTTAACATACAGACTTTTAACTTGTATCATAGATAGATGGTATATAACCTAGTTCAACCTTACCACAAATTTTGACCTTGACCTAGAATTTTTATTTCAAGGTCATATTAGAAAAAACTTCATTGTTCAACTTCTGAATATACTTTGACAGAAGGACTTCAAACTTTAAACAAAGAACAACAATAGTACACTTAGGTGTACTATTGAATAATATTTGACCTTGATCTTGTTTTACTCAAGGTCAAATTAAGAAAAAAGTAATAAAATTTTGTCTGGGTCATGACTTTAATACCCTTTGACATTAAGACTTCAAACTTGGAACATAGGTAGATGGTATTGAGAAGGAGTGCACGCCACCAAAAGTTCCGACCTTGACCTATTTTGTTTTTTAAAGGTCAAGTTTTTGATAAAAAAAATATTGTCGGAACCATAACACAAGACTCCTTTAACATACAGACTTTTAACTTCATTGTTCAACTCCTGAATATACTTTGACAGAAGGACTTCAAATTTTAAACAAAGAACAATAATAATACACTTAGGTGTACTATTGAATAATATTTGTTAAATTTGCCCCATATTACAATCCTTGGGGAGAAGGGGAGACATGTGTTTTTTTGTAAAAAAAAACAATACCCACTAGTTTTATATAAATTTGTCAACAAATATCTTATTGCATGTAAAAATGCCCAAAAAATGGCAATTAAATTATACAATTTTCATGCAAATATCATGCAAACATATTCGCATGTGAAACCTTTCATCGGATTTCCGCATGATTTTCTAACAAAAAGTAATAAGCATGAAGATCGTGCGAGCCACTTTTCAATGTGTAGGGGTATGCTTCAATTAGGGGGTCACATATTAAGATAGTAATACAAAGATTATTTGTTTATAAAACCTTATCAAACACCAATCAGCCAGAATACTGTTACATGTACTTGTGTAGAAACATTCTCATTTGTTGTTTAAAATCAATCAGCCAGAAAAAATTTACACAGACCGTGTAAGAAAGCATCCTTGGGTAGATTATATTCAAGTTTGTTCAAATCAAAAATTCCTCCTCGATGGACGGATCTAGATTCTCTGAATAATGTTTTGTAGCCTTCGTCTTTTACAAAGTTTTTACGAATTCAACATTCTGATAGGCATATAATGTCATACGTACACAGGTACATGTAGCACTTTAACTGTCCAAACTGTATAATTGTTCCATTTAAGACTTTTGGAGGGCATTTTCATTCTCCGGACATCATGCTCTGTAACACTTTTAGGACTAAATCATGCATTTCTAAATTGTTTCTCGTGTTGCTTGTTGTCTGAGAATCTAATTTGTTGGTCGTGAATCAGTTCGCTAAGCATTACCTAAGCATTAAAGAATTCAATTGCTGTACATGTATAATACATGAAATGAAGGATTGTAAATTTTTGCGTGTCAAACTCGCTCTATCACGAGTTCGTCATCTTGACGGACATAGAACCGCATAACATATATGTACGCTGTATTATGACATTGCAAACATTGTTTGCAACATTACAGAGTACATCTTATACTGTCCTAGCTGACCAATCTTAAAAATTGCTCATTGATTTTGCCATTGCAATTTGAAGGTTACAATTTATTTAGGCTAACTAATGAAATTACGTAGTTGTTAGAATATATGAACAGGTACTTGTCGACAATTGGCAGTAGGCATGTTTAGTTTTTATCTGGGCTGCTGTATATATGCTTTAACGCAAAAACAAATGGGGTTTGCATGAAGGCTTTTTGTGGGGTATATTTTTGTCCCCCGCCGCAACGCGGAGCGGGGACATAGAAATGCCGGGCGTCCGTCCGTGGGTCTGTGTGTCCGTGTTTCCGTCCGTCACACTTTTTTGTAAGCGCTCTCATGCCTACAAAATTTGACGGATTTTCATGAAATTTATACCAAATGTTTATACCACTAATACCTTGGTCAAGTTCCTAAATCAGCCTTGGTCGATATCTAAAAAAAAAATCAAAATATTTCAATTTTCCCATAAATTAATTTAGAATTGTAAAAAAATCCACTGTTTGATACATACTAAACTTTAGTCGATAGTACATGTATGTTTGCATTGTATGTCCATTCGGAAAAGGTCCATTCCACTGTTATACATAAATAATAGGAACGTGGGAACTAAGAACGCGGGTTGGCTAAAAAAGAAAATTGTAGTTCGAGTTTATTATGCATCAGAGAATAATAGCTCCTGGTTTGGTTCAGGAAATGTATAATTTTTTTCAATGATGCATTTCTCTTTATTTTGCATGTTGGGAGTTTTAATTGGGTAATACAACTTTTGAAAACAAATAAACCATTTAAACTGTTTAAATGTTACCATTGATGCCCTGTCAAAGATTCGTAACAAAACAAGTTATGGCAGCTTTGAATGTTAACTTTGTTTCGGCATTATGCAGAAGTTTAGAATACTGGGAAACGATGCTTCCGTGAGCACCATACCGCATTTTACCCAATTATGGCCATAAAATCACCTTTTCAAATCGTATACTGATAAAAAATACAGATGACAATTTTGATAAAAAAAAAACCCACACTTTTCAACTCATATACGTAAAGAATGATGCTAATATCAAATAAAAACACAAGACTAAAAGTTATAACTTTGTACTTACGAATTCCTGAAAATAAAATGCGCAAAACCATGCGCACAGCCATTAAAATTTTCACATCTGGCCGATCACTGGCCATCAGACATAAAGAAAACCGTTTCTGTGTACGTTATTCAAGAATATATGGTACAAAAATCGCTAGTTTTTCTTAAAAATGGGTTTCGAGAAATTTGAAATGCATGTTCAATCGATTGCATACAGTAAAGATATAATACGTGTCCATAAAATGAAATAAAAAAAGCTACGAACTAATTGTATATATCAAAAGAAATGTGTTAATACATGCAAAATACATATAGCCTGAAGAGAAAACGAAATGTCTGACTGTACACAAGATGTCGTTTCAGATAAAATATTCGATGGCGTGTTCGGTTATACTTGCATATAGAAACATGTGCATGAGCATATAGAATTAATATCTGAATAGAAAAAAATGAATAACTTTATAACAGTTGATAACTGTCTAGACTTTAGGAGTGAAACGCAATTTTTTTTTCACAAATTTAAAGATTATAACATTCCCCTGTAATAATGTACATGTATGTTACTTTTAAAATCATTATCGCAAAAAGTAAAAGGCTTCAGGCCACGACCACCTCATTGTAAAAGCAAGCACACCATTCATAAAGCTTGCAGGTGTATTTTTTAAACAGAACCGTGAAAAAAATAAAGCGTTCTGTTTAAAAAGCAAACTGAACAATCCGTGCAACTAGTGTTGTAGCATATTGTTGTGTTCTGTACATATCCTAAATGATCATAAACTGACTTACTTTAGATTTGTCATACCGGCTGAAGGATGTTACCATCACTGTTGGGCTGACAGAATCAGATGTCAACTCTCCCTGTGGTTTCTTTGCTGGTCCCGGTACCGCGTCACAGCTGGTCGTCATCGACTGTCCGACATCAACACAGGGGAGATTCGTAAAGATCTCCAAGATAACTGAGTATCTCACTCTTTGTGAAGTTGACGTGTTTGGCGTCCCCGTCTAATCATCAAATTAATTGGTGTCATAGATGAAAAGTTACCGTATAAAAATACATGCATTTGTTTGATTATCCCGGATAATTTATTATTTATCTTTTTTTTTAATTCAGCTGTACAAGTCTTACTTATGCCTTCAGTCAGCTCAAGCATACATGAATCTTTTACAACATATACCACAGCATACAATATGACATAGCACTGAAATCTTATACCACTGCTTTGGAATCCGATAACATGACATATAATCTCCTGATTGCCATTCATAACATAGCATACAGCATGATTTAACTCTCTTTTAAATGATTTTATTTTATTATTTAAAAGGTTTATTATTACAGATCAATGGTACACTTAAGCTTCTTATCATTTTAGTTCAAATGTTCTGAACTCTTCTGTACACTGCGGGTTTTAAGTCAGATTTCATTGCATACCATTGTATCATTAAGCCTTTTATTTCAAATATTCATAGCACAGCATACACATTTCATAGCGTGTTATTAAAAAAGTATAGCATATCATTAAAATGATAACCATAGCATAGCATAATTATAAAAGACATGCATGAAATGATTATTTATATGTATTTGTTTGAGTCTGTCCCAAGATATTTCAGCAGCACATTTGGGCGATTTTTTTTTATAAAAATACACATACACATACATGTGAAAAAAGTGCAATTGAAATAGTTGAAAGAGATAAATTCCAAGATAATTTAATTGACACATTATCATATTTCACTCGGGAAAATACACAGGAGCGAAAACAGATTCCTTACGGAGATTTATAATGAGGAATGTTTACATTTTTTCTCCATTCGGAATACATCGCGCAATTTTTCAACGTAATCATCAGGGCTCGCTGCAATACAAAATCCCCGTAGACATCACATATTTTGGCATAAATATCAAGAAATTAAGAAAAATGTGAACCCAGGATATCTTGGGACAGTGTGTAGGTATGTTGCGTGATGACTCTATCTTATCTCATTTATACCACATACACTGTATGTATTGACTGTGAATCTATGATGTACCTTTATATGTATCAACATTTACAAAATTCATTCGAATTAATTCCTGTTTGTTTTGGTTATGTGATAGCAATGTTGTGTCAATAAAAGCAACTGCGGTTTTTTTTCCTCGTTTTTTTTAAATAGAACACTGGAGACGACATGGTTATCATTTACCCAGAAAAGAGATTCTTATATAACTTTCGGATCGTGTCTTTAGATTAAAATTCTATAATGACACGTTGAAGCGGGTGACAAAACGAATCCTGTTTAACACATCTTCAGACAAATGTATATCATTTATAAATGTGTCATTTCCTTATCACTTACTGTTTTTAAGATCTCGAGATATCACGAATGTATTTTTTTGTTCTGGACATAGAACGGACGACCGGTGTAATGAAGAATAAAGACCCAAGTAGAATAATGACCAGGGGTCATTTTTTGACGTCGAATAATGATCGCCCCTTGCTGTAGAATAATTGGATTTTTGTAAAGAAAAAATAACCCAGGGGTTATTTTTCTTCATGTTAAACATGAAGATAAATGACCCCCTCAGAAAAAGGACCCCCGCTGTAAAAAAAAAATAGAAATGGGTTACCCCGTGCATGTATCCAATATGTTTGACTTTGAAATTACTTGAATTTTCAATGCTTGGCTAATTTTCAAGTTATTAACACCGAACGTGTAAAGAAATAGAGGTATACAGTTCTTTCATATCCTTAGCAACACACACAAAAACATTTTCATTGCCACAAATTGATTAATAACAGTTACGTTTTTGGGAGTTGATTTAAATCAACTCTCCTATGCAGTTACTCTGGCAAACCGAAAGTGAAACAGTGTTTGGACCTAAGCACAAATCATCACCGCTGACAAGACTAAGTTCTTGAAAATAATAGAAAAAAAATCGATGTAATGTATGCTGAAGCATTGTTTTTTAAGGAAACTTAACTATATACACTTTGAAAATAGTCAAATTTTACATACTACGCTTAATTTAAATATTTTTGTAGTCTCATGTATTCCTACGCCAGAGTTAATATAGTCTCTGTCAAGAAGACGCTCCGCTGTCTCCGTAAATCTGCGACAAGCAGAGAGGGGGCTCTCTTGCTTGTCTGATATTAACGGAGATAGCCGAGCGTCTAGTTAAACGAGACTAGAGTTCGATATCAATAGTGGTTGGATTCATACAATTTTCAGAATTGTTTCGATAACTAATACATACTAGTACTAGTAGTTGAAATCTATCTTTAAATATTACACATGATTCATATGGGGTTTCTCGAAATTCTTGTCGGAAAAGTCTAAAAATTCATATTATAAAAAAGTGCGTAATTCAAATTCAAACTAGAAACTAATTTCCATGCAAGATAAATTGATTTTAAAATAAATGATGATCGATAAAATCAACTCCCGTCAGTACTTCAGTACTTTGATTTTTCTCGTCGACATATAGAGGGAAATGACGCTGCTCTTGTGTAGAAATCTGTTGATACTTTACCGTGAATACTTTTTATCAACATTTTATATAGCTGTATCATTTAAAAACGACATTTGATTAACAAAATTCATGCACAGCTAGTTACACATTATTTTACTGCGATTTTACAATTGCATCGGGAACAAATTGCCAGGTCTACACGTAGGTGATTAGAAACCTACCTGTACAAGTGTTGCAAAGCCATTCCGTAATTAAATAGAGAAAACGAAAGAAAAACAAATAATTTTACGTTATTTTTGTTGTCTTCTACGCAATATATATACATCGATATTCTAAACATTTGTTTTTAATATTGTATTTGTGATCATGAATAGACTTTTTTTAAGCAATTGTCTGAAGAGTAAGTAAATCTTAAATAGATAATAAACATTGATCAAATATAATAGAAAGAGATTATTTCTAAACGAGTTGATAAGGAGCTCGGGCTCATTTGAGGGGTTTATATCCCACTTGATTTTGATAACACAAACTTTGAAACACACGCGTTAAGTAGAACAAAAACATTTTTTTACATTTATAACAAGCGTCTGAGGTCTTCTATCATATCTATGTCCATTTGCTCACTGTAATTTGTAATTTTTCTTTTCTTTTCACAACGTTATTGTGGTGAATGGTTGGCCGTTATCTATGCTTTATTTAAAATGTACATCAAACGAATTACAGGGCATTGCAGGAGACCAATGGGGCTGTTATTTCCAGTTCTCAAATTTGAGCTGTACTGGTACCACCAGGTGGTTCCGAATGGTTTATACATTTTGTTCAGAAGACGCGTTTATATTTCTTATCCAGGCTAAAGTTACTGCCTCCGAAGTTATCAATGCCTCTAAAATTGATACATTAATCATCTTGATATTAATTAAAGTATGTCGATTATCTATTATACTACTATATTAAAATAATATACTCGAATTTTTGGGCTTTAATACCGAGAAATCTGAATAGTACTGTCTTTGCTTTAAATATTTTAAACATCATTGGTACTTGGGGATTACCAATTTGGTTTTATATTTTCTCAATCAAGCTTTGCTAATTAATAATCAACGAAAATTCCTTTTAAAAATCCGGATATCATCTGAATTCTTTGGATGTTACAATCTTGCGCATGTGCATTACTTTCACGCTAAATCACGGGAGGCTCTTTAGATTATGTTAACACAAAATCAAATTTGCACGGATAAACTTAGAAACAATAATACAAATACGTGTAAATTTTCATTGAACATTTGTCATAAAGTCTGTTCCTCAAAGGAAATACGTGACGAAACTCTAACTCAGTGCATTTAATACGAAAATTCCGAGAGTCCCAAATGTCAGCATGCTGTGAAAATTCGAAGCAAGTAAACGTTGGTGAAAAAGTGGTTAACTCTTTATTAATATAAAATAATTTTTTAGCTGAAAGGAATTTACAGCCTCAAAATGGTTTGTTATGAACATTTATCTGCTATTTTCAATGCAGCTTCATTAATTTTCTCAAAAATTGTTTCAAAGCAATTCTACAATTTTTTGCTACATAACCGGTATATCGGAGGCATTTTAACTGTTGTGAATGCCTGTCCTGAGACACAGTTAGATTATTTAAACTAAGCAGAGTTTAATGAAATAAATAGCATTATTGTAGGCTGAAAGCTCGATGTATCTTTTTCGTAAATGTTCGGTATCATAAGCAATGTCAACCCGTGCACGCTCTTCTCAAAGTCTAGTAGAGTCAAATATATTATCTGTTTGAGTACTCTCAGTATTTTGATAAATTTCCTTACCGGCCGTTCGCCTTTACTGGCTTAATGGCTGCTCTAAATGGCTGCTAACTTCGGCATGGTTATCAGCCTATCAATGGAGTAAACCTTTTATAATTTTGGTTCCATCATTAATTCTGGGTGATGCACTTGTATACCCAGTAGTTTGTAGTAGGGGAAAACCGTCAATGTAAGTATAATTCATGAACAATATCGAGTCTACAGTGGTAGATACCAGTTAAAATGTTTTTGCGGACTAGAATATTTATATCTGGCAAAAACGTGAAGAACGAAAACATTTGGTCTATTCGACTGGTTGATTTTGTGAAACGGAAAAATGATTACACCTATATATATTCGACTAGAATTTTCTGATGAGCAACAAAAAACCGTTGAGAACGAATCTCATCAGAGAAAACAGCGCGATTAGTATTACCACGTGACAAGTTCAACATGGCTGAGCATAAGTCGTGAGTACAGAATCTGTTTTTTGTTTTTGTTTTAATTTTGTTTGCATCATGTTGATCTTAAATAAACCTTAGTAGCGTTAAAGATATATCAATTTGCAATGAAAATGAAAGCCTGTATGCACTATATGCGCAAACTCAGGTTCGACGGCTTCATTTATATACGTGTGTCACTAAGGCAGCTGATATGTGCACATGTAATGAGGTGTCAGTCGGCCACGGTCGGCTACCCAGAGGTTGTATCATTGCACACTTACGGCACGCTTGTATTTAAATGTATTTACTTTTTAAGCCCGTTTGCATATGTTAGTACATGTAAAGAAATAATTCTATTGATTTATCTCATGTGATCGTCTGTCAGCTGTCTGTGTCAACGTTCGATCCCGTTTAAAAAAAACTAAAGTATATTTTTATGTAGGTACTGGACACAAGTTCACTTGAAGTATTCTGATTGACTCGAAATTGTTCAAGTACTGGATGCCCCAACAATTAGGTGGCTAGAAAATGGAGGTAGGTCTTTTTTATAGCTAATAAAATAAATTAATTAAGTTTAAGATTTACATAGGTTTTTTCATTTACATTAGTACTTTAAATGATAATGAACTATGTTAATTTAATGGGTAGCTGTAAAATGATTATAATATGGTACCATTCATTTCAAAAAACAATTTACATCTGGTATTGTCACTTTACTCTCCTCTGATATTCTTTTAAACAGCATTGCAAACCCTGCAAAGTGGTGTAGTGAAGTTTATTTACATGTTTGAACTGAATGTGAATTTAGCATACTTTTTTTTCCAAGTGTATATAGGAGAGCAACCATTTCTTTGAGTGGGGGGGGGGGGGGGTGTAGATTTTGGGAAAAATAATTTTTACTTGAAAATGTTGAAAAGAATACTATGTTCTTCACTGGCATGAAAATAAATAATCTGACTTGAGTAATTTTGCCAATTTTACTCCCCTCAGAATCAAATGCCTCTTAACTGCAGCATTCGTTTAATTGCTATTAATTTATTGTAGGAATCAATCATGATTTACATACTTCAGGCTACATAATTTCAGCTTTTATTATTTGGTACAATGTATTTACATGCATTAAAAATGATATAAATTACAAACGCTTTTGCTCACAGATGAAGAATTGCTTCAACAAATACGCAGAAACTTAGAGGATTGTGGACAAGCAACACAGACCCAGCCTGCATGCATTGAAGAAGAAAATGTAGAATATGAAGACGATCAGGCACCAAACAGTAAGATGTTGTGTATTAATATGGTAGATCATGAAAAAGCCATGATATATCTGCATTTTGTTGTGTGAATTTCTATCCAGTTTAGTATATTTAGTTGGCAGGGACAGATTTGAACAAAATGATCATATATATCAAACTATATTGCCTGTGTTCTTAATTTCATATACTCAATGAATGAATTTATAGCAGGAAAGCAGCATAGAATTAAATTTAAAAACAAATATGATAAATACAGAGTTTTTATCTGCCTTTTGTACAAACAGTTGTATCCAGTTTATTCTGAAATGACTGAAATTTCGTAATGGACAAAACTGTATTAGTCTCTTGATTACAGACAGATTTAAACAGTTTTAAAAAAAAAATTCATGCAGATCCAAAGGAAGAGGGTATTAACTGTTACATTTAAAAAATAATAAACTTGTAAAGGCAGTCTTGAAATCTATTCAGCAGCTAGATTTGTAGTGCAATATACATTACATCTTTTTTCCATAATAGGTGATCTTGAAGACAATCAACCAGTTTCATGGAGCAGAGATGCCACAGAGCTTTTGATAAGCTTATATGAAGATTACGAACAAGAATTAGAAGATCCGAGGAAAAAAAAGAAGGATACTTGGAAAAAGATAACAGCAGCACTAAATGAAGCAGGGTACAAATATGTTCAAAATAAAGTGGAAGGCAAGTGGAGAAGCCTGCTGGCATCGCACAAAGATCTGTCTCTGAACAAGAAGAAAACTGGCCAGAAGAGGAAGACATTCCAGTACTTTGAGAAAATTGATAACATAATATCAAAACGCCATGATATCAACACTCCCTTTACTTCAGGGTCTAGTTTGAAAAATCAGAAGGAAGCCAAATTCAGCACAAAACAACTAGATAAAAACATGATCGGTTGCACGTCGATTAGTTGCACGATACAAACAGATGAGGACAGTTCCACCATGAGTACCAGTGACAGCGGAAAAATGCAAATGGAATTACCGAAACTTTGAGTAAAACTACCACTGCACGACGAAGACGTGAAAACAGGAAGATGAATTATGAAAAAAAATCAGGTAACGTGTTGGTCAAATATTTTAAAGAAATTGAAAAGCAGAGAAAAGAAGAATATAAGGAAAGGGAAAGAAAACGCGACCAACGCGCTCAGGAGAAAAATGATATAATGAGAGAATTGTTGGAAATAATGAAAAAATCTAATTAAGATTTAAGTATCGTAAAGTAATTTACTTTTTTATTTCAGATTACATTTCGAAATTGCCTCATCACAGTTTGGAAAAAAAATTCATGCATGTCAAAAACATTGATCATTACTGCAAATTATATGAGGTTTGATCATTACTGCAAATTATATGAGGTTTGCAAAGAATTTAGGAATGTGATATATTTCAAAAGAACAGCTTTTATTGTCCATCTTGATGCTTTGACAGAGAAAAGTGGGTTAAAATTTCTGCTGAATTTAAAGAAGCTGACCATTACAGCAATGAACAGTTTTCAAGAGATAGCTCTTTTACGTGTTGTTGACCTTTTTCTTGAATTTGAATTCCAGAATTTAGAAGTTCTTGTACTGAAAAAATTTCCTCTGGAAAACTCCTTGTTTTCAGCACTGCAGCTCTTTCACATGTTCAGTTATCAGTATTGCAGTTTGTGTCTTGTGATAAGGTTACTGTAGGACAACTGAAATGTGTTCTTGAACAGATCAAACATTGAAATACTGTGACATTCAGTGCAATTTAGAAAGTGTTTTACATAAATGTGTTTGCAGAATTAGCCAATCATTTAGTTTGGGAAGTAAAATTAAGTGTGAATAATCTAAAAGCAGTTCCCTCCAATCTTTTGAGGTTCACACGGTCGGCTTACAGAGCTACAATTGTGACCTAAATTGCAATTTTCCTGAATAATTGTACACTGATTAATAGGGGTTGTTGTGATCAATTAGAATTAAAACAGAGAACTTATTTCTTGGTAGGAAGAGGTTCTTTCAATAATAGGTGCGTGCTGTAATTTGACATGATGTAAAATTGCAATGTGGTGATCTGTCATTATTTTAATTTTGCTACCTGAAAGTCCCAGAAATATTCTGTATTTAAACTCGGGAAGATGTATTTTTTTTGGTGGACTTTCAAATATTTTTTATTTATGGTTATCACTATATACATTTGCTTTGTTTTGTGCCATGAATTAGTTTATTGCAGATGTGCATTGTTTCATTGTTATATTTTTGACTCAGGAAGAGCGATTTCTCTTTTTATTTTGTTATTAAAGAATAAAGTTGAACTACGTGTAATTGTTTTTATTATTCATAAAAAATAAACAAATTTCTCATAAACACAAATCTTGCATGGGATCATAAGTGAGGGATTCGGACTCTAGATATGTGATAATGCTCTTGCAATTTAAAGTCTTTTGAGTGACCCTCTGTTTATCAAGGCCTGGTCGTATTCACCTGCACTGGGCATGACTTGAGGGACTTGTTCATCTGTCATCATATCCTGGAAATCATCATTGTTTAGGATGCATATATAGTGTAATATACACCCTGTCACTATAGTTTTTACAATTAATTTTGTATCATTTTGATCAAGGTACTTTAATCTGGTAAATCGTCCTTTTAGTAAACCAAACGCACGTTCGACTGTACTGCGAATGCTGCTGTGGGTGTAATTATAATGTGTTTGGACTTCAGTAAGATGCCCATTGTCTCTTAAAAGGCTTTAACAACCATGAAAGATTCGGATAAGCTGAGTCACCTAACAAATGACCATCTCCACATAACTCTGGTCCATTTTCAAACAATTTTGAATGGCAAAAAACTCGCGCCTCATGGCCCTTTCCTGGGAAACCAGCACAAATGTCAAAAAAGCGAAGATCTTCTCGTACAACAGCTTGCAGTACTATTGAATAATAATCTTTACGGTTGTAATAGTCAATTCCCCTTTCTGATGCTCTTTTAATTGGAATATGTGTGCCACCAATGAATCCAATAATGCCAGAAAAACCTCTAAGTTCAAAATACATATCCTTGATTTCTTGCATTTCTGGAGGTGTGGGCCACAGAATAACTGCATCTCATAAATAGTCATTAATAAAAGTTATGAAATTGTGTATTGCGTATAAAGCTGTGCTTTCACTTGTTCCAAACCGATCTGCAATGGAATGCAATGCAATGAGAAATTCCCTACTTTTACTTTCATTTTCAGAGTTTTTCAATACACACGCATTTTGCCGGAAAACGAATCTGACTTCAAAACACGAAATTTTAACAGGAAAGAGACAATTTAATGAGCTTTCATTCAAGAGGTCCCTCGTTGCTGAACGAAAATTAGGGTCGGAGCTATGAACCCTAACGTTAACATTACCGCCTATGGAAAATGCATTAGTGGACTATACCCAACTGCATGAGCAGAAAAAAATTACCCCCCCCCCCTCCAAAAAAATAACCCTGGAAAGTACATATATATGTAATATTCTAGGCTTTTTCTTACTAGGCTGAACTTTCTTAGGTTACAGAAGTCTCCTGGCCCTATGCTGTAGAGCGTGAGGGGTCAAATGGCTACTTAACACTAGGGCCTTCAGTTCCGAAGACTTCCCAACATATGACGTTTGAGGGAAAGGAGCCTGCTTCAAAGACGAATGAGTTTCCTTTTTCATCTTTACTGCCTCTCGTCCCTCAGGAAAGTGCATCATGTACTTCCGAAATTTTTGTTTGTTGATTGTCTGTTCTTTTGGTTGCTCCTTGCTGGATTCTGCCTCCAATACCATTTTCATGACCAGCCATCCCGCATATCCAAGGCAATTTTCCAGAATCCAGCTAAAAGTTTGGCCTCTATAAGTACCAAACAGAAGTTCATGTTGCCCCAGTACATCAACTTCATTGCTGGTTACTCCATGCTGCTGGCGAATTCGTCTAAAGGCAATGGCTCTGACATGTTCACCCGTCTTCGGTTTCCCCCAGTATCCCCTTGCCTTGTTCTCTCTGGCAATAGAGACTACAGCTGGTGTGTCTGATAAGTTCAGCTTTCCATTGCCATACTTTCTGAAATTTGGGGTCCTCATGCTACAAGAAAACAAAGTAAATTTAATTTGAAAATAATTTGATTCCTGATAAAATAAATTTATATCAAATCAATAATTATCATTACTCAAAAAAGTCCAATAAAAACGAATTGAAGCACACTTCATTTAATGCACCACAGTACAAAATGCAATAAAGCGTATGGTTTAGGGTAAGGATACTGTGGAATCATTTAATTTCGTGGGGGTCAATTTTCGTGGAATGCGGGATTTTTGCTTGTTCGTGGGGTTGTAATTTTGTGAACGAGTCAGTTTTCATTGTCAGTAGGTAAACCAAACCTTTTATAATAAGTTTTCGTTTCGCGTATCTACACGTCTTTTCGTCCAAGGTAACGTTCTCGGGTGTATGAAATACCTGAATGCGGTGAAGCATGAATAGTGCTCTCGGCCTTATATAGGGAGTGTGTAGCGATGAGCAGAACAATAGAAATCGACAACTAATATGATTCAGGGTTTGAGTTGTCAAATCCAGATTGTTAAAAAATTTGAGTTCATCAGTAAAATTTGTTTTAAATACAAAACGTATTCATAAAAAGAATTCTTATTGACATAACAGTCGATTTTTTTTTGTCGATTTGTTCGTGGGGTTGTAATTTTGTGAACGAGTCAGTTTTCATTGTCAGTAGGTAAACCAAACCTTTTATAATAAGTTTTCGTTGATGTAAATTCGTGGACAAGGACTACCCACTAATACCACAAAAACTGAGCCACCACGAATTCTAATGATTCCACAGTATTTAAACAAGAGGCCCATGGGCCACATTGCATACCTGAAACAACTGTATTGTACCTCTATCGCACATGCTTTGAATGTGAACAAAACTTCTGAAAAGCCTTTCAAGCCTCAAAATATTTGAACATGTTACTAACCGAGTTCACATCCCAATAAATTTGTTAACAAGCTGTACATTTAAGATGGCTTACTACACCTGGAAATAGTTTCTCAAATCAGCAGAATATTACTTGATTTGGATAGTAAACCTGAGGTAGATTCAAACTCATAATCTGTTGTTCACAAGCCCGCTAATTTAACCGCTAAGCTATGGTGATAGTCAACACAATCTTTTAATAAAAGCAATTTCAACAGAACATTTAAACGCAATCTAAAGACATAGTCGCCTAAAAATGATAAGTCTCGGTGTAGTGAGGTACTTAACATTCATTATGCAAACAACTTATTTCTCAACCTACAAAACTCTTAGATTTCTTCTACTCTAACTTATCTTACAAATAAAACTCACGCAAAATACAACGATGTATACCGATGGAATTTTACACAAAATTGACGATCACTCTGATAACGATCGGGGTGCAAATTTATGCAATTTTTACGCAAGTTTTGCACACTTACCGAAATAAAAAGGTCGATCTGCATATCTATGTATAATTTGAACTGCTCGATATTACAATTGCATAGGTAATTTGGCCTAAGGACCTTTAGATCTCCGACTGTCACTGTCTCTTGCTAGCAGAGAATGGGGTCACTGACGTCAGACTCTAGCCTTCAATCTTGGAAGGGGCTAGCGTTCTGATTGGTCAATTCTTGATGGAATCTTGGAAGGACTGAGGGCTGTGATTGGTTGCAGCTTCCAAGATTTTTATAGCAAAGATTGCTTGGAATGGAGCGCTATCTGGCCACCGGCGTACAAATCAGTCTGACCGTCATATTACCAAAGATGTTTTTGCATTGATATTGCTAGAAATTACAATTGACACAGTGATCATAACATATTCATTCTTCATGCAGTAGCTAAAGATTTTAGCAATCAACTCTGTTGTAACATTTCAGTAAAGTGCATGGCCAGTACTTTAAATATTATGTTTAGCAAAGATCATGAAAACATACCTGCACTTGTAAAATATTTTTTACTGATGTCGTTAATTCTACATTGTAATCTCATATAAAGCACAAACCAGATGAAAAAACTTGCATGGACATTGATACCAGGATGATAAAATGATTCTATAATTTGTAGTTTTGCTGCAGAGGGATAATAACAATTTTGTTGGCATGGTAAGAGGGAAAATTTCATACACCTTGTCATTTGTTCATTAGCTTCAATCCTTCTGATTGTGTATCTTTGCTTTGCAAATTGTGCATGACCAATAATGCCAAGGTTACAAGGATAAGTAAATGAGTACTTTGAAGAATGGTACACTCTACAAAGAAATGCCCTTTGGAACCTATTGACAGGCTGGATCACCTCACAGTATTTTCCCCTACTTGTCTGTAAATCAGGAACCCCAGTTAAATGAAGGCTCACAATCAGATGAACTGCAAGTCATGCAGGAGCTTCCAAACCAAGTCGCTGAGGTTCAAGAAAGGTAAAATAATTTCATAATAATATTACTAAAACATGAATATTTTATACATGTAGACTTGGACATGATTTTATGCTCAAGTATCAATATGTAAGAGCGGGGTGTGTTTTAATAAATGACACTCCCCTTTTCCTGTAGAGTTTCCGTCTTTGATTTAAATCTATAAAAACATTTTTCAATATAAAGTAAAACACGTTTATAACGAAGTGCAGGGGATGGGAATTTTACTCTTATAAGCGTAATAAGATATATCCGTCAAGTTTACAACATGTACCGGTTATATAGTCTCGGGGAATGAAAATCGCTTCGCATCAATTCATTGTAAGCGTGTTCGCTTTAACCGTGTTTTACTGTATACGGTATTAAAATATTTTCTGAATAGTTTTTGTATTTCTAATGATAAAATAAAGCTTTCCATCGAAGCTTTTATTTCTTTTCTTAGTATTTCCTTTTTTATTTTTAAGAATGTGCTTGTTCCCAAAACCTTTATGCAACCTTCATAAATTAATTACTGCTTAGTTATAAATAACATATTTGGAAATTTCTCATGTTAAACTTTTTTCTACTCTAAAATGCTTGAAATTAATATCAGAGTATTTAATATATGATGAATATTCAAGGTTAGAAAAAGTAGGTCCTATTATGGATCAGATATCTTAAATCTGACATGAATTCATAAAAGCATTCGGTCGCCATATTATCTTTACCAAAAAAATGACTAAAACTTCAATTTTGAGATAAAAAGTTTTTTTTTCATATTAAAAGAAAAGATTTAAGGAAATGTTATATACCAGTACCTTTTGAATAGAATATTTATGTACTGTATGCATATGTATGCTTCTTTTATATGGTATTAAAATGAGTGTAGAACACAATAAATTCAAAGAAAAAACTGCAGATAGAAAATTAATGACCAAAATCTGAATTTGCAGTAAAAATTAAATTCATATATTAATTTATGCACAAAAACTCATGAATTTCAGTGATTATTTGTTTTTAACACTTATTGCTCCGTAAAGAAAAGAAGTCCTGTGATATTTAAAAAAAAAATTACCATATAATTTAAATGAAAAAAAAACAAAAAAAAACTTAATTAACAAAATTAACAAGCAGTGTTGGGGGTTGGATTGGGTGGGGGTGGATGGGTTGTTAGTTAAATCCTTGTCCGAACCATGACGGCTAAAGAGCCGGTGCTTATCCCAAGTATCTGTGCATGGTGCTAAATGGATGGGAGTCATACACTTTCCCTGAATGGAACACCAGTCCACCCCCAGCATATGCCAATACCCAAGTTCAGCTGGGTGGAGTGAGACAATGTAGATTAAGAATTTGGAGGATTTAATGGGACAATATTTGTTTAATAATTTATAATGACATAGTTCATCATTCATTACCACATATTAATCACAACGTTAACCCCTTTTCTAAAGATGACTAAAACTCAATTTCATAATAAAATGTTTTTTTATTGATAAAACAATTGATACTTCATTTCAATGAAGGTGAATTCTAACATTCACACATTACATTATTAACAAACATAACCACCACTGACTAATGTTCATCCCAAAAAATCTTAAATTTTTGCATATTTTTCTCCTTGTTATAATTGTATAGTGCATGCATTAGTAAATTACACATCAGATAATTGATTAAATATTTCATAATCTAAAACAACTTTTTATCTATAAAGTTTATACAGTTGGGTGAAATAGTATAATAGTTCTAATGAAAATATCACAGATTTCTAAATCATTAAACAAAAGGCCCAGAGGTCACACCCATCACCTGAGCGACAAAAGCTTTTCAAATAAGCACTTAGTGTACAATATCAAATTCAAAATATGTTGACAAATAAGTACAGTAGATCTTGCACAAAAAGTTGTGGCCCCACCCTACCCCGAGGGACCATGATTTGAACAAACTTGAATCTACACTACCTGAGGATGCTTTCACACAAGTACATTCTGTATCACCTTATCTGGTCCAATGGTTTTTGAGAAGAGGATTTTTAAAAGAAACATGTACCAACAAATTTTAAAAATTCTTAAGGTGGTATGGGACATCTGTCGATATTAATGTGGATTAAAGTACTATATAATTGAAAAACTTTCACCAGTTTAGAATTTTCAAATTTTACAATATTTAACCAAAAATAGCTTTTAAAAATATTTGAAAAGGTAAAAATTGTAAAAACCCCAGCGGGATTCGAACTCATGACTTACAGGTTCGAAGTAAAGCCTCTAACTCACTGCACTACGGAGCTAGGTAACCATTTTTGGAAAGAAACTACTTATATAATTACACTTTATTTTATTGTTTATGTCGATAAACAATACGTCACAACATGGAAGAGTCCCATACCACCTTAAATATCTCCCTTTGAGGGAAGGTGTGGTCCTTCGTTTTAATAAACTTAAATCACTTCACCTAAATAAGGATGATTTGTCCAAAGTTAGGTTGATATTGGCACAGTGGTTTGGGAAAAGAAGTCGAACAAGAGAAAAGCTGTCAATGTGACAGCAAACCGGGTTTTTTTTCAATGTGAATTGTATCCATAATCCATGTCAACACGTATCCAGTGAAATGGAGTACCCTATATACAACATTTAGCCAAAAAATGACCAAGTTCAAAAGCTGGTATTTTTTTTCATAAATTATCAGAAATCAAAATCCTAGCAATATGCACACCTCTGATATATGTACAATTGATCTGCAAAAGAACAACTTCCTATCTTGAGAACTGTAGGAGTAGTTATCCGTACAATGAGGGTACCCTATATGCAATATTTTGCCAAAAAAAATGACCAAGTTCAATAGCTGGTATTTTTTTCATAAATTATCGGAAATCAAAATCCTAGCAATATGCACACCTCTGATATATGTACAATTGATCAGCAAAAGAACAATTTCCTATCTTAAAAACTGTAGGAGGAGTTATCCGTACAATGAGGGTACCCTATATGCAAAATTTTGCAAAAAAATGACCAAGTTCAAAATCTGGTATTTTTTTCAAAAATTATCAAAAATCAAAATCCTAGCAATATGCACACCTCTGATATATGTACAATTTATCTGCAAAAGAACAACTTCCTATCTTGAGAACTGAAGGAGGAGTTATCCGTACAATGAGGTTACCCTATATGCAAAATTTTGCCAAAAAATGACTAAGTTCAAAACCTGGTATTTTTTCAAAAATTATCATAAATCAAAATCCTTGCAATATGCACACCTCTGATGTATGTACAATTGATCTGCAAAAGAACAACTTCCTGTCTTGAAAACTGAAGGAGGAGTTATCCGTACAATGAGGGTACCCTTTTGGCAGCCGCCCGCCCGCCCGCCATTTTCACCATTTTAATAACCCGGTTAAAAATGTAAAAGCTGACAGACAGACGGACGCCAAACAAAAAGTGATCAGAATAGCTGAGTTCACTCAAGCTTTCAGCTCATGTTCGCTAAAAAAAAAGGAACAATGAATTTTATTCACTTAAAATTGCTGTCACTTTTATGTTTCACTTTGTTAACTTTTTGAACTACCCGAAATTGCTGAAAACACAGTCCTGAGTAGCTCTTCCATAGAGAGTAAGTGTCTTTAGTAATCAAGGTATCAAAGAACTGACCCCATCAACTTTCACACCAGTGCGACATTGGCTGTACCACACATGCATTAATTAAGTAATGACTCCAGAAAAAATGTTCAATCCATAAACGATATTGTGTTCCTGAAATGTAGTGAC
The DNA here is from genome assembly GCF_025612915.1 of Magallana angulata. Lineage (NCBI taxonomy): Eukaryota > Metazoa > Mollusca > Bivalvia > Ostreida > Ostreidae > Magallana > Magallana angulata. The sequence goes on from NC_069112.1 coordinate 60,821,058, forward strand.
TATCCATATCGGCAGATGATCATCAAGATTGTCATAATTTACCATGTCATATGATATCAATCACTTTCATAATTCGTGTGCTTGGAACTGTTTATTCCTTTGCAAGCTTTAGTAAGAAAAACAGCAACAATCAGATCACTGAGGCTTCATTCTGCAGCATAACTTCATGGGATCTATGTCACCCTTGTATGCATGTTTTCAGAATTCCCATAGCTCTCTTGAATCTCACCATTTGTCAAATATGCTAAATACTGAATTGAAAAAGAAATCATTTTTTAAAAATATCATGTTCATTTTATATTCTTATACATGTTCAATTATAAATGTGTTACTTAATGATGTGAAATGACAATCACATCAGGGTAAACAATATATACATGTACGTTTATTTATTTTAATTATTGGTGTGTGTGTGTGTTTCGGATTCCTCTAGAGGCCAAAAAGCTAGGGCTATAGTAGAGAAGGTAAATACTAAATAGGTAATTGGATATTGATTTTGTTACATTTACATGTATGTAAAGAAAATGTTTACCAATTACAGTAAGAATGAAAGAAAGAATTTTAATAAACATTCAGGAATTTCATACATCCGAACACGTTACCCTGGACGAAAAGACTTGTAAAAACGCGTTTTGAACAAAAAAAAAAATACGACAAACACTTCTCTGGCAAGATATATCCAATTAACGACGAAACAAGAAATACTGAAATCCATGCGCAGATATTTCGAAAATTCCTCGATAATTGTAGACCGTTTTTCTGTGTATGTTATAACATCGCACATGCGCAAACCACACACTGTGGCAGATCGAGCAATGTCAATTATCGCATGGATTTTAGAAACGGTGAGGTTTTGTATGGAACGTATGGAAACGATGTTACATTGTCATTTTCTTGGATTTACTATTATTCAGCTACTGTGATGGATGTAGTGTCGCCGGGGTTTTCAAGAAGATGCAGACGTTATGCACTCTGTATGAATGACACACGTGTTCGATGTGCATGCGAAGTAAGGCAGCACTGTCTGTGCAAAATAATACGGATACCTTTGACATCCTTTCAAAGATTAAATATATTTTGTATTTCATTGATTATTGTTTTCTTTATTCTTTATTACTACATTTAACTACAATGTGTAGTTCATGCATTTAGAAGTCCGTGCAACGCGAATGCCTCGATCGGAAAGCAACCGACCGTAACTTTCTCAACCGGTATATATACCCCAGTGGCAGTAGAGGAGCGATCGAAACTAATATGGCGACCAAATGCTTTTATGAATTCACGTCAGCTTTAAGGTGCATTTTGGACGACAAGGATTGTTTTGCCATGTTACCACATAGTACGGGAAGAGTTTACCGTACCAGATTGCGATTCCGCAACAGAGAGCGGTGGGGAGAGAGCCAAAGAAGATATAGTAAAACACGCTTATAACGAAGTCCCAGGGACGGCCAATTTAACTTCGTTATAAGCGTAATTCGTTATATCCGTCAAGTTTACAACATGATATAGAGACTTGGTGAATGAAATTCACTTCGCTGTAAGCGTCAATTCATTATAAGCGTGATCGCTATAACCGTGTTTTACTGTAATCGTTTGCTGTCCGTTGATTGCCCTCATGAAAGACCAGGTGGAAAGGCTTTCAAAAATACCAAACATTCGAGCGGTATATAGAGGTAATAAGACATATGTTTGATAGATATCATAATGTGAACATAACTTGTAAACATGTAAAAAATAGGTTGAATAGAAATAATATTTTTCGCGACATACTGATTGGTCTAATGAGTTTGTACACATTGATGAAAGTGTGGTAATTTTTCCCACTATTTTTAGTGCGGGGGCGAATTCATGGGGCACCGGATGAATACGCCCATGCGCATATATATAGAGAGATAGACAGAGATCGTCTGCAGGACGCACATTTTTGTAAATGCTTGTTGTCATACCTAGAAGTATATAAAAGATATTTAACGCCTACCTGGTAAGTTGTTGCTCATTCCTATCGGTTTCCCCGATTATCTCGCCATCTTAGCGGTGGGATAAATGGCGCTGCGAGCAGGGTCAATTTTTATGTAAGTTGGGAAAATTGAAAATTCAATGCAACGCCGAGACAACGTGGTAGGCGCCATTTTGAAAAATAAATTTTGTATGTGCTAAAAGTAGATTTTAACCTTAATTTCATTGTAGTAAGAATTCTACAAATTCTTGTAAGGTCAGCAAATGATGTACTAGTAAATTATGAATGGGGGAGAGGCTTTGACAGTTCTCCCCGCTATCTTTCGCACCTTATCGCTCACATCGTGGGACTTGGCAGATTTGGTTCCAATTACATTTTAGAATATAAACAGGCTAGGCATTTTCACATTAATCTCTGTTTTAAGTTTTAATTACCTCCATCCGTCCGTGGGAATTTGACATTTTATTTCTATTCAAAAGATATTGTATATTGTATAAGAAATTCTGTCAGTCTTTGTTCAACCTCGCATTGATACACTCATAGAATAAACTGATGCGAAATCATTCGATTGTGTGTAAGAATGATGGAAGCGTGAGATGGTGCGTTGACTATCGTGCACTGAACAAGGTCACAATCAAATACAGTTTTCCTTTGCAACTAATAGAGGAATGTATGGATACTCTATCAGGAAACAAATGGTTTTCGAAGCTTGACGCTAATGCAGCTTACTGGCAAATTAAAATACATCCAGATGATATGAAGAAAACTGACTTCATCACGAAGTATGGACTTCTTGAATTTACGCGGATAGGGTTTGGTTTATGTAACGCCCCTGTAACATTTGCCAGAGCTATCAATTTAGTGTTGCACCGCATTAACTGGAAAATTGCTCTTGCATTCTTAGATGATGTGCTAGTGTTAGGCAAAACTGAACAAGAGCATTTAGACATTTTGCGCCAAGTTTTTGAGCGTTTCCGCAATTTTGGGTTAAAGTTCAAACCTCGCAAATGTGAGCTATTCCGCCCTATAGTAGAGTTTTTAGGGCGCACAGTAAGCAAATATGGTGTTGAGATGGGAGTTCAGTATTTAGAGGCAGTACGGGTATGGCCCATGCCAAAGGATGTCAAAGCAGTAGAAAGATTTGTCGGTTTTGCAAACTATCACAGGAGCTACATTCCTCATTTCTCTAAAATTCCAGCACCATTTTATGATTTGACTGGAAAGAAGGGGTTCCAGTGGGAAGCGGAACAACAAGAAGCATTTGATAAGCTGATTAGTTTACTGCTCAAGCCACCAGTGTTAGCAATACCAACAAGCGCAGGACATTTTATTCTTGACACAGACGCCTCAGATTTTGCTGTTGGCGGAGAGTTAAGTCAGATTCAAGATGGACAGGAGAGAACAATAGGCTATGAAAGCGCAGTTGCAGGAGGTGGTGAACAGGGTTTCACACTTTTTGGGGCTTGACAGCCCAAGTAGTGGACTGATTGTCGGGATAAGCCAAGGCAGAATCGGCCATGTGGCTCTTCTAGTCCATCCAAGATTGATGGTAATGGGGATTAACATTGCTGTTAAGAAGGGGAGATGGGATACCTATTTTTGTCGCTCTAGATCAGATATCTCTGTGTCGAAAGAGGAAATTCAGAAGCCAGAAGAGGAGGGTCACCGTGTGCCGATGAAAGCGGAACTACCCGCTAGTGACCTCCCTCTGTTAGTGATCCACCTGAGTTGCCTGGTCTTAAATAAATGGGGAATGAAAGATTCCCAATTTAATCATGCAGTCAATGCGGAAGCCCACACGTGCAAACGAGCTATACAGAAAAAGGGTTTTGCGTGACAATGATGCACCATTGTAATAAGTCAGTTTTTTGTTAAGATATATAGGGCACAAATGATGTTTCTTAAGTATGAACATATGATATAATAAAGGTGGTCTCATAAAGATGATGATTTGTCTCAGTGAGCTTTGTATTTGTAATCAGTGATCAACTATGTTTATAAAAGGGTTTTGTGTATAATGTCACCCCTTATAAAAATTGGAACCCAATGTAGAGGTGGTTATGATTGTTAATGTATTACAATTAGCATTCACTTAAACTGCTTGTTAGCTTTCAAAAACTTGTTTATCATATTTGAAATTAACCCATGTTTTTTTTTTCATCTGAAGTTTGTGTAATATAGCGCATTGCAAATATGTGCGATTTTTCTTCATCATGATGCATCAACATTGGGTTTTTTGTGTCACCCGACAAAAAAGTTTCTGTATTTTAGAAAATTAGTACTGTTAAACATGTTAAAGTAGAGATAAAAGAAAAATATATCTAGATGCTCCGATCGTATTTCTTTGATATGCTCATATATGCATGTTAAAGATTGAATTATAGCTAAGTTCTTTGTAAAACACATTACTGACAGTTTGTCAGGGAAGATAGCAAGTGTCAGGGTTAGGGGCCCGAATAGAGCCGACCTGTCCTTGAAACTTGTACATCTATAATATTAGCAGAAGTTATGTTTTCCTCCTTCATTGCCAATCATTTGTTAATCTTGATTCATTCTTGATTTACCCAAAGTAGGGACATATGATATTAAATATAAATCTAATTAGTGATTGAGAAAAATTGTTTGCCTTTTAATTTTGCATTGACAAGCAAAGAAGCGACTGGACTCATTTACACATTACATGTTCTTTTGTTTCTGTTCATTCTTCCTGCTGTTAATTTCTAAGCGTTTCCTCACCTCTAGAGGAGTTTTTCTGGCTGTTATTTTTGCTTCCTCTAGAGTTTTTGCATGCGATATGTGCAAGTGTGAAGCAAGATACTCCATTCTGAACGAAAATACCTCGCAGCCTCCGATAGGACATTTGCTCATACTCACGTCATCTTTGTGTTTCTGGTTCTTGTGTCTTTTCAGATTCCTTAAGTTAGCGAAAGTCACTGGACACTCGGTACAACGTACTATCCCTTTTTCATAACGTTATCAATGTAGTAATCTTCTTAACTTCTTGGTTTGTTTACTGATCTTCCCGTCCTCGTAATCTGATACTTTTTGCTTGTTGAGCCCGATCTTATTTTTGCGTCCTTGCCCGATTGAAATTCAGCGTTTGTGACCGACTCTAATTTGGCGCCTGCGCCGGATCCTAATTCAGTGTCGGTGGCCGGTTTAGGTTGTTCTGCTCTAATTTATTATTCTGCTGTTTTTCACTGTTTGCTATTTCTATTTTCAAAATTTGTTTTTGGTGCTACTTCTGAATCTTTGTTTTGGAAATCATTTAAATGAGGCAATTCTACCTGCTCTTCACTTTCGTTTTCTGGATAAAACCAATTTACTTTATTTTCCCCTCTATATGGTTTTAGATTATCTGCATGTACGACAATAGATGTCAAACTTTTCTTGTGCTGGATTTCATAAAGTATACTGCTTAATTCTTTTAGTCATAATCCACGGACCATTCCAATTTCTACTTTTTTCTGTTTTCTTCATAAAGCATTTATTTTCTGGTTTCTCCATACCATGTCTCCCACTTGATAATTTTTCTCTTTGACATTTAGATCATACTGTTGGTTTTGTCTTTCAGAAGATTTGTGTAGGCATTTACAAAATCATGTGTGTCAATTAGCCTGTTTTTCAAATTTTTAGCATAATCTGTTCTAAGCTCGAACTTTTCTGTAATGTTTTCAGACAAAATATCTAAGGGTAACTTCATTTCTATGTTAAACACCATTTAGTGCGGTGTCACTCAAGTACTTAATGGGGTGTCGCGTTGCATGCATGGTGATATAGTCTAAATGAAGGTACCAGTCTTGCTGATTTGTTTTTATGCATTTAGACAGCATGTCTAAAATTGTTTTATTCATTCGTTCAACCATGCCATCAGATTGTGGGTGGAACGGTGTTGTCCTAGTTTTGTTTATCTGTAAAGTTTGCATACTTCTGTGAAAAGCTCGCTTTCATATTGTCGTCCTTGATCGGAATGTATCAAACTCGGTCAACAATAGCGTTTAACCCAAGCTCTAAATAATATATCAGCTACGGTCTCCGCAAGCATGTTTTCCATCGGGTAAGCTTCTGTAAGCTTCGTGAAGTAATCGCCGATTACTAAAATGTACCGATGCTTCCTGTCTGTCGTGGGAAAGGGTCCAGCAATATCTGTTGCGATTCTTTCAAACGGGCCCCCACATTGCATTTCTTCAATAAATGGCGCTTTCTGTAGGAGGGGTTTTTGCGCTCCTCACATACTTCGCATTTTTGTACATATTCTTTGGCATCATGTATCATTCCCCACCAGAAGAATGGATATAATTGTGATTTTCGATATTTTTTTAATACCGAGATGAACAGATATTTTTGAGATATGCAGGTGCCACATTGTGGTTTTTACAACTGATTTAGGGGCACATATTCTCCATCTGCATGTATTGTCTTCCCATAAAATGCAAAGGAAACCATTTTTAATTTCCAGAATCTCCCATCTTGCAATCCAAAACTTGAATTCTGGGCTTTCAGCAGTGATGTCGGGGTTTTGTGGTTTTTCGGCTCCTTTAATTTCAAAATTTTCCCTAAAACGTTGTCATCCTCTTAGCATGGCATAATGTCGTGAGACGAGTGAATACTGTCAATATTTATTGGCATGTATATGCAAGTATACACACACCTTAGAATACACAGGTCAAACTAAGACTTCGGAGAGGAGTCTGGTCTGTTCCATGTACATGTGGTCAGGGTCTGTATATCTATCTGTATTAATAGCACATTTCTCTGTTCGGTTTTAAAAACAAACTATACGCAGCAGTGATCCCCATTAATCTGTCATATCCGTATTTGTATACCACCCTGGTATTCATTGACGAATCCATCTGATCTAACGTATGAAGAGGTGGTGTCATTGACACATGTTAAAACCTGTTTACACACCAGTAAGCTTTATCATTAAAACATATGACCTTTTTTACACTTAAAGGTTTTCTTTAAATATTCCTTAATAAAAACAAAACAAGAAAGTTTTTTTTTCAAAATGCTGTGATCTATTTCAAATGTAATAAACACAACACATATCCCTGGTCATCTGAAAAAGAACATTGAAAAATTTAATCAGAATAATAGTATAGTGAAAGCATCAAATGAAATACAATCAGAATAATTATTTTAAGCGAAGGTCCTATATGCCCCCCCCCCCCCCAAAAAAAAAATTGAAAAAAATAACCCAACATAACTAACTTAGACACTTAATTATAAGTTGTAATAATAATGGTTTAGAGTACTTATTTTATGAGGACCTGGAGCGCGTGTTTGCGCTAGAAGGGGAGTTGTCCGTTTCCTCCACGTCGCTTGGTTGCCCACTTCTTCCTTTAGTGGTCTTTTCCACCTCTTCGATCTAAAACAATATTCTATCATATATTCTGTGTTTTATAACCATAAATATTACGTGTACCATTTCTACTGATATTTACATAATGTATGATCAAGTAAGATATATAACTATCTAATGAATTTTAATTAAAATATCATTCACCTTCAGGCCACCTCCGCTGAGGGCGGGTTGTGAAGAGATCCGGGACCGGGACCCCTCCTCCAGTCGACACTCTTCCTTGGAGCGCGGACGCCTCTGCACTGGCGCCCGGCACTGAACAGTGCGCGCAGTGAGCACCCCAAAATTATTACCGCTACAAAGGTGAGCGCCGCCACACCCATGTTATAAGCTTCAGTTACTAAAATAATATCAAAATAAAACAATGTTTAGAGAGGGGAAAATGTTGGGGTTTTTGTTGTTGTGATTTAATAAAATGATATTGTAAATGCCTTCTTTTTATTTTTTAATTTAAGAGTTAATTTATTATTTAAATGCTATTATTGTTTGACATGACTATTTCTTTAAAAATAAATCGCTATATATTCTGTATTTTCTAATATTGCCATTTCTCTGAATAATCACCCCCCCCCCCCCTTTTGTTTTTACAAGAATACCTCACACATTTACTTACATGGATATGAACTACCGGATCATGCAACTTCACCTCATGCAATGCAAATGTAGTAATGATAAAAATAAAAACAGTTTATAAATCATGCACTGTACGAAAAGAAAAAATGCAATCAAACAATATAACGTTTCCTTGTTGTAAAAAGTGTAATCTAAGAAATCGTTGCGAAAATTTTGAAAACAATTTATTTCATGGTATTAATACAGAAAAACAAATTCGTCAGAGATAAATTTCTTTATGAAAATTAGTCGCCGAATAAGCCTCCAAGCTGACGTCATCAGACATATGCATTAAGTTTTCTCTAGCTTTCTTTTGATTTCGCTTGATTTTATAAAACCACACGCATGCTGATACAAAAGGAAATAATGTCAACAACCACAAGAAGTAAAGTTTGTCAAATTGTGTACTTTTTTACGGTATGTGTCGCTGTCTCTTTTTCGATGGGTCGTTGTACCTGGCTGGGTGGTATCCGTTACGTTCTCTGTCGACGGAGTATGTTCTACGTGACTATCAGTATTGCTGTTGACGGAATGTGATATATTAAAAATGTTAGTCTGCGTGTAATGTGCACTGTGTGGCCGGATAATGGTGGGTCGAGTAGACAGTGTACTGCTGTCTGCGGTGCCCGTGTGATGTGATGTAGTGATGTCTGATGTCAAAGTATGCGGGTACTGATATGGATTGTAAGTGTGGAATCAACGTTGGTAAATGGGGTCGCTGTGACAGTTTGAGGGTATGTACGTGTTGAAATGGTGTGTTGTACGGTCGACTGGTCTGAGACATGTTGACTTAAGGAGGGTTGAATAGAGGACGTATCTGCTAAAAATTGAATATCAAAAAACAAAAATCAATTTCTAGGTGTATCTGCACCCGAGAAAATATTCAACAAATAAAAAATAAAACAAGATCAATAACTTCAATCATGCACATACTTACACATTGCCGGCATCGTCGCGGTGGTTGTGCGTCTATCGGGAGAAAAAAAAACCATTATTAATTATAACAATAGCTAATTACTTTAAAGATATGTGTATTTTCCGCTTCCTTTATTTTGAGTTAAAAAAATATTTAAAGATTATTACCAGGGCACACAGGCCGTTCGTTGACAAATCTGCAAGCCATTGCGAATGACAAAATGTGATGCGATCGGCAAATAATTGTGCTTATTCATTGGATAAAAGTGACAGGGGCGGCGATCCTGGACACCATGCTTAGTCCTTTTCTCACGAATATGTACGATGCCTACTTATATAGGTATAGGTATCTTACACATTTATGAGCAGAGGCCAATGCATGCAAGCACCAGTGCATTACATCGGCATAAGAAAATTTCGATGATGTCCATACCAATTTTACTTTTACTCTAATCTCAGCAAGATTCGCCAAAACGGAAAAAACGTGTGTCAAAACATTTCAGTCTCGACGAACTTAACCTCGCTGAGATTACCAAATACTTCTACTCTTTCAATGAATGTACATGTGGGTCAAACCTGGACAGATCGCTTTTGCTGGCGTCGAGTCATCTTCCTCCATCTATGATGAGAATTATTCAGCTGTAATATCAAAAGATGTGATTGGTCTGCCCAAGAGAGCGTCAACGTTCGCATTATGTGACTCGACTATCCTTTATCTGAGCTCTAGCAACTTTTATGTCTTTTCAGCGTTCAAAATTAAATCCACGTTTCCTCCGCATTGCCGAAAACCGAACCGACATTTATGTCATAAAATAAGAGTGTTGGGTTAAATTAACTTTTATTATCATTTATGTTCACGTTTTATTTTAAAAAGAAACTATGAAATCCTTTCCACAATACATTTTATTGCTAAATACCTTAGAATTGAACCAACAGATTTAACGACTGCGAATTGGTTTATGTCATTCGGAGTTCCGCGGTAATTTCTAAATCGTGAGTCATATACTTCCTTAAGTTATAAAGCACATGCTAATGTTGGTGTATGAATTTAATAGAAAAAATCCCAATTGGAAATTCTTTTTGTGCCATCACTTTTTGTTCAAATTTAGAATAAAAACTTCAAACTTTGGGGTGCTAATTTCAGCAATATATTGATACAATTTTGATATTGCTATGTACAAAAGCCAATGTTCAAACATGTTTGAAAATGATTTGCAAATTAATTCCATCAAATTAAATAATTAATGCAGAAAATTGAAATTGTTCAACACCAGTATAATGCCATAAAAGGGAGATAATCCCTTTCAAAATATCAAATTGGTTCCCAGCAACACTCAGTTGCAATGTCTGCATTTCCAGGGATTTCCTCCGATGGTCTTGTATGCCTGTATGGAAATCCCTGCACAACTTCGATGATACCATTGCTGGCATGCATCGCAGGAAAGCCAAAGGAGGCCTCTTCTCCCTTTCTTCCCACAAGTGGCACAAAGGTCCTTAAAAAAGAAACCATATTTTACTAATTTGGCACACTCTCATCTAAATCAGCATTTAAATCAAATCCTATGTTTTTCACTATTTTAATTATTTAATCTATTCAATTACATGAGTACCTCCAAGTAAAGGCACTAAAGATAAAAATTAAGATTGATACGCTCGGAATAAATTATTTATGATGACATAAGGTTTCATTTATAATAGAATTTCTACATAGTTCGCCATATACACACATTCCTATATTTTATAACTATACTGAGTACACGACTAAAATGAATAAAATCAATAACAACATTTTCCGGTTAGGCCAATTAAACTCTGCTTTATTATATACTTATGTATGGAATAAGATATCATTCTTTTAAGTCATGTATTCAGTCCGAGGTGTGGTAAAATCTATTTAATAAAGCCTGAAGGGCTTTATGCTAGATTCGACCATGTTTTAACCAAAATTATCACCTCATAATAATGACACTTTATTACTTGGTTATATTTCCAATTTCTACGCTTAAAAACAACATTTGAAAAGCTCTATGATTTTATGTAGCACATGCAATGTATTACTATGCGGCGCAGCCAATACCATTTCTCGCTTATACTATAGGACATGCCCATGTTGCTCATCTTTTATGAAATTATTAGGCTATAGGGTTCAAAATTGATTTGTAATGTTATCACTGACAAAGACAGTTGAAAATGTAAATATTGTATAAATAGGCTTTTAGAATGTGTTTACATGAAATAGTTATCTCTCACATTAAATTGATCTAAACATTCAATATGTTAGTGCAAACATTAGCATCCTTACACTCATCGGTACCCTCTGAACAGATTCCAGAGGCAGTCTGGGTGGGGTGGGGAGGGGAGGGGCTCATCTGCCTGAGGTCCTTCTAATGGGGTACCCATGTCCACTGTCATATTCTCCATCATTTCAATAAATGGTGGTGTTGGGAAATCATTGGAGATGGATTCATTTAGTGATGGTAGAGGTGGTGGTGGTGGAGGGAGGTCACCCAAGTCGAAAGAATCCTGTTCCGTCACCGGGGTATCTACTACAGAGAATTATTATATTCGTTAAATTTTCTTCAGAGTTTAACTATAATGAAGATCAATAGCTCATTTTACTTCAATATTAAAGTGTCACTCCTAAATTTGGTGTCTCTAATCAATTTGCATTGTTATCATTCCATTTAAAAGAATTGTCTTGATGATTGAATTTTGAGCCCAACTGTATATAATTATAATTTCAAATCATGTTTCCTTTACTCCAGTTTCTTCGGCTTCATCATCAGATTCTACAAAAAAATGGATATCAATGAATTGTGCACGCTTTGATTATAGTTAAAAAAAAGAGCAGCACATATAAAAATAATGGGTATCAATGAATTGTACACACTTTGATTTTAGTTAAAAAAAGAGCAGCACATTAAGGAGTCTAGATGGTCAACAAATTAACCATCAGATCTACCTTAAACTTTTACATCTGAAAATATGACCATAAACTAATATTGAGAAAAGTAAAAAAGTTAAATATTTATGCTTTCAAATTTGAGCATTATGCTATATATCATACTGCGAGAAGGTAAATATAATCTAAAAACGGACACTACTATCCAGCCCTCTGAACTAAGAGGAAAAAACTGGGGTCTATTCTGAACAGAGTACCACACTAGATAACTGAACAATTGGGTTTCTTTTTTAAGTCATGAATCAATTGCAAAAAAATTTGATTGAGTGAATATAATTTCAAATCATGTTACCATTGCCCTAATCTCTGGGAAGGTTGTTTCCTTCACTCTAGTTTCTTCAACTTCATCATCTGATTCTACAAAAACAAAAAAATGGATATCAATGATTTGTACACGCTTTGCTTTTAGTAAAAAAATGTGCAATATCGAGGAGTTGTATGAAAAATCTCAAAATTATATTATTTTCAATAAAATAGAATTCCTCTGAAAGAGCTCATCATAAGAACAAATGCATAACAAAGTCAATGTACACTACTTCTTATAAGATCATCGTAAGGAAAATTGAGACTGCTCTATAATATGGTTTGTGTATCTCTTTTAAATTACAAGCTGACCATGATGTAATATATCGCACTATAAAGCAAACAATGAATCTCTGTTAGGAATTACCTGAGGTAAGGCATAGAATGGTGTCTTTAGATAGAACACCTATGGGGATTTTCGCTACCTTCCTCACTTTCCCCATAATCCTCCCCGATTTGTTAATCTCTGCCCAGGTTTGTTTTTTAGGATTGCAATCGCATCAGGAACTGCAAGGTTCAATGCTGTGGCTGCTCTGGCCTTGTCCAGCAGGACATAGTCCTCCAAACATCTGAGGATGTCTTTTTTTCTCCTAGAAAATTGAAATGTAATGTAAGAGAAGGTGGATATGTTTGGATTAATATGGCAGATATAATCATTACTTTTAAAGTGTATTTCCTATTTCTAGTTATATGACCTCTTAATATTTAAAGACATGAATTCACATGTTGGCACAACTCTCCAAGGTCTTTCAACATGCCATTTGCTGCTTGGGATGGTTGATGGTTTAAAGTTGGGTTTTTTTCATGGGAGGGCAGCAACACATCCTTGACATAGGCCCTGACTTCCTGCCCAAAATGCCCTTTGGCTGTAACCTCCAGCATCTAAATAAGAAAATAAATGCATTAATTTCCTGTCTTTAATATATTTTCTCATGTTCAGCTTTTAATGAGGCCGACTTTAATTTTCACTGCCTGTGTTTTTGCCTTATAAAAAAAATTGCAATTTATCTTCAGAAAAATACTGCTCGAAATAATTTTTAAAAAGTAAAACAAATCAAGGTACTTTATACTTTTGTTCTTAGATTCTCTTTTACTTCTTCCCATCTCTGAAAAGAAAAAAAAAGCATTTAAAATCAATTTGCAAATTGATAGGAAAAAAGATATGTCACACAGCTTGATAAACTGATAAATAAAATTCACTTGAACTTGCATATCACAAATTTCGCTGTTGTGTTTCATCCCCACCACCTCTACGAACTTAAATTTTCCCCCAGGGAAAATCTTCGCCAGGTTGTTCTTGGATATTCTAAACATGTGATCCTGGATTTCGATGAGATTGCTACAATAAATTGGTAATTTTAAACGTCAATGTTGTCAGTAAAAGTTTAAACTATAAAAAATTACGTCAATATATGTAACCTTAAAAATCAGACAACAATAAAAATGATAATAATGATGATAATAGTTATAATATAAGCAAAAGAATAAAACTAATTAATGCACTAAACACCAGCAATATTCTTATAGTCTATAAGAACGGGAAATGCAATTTAAAAAAAATTAAACGAAAGAAAAAACCTTAAGTAATACCTGGTAAACGATACCGATTGCACCACCCCTTCAAAATGTTCCATCAACTCCGCGCTTTCGTAAGTCTGAAATTATAGACCAATATCAATAGATATAACAGTGTGCTCAAAATTTCAAAATAACATTTGACTTATGAAGATATTTTTTTTTTACAATATTTCAATTTAATGCTTTTAGTAATATAGAATTTATTTGATTTTCAAGTAATGTTTGTCTAAATGCATTGATTTTACGAAAAAAAATTGATAAGATATTGCAATGAGATAGTGTATATCCATTTTACCTCAAACTTTGTTAGGGGTGTAGAAGAATAACAACGCTGTTTGTTAAAGTCGTTACTGGGGACTATATTCTGTACGATGTACAGCTCCCCAGTAACGACTTCAAGATTTGTCTACTTACCCCAGAGGGTAAGGAGAGCAGATCTGCCCTCCATTGCCAACTGCACCTCTCTCCGCCTTGACCCGGTAGAAACTACACCGGTCTCACCAATCTGAATTTGAAATCAAATATGAATATATTATGTACGTTTGTACATTCAAAAAGACATCGACGTACATTATTTATACACTTACACTTTCTACTTGGACCGGGCCAAGGCAGAGTCTCGTGCAGTTAGCCAACGAGGATGCATCCGCCATAGTGAATGTAGGAGGAGAAAAGAAATTTGTCCTCATTTTCTTCTCATCTTCTGTCAAGTCAAACAGGGTGTCCATGATCTACAAAAAATATTCAAAAAAAACTACACAATATTCCTATTATTCATTTAGATATACATAGTGGGAGTGTGTATTTGTGTTTCTTTTGATATGTTTTTAATTTAAACTACAAGGACGTAAATTAAAAACAAAACCAAAAAAAAGCAACCTACGATTGAGTCAGCCTTAAGTTCGATGCCGAAGGTAGGGTGGCACGTGGCATTTACAAGTCTATAATGCCTCCCCGGCTTCAGGGACTCGATCAGCGTTTTCTTGAACGTGGAAATGTTTTTTGTTGTTGTCTCCACCTGGACAATAGCCGGACCGTAATATTTGAGACTCCTTCCTGACTCTTCATACCGGATTTTGATTGTCCTTATGGTATGTTCATGAAGAACATAGACTCAGAGATTCTGAAATTCATAAAATAAATGCTATGAATAAATAGAAAAAAAATATCCATTTATTGATACAGTTTGGATGTAAATTATGCCTTCTCAGGCAAATAAGTCACCAAATGACAACACAACAATTATACGAGAAAAACACAAAGTTGTGAAATACTGATCAAAAATATACCAGACTGATAGAGACAAGCGTCAATACTAAATGAATTAAAAATACAAACTTATATATATATATAACGCATTTGTTTGCACACTGACCCGTTTATAAATTAACTAAATAGTTATATAGAAAAAAGATACCAGCACGTATTAACAACAACTCTTACTTTTTTGTAGCCTGCTCCTCCTCTAAGCTCTGCTAATCTTCTATAATCTGTCCGAAATGCATCTCCCCTGTAATTATGAAAAACAGTTTTAAAAAAATATATTTCAAACATTTTTCATGCTACGGATAAAATTAAGAAAACACTACTTAAAATTTTAACAAATAAACAAGACAATCTTGTTTTAATTATTAGTTTGACTGTGCTGAAACTTTAGTGCATAATAATTACTACTACTCCACTTTCCCACCCACCCATAACAGAATTTGCTCAGATTGATGTATGTTTATTGTTAATGTATTTTTCTCTGTTAATTTAGATTCATTACTTATGATTTATGACCAATATATACATTTTGTTTATAACCTCCATTGACTTATGATTTATGACCAATATATAAATTTTGTTTACAATCTCCATTTCCATTTGAAGCTGTAAACATTTCCTTTTGATCTAACTCTCTCGTGTTTTTTAAGAAACAAACCGCAATTTAAAAAGTTCACTGGGACATGAACTTGGTTGGTCACGCAATCAAATCCTGTTAAGTCCACATACCAACCAAGTTCATCCCCATTAACGTTTAAAGATTGCTGTTTATTATTTATATGATTATATATACGTTTGATAAAAGGCAAAACCTATGGAAATATTAAAAAACAACTAACGGTATGTTCTTAATGTTAACAATAATATAACAGTAAAGCGATAAGCAAGTGTGGTAATCATGATGTCACAGAAATGAAAGTTTTTGCTAGTTTATAGGTTTAAATGAGGAAGCATGTTTGCAAATGTAAATACTGAAAATAAACCTGAATTTATTAGAATGTTATACAGGGAAAAAAACTCATCGTAGGCAGAGTAAAATAATTAGTTTCAAATATTACTGCTATTATCAATTCTGAATTACCATTGCTCTACACAATGTGCCTCATCCACAGCTATGGCTGCCACTCGTGACAGGTATATTTCCGTTGAAAATAGTTGCCTCCATTCAGATGCTCGGTGAAAAAGGGACTCGGGGCTCATCAAGATGACAGAAACAGATCCACTTTCCGGCTCTCTCCGAGTTTCTGAATTAAACATTGAACAATTCAGACTTAGTTTTTGACATCTTTACCATAACATTTGTAAAAGATTTATGAGATCTCGATGAAGATATATTTAGGTAAAAATAGTCTAATATCAATTGGTAAAATCTTATTTTGTTGTTTCAATTGAACTGTGTTCTGTAAATATATGAGATAATTTAATACACCATTCAACAAATATTGTATAGGCTATAACAATGTGGGTTTTTTTCAACTTACTGGTAGCCTAGCTGACAATCTTGCTTATATATAACAAGTCAAACACATGCTTGTGTAGATCTATGAGATATTTAAATACATGCACTCATCGACAAACATTATAAAGGCTACAACAATGTTTTGTTTTCAACTCACTGGTAGCCTAGCTGTACGTACAATCTTACAGCTACATACTGTATAAATCAACAGATTGTTCTGGACCTGCATAAGAAATCACAAAGTTTATATTGCACACCAACCTTGACTTTGTGTTTTGCTAGCGTATACACAGTGGCGAAATAACGATAACTATGGTGTTAGAAACATCTCTGTAGTTGTCAACAATCGTTGGAATAAAAAAGTAAATGATTGTCTTTCCATAACCCATAGGTTACACTGCTAAAACGTCTTTGTTGTGAATAATGAACACTTAATTGAAGGTCTTTCAATTTAAAATCCAGCTGTCAAGTTTGTAAACAAACATTCACCGCTTCGTCGAACTTAAATTCAGCCATGTTGACAGAACAGTTTCTATCATCCAATGAAAATAACGATAAACTCGTTAAGCTTCTGTTTCAAATCACAAAATTAGAATAGGAATCGGACCAGACTCTCGCACGAGGCAAGTCTCGAGAGCGAGACTAGTTTTGTCTATAATAATAGATCGATATTTTAAAAACATCAGAAAATATTAAGAACAGCTTACCAATAAATATCTCATTGTATAATATACATCGGGTTCGATATCTGATTATTTAATTTGCTGATTTCCGCGCGCTTGCATGAGGTTCGCAATTGATAGAATGAACATTTTTGTCCTTATTACTATAGTTATTGGATTCCATTCAGTTGTCAGTATTTATTTCTATGAATGTTCAGACAATGGCTACTGTTTGGTCTGCGATTGGAGTTCTGATACAGTGTACAGAGGTTGTGTCGCCACGGATGTCACTACAATCGAATTTCAATACTTTGACAAAAGTTCAACGATCTGTTTAGGTTGCAGTGCATCCATCAACATAATAACCATTATGGAATGTAATGACTGTGGAAATGTACTGTGGAGGTGTGAAATGTGTAGGTATTTTTTTGGTTTATATTGTTCATCATATGACATATTGTAGTACTCACCATTATTTCATTTCTCCCCATTATCAAAGATCTTCCCATATTTCGACAAAGCTTGTCACCTCATCTTCATTGTGGAAGTCACACTGTGAAATTATTTTGTGAAAATGTGTTTTGTATGTCTATATTTTCATCCTTTCTTTTTCTTTGTGTAAATTATTGCTTTAAAAGTTTCCTACAACCATAAACTATATGCCCAATTAAATCAAAGGTGAACATTCAATATAATTAATTTACATGCATTGAAGTTCTTTGTAATATTCCGAACACACCTACAACTGCAGGTACAACTAGGACTGCAGGCACACCGTGGACTGCGGGTACACCTACGACTGTGGTACACCTAGTACTGCAGGCACACCTAGGACTGTGGGTACACCTAGGACTGTGGGCACACCTAGGACTGTGGGTACACCTAGGACTGCGGGTACACCTACGACTGTGGTACACCTAGTACTGCAGGCACACCTAGGACTGCGGAAGACATAATCGTTGCTTTGCAACGAGCTCGGCTCTAGTTTAAATACTATAATATATTTTTTTCTGTGCAGACTTCCTGTGGTAATTGTCAGTCTGGATATCTTAATAATGACCTGTGCAGTCAAGTGAAAAGAGCCAGAAGAACAAAAGCAGAAATAGCTTAGTTGTAATAATTGTATTACTACTGTATGAAATACACCAGCAAATTAGAGAAAAAAATATATGACACATGACATGTGTGATTATCAATATATGTCCTTCAAGGTTTTGTGATAAATTGCATGTCTGGATAAAAATTTCATTTTAATGAAAATGTTGTTTTGTAGGAGTCAAGTTGTTCTTTAGATACTTCTGAAAATAACAACACCGACAGCGAAAGTCAGTTCAGCCAGGAAACTTTACTGTCTCAGGCAATAAAAGAATGCAAAGTACACATACAAAGTTCAAGTGAAAGAACCCAGCAACGTTATATCAGTAAAGCAGAGACATGTTTTGAATTGATGCTTTCAACTGTATGTCCTTGAGAAGATTTTATAAGATCGTCAGTTTTAGATGCATCGTCAGGGACATCAAAATCAGAAAAGAAAAATGCCACATTGGAAACCTTGATAGAGCTTTACAGGAATGCACATACATGGTCGTTTCAGCGTCAGATTCTGTGCAAAATTGTGAAAGTCGAGGATTTTCAAGAAGTAAAAAATGTGAGAAATAATTCACATGAAAATTACATATTTAAGTGCTTTAACTTAGCTCTCTTTTTGAAATTCTTTGTAGTTGACATACAAATGATTTGGGATAAAAAGAATTTAAGAAGTTTCGAAAAAGATTCCCTTAAAAAGGGTTGAAACAGGAGTAAATTAAAATGTAGTATACTCAAGGAGAGTGGACAATTCAAGCTAGGCTATAGTTGGAACGCTTTAACTTCCAAGCTGTTCAATAGTTGAAAAGAACTTCGAAATGTATTTCAAGCCGGGGATAACTTCTGATCATACTTTTTGAATTTCATTTTTCTACACCAGAATGGAACTCTTGTTCCAGTAATTATCCCTAAGAAGGTCATTTCAGTCATGGACTATCTGGCCAACCCATTGACAAGAAAGCATTCTGCCATAAGAGAGGAAAACTTTTTTTTTACTTATTATTATAAATGAAAATTATTTCAGTTTTCCCCTATATGATGATATAGTGATCTGATTTTAGTTTAAAGAATGAAGTGTATAAGGGGGGGGGGGGTTAACTTCCGTTTTATTTCTATCGGGATCGGCGTCCTTTTCGCGGGTTTCTGCCTCTTTTCCCGGGGATCTCGACAAAGAAGCCACGTTAAGGTCTGGTGTCGATTGTGTGTCTATTATCTAAAGAATATACAGTAGGGCCTCAGATATCCAGACGCCAGATAACCGGACGCTTCAGTTTACGGACGATTTTATTTGGGAACAGATTTTTATATACGTTATTTTGTCTCATTTTTCCGGAATTCCGCGTTCCGGATCCTGACGGTCTGTTTTTACCACAAAACACTGATTTACTACTAATCTTGCTTCATTTAACCGGACGGTAAAATTTGATGATACCCTACAAAGTACAAAAGATTACCCCTGTCAATTAAGTTTCACACCGTTTTACGAGCTAGACCCTCATAAGTAGTATAAACACACTGACTTCCACAATCACAAAAATTGAAAAATTGCGAACAGTGTATCACACACATATCACACTTGGACACAAAGAATTTAGCTAGATTCGGTTGTCATTGTTGTCCGGTTAATATTTCATGACAAAATAATAAAATAAAGCAAAGTTCCTCTAAAAGCATTCATATCAACAGACAACTCTAGCATGTGTTGCTATATGGTATGAAAGGCAAATAAACCTAGTATCAACACTGGGAGGCATTGTATACAAATACATTATCATTCATGAAAACAATAGACACATTTCAGATATCCGGACGCTTCACCTATCTGGACGATTGGACTTGGGAACGAAAGCGTCCGGATAACTGAGGCTCCACTGTACCTGTTTTTCACTTATAAGCGATTTGTTACTTGTTTATTGACAGCAGAAATCACTTCATTGGCGTCGCCGGTAGGATTTCTAGCGGTCAGTTTGGACCGGTGCGGTGCCTAGGGGACACCGCGCGGTTCGGCCGTGTGTTAATTTCTGTAAATTATATGTAATGTTTTAATTTTTGGTAAAGTTAAATTGTATATTTGCTTATGTAAATAGCCGTGCTAAGCAACGGCGGTGACTAGCTGGTAATCATACATGTGTTGATATTGGTTGTGGGGGAAAATGGCGGACGGTCAGGGGTCATTTGGGTTAGGTAGGGGCGGTTCCTGGAAAAGGAGTGGCATGGGTGTCCCGCGGGGCAAGGGAGCTAAGCCGGCTGGCTTAGATTGGGCACAGGGAAGGGATATGGATGCCATGGGGGCCCTGCACCTGACAGATTTGACCAACTGTTCGAATTTGTTACCCCATTTAGGCCACCGGTTTACAGTACTCCTCAGGCCCGGACAGTTGAGGATAGCACTGTGGTAGGGGAAGTAGATATGTCCCTTACTAGGGAGGTGAACAGAGGCGAGGCTATAAGGGAAACAAATGTATTGGGGACAGCTGAGGGAGAACAGGGTAATGTTGGGGCAGGACAGAGGGACCCTGTAAGTATGGCAAGGCATGAACCCAGAGAGTATGCCCGAGGGGACCAGGGTGTGTCTGAATTGCAGGCACGGGTTGGAGCTATAGAAACCCAGTTAGTTCAGATTACGCAACTGTTGGTGGGGATGTCAGGGTCCTTGGGGGGAACTCGCTCTCAGGGATAAAGCACGGGATAACCTGCCGCAAGAGGCAGTAGTGAGCTCGCGGTCTGTGGGTCAGGGGAGTGTAGACTGGATGCTAGAGTTCCCAGGGCTGAAAACACTGAGCACTGCTCGGGTGACACAAGGTAGCATTGGGGAGGGTGGTCCTAATGGGGGTGGTTCTCCTGGGCAGGGGCAGGTTGATGGGCAGCAGCAGGTTGATGGGCAGAGGCCAGGTGTTGAGACAAGGGGGTATGGGGAACACCACGGGATTGTAGTGTCAGGCCCAGGGGGGCTGGAGGCAGTGGGGGAACCCATGCCTCGGACAGCCATGTCGGAGCCCATGCCCGTCAGAGTAAGGGGGTCGTGCCCGGGGGGGGGGGGGGGACCCTTGTATGGTAGGGCAGTCCCAGATACACCTGTGCTCGAGAGTCTGTCATCTCACAGGGGGGGTTATGTATTCTTGTTCGGAGCCCTCTGGAACCCATAGCCACTCGCACTCATCCCTTGGGCAGGGGTACAATGTCACCTTCAATACTCCGGCACCACGGAGTGCCACAGTTGATAGTCAAGTTAGGGCTGCTAACCCATTAGTTAGGGAGAACATGTCATTAGGGACCCCGGGAAGGTCGGAGGGAAGTGTCTCAACCTCCAGCAGTAGTTGGGGGCGGTCAGGGCGAAACATCCCAGGGGTTCAAGGAGAGTTTAGAGCAATGGGGGACCGGGTTATGGAAGTCGTGCAGCGAGCTCTAGGGACGAGAGTTCCGGGACAAGTGCTCCAAGAGCAGGCAGTTCTACGGTTTGCGATGGGCTGCCAGGATCCGCGAGCCGGACGAAAACTCATCGATTATCCTCCAATCACTGTAGACGAAGCTGTGCGAAGGATCAAGACATATCAACTGAGCCGACAAGCTCTTGCGCCACGACGCAGGGGGGTACATTTTGTGTCGCGAGATAGTCAGTTGTCCGGTGGGGAGCAGTCGAGATCTCCCTTGCCCGCACCGCGTATTGATTCCTACAACTCAGTAAGGCGTGACTATATAGAATTTAAATAAGTCTGAATTCTCATATGTCAGAGACTCTCTCTCTCCCACCCATTCACATCCTTAATACATGCATCATTTTAATATGTTAACTTAAGTAAATGTCCCCTTTCACTTCTCAAACAAAATTATGAATATAAAAACAATTATATTTGGTTCATTAGTTTTATTGATTCAAGAAGATAAAAGAAGGCCTCATTAATGATGCTGATGACCTCGAATACATGAATACGTGTATTAAGTTTCAGGTGTTTGTTGTGCACCTGTTATTATCACAAAGATAAAAAAAATATTAAGTACAACATCTGGTCAGAACTTTTTTGTTATTTGCCAAGGTCTGCTTACACATTGCCTAAATTACCATAACATGAATACATGTAATTAGTTTCAGGTGTTTGTTGCAGTAATCATACAAGTGACGGCACTCAGTGATTGTTTGACATGTTCAATTATGATGAGTTTTTTAAGTCTTGCTGCATTTTTATTGCACGAGCTATTATCACAAAGATAGAAAGTGATTAAGTACAACATCTGGTCAGAAGTTTATTGTTAGTTGCCAAGGTCTGCTTACACATTGCTTAAATTGTTCCATAACATGAATACACGTATTTAGTTTAAGCTGTTTGTTGCAGAACAATGTTTCAGAATTTTTTGTTCCCTATGTTCTGAATGACTTCCTTTAGTCATGCAGCAAAGAAAGCCTAATTAATGATGCTGATGACCTCGAAGACTTCATCTTGGAAATACAAAATGTCAAGATAACCCACGGAAATGGCAACGATGCCGTCACAAAGATAGAAAAAAAAATTAATACAAAATCTGGTCAGATTTTTTGTTAGTTGCCAAGGTCTGTTTACACATTTCTTAAATTGTTCCATAACATGAATACATATATTAAGTTTCGGGTGTTTGTTGCAGTAATCATATTTTGGGTTTGCTCCAAGTGACGGCACTCAGTGCTTGTTTGAAATGTTCAAATATGATCAGTTTTTGAGTCTTGCATTTTTATTGCACGAGCTATTGGACCGTCACATTTAATTTTACATAGTGTTAAAATATATCAGGACATGTAGAATATTCAGGTTAACACATTTGTTGTAGTAATAATACTTTTTGATAAATGTACTAAATGTCTGTATTGCTGTAAGAGTTCCATTACACCAGTACATTTAGGAAATTCAGATTAGTAATTATACTTTTTGATCAATGTACTAAATGTATGAAATCAAGACTTATAAGTGCGTCATATGCATGGAGCCACAGTAAGTAGATAATTTGTAATTGGAACCTATAATCGTATCAAATGATAATTGAGCCTTGATTGAAATAACGACTTCCAAAAGAACCACGTGTTGTTTGCCTTGTTCGGTTCAGTTCAATAGAAGTACATGTATTATATTGACCGGATTTTGGCGGGGTATTGACGTTTCTGAAGTTTGATACCACAATTTTGAAGAACAAAGAAACATGATTAAAACAAGAAAATAAAACACTCGGATTTCCGACCATAATAGTCGAATGTACGACGAAACCGAATACTAACTTGTTACAGGAGTGGGTTTTTTTTAAATGAAAAACATTAAAGTATCTGAAGCAAATACATTCAATATGTCTCAGTAGTAAAAGATAAACATATATTTTTCCAATAGATGAAATATTCTTACTGGAATATACGGAAAAATTAGATACAATAAGTAAATGAGAGAATTCGAAAGAGAGAGAGAGAGGGGGGGGGGGGCGTAAATAATCTAACTTTTGTTACTTGGATACAAGTGTTTTATGGTGCAGTATAAACTTTCATGTGTAAACAAGTCGACTTTTTCATTCTCCCTGGACATCAAGAATAATTTTTCTAAATAGCGATAGAATTAATTTGCTTTATGAAAAAATTGTACGCTCTATCATTTATTTTTGGATGATTGACGGTTGTATAATGGGAATGAGATGCGTAATTGACGTCGTGTCATATAGAACGAACGTCAAAACTAACATAATGAATTCTAAACACCGCCTTTTAGCACTAAATCCGTGTTGTGAAACATGATCAGATATAAACAAGTTATATATCATATATATCAATTCTCAACTATGACTCGTATAAACCTCATTGTCTTTCAGGATTCGGCCAAATTCCGTCAATAACGTCCCTTGCTCTTTAACAAGCCTTTGGCACTCCAAATAACGAGTGACCGTTTGTTATTGAAAAAACACCCGGATGAACAAATTCGTGAAATGACAGTAGATCTTGAAAAGCAAAGAGATAACGTTACATTCTGGAAAAAGTTAGCTGGAGCAGCAATGACGAGAATAATCCTTTTCAACAAGCTAAGGAGTAGTGAAGTCTCTAAACTGCTGTGTACGAAAAACTGTATGAAAACCGTCAAAACTGGGCAGCAACAATAAATGAAGAAATAGCAAGTGGCCTGAAGCCATTGGAGAGGATCTTGCTGAAGAGGTATGAATATTTTTTTACTCATCTGGGTCTCAGGGTTTAGCTCATTAGCTTTTTATTGTTACTTTCATGAAAACGATATGCATTATTTTACAAAAGAATTTAGGCTTGGCTGATTTTTTTCATGAATATTTTTTTCTACAATTTTTTTTCAAACTTATATATTGGGGCGGGCTACTTTCACAAAAGGGTTAGGGATGAGAATCTGAAAATTATATTTATATGGCCTAAGGTAAACCTTTTTCTTGCATATATTGAAGGTGGCATGAGTATGGGACACTTGTCAAAATTAATATGGATTAACCCTTAGGCTGCTGCTTTAATTTTTGCCAAGATGTCCGCCACTGCTGAATTAATTACAACTAATGGTATCATTGGTTAGAGGCCCTGGGTTGAGTCCCGTTATGAATTGACTTTTCACCACCTGTTACACATAATGTCATTATCAAGTCGTACAAATGATCAATCTATTTTGAACAGTGTAAAGCAATAACATTTAACTGCTTAACTGGGTACAAAGTAAACAAGTTAAATAAAATCATGGTAATTGTCAATCTTCCTGCACTTGAGAACACCCAGTGAAGTCTGACACATGACAGGTGCATATACCGCAAATAATGAAACAAACAGTCAACAGGTGGCTAGTGACGTAATGGCAAATGCACTGGCGATAACTTGTTTGATGCAAGGAATAGTGGTCAGAGTGGATAAATATGTGATCATGTATGACATGTATAGTTGAATAGTGAACATCAGATTTCTAATGCGATTATAAGAAGAAGTTTAGTAAACACTAAATGATACAATAAGCAAAATGTAGTTAAGATCAAGCAGAGACTAGACATACTTTCGTATTCCTTTCGTATTCCGATTTGCAAAAGCTTAAGATTTTTTCTTGAAGTTGGATTGAAAATGGATTCGTATAAGTATTCAAATTTATAGAAAGTTTTTAAAACAATAATAAATCTTTGTTTATTTTTCAGAGGGCAGCCAGACTTAGAATCACCACAAAAGGTCTGAAGGATGACGCCTTACAAGGATTGAAAAGGGAAAAGGTGATGAAAGTCCTGACACCAGACTATCTCTCTCCAGAAGAATCCGACATCAATGAAGAGGGAGAATTTCAACATTTTATTGTCAGAAGACTACCATGGCAGAACGAGAGATTCAGGAAACTGAAATACAAGTTGGAGGAAGTCCACAAGGCCAGGCTCAGCCCACAACATCAAAGGAAGTTGAAGGCCAGACGTGTATCAATGGTGCCATCCAAGAAAAAAGCCCCCGAAGATTGCCCCAAGTTTGTGAGGAGGGAAGAAGACAACGTTTAGGTAAATTGACTATATTTGGTATGGTCAAATATCTGCCCCAATTTTTAATAGTATTGTATACAAATCAAGTTTTCGTCAATCTTTGTACAGAGGATGCCTATCACTTTAATCTTGCTTTAAGTCATTATTGCCCATTTGCTGTTTATCTTTATATGTCACCTAAAAGACCCATTTCCCGCAATATTGCAAACAAATGAAAATATCATCATTTTTTCTTTATATTTTGCATTCAGAAAACTAGAGCGCAGGTCTGCTCAAGTACGACTTTAGCATTTGTTTTTGTTCATATAAGTTTACACATTATGCTAGAAAATGGTACTTAAGCATGCCTGCGCTCTGTGCCCAGTCAATAAACCATCAGTAAACACCCATAAAAAACATCAATTTATCAAAATAAGACAATCTTTATGACGTCTCTACATTATGACGTCACTAGTGTTATTTTTTCAATATGATTTCAACAATCTTCCACCTTATTTTGAAAGCTCTTAATAAAACTTTAATTTAGGGGTGCAACATGCATAATCCACTAATAGTCCTTTGACTGACTTAATGTTCACAAGTGTTTTTATTTAAAATGTCTTTTATATGTTTCTGTTGTTGTTGTTGATAATTTATTCTTTAAGTTACCTTTTTAGACGGTGGCTATAAATAGCCACGGTCTATTGCTACGGTCCTGACCGGAAGGGTATTTCTCACGGGGACCCTAGCGGATAAGGAACGATAACTCTGTTAGGTACATGTATGCAGTGTTACAGGCAATGTTTTATTTACGTGTCGATTTCAGTATGAGAATTAATTTTCATCTTATCAGATATTTTAAACATTATAGCTGCTAATTATTTTGTACATACATTTAAATAATGTATGAAATGTATGATGTAAACAATTGTCAGAAACACGCTATTTAAACTGGTTTGCCATTTCATATTTCAGCAATTATGCTTCATTGATAAATTTTCATTTTCAACGCATAAGTTTTAGTTGAGGCAGTATATTTATTTTGTTGTAGCTTATTCCAAAGAATTCACAACAGATTCTGACAATGAATATTACATAAATTACATTTTATTGAACTTCAACCGATCAATGGCACACTTTCTTCTTCTGTATGTGTTTTCAAACACACAAAAAACTTAAAATTTACGATTCAAATGTGTTTAATTTTGAACTGACCTGTGATTTACAATGTACCTTATTTCAAGTTGTGCCTCACTCAGTCCGTAGAAACATTAATTTTATTACAGGCACCTCAATATTCATCAGACAATATTTACTGCTGATGTTGACGCTTTACTTGCTGCTGACTTTCTCTCAAACACGCTAATCGACGTCGGATTGTAAAATTCATGTGCAAATCGCGACCGAGTCGAAATTTTACATGTATATAAACTACATGTTACGATGTTTCAAAGATTTTCAGTTCAGATTTTTTTTTACATATGCTGTAAAACGTCTTATGGATTTCATGGCGTGTCAGCTCGTGTATCTCTAATTTGCAGCAAACGCTAGCTTTTTTGTGAGAAAAAAGAATCGGTTCAACTCATGCGATATTCCATATACATTTATGGTACACTGTGAACGGTAATGTTAGATGTAATAATTTTGTTACCTCAACAGTTTCTGTCGAATTTTTTCACAATGAACTGAATAACGCATTTCGATGAGCGAAGTACAAATAGTGAATTTAATTCATAGGCGCCCGTCCCTGCTAAATGTATTAGAGAATCTTTTTTTTTGGTTTTGGGGGCATTTTTTCACTAACATATAACACTATTTACATTTGTATGTAAACATCGCCCTGTTTGTTCTCAAATAATTTTTAACTCGCGAGAACAACTCTATGATGAACTTTCTTCGACATTTGTTTCCAAGTGTTAGCATCATTTTGTCAACATGCATTTACAAATGGGCGGGCCTATATAAATAAGCCAGTTTGTTGCGACTCGCAATTGAAATACACACCGGTTAGAAAGTGTCACCACTTAACGCAAGGCTACATCGGCCGTAGCGTAAACATCCTTGCTATGTTTGCGATAAATTATGAAACAGGAAGGCAAAAAAATGTGCTTCATAGATGACTGTAGAATTCTGCTGAGCTACAGAACTATAGCTTTCCGAAAATACTGCCGGGATTTGCAAACCCTAGATCTATTGTAGTACATGCAAAGAATAAACTCAAAGAAGGTGGGTGAATAAGGCGCGTAAAATGCCCATATGAGGAATGATTAGATACAGCAAAAGTAAAAATATCATTAAAATCTGATACTTTTTAAAAAATAATTAAAAACAATGTATATTTAACGTAACATGGTGTTGTAACCTTTAGATATTTTAAATACTTGCAATATATTGATTTAAACTGGCATATATGCGTGTCAAAACCTCCAAATAGTGTAATTTTTATAACTTCAATGCCTTTTCTTTCATAGAGTGGGTCTGAGCTCCATATTTTTTGTCACAGTCTAAATGTGGTTTAATGGAATTTAAACCGATTTTACTCAACAAAAATGTGGAGAGATGATCCACTATAGTTCAAAAATGTCAATTATTAGTTCAACAATTGTTTTAGAAAAATAATACAAGTCCGTAAATTCGTGGCTAATGTCTCATATAGCACTTCAACAACTCACTTTGTTGTGAATGAAATGGCTTAGTGGATAGAGCACCAGACATTAGGAAACTTTATAGAACTTGGGTTTTTAGGTTGTGGGTTCGATACCACCAAAACTTAAAGATTTATTATATAATTTAATATAATTTTTTCTTATCGTATTTTTGAAATATTTCAAACTGAATATAGTTAGAAATAACCATTTTGTAAAGTTGTATTATAACATCTCAAATATATTTAATTGAAAAAATGCTAAATTTGAAATTGTGTTTTACGACTAAACCAAATGGGCAGTTGCGCCATCTTCTTCCCCCATCTTCTTTATATACACAGCTGTACGGTTTTGGTGTTTTTAAAAACTTGTTGTAAGTTTACTAGAAAAGTTAAATGTAGCAAGTAATTTATGCGTGCTAAAGTGTACTGAGAAGCGATAAAATATACATGTGACTTTCCCGAATTCATTCAAATGATTTGAATAAATCTATAGCTAAATACAATAGAACAAATGTTTAAAACGTTGAAACTGTCGCGACTGAATATTGTATGATTTTTTTTTCAAATTTTAATTCACTTTCGTTGTGAGCAAATGGAAATAATCCACTAAAGTGGAAGATAAAATATTGATTGGCTCTTCTGTTTCATGATGAGGTGCATTCCAAAAGCAATACCAGTTTTATCAAACAGGTTCTTGTAAACCCATTCCGTTTTCTTTACACCTAAATGTATTAACTGACTATGAGGACAAAAGCAAGTGTGATGGTCCACAAGACTGCAACTTTTTCCCCGTGAAAAAATTGAGGGGAAATGCTGTCAAGAGGGACAATTAACATACTATATGTATGCCCAAATAGTTAGTAAAAATAAGTATTTAATCATATCAAAGCTTTATTGTTCTCGTTACTTGAGAAATCTACAATATATTTAAAGCACAATAGTCCAATCCACACTTTTCAAAAGTTTTTACCTTTGTGGGGTCAACCCAAAGGTCAAAAGGGAAAAAACCAAAATCCCCTTCTTTAAACAATCAAATATTTGGGCGTACTGTAATGAAATCGCTTTGGATTTGATTTATTCATTCAATATGTGGTGGCACCCACATAGTTAATGAGTCATTCTGGTGCAATCAAAATGCATAGTATTACCGAAAACGGGTTTTTAATGTCAACTGACATAGATACAAACATATAGATACAAAATATAGATACAAACTTCTACTCTACAAAGGCTACTGTAATAAATCTTTGGGTTTTCCCCAAAAGATGACGGCCAAGAGACACAGCATTTGTAAAGTGTGGATTGAGATCACAGCTACGATTTCCACAGAATTATCCGAATAGGAAACTCACGACCAGTTGTGCGACTAAGCGTTAAGTATTAGTACATGTATACGATACTGGCCGCGGTTTTCGACAACATTATCATACATCACTCATTGTTACTTGTAATTTGCCACTTTCAAACGACGCCACCGTCTAACAGTACTTTCAGTACTTTGATTTTATTTAATGTAGTTGCTAGCACTGTGTTTGTTCTATTTATCATTTAAATAGTAGCTAATTTGGCAAGAGTGAAATTTTGAACTTTACCTTATTATTCGATATTTCCTTTTAATATAAACCCCCCCCCCAAAAAAAAAAAAAAAAAACAACAAAAAACAACAGCTTTAAAAATCAATAGTAGCTAATTTGTTTGACATGTGTGCTGATTTCAGTTTGAAACCATTTATTGCATTTATATGTGTGTTTATGTGTTTTTGAAATGTAGATTTATTTATTTATTTTATATTTTGTATTTAGTGTTATTTATATCTATTGTATCTTTATTTATTTGATTCAATAATTTGACTAGGGCCTTAAAATTGTGATTATGTGTGGTTTACAGCCTTTTTTTATTATGCGCCAACGGTTTATAAAACTTAGTATTCTATTTTGATATATATTTTTTAATGCACTTGTTTGTTTGTAACAAGCCATTCAACGACTTGAGAGATGAATTATCTTTGATTTGTTTATGGTATGATTTTTAGGTTGAGTTAAGAAATATAAAGTTAGTTAAGGGGGCTGAATGGTCCCGGCTATTTCTACACTATACAAATCTCCTTTAGAATTTCCGCTTTTTAAAGATATAGGAAAATATGATGGAAAATTTGTTGACCATCTAGCCTCCTTAATGTGCTGCTCTTTTTTGACTTAAATCAAAGCGTGTACAATTCATTGATATCCATTTTGTTTTTGTTTTCGTAGAATCAGATGATGAAGTTGAAGAAACTGGAGTAAAGGAAACAACCTTCCCGGAGATTGAGGCCAATGGTAACATGATTTGAAATTATAATTATATACAGTTGGGCTCAAAATTCAATCATCAAGACAATTCTTTTAAATGGTATGATAACAATGCAAATTGATTAGAGACACCAAATCTAGTAGTGACACTTTAATATTGAAGTAACATGAGGCATTGATCTTCATTATAGTTAAACTCTAAAGAAAATTTAACGAATAATAATTCTCTGTAGTAGATACCCCGGTGACGGAACAGGATTCTTTCGACATGGGTGACCTCCTTCCAACACCACCACCTCTACCATCACTAAATGAATCCATCTGCAATGATTTCCCACCACCACCATTTATTGAAATGATGGGGAATATGACAGTGGACATGGGTACCCCATTAGAAGGACCTCACGCAGATGAACCCCTCCCCTCCCCACCCAGACTGCCTCTGGAGTCTGTTCAGAGGGTACCGATGAGTGTAAGTATGCTAATGTTTCCACTAACATATTGAATGTTTAGACCAATTTGATGTGAGAGATCACTATTAAATGTAAACACATTCTAAAAGCATAATTTTACATTATTTACATTTTCAACTGTCTTTGTCAGTGATAACATTACATATCAATTTTGAAGCCTATAGCCCAACCATTTCATAAAAGATGAGCTACACAAAATGGGCATGTCTTATAGTATGAGCGAGAAATAGTATTGGCTGCGCCGCATAGTAATACATTACATGAACTACATAAAATCATGGTGCTTAATATGTACGAAAGTTTCTAGGTTTCGCCGGATATTACAGGAAGTTTTTTAAAGATTTTGCAAAAATTGCCAGACCACTCATTGATATCATGGCCATAGGGAAGAAACAACGAATTAACAGCAAGCATAGAGAAGATCCAAAGTGGAAGTGGCCAAGAGAACAACAACAGTCATTTGATACCCTCAAGGAAAAGCTTACATCACCACCCATCTTAGCCTATCCAGACTTCAGTAAGCCATTCAAGCTGCATACAGATGCATGCCAAACTGGAATAGGTGCTGTACTATACCAGTGTCAAGATGGAGAAGACAAAGTGATAGCTTATGCCAGTAGAGGTTTAAGCCGTGCTGAGAAGAACTATCCCACGCACAAGCTGGAATTTTTAGCTCTTAAATGGGCAATAACAGAAAAATATTCCGATTATCTACAAGGTAAGGAATTCACTGTTTACACAGACAATAACCCACTGACTTATGTTTTAAGCAATGCTAAACTGGATTCCACAGGTCATCGTTGGGTTTCCGCATTAGCCAGCTACAACTTTAAAATCCTGTACCGCCCAGGGAAATGCAACAGTGACGCAGATGGATTATCTCGGCTTAACCATGAGGAGTTATCATCTGATTCCATCAAAGCTATATGCCAGATTGGTCAACCTTATGCTGAGACATTAGCTTTTGATCATTTCATTTGCCAGAGTATGCAACCTATTGAGAAGATAGGAGAGCAGTATGACATAGCAACTCTGCAGAATGATGATCCCTCCATTACCTTTTGGAAACAACTGGTGATCTTAGGAAAGAAGCCAGAGAGAAGTACATTACAGACAGAGAATGACTTTAACTTTCACAGGAATTTCTCTAAGTTGAAAGTTAGAGATAACACATTACTCAGAGAGATTAATTCAGAGGACAAGACAATCCTACAACATGTCATTCCTGCATCAGCAATTCCAACCGTGTTGAGTAACCTCCACAACAAGATGGGACACTTAGGCCGAGACAAAACCTTATTTCTTGTAAGGCAGCGATTTTATTGGCCGAGAATGCAGCGAGATGTAGCCAACTGGATCAGCAACTGTGAACGATGTGTGAAGAATAAGAAAACCGCAGAGAAAACAGAGTTGGTCAACATTCAGACATCACAACCTTTAGAGTTAGTTTGTATGGACTATTTAACTTTAGAACCGTCCAAAGGAGAAATTCAAAATATTCTTGTTATAACTGTTTTACTAAATTTTCTGTTGCAGTCCCTACCAGAAACCAGACAGCCAGAGTAACAGCTGAAGCTATATTTAATAATTTCATTTTATTTTATGGCATTCCAGAAAAACTTCATTCAGACCAGGGCACCAATTTTTGCAGCAATATTATTAAAGAATTATGTTCTATTTTAGGCATCTACAAATCCAGAACCACTCCATACCACAAAATGGGTAATGGCATCACAGAAAGATTTAATAGATCTTTACTTTCTATGTTAGGTACTTAAGAAAATTCTCAGAAAGCAAACTGGAAAATTCATATTAACACTTTAGTTCATACATACAACTCTACGGTCAATGACACTACAGGATTCTCACCATTTTTTCTCATGTTCGGGAGAGAGCCAAAGTTACCTGTAGATGTCATCTTTGGATTGTCTAGAACGTATGATGATTACAAGTGTACAACCAAGTACATAGAGAAGATGAAGCTGCGCTTGCAGGAAGCATATAGGCAAGCAAGGACAGCTACCAAAGCTTCCCAGAACAGACAGAAATCCAATTATGACCTAAGAGCCAGAGCAGCTACATTAGGAATTGGTGACAGGGTCCTTGTTAGAATAGTGTCATACGACGGGAAACACAAGATAGCGGACAAGTGGGAAGACAACCCATATATCATTATTTCCCAACCAAAGGAGGACATCCCTGTATCCAAAGTAAGGCGAGAGGATGGAGAAGGTCGTTGCAAGGTTCTACATAGGAATATAGTATTACCTATTGGAACTAAGTTTCCAATAGCTAGATCGACACCTCCAAAGCCAAAGCCGAGAAAAGGGAAGGAGCAAAGAAAGGACAAAGATGATATTTCAGAGGAAGATAGTGAATTTTCTTTTGCAGGTTACCGTGTAATGCGAAGAAATTCCCCACAGAATTCCACTAGTCAACATGATGACGATCATGCTTGGACTAGAGAAGCTTCAGATGCTGATTCAGAAGAGGACACTCTTCACCAGTATGTGCCTGAGGATCAGCCTGAGGAAGAGGAAGATAAAGAACCTTCGATAGCAGATGATGAGACTTCCAAAGCAGATGATGAGACTTCCATAGCAGATGATGAGAATTCCATAGCAGATGATGAGATTTCTACAGTAGATGATGAGATTCCCATAGCAGATGAAGAGACTTTCATCGCAGATGAGGATCATTCCATTGCTGATGATGAACCACAACTAGATATAGAGAGACCAGTTCCCGCTCCAAGGAGGTCAGGAAGAGAGAGAAAAGCGCCCGACTGGACCAAAGATTATGTGATGATGACACAAGATAAGCCAGACTGGTTACAGCGAGCAACATTTCTAAGAGAGATTATGAAGGATGGACATTTTGATAATGTGAACTCTAGTGTATACCAGATGGCCATGTTGAACATTGTTTCATCATTGCAGTTAGTCAATTTTAAAAACATGTATATATTCTGTTTTTATGCCGTTTTATGCTATATTTCTCCGTTGAATGACGCGGACGTCATTCCATAACCGGGGGGAGATTGTAATAGTATGAATATTATGAATATCGTATTATTTGAGTACATAGATTAAGTATATAGATTTTAAGATAAAACCAACCAAATCTGACACACATTTTAAATACACACCACACACACATAGATCCACCCTGTACCTTTACACACCTGTATATATACCCCAGGGGCATTGATTTGGTAAACATTTGTGTGCATGAGTTTTATTGGTCAGATATTTGTTAGGGTTGTTGTGGTTGGTTTGTTGATCTGATTATGATATTTTGCCGCCAAGTTTTGTCAATCTTTGTTTGGTCAGCCAGAGGGTAGCAGTTATATAGAATAAGGCCTACAGTACATCATTAAGTCTGACAACAGACTATTTCTCTTTCTGGTAAGTAACATATTAACTAATATTCCATGTATTACAATATTATTAACATGTACTTTTCTATAATTTAGCAAATTAGTAATTTCTCATGAAGCACTTTAACTAATTAGAATGAATGAGTGTCATGAAAGAGTATTATAGATTTATTTAGTAGATATTGATTATAAAGTCAATATTTGTTTCTTATTCAAAGGAGTAACTGATTTTCTAATCAGTTTACAAAGTGTTTTTATGATGATCAAATATTTGGTCTAATTGTTCAAAATGAGCAATGTAAATGTTTTTAATTAAATAGTATTTTTAGTATTCTGTTAAATGAATTACAGATATATAAACCATTATACACTCATCATTACATGAATACAGGAAGCTTATTCCCATAGAATGGTGAGACAATTTCTTATGAATAATGTGTCTATTATATTTTTAATTGCAACCTATTTTTATGATTATTATGGGAGAAATTACATTGAAATTGTAAGAGTGACCTCCCTTTAATTGCTTTATGTAAATATGATATCGCTATGATATTATGTGATAATTCGAATGTAGATGGAAATTAAGTTAATTATCATAGCATGAGGATTATTGTTTTATATTTGCAGGGCTCTCTATCATTTAATTTCATTGTCACTGTGTCCACAATAAATATTCGAACCCTCAACAGGCGTTATTGCCTGACGTCATGACGTCAGGCATATCTAAGGTTTAAAAGTTGCAATCTCCGAAACAGTGCAGACAATGGGACAAGCAATATCATGATATTTAACAAAAAAGATTAACCGATGCATGTTTAAGATGTCAGCATTCACATTCACAACTGATGAAAATGTTATATGGCATGTAATAACAACAGCGAGCAAGAGTTTTCAAGTAAAAGGGACGTTCACCATGCAGTACACGTGTGTAATCCTGATTTAAAAATAGATCAGCATTCCACCATATTTGAACGGTGAGAAAGGGGAAGGGGGTCATCGCAACAAGTTGTAACATATTGTCTATTACGGTACAATGTAAACAATTATTGGTGTTGGGTTATCATTATTACAAGAGAGTCATCAGTTTGGATTAAAACAAATATATATTTATACAACTGGAGGAACTAAATCGCCAAAGCGGGGTGTGACCCAATTTTCGTTCAGGTGGGCAATTTCATTATTCTTGAAAAGGGATCTTAACTCGCATGTCTTGCTAAAGGTACATTACTACATTTAACAATTTCTAATCAAATGTGTTTCTTAATTCGATAGATTTCTTCCAAAACATCCGAACCAAAGTATAATATACATGTATATAGCTGTTACAAAACAAATGTCAAAAATTCATCTGACCCCCTTCCCATGGCTCTCGGTAATAGCAGGATTTCGCGCCATAATGTCTCATTCATAGTTTTTGCGCGCAAGTTGACGAGTCCGTTCATTAGGATCATGCGAATACCCCAGAGCACACCATGTGTTTACATCACAGGTACGTAGAATCGGGAGTTGGGCTGAGGGAGGCTGCTTCCCCCTCCCCACTTTTTTGGCAGCTGGCACTTTTCTTAACTCTATAGGATAAAGGGAAATGTCATGGATTTGCCCCCCCCCC
Organism: Magallana angulata; assembly: GCF_025612915.1. Lineage (NCBI taxonomy): Eukaryota > Metazoa > Mollusca > Bivalvia > Ostreida > Ostreidae > Magallana > Magallana angulata. The sequence continues at coordinate 60,857,062 of NC_069112.1, forward strand.
CCCCCCTCCACTTTTGTAGGAGCATGCAATAAATGAAACTGCAAAAAAGGAAGTGTAATTGAATTGAATATACAGTTAGGTTTTTTTTCATGAATTTGAGAATTCACCCTTTTTTAATTGCTTGTCAAGATAATTTTGATTAAGCTGCCCACACACATTCAAAATCAAAACGTGTTTGTATACCCTTTCATATTTCATATGGTTGGAAATTTTTAAAAATGCCTTTCAGTTGATTACGCATCTTAATTAATATAACAAATACATGTACAATTAAAAAAAACCCGACTATTTACTCTCCAGCTTTCAAGCTTACATAAACTTATATGATATGTGTACATTCCTAAAAAATGAATTAATAAAATAAATGAATTTCAATTTATATAGATATTTACATGTTCTAGATCGAGGAAAAGACTGACATTTCGTCCTTAATTTGCACGTTCCGTTTATAAATTTATGATCAGCAGCGAAAATTAAAATTCATTTCTGATACGATAGCCTAATTGATACATGCATGCTTCTATTGAATAATTTTGTTACGTCAGGCAAGCTATTTGGAAAGCTATTATTTGTTTATTATAAGTAAAACCTGTAACAGTTAAGAAAATAGTGTAATGTTCAATGTAAAATTAACTCGTTCCAAAAATAAGTGGTAAGTCGTACTTGAACACATTCGGATTTTTTTCTGAAGTCGTTCTTGAAATCAAATTTTTTTTGTTAATTCGTACTTTAAATCATTCGGATTTTTTTAAGTTGTACCAAGAATAATTCAATTTTTTTCATCTTTTTATTTAAGTTACTCTTGTTATTGGTTTAAGAGCTCTGCTTTTACAGGAACTCCCAACTTTACTTCCGACATTAACGGAAGACCCACTCGTTGCTTTGCAACGAGCTTTGCTCTAGTTTTTATTATAATTATCATCTGCGTCTGATACCAATAGGGTTCAAAAATTAATTCTTCCGAAAAATTTGATTCCGCGTTCCTGGTTGAGAAAAGTCTCAAGTTCAAAGTTAAATTAACTCGTACCAAAAATAATTCGATAATAACTAATTCGTTCTTTAACATATTCTAGTTTGGTAAGTCTTTCTTGAATTTGTTCTGTTTTGTTAATTAATGATTAGGATTTTGTTTAGTCGTACTAAGTAATAATCGATTTTTTAAGCTTTTGCTATTGGTTTAAATATTGTGCATCTTTTTAAAAACTTCTATCTTTACTTTCTAATATTAACGTAAGAACCAAAAGAGATAGACATTTATTATATTTATCTATCATTTTTTAGAATCTAAAGCCTTTTGTGCTTGAGAATTCAGAACCAAGAATCATTACGTCAAGGTTTTCCCCAACCGGGAAAACTACGAAGTTTTACGCCCCTTGTATTATGGAAGGGAAAATTTGTACTATTGGTACATTCAAGCTAGAGGCTAGTAAAAAGCTTACAAAAGGCAGTCCTTTGAAAGTGATCAAGGGATATGTCTCCAAACGATACGCAGTAGAAATTAAAAACGACACCCTGGTAAGATTAACTAAAAAAACAATCTCTCTCTCTCCCTCTCTCTATCTATCTATCTATAAAACATAATTGTATAGCATAATAATTATATATATTATTTAAGTATATTTTGCAAAAATATTATTTTCTACATGATTTTTGTGTTTATAATTTTTTTGATCAATTCTTTATTACGATACTTTAAAATAATACTCTGTTGAATAATTGTTTCTGATATATCCCCACAATCAGTTAAGCTCTAAACACATAAATGACTTGCCTTCTGACACTTTGTTTTTAATTTACAAAAAATATAGCTTATGCAATCATGTGATAGATCTGATGAAGAGGAAGTAATCATCACGGACTTTTACAGACCAAAGGTCCTAACTTTCCTAGAGGCATCGTCTTTGCCCTTTAATACCCGATTATCCATAGGGCCCGTTTTTGTGGATTATGTAAGTTTATCTTTTTCTGTTTTACCTCTAATAAAAACTCTTAAAGCTAAAATTTAAAGGCCGTTGCAAAATTATATATATATATATATATATATATATATATATATATATATATATATATATACACAATTTTGCAGCGTCCTTTAAATTTTAGCTTTAAGAGTTTTTATTTACTAAAAATGAAAGTAGTTTTTAATGCTTACATAGGTACATAATACAATACATACTTTTTATATATTTTTTTTAAATAAAAGTTTATTTCTTTAATCAGATTACATAAATATCAGTAGCTAAATTATTGCTAACTGTTTCAAGTATTGCTTGTACTTCTAATTTTAATTCATGAAATAACCTTGCAGATCGGAGACGTTGCCAAGATATAACTAAATCTCGCAGGGAGATTCAGATTTCCTCAGAAAACCGGACCGCGAACCTAACACTCTGGGGAACGATCGCAGAAGACTCATGTATCGAAGCGGAATCAACTTATAACATCATTGCCATTAAGGCAGCAAATGAATTCCGAGGTTAACTGGCCTTCAACTCCACCCCCTCTACTATATTTGAAGTAATTGTTCTTCTAACATTATATATATATATATATATATATATATATATATATATATATATATATATATATATATATATATATAATGGTTATCCATATATAAAGAAATAAAGAATTTCTTTATTAGATTCCAGAAGTTTCCATAAAGCTTTTAAATACATTGGAGAAATCAATTAGGTACAAGAATGGCACCAAACAACCCTTGATTACATCATGCAAGGTATGAAATAAAGCCAGTATCAGTAGTAAAAAAAATAATTTTCAGATGAAAAATTTGATCATTTTTCTGTTTTAAACTTTTAAATGTTTAGATTTGATGCCACTTTTTTATGGGTGTTGCTAAAACGGGGAACGGAAAACGGAACTGAAAGCGGAACGGAATGGAAAATATCATCACGTTTATCGTTTAAAAAGGGTATAGACTGGCCAGAAACGATTTACTTTGTATCTTTTATTTATATCTAATGAATGATTATCAACATGTTGCTATCGTATTAATATTCATATTGTTACACGCAATAATTGAACCCAATCGAATGATTTCTTATCAGTTTATTCCATGTGTGTATCAATGCGAGGTTGAACAAAGACTGACAGAATTTCTTATACAATATCTTTTAAATAGAAATAAAATGTCAAATTCCCACGGACAGGACGGAGGTAATTAAAAGTTAAAACAGAGATTAATGTGAAAATGCCTAGCCTGTTTATAATCTAAAATTTAATTGGAACCAATTCTGCCAAGTCTCACGATTTGAGCGATAAGGTGTGAAAGTTAGCGGGGAGAACTGTCAAAGCCTCTCCCCCATTCATAATTTACATCATTTGCTGACCTTACAAGAATTTGTAGAAGTCTTACTGCAATGAAATTAAGGTTACAATTTACTCTTAACACCTCCGTCCTTAAGATAAAAATTTAACTAGAAAAGTTGAATTTTTTCAAAATTAAAATTGTAAGGGTAATTAAAATTAGGAAATAATACATTTCAAAACAATAAAATTCACTGTTTTACATTGAACAAAAATTGTCCATTAACAATCCATTAACAGATTACAGTCCAGAAGTCACAAATTATATTCAATGTAAAAGCAATAGTTTACAGTCCATATTTTTCAAATTCACTGTCACTATTCATAATGCACTCGGATAGTTAGTTTATATACGCGATAAACTGTCTGCATTTTGATTTTTAGTGCCTCTGCGGTATCTTACTTCAAAATCAAACGGTTGTAATGAAAGGGCCCAGCGTAAGAGTCTTTGATTTCTGTCTTTCATGCGATGAAGCCAGCTTAGTGGATTATGGTCTGTCTCCACAAAGAACTTCCTGCCGTCCAGGTAATAGGAGAAAGATCCGATGGCCCAAACAATTGCCAAAAGTTCCTTTTCAATTGTTGAATAGTTTTGTTCTCGCGGCAATAGTTTTCTACTGATGTAGGATACTGGATGGTCACCATCTATCATTCCTTGGCTGAGAACGGCTCCTATTGCGTATTGACTTGCATCAGTTTGGACAATAAATGGGTTTTCAAATTTTGGTGTAATTAGGACTGGTGCTGTCATCAAGGCCTCCTTCAAGAGTTTGAATGCCGTCACTTGTTCCGAGTTCCACTTTAATTTTGTCGGTTCAGATTTCTTCAGCATGTTGGTTAGCAATACGGAAATTTCGGCGTATTTCGCTATGTATGCACGGTAGTAGCCCGTCAATCCCCAAGAACGACTTCAGGTTTTTCTTCGTCACCGGAAGAGGAAAGTCCTGAATCGCCTGTACTTTAGATGGATCTGGTGTAACGCTTCCATTCCCGACAATGTGTCCCAGACATTTCAATTGTGTATCTCCTATCTTACACTTTGAAGGGCGAACGGTCAAGTTAGCTTCCTGCAATTTCTTGACAACATTCTCGATATCCTCAAGGTGAGATTCCCAGGAATCTGAGAAAATCACTATATCATCAGAATATGTAACAACATTTTTCTCGTCATGTAACACCTTGTCCATTAGGCGTATGAATGTTGCAGGTGAGGTTTTCATTCCAAATGGCATAACTAAAAATTCGTAGTCCATATGGGGTCACGAAGGCTGATTTTTCTCTGGAATCTTCTGACAACGGAACTTGCCAGTATCCCTTGGTCAGATCGAAATGACTTAGAAATTTGGCATTTCAAACTTTTTCCAGGATGTCGCTGATTCTTGGGACTGGGTATGCATCTGACACTGTTATTTCCTTGAGTTTTCGGTAGTCAATGCAGATTCTGATAGTTCCATCTGGTTTGTTTACAAGAACAACTGGCGAACTCCAAGGGCTATTTGATGGTTGAATTTGTCCCTGCTTCAACATTTCTTCGATTGCGTCCTTCACGGCTGCTTGTTTTGCTTCAGGAATTCTATATGGTCTTTGAAATATTGGTGTTTCTGTTGTTGTTCTGATGCTATGTTCCGTCAGGGTACAATGACCAGGTTTGTTGGTGAAAACATTTTCATATTTCAAGAATATTTTGCGGACTTCCTGTTTTTGACAATGGTCTAAATTTTCGCCAAAGTTTAAATCACTTATGGTTTCGTTGTTTTCAGTGCATGGAGTCGCTTCTTCTAGTCCATCAGTGTCTTATGTTTTCTCAGCAACAAAGAGTATGGATCTTTTGTACTCTCTCAAAAGGTTTATATGGTACACTGCCACTCCGCGGCGTCCTCCTACGTTGACTTTGTAATTGACATCATTGATGCGTTCTGTCACACGGTAGGGTCCTTTCCACTGAGCCTCCATTCGTGATGATTCTGATGGTAACAGGATGAGAACTTCATCTCCAGGTTGGAATTCTCGCCTTGACGCTGTTTTGTCATACCATTTTTTAACGAATTCCTTCCTTTTTGTCAGATTTTCTTTTACCACTGACGTAACGTCCTGTAACCTTTGTCGAATCTTGATTATGTGCTCGATGGTTGCCATTTGGATTTATTCTTCTCCTGCCATAAATTCTTTTATTACTTCCGTTGGTCCTCTGATTGGCCACCCGTAAAGTAGGTCAAATGGTGCGAATCCCGTCTGCTGATGAGGGACTTCGCGGTACGCAAACAATGCATATGGGAGTAGAGTATCCCACTCTAGCTCCTCAGTAGTGCAAAGCTTCTTTAATATCGATTTCAATGTCCCATTGAAACGTTCAGTTTTTCCATTTGCTTGAGGATGATATGGTGAAGTTGTCACTCCCTTCACTTTCAACAATGTGAATAACTCCTTGATGAGTTTACTCGTAAAGTTAGTTCCTTGATCAGTCAAGATAACTTTCGGAATGCCTACCCGGCTAAAGAGTTCAATGAGAGCGTTTGCCACACTCTCAGCATCACAGCTTTTCAATGCGAATGCTTCTGGGTAACGCGTTGCGTCATCAACAATGGTGAGAATGAATCTGTTTCCTTTCTTTGTTTTAGCCAAAGGGCCTACGATATCCATTGATATTTTGAAAAACGGAGTAGATATAATTGGCGTATTGATCATTGGGACTTTCACATTGGTTCTTTTTGCCACTTTCTGACATACGTCACATGAAGAACAGTAATCGCTGATTTCATGGAACATCCCTGGCCAATAGAAAGATTTCAAAATGCGTTCTTTTGTTTTCTCTGTTCCAAGGTGTCCTGCAAGTGGTTGGTTGTGTGCAAGTTTTATGATCGATTGTCGGAGAGTTTTTGGTAGGACAATTTGATATCCCTGCTTTTGTTGGTTTGCTGATGTCCATTTTCGTTTTAAGATTCCATTTTCCCAATAAAATGCGAGTGGTATTGTGCAGGCTGTTTCTGTCGATACAGCCTTATCCCGACATGATTTAAACTTTGGGTCATTCCTCTGAAGTTCTGCAAGTTTTTCTGCATCGATTCCATGTAGGTTCTCAATGTTTACAGTCTCTGTTGTTTCACTGTCCTTAATTGCTTCAATCTCTTTTGGTTTTACATCAGATTCATTCATTTTTCGGTCAAACAATACTTCTCCATTTGTTTCTTGACGCACTTGTGCTCTCGTCACAACATTAACATTCTTCCTGCTAATGACATCATTTCCTAGTAGCGCATCTGCTACCAGAGAAGGAACAAGACCAACCTGTGCATGTCCTTTGAAGTACGGAGTGTCGAGTTTCACTATCCCAATTTTGGCCTCAAATGGCTGCCCGATGGCTGTGTACAGTTTGGTCCTATGTCCCTCCAAAATGCATGAGGAATCTACAAGGTCCTCCTTGATTAAAGTCATTGACGCTCCCGTATCCTTCACAAAGGAAACTTCCATGTCATTCACGTGTCCTGGAATGTAGATTAATCCATCACATTCATGTTTAATTATTTCAGACACTAATGAAATTTTAGGACATTTATTAGCAAAATGCCCTTTGCCATTGCATTTAAAACATATCACATCCTTCCTGTGATTTCCATGGTTTTGACCATTTCCTGGTCCCGATCCTTTGCCATTCCCAGTAAATCCCTGAGATGGTCCAGATCCTTTGCCATTCCCGGTAAACCCCTGGGATGGTCCAACTTCCCTTGGTCCTTTTGGCAGTATGTAGTCCTCGGCGGCTTCCACGACAGTAGATGATCCCTTGTTTCTTCTTACCCATTGTGCTTGTGCTGGCGGTAATGCTTTTAGAAAAAAATTCTTCTCGCAAAATTTCTATTGGATCCTTGTCCTCAATGGATCTCCGTAGGTACTTATCTATTCTTGAAAACAACCCTCTGTACGTTTCATTTCCTTCACGTTTTACGTTTACGAGTTCATTTAAGTACTCATGTGGGCGTTTTCCATATCGATCAACAAGTGCCTTTCTTAAATCACCGAATGTAGATGATGACTGTGATGAAATTTGACGAGTCTCACCTGTTAAAAGAGTTCTTAATTGTAAGACTTTTTGTTTCTCATTCCATTCAGCTTGCTCCCCGATAGCCTCAAATTCCGATAGAAATGTTAGTATGTCATCACATTTCGGGTCAAACGGTTGTAATTTGATCTTAAACGGCACAGCTTTTGCTGATGGTTCATTTTCCTGTTTTTGCAGTTGAATTTTTTCCCTTTATAAAGCCAATCTTTCCATTTCTATCTTAAGTTTTTCGCGTTCCAAGGCAATTTTTTCTCTTTCCAACTCGATTTCCAAATTTTGATCCTTCTTTGTTGTTTTTTTCTTTAACGGCGGATTTTTAGGTTGCCTAAACAATTGCGGTTGTTCTTCTACAAGCTCATCTTCTGTAAACTCGATTAGTTTTTGGGTTGTAGCTCGCCTTGGCCTTCCTGTGTCATCAACCTCCGTGTCCGACATATTAAATAGGTATTGGTTCACTTTAACTAAAAATTGTTGTCCCACAATAATTAGTAAAATACACTTTTACTACAATCGTTAAACCACGACTATGAGTGAAAGTATCCCGACGCTGCCACCAAATTGTTACACGCAATAATTGAACCCAATCGAATGATTTCTCATCAGTTTATTCCATGTGTGTATCAATGCGAGGTTGAACAAAGACTGACAGAATTTCTTATACAATATCTTTTAAATAGAAATAAAATGTCAAATTCCCACGGACAGGACGGAGGTAATTAAAAGTTAAAACAGAGATTAATGTGAAAATGCCTAGCCTGTTTATAATCTAAAATTTAATTGGAACCAATTCTGCCAAGTCTCACGATGATTTGAGCGAGAACTGTCAAAGCCTCTCCCCCATTCATAATTTACATCATTTGCTGACCTTACAAGAATTTGTAGAATTCTTACTACAATGAAATTAAGGTTACAATTTACTCTTAACACATATGAATGTCTATCAATTATAGCATTGTAGTCATTCGGCTTTAGTTAGGTACGAAACGGAAAAATCAAATGTATACGAATTGTGAAACATTAACATGATTAAACGAGCAAATTAGCTATTATTTGTTACTTATTTTTCTTATAGTGTATTGCTGGCATATCAGCGTAACGTACGCAGTTAGTGAAAGCGTTTTATGCGTGTTTTGAGTATTTTAATTTATATTTCAAATATGATGTACATGTATATACTTACATCAAAATTGAATATTCGGTGTTCTAGACGATCTTTTATCATACAGACGATACAGTATCATTGAGATGGAAGAAAAAAAACCCGTATGACTGACGACATTAAAAATTAAAATACAGTAAACATTAAAATACCCGGTAATAATTGTGAAACTAGTAATTTCTGAAACTAGTATTTTTAGCAATGCAATTTTGTTTACGTTTGCATTACTAAGCAGTTGTTTATTCCAGCAGCTATATACATATGATCCAAATTGAGAGCTCTAAACGTTGCCTGGTTTGATTTTCCGATTATATATTGGGACTATAGTCTGTCGATCCCAAAATATTCATGCAGCACATTTGGACGATTTATAATGGAAAATGTTGACATCTTTTCTCCATTTGGAAGTCACTCAGAAGACCTTTCACAATTTTTCAACACTATCATCCCGGTCTGTTGAAATGCAAAACCCGTAGACTTCTTTATTTTTAGCCGTGTATTTATACCAGCTGATAAGCTAGAGAGGACGTTTTAAAGAAAGAATAGTGAGAATGTTTAATGCTTCTAAAAGAGAATCGCTTAATCCATGAGGTGTATATAAATATATAGCAAAAAGTGAATCGAGGATACGGTATTTTGGGACAGAAGATAGTGGTCAATGCATGTACCGTTAATTTTGAGGAAATATTCTTGAATAAAAAATCTAATATTGCTAATCTTTCAAAAAAATTAAAAAGGTACATAAAGTATATCGTTTTAGCATGATTAACAAATGTATGAGCTAAATAACATTAGATACGATTTTCCGTTTTCCCTTCCGTTCCGTTTTCCGTTCCGCGTTTAAGCAACACCCCTTTTTATAGGCAAGCGAGTGGAAAGGTTTGAAAACAAAAAAAGATGACCCACCAAGATTAGTTGCCATCATAAACCCCAGGAATGAAAATATGTACATAGTGGGAGCAGGACAAGAGATAGATACAAATGTTGGACTGCTGAGAGGTGGGTTGTTAAGATTAATATACTCATACTACGCATGGGATTTATCATATCCCAAGAATTATCAACTTTGGGCTTTGTACAGCATTACATTCTAAAAGACAGTGACAACTAGAACTGTCCTAATGGGACTAATACCCCCGCAAGGCTTATTTGAAATGGGACAAATTATTGAATTGAATAATAAAGGTTTGGAACACATACAAAAAAAAAAAATTCTAGAATTGTAACAAAATAAAAATTAGTTAAAGAAAATTTAAAAACAAAATTGTCAGAATTTCACTCTAAATACATATCTATAACAGTAATACATTTACAAATGTATGTATCTAATGATATATTTTTTTAAAATTTAATTGATTTAAAGAGAAACCAACAAATGACAATAACCCCTCCCTTTGCAGTAAATGGAAATACTGGTAGCCAAGCAATGCTCTTCTGTTGATAAAACTTTCAATATTTTTCTAATAAGAGTCTTGACAGATGCAATTAGTTTATTCAAATTTTCCTCACTTTCTCCTATGGCACAATGGAACTCCATATCAGAAAATTGATCCCATAGGACTATGATATTCTTTGATGAGCTAGCTAAATTTAATAAACTCCCAAAACATTACCATAATTACCAAACTATGTAAAAATATGTAAAAAAGAAAATTTAATATTACAAACAATTTTAAAATTGCCAAAGCACTACAATCATATCAGTAATTTTGATGATTTCATTTAAATTAATGCTCAATGGGGTCACTTCATCAATTAACTTGACTAATAAATTTAAACAACCTCTTAAAATAGTTTAACTTCTTTATTAATAATGATATTATTTATTTCCTTATAATGATAGAACTTTTGGTTTACATGAAACAGTTTTAAAATGGCCCCAAAACTATCACCCACTTTACAGATTATCAATTTCCCCTAAACACATGCTCCGTCTGAACAATGGCTCAGATAATGGCTCCCTTGGGACAAATGAATTCAGCCACACTTGTCTTTGATGTTCTTATTAGCTCCTAAGAATTTATCATTGACAAACAAAAACTTTGCATTGTCAGTTAATAGAATACTTATAAAAAATAACTTTTTTTTATTAATTAAGACATAAAGACAAAAAACCTCCATCTGGATGTATTATATAAATATATTTTAGAGTGTTTTAATACTATTAATTAATAAAATCTGTAAGGATTACCTCCCTTACTTTTCAACATTAGTGTACAATATATAGAATAAGGAAAATAAAAACTGTCATAAAATCATTAAATCTTGTCTGATCTTAAAAAAAATTGCAGGTGCACATCTTCAGATGGTGTTCAACATATGTGCAAATGTTCAAACTGTTCCATGCAGTAATAAAAAAATTCTATAGGGGGGGTACAAAGTTGCGTCTACAGACAGACGGACAGACGGACAGGGTGAAACCAATATACCCCCCTAAACTTCGTTTGCGGGGGTATAATAAGTTTTTCATGTCGCAAAATACATGAAATTTTGCAAACGCCTTGATGACACACTTTGATTCCTGCTATCTATCGAAAAATGCTTACAGTAAAACGTCTTGACAAACATTCAGGGTCAGCAGAAATTGCATTGTTTTGACTGTTAGCAACTTTCAGTTCATATTTTTCCATTTTCTACAATTATGTCGGCAAAATTTGACTCTGTTGCAAGTAGGAATGCACTATTAATTTATTCATTATGATTGATCATCCAATAATTAAAGTAGATTTAGTTTATTTGAGTAAAACTGAACATACTGTTCAAATTTTATGCAGATAATTTCTGACGTTATTTGATGTTGAGTTAAAATATGTAATATACCACACACATTCCAATAAATGTTGTTTAATTAACCGGAAATACACTAGTGTGTTTTCAGGATCATTGTGATTTTTAGTCAGACCCTTCCTTTCTAACTTTAGAACGGGATTTTATTGGTTATCAATTTTGTCATCATCCAATAGAAACAATTTCACAATGTATTCTGGGTAGGGAACTCAAACATCCGGCGTGATCGCTGATCGTTTGAAACGAGAAATCATCGGAGAGTGTGATTTATGATCATCGAGCAAGGGATGAAGGTAAATGTTTTCTCATTTGTTTTATTTTAATTTCAATTGCTTTTACTTCCATTTAAAGATACTTTTGTAGCTAAAGTATGGTTGATGACATAAATTAAAGGAGAAGCCATCTTTAATAAAACAATTTATAGGATTGCGCATTTGTTGTCCTGCTCTTTACCAAATATAAGTAACTCGCTTTAAATAGCATAAGATATACTTCAATATGAAGTTAAAATTTTGCTTATATCAAATCAATATATTTTCAAAATAAATCATTAAAACATTTCACAGAATAACAACTACTCACTTTGATTGAGCTTTCCAATGAAGTACTTTCTACTTCAACAATACTTAGGCCACCACTGGAAACCTCAGGTAGTGTTGCCATTGGTACCTCAAAGATTTGTAAGCCCCCTATTGGCTGAGGTGGTGGATCATCATTTGCATGACTTTCAGGTTGTGTCGGTTGAGTAGGTTCAATTTCTATGGCCTTACACCCTGCAGAGTCCTCCTTGTATTCAATTTATACGGAATCCCTCAATTTTTTATTCACATTTCTCTTTATTTCTTTTATTTTATCAATGAGGGTACACATTTTCCTTGCTGGTCCAACTTTTCTTGGTATCATCAAAAATATGTCACTTTCTTTCATATTCATTAAACTGAATCCATCCACTTCATTATCTGTAGTGTCAAATTTAAATGCTCATGTAAAGACAATATTGTCCTCAATGTCTATGTGTTTTTTTGGACATTCATGGATTTCAGGTTTCATTTTATGGTTAACACCAACAAAAATCTATATTAAATAACATCACATACATTTGTCCTCCTACTGTATGATTAATCTGAGGCCATCTGTATTTTAAATTTAGTGCAGGTAAACAAAGTTTCCTCTGTTAATCTACATGCAAAAGTTTTAAATACAGGACAATATTCAATGATATCTAATCGCTTGCATTAAAAGTATTTTATGTTATTTGACACATATATATCATTAATTAAACAGAAATCCAAATCGTCTTCATCATAATACTTCAATAGTACATTTCCAATTCTGTATGTTATCCCCTTGAGCTTAACACAGCTTGTCTGTAGAACTGTATCGGGAATATGAGTTAGAACTGTATCGGGAATATGAGTTTCATTTCTATGAATTGTATCTTTCATACCACCACACAAGTCAGCGAATTTCAAAGAATTTCAAAGTAGAGAGGAAGATTTTTTAAGATTTAAAACATATTTACTATATGGCCATATTGGCCCCACCCTAGAGCCTGAACACCTAACAAAGGGTTCCTGAATTTCACAACTTTAGTAGAGGCCCTCATGGACATTATAACCTATATTAAGTTTTTTGCACACATGTGTGGGAGTAGAGAAGAAGAATTTTTTTAAAGATTTAAACATTTTTACAATATGGCCATATTGGCTCCACCCTAGAGCCAGAACCCCTGACCCAGGGGTCATGAATTTCACAATTTAGGTAGAGGGCTTCATAGACATCATAATCATCCATTTACTTTTTTAAAAATATATATGGTAATAGAGAAGAAGATTTTCTAAGATTTAATACATTTTTACTATATGGCCATATTGGCCCCACCCTAGAGCTAGAACCCTTGACCCAGGTGTCATGAATTTCACAATTAAGGTAGAGGGCTTCATGGACATCATAACCATGCATTCATTTTTTTAGAAATATATATTGGAGTAGATTAGAAGATTTTCTAAGATTTAATACATTTTTTACTATTTGGCCATATTGGTCCCACCCTAGAGGCTGAACCCCTGACCCAGGGGTCATGAATTTCACAATTTTGATAGAGGGCCTCATCGACATCACAATCATTCATTTAGTTTAAACAAATATATATGGGAGTAGAGAAAAAGATTTTCGAAGATTTAATACATTTTTACTATATTGGCATAATAGCCCCAACCTAGTGCCTTAACCCCTGACCGAGGGGTCATGAATTTCACAATTTTAGTAGAGGGCTTCATGGACATCATAATCATGCATTTAGTTTTTAACAAATATATATGGGAGTAGAGAAGATTTTCTTAGATTTAATACATTTTTACTATATTGGCCCCACCCTAGAGCCTGAACCCCTGACCAAGGGGTTATGAATTTCACAATTTAGGTTGATGTCTTCATGGACATCATTGTCATGCATTTAGTTTTTAACAAATATATATGGGAGTAGGGAGGAAGATTTTCTAAGATTTAATACATTTTTACTATATTGGCCCCACCCTAGAGCCTGAACCCCTGACCCAGGGGTCATGAATTTCACAATTGAGGTAGAGGACTTCATGGACATCATAATCATGCATTTACTTTTTAAAAAATATATATGGTAATAGAGAAGAAGATTTTCTAAGATTTAATACATTTTTACTACATGGCCATATTAGCCCCACCATAGAGCCAAAGCCCCTGACCAAGGGGTCATGAATTTCACAATTTAGGTAGAGGGCTTCATGGACATCATAATCATGCATTTACTTTTTAAAAAATATATATGGTAACAGAGAAGAAGATATACTTAAATTTAATACATTTTTACTATATGGCCATATTGGCCCCACCCTAGAGCCAGAACCCCTGACCCAGGGGCCATAAATTTCACAATTTTGGTAGAGGGCTTCATGGACATCATAACCATGCAACCCGTTTTTTCCTCACATGCGTGGGAGTTGAGAAAGAGATTTTTGAAAATTTGGTTTTTTTGCACATTTGGCCCCGCCCGTGGCACCCCAGGGGTGGTAGAGCCATGAATTTCACAATTTAGATTCTTACCATAGAGATGCTTCACACCAAAAATGGTAACGATTGGCCTGGTAGTTTTCAAGAGGAAATTAAAAATATAAAATTGTTGGCGCACGACGACGGACGAAGACCAATTGCAATAGGTCACCTGAGTGACTAAGGTGACCTTAAAAATTTAGATCCTTTAAATGCTGCAGTGTGCGATTAAGATCCAAATGTCTGTCATTTGAATTCCGAGGGTCATAAGCGGCAAGAGGATCAAGATTTTCTGTAAAATCTTCAGACTCTTTCAATTGGCCCTTACACTTAGTAGGCAAAGAAGTAATTGGTCCAGTAGGCTTCACCTGGCGCCCAGGAATTATCCATTTACATGGCTGAGATGTCGAGCTTTCTGAAGAGGACTTGCTGGGTTTTGCATGACTTAATGCAAAGAGTAAGGCACCTACATGTATGTGACTACATGCCTGTGCTAACCTACGAATCAAACGGATAGAATAGTGTAGTTGGAAACTAAGTTCTTGTGTTGATCCATTGAACAAAATGAAATTGTAATTTAAATAATAAATAGCAAGAGCAATGCATGATTAAAAGTTCACTTGGATGTGGATTTTTATAAGATTAAAAACAAGAGACCCAGGGGCCACATCGCTCACCTGAGCAACAATTGCCTTAATTTTGACCAAAGTAGCATTACAGTATCAAACTATCTTGACAACTAAGTACAGTAGATCTTTCTTAAAAAAAATAGAAAATCTGCCAATTTTTATCCACCTTTATTTTTGGTAAATACCAAGCCCCTTTTGTTGTTGTACCTGTAAGAAGATTTTTCTCTATTCCTATATAACCCCCCCCCCCCATTTCGTGGCCCCACTTTTCTCTACGGAATCATGGTTTCATCAAACTTAAATCTGCATAACCTGTGCTTCCACAGTAAGTACTGAGATTAGGACCGAAAATTTTCCAAGAATATTTTTAAAGATTTTCTCTATATATTCCTATGTAAAAATTCAAACCGCCATCACCACCCCGCCCTACCACTATGGCCTGTGATTTTGCAAACTTTAATTTACACTACCCAAGGATGCCTCTACACAAGTTTAAGCTTTTCTGGCCAAATAGTCTTTAAAAAGAAGATTTTTAAAGATTTTCTCTATATATTCCTAAGTAAAAAAAATCATCCCCAATTGTGGCCTCATCCCCCATTGTGGCCTCAACTAGTCAGGGGCATAATGCAAACACGTTATTTTTTAGAAGAACTCAAACAAGTTATTATTAAGGTCAAAGTGAGTTACCTCTCTTAGCGCTTAACTCTCTTTTCTATTACTCATAACTTTAACCAGTTATTTAAAAGTTACGTATTTTTTTGTCATCAATAGCTCTAACAAGTTATTTTGATTTGATATAATTCGCTCAATTGTTTTTAATGATCAAATTTTACAGCAACTTACACGATAGGAACAGCATATGTTCCCAACAGTATCGCTTTGTTATACATATCATTATACATATTAAGTGTTAAAAAATCCCTTCATACAAATAGGTGCATCAGTTCAACAGTTATTCCAAAAAAGATTTACAAAGCAGTTTCAATTATTCTTTTTTTCTTCAATAACTCTAACAAGTTATTTTGATTTGATATAATTGACTCAAGTTGTTTTTAAAGATCAAATTTTACAGCAAGTTACATGTACATGTACATTTACTAACATACTGAACAAAAGACATTCAGTCAACTGTACTAAATAAAGGCATCAAAATCTGTGAATAGCTACACAACATAACATCACCATGTTCACAATAGGAACAGCATATGTTCACAACAGTATCGCTTTGTTATACATATTAAGTGTAAAAAAAAAAACCCTTCATACAAATAGGTAAATCAGTTCAACAGGTATTCCAAATAAGATTTACAAAGCAGTTTGAATTTTAATAGTAACTGTTGTAACTGTTAACTTATCTCTGTAATGTATTCACACTTAAAACTCACATATTGCAATTAAATCTATTACAAAATATATCTATCTGAAACTTGATCAAACTACAAACTAACATAAAGAAAACTAATGCACTGCACTTGTGTAGGTGGAGGGGGAAAGGGGGGTGTTAAACTGTTAGTTTGTTTTTGGGGAGAACTGTGGGGGGATATATCATGTTCAAAGAGTTAACACGGTTAATCACTAAAGTTATAATATATTCGGCTTCCAAAGACCTCTAGTCGGGGTTCTTTGATTTCTCTTGTTAGATCATTAGGAAAGACAAAAAACTCCTTCTCCTCCAGTTTCAACAACGGTTTCTTGGTTCTTGTTGCTTTTTTGAAAAAGCACACCAAGTATCCTACTGGGTGTGTAGATGGCCTTACAATCTGAAAAAAAAATATTCATATTAAACAGGTGCTGATAATTGATTTTATATTCATTATTAGCAAAGCATTAAATATATTCCTCTGTTTATATTGTAACTAGAATAAACAAAATTAGGTAAACTATTCAAAAAAACTATTCAAAACCCATTGACCAAATAAAACTTACCCCTTCACAAGGATGAGGGATATTAATTAAACATAAATTGAACTTTTAATGTACATTAAGATATATTGAAAGTTTTTTTACCACAGCTTTTAAGGTTTCCTGGCCATGCAATCCCCAGTTAAATATACTAAAATCCATTCTGATTTATTTATCATAATAATGAATCATTTTTTAACATGGCATTCCACTATAAGTGTGTTTCACTGATAAATACATCATATACCACATTATTCCTAATAAGCGCCCCTGCTACCCTGTTACTTATAATGAAGTTTTTCATTTATCATGTTTACTGTGTTGCTGGTCCCCCCGAAAAAGGAAAAAGACTATCAAAATACATAACACTTCTAGTACCTATACATCTAAATCATCCAAATGTCTGTATTGTTTGTAATGTTCATAAGGAAATGAATCAAAAGTCAGCTATTATAAAAAGAGAACACAAAACTAAGGAAGTTGGGTTATTGGTACATAAAGTAGAGGCTCTAGTGTTGAAAGTAAAATGTAGACAGATATTCTATTATGAGCGACTTAATTATGAATATTTCCTGTAATTGAGAGTGACCTTCCCGTTGTGTAGTGATCAAATTTTTTTAATTATATTTTTTTGAGGGGGCGAAAATAAATCAATTATTATGACTTGAGTGGTTTATTTATCATATTGTGACGGAAAGTAAAACAATCATTAATAAGTTTTCTAAATACCCAACATTCCTGAGTAAAAACATAATAGAAAATATTTTTTTGTACAAAACCCATATATTAGTCTTCTTTTTGTAAATTTCTATTCATCTAGGGCGCTCATTAGCGATGATACAGTAGTGATTAGATAGCAATTTAAATAGTTCGTGTTTCAACAAACACAATGCACATGATACAAAATTTGAAAACAATTTAAAAATCACAAGCATGCTCTAATGCCTATTGTGCAACAAGTTTAAAGTTGAAAATATAAATAACATTTGCAATGCCTATCTTCCATGCCCTATATAAACATGATAAAAGTTAATGATCAAGTGGGGGAAAATTTTTTAATAATAACCAGAGTTGTTTTTGCAACTCCATCGAGAAATGTAACTAAAAACAATTCTTAATAACATTGTTTGCCTATCAAACTTGGTGAAAAAGCATTTATTCTGACCAGTGGATTATCATTTTGAAATGCCATTTTGATAAGTTCCTCTATTGAAACCCCTGGAACTAATGGCTCCACTTACAAATCACTGATAGGAAAAAATTGTTTTCTTTTTTTAATATGTAGGAAAAAATTGTTTTCTTTATTTAATATGTAGCATAACTTTGTCATGCAAGTTTCAAAAGCAGAAGCATTGATAAGTTATGGCACATTTTGAGTATTTGAATAGTGTAGCAATATATGATTGAAAAAAATATTACAATGTATGCTCTTATAATTGTTTGTACATAGGTAGCACTTGCTTGCAACAACACAAAGCCAAATAATATTTGATGCAAAGCATATAAAAGCGCAAACTTATAAACCAGCTAAAACATGTGACCATAAACATCATCAAGAAAAGCATATATCACCATGATCACTTTATATATTAATACAATTTCCACTACCTACCTTTCATATGGGCCTGAACATGCTGAAGAAAGATAATTTGCTTTGTTTTCACCTTGTTCGCCATGTTCACTTTTCTGATGATTTCTGGTCTCCTGATCAATATGTAAATGAAATTCATCCAAATTTAGTGTATAACAGTTTAGGAACAGATATACACAAAAACATGTTAAACATGTTAAACTTCTTGGAGGTTTCAGTTTTGGTAAACTTGACAGAAGAACTAACACATTCATTATCAGGTTATTCCTGACATGATACGATAGGGCACAGTTGAAAAGAATTAACAAACAAATAACCTGCATGTGCAAGTCAATGTTTCCATAAATAAAATTACCAGTATATCACGATATATTATCATGATTATAGTAGTAACAGAGTATTATTTGAATTTGGACTTATTTTGATTCTTGGAATTTAGAGCTTTCAAGAAAATTGCCCTTAGTTAGACTAACTTAGACAACTAACTTGAATTCTTATTGTTTGTTGTCTAGTTCCAACTAACTTAGTCAACTAACATGAATTTCCCTTATGAATATTGGTTTATACAGACTATAGTTGAAACTAAAGGAATGATTTCAGCATCCCTGATTATTTTATTCATTAAATTCAGTTGAAACTTTTCTTATTTCATTTTGTGTAAGTGTTTATTTTGTTCAATTTATTCTATGTCATGGTATTGAATGTGCTGGTGTTCTTTTTTTATTCTTTTTTATTCAATTTCTCTTTATTTCTGCAGTATAAGTTAGTCATGCCTGGCATGACTAACCCCCACCCCATTTGGCGCACGCCTAATAAGGGGTTAGTCATGCCAGGCATGACTAACCCCCCCTTTTTTATACCCCCCGCAAACAAAGTTTGGGGGGGTATATAGGAATCACCTTGTCCGTCCGTCCGTCTGTCTGTCTGTCCGTCTGTCTGTGCAATCGTGTCCGGTCCATATCTTTCTTATGGAGAAACATTAGAAGTTCTTACTTCACACAAAGATTGCTTATGACCTTAGGGTGTGTCATGACCTTGACCCAAGGTCATTCGGTCAAGGGCAGAAAAAGTGCAAAATTCGTGTCCGGTCCATATCTTTCTTATGGAGAAACATTGGAAGTTCTTACTTCACACAAAGATTGCTCATGACCTAAGGATGTGTCATGACCTTGACCCAAGGCCATTCTGGCAAGGTCAAGGTCACTGGCAGAAAAAGTGCAAAATTCGTGTCCAGTCCATATCTTTCTTATGGAGAAAAATTGGAAGTTCTTTCTTCACACAAAGATTGCTTATGACCATAGGGTGTGTCATGATCTTGACCAAAGGTCATTCGGTCAAGGTCACTGGCAGAAAAAGTGCAAATTTCGTGTCCGGTCCATAGCTTTCTTATGGAGAAACATTGGAAGTTCTTACTTCACACAAAGATTGCTTATGACCCAAGGGTGTGTCATGACCTTGACCCAAGGTCATCTGGGCAAGCTCAAGGTCAGTGGCAAAAAAAATGCAAAATTCGTGTTCGGTCCATATCTTTCTTATGGAGAAACATTGGAAGTTCTTACTTCACACAAAGATTGCTTTTGATGAAAGGGTGTGTCATGATCTTGACCTAAGGTCAATTGAGAAAGTTCAAGGTCATTGTTTCAAAAAAGCTAAATTCTGTCTGTGTCATGTCTTGTATTAATGAAAATATTAGAAGCTAAAAATTAACCGTTTTCAAAAATAAAGCAGTTGTTATTTATAGAAAATGGACAGTGAAATAGATTCAACCAATATTTTCTATAATAGGAAAAATACACGCGTTATGATTTTTTTCTTAGCGGGGGGTATCAATTGTGAGCTTGCTCACAGTACCTCTAGTTTTCCAAATCAATGTCGCCGAAGAAATTTTGTTAAAAGATCCAAAGGGAATAAATATTCTTTCACTTTAAATACTGCTCAGGCAATGTAACCGAAATACTGCAGAATTCATCACAAGCCCTGACAAGGCAGCGTAAGCTTCACATTCCGCGTTTCATTCTCTACCGAAACTTCCGAGGTCAAGCCTTGGCAGTTCTACCATGTCAATTTCACTATCCCTGCACATTTCATCCACCGCGTGAACTATGATAGGGAAAAAATGCTCAGGTAACTGTAAATGTCGGAAAAAATACAATGTTCACGGCTGCCATTAGGGGAGGCATCCTTCCTCCTCCGATCACTGCAGACCACAGGTAGCGTCACTTCCGCTGTGACGTCATATTCACCCAAAGCACTGAGAGAGTATAGGTGGATCCAACTGTGTTACGAGTGGATCTTGTATACCAATATTTTAAATTTAACATATAAGTGTCTGCCACATTTTTATATTTGCAGATATGTATGTATATATGAGTTTTGTTTTGTTTACACAAATGATGGAAGGTGGTAAAATTATTTTGATACAGTTTCACAACCCTCTCCCCACTATAAAGGGGGCTGGAAAGAACCTTGATTTGTTACCGGTATATTGATTATTTATTTTTATTTATTTTTTTTACAAACTTGTTTTCAACCACCAGTAGCATCGTATATATAAAGGATCTGAAGAAATTAAGAACCCCTGTGCTCGAAAAGTCCATCTGAAATCTATAAATTTCAGGATCCGCCATTGTATTTCATTGCCGTTTAAAGCGCCGGTTTTAGTGTGCAAGTCTAACAAAATCCACTTCAAAATGACGTAGGACCGACTATTACGTTATGAGGCTAAAACCTAAGACCAATATTCAGCATATTACATGTCCTGTGTGCATGTGAAAGAGAGAGAGAGATTTTGTATAACAGAATGATGTTGTGTATTTAGATTGCGTGTGTACTTGATTGTAAGTAAGTAAGTAAGTAAATAATTTATTATAGTGACGTGTATATAGCATGATTACAAAATTCATTTTACAAATATAACACCCGGCCCAACTGACCTAAAAGTCACTTTCAAACTGTTACAATGTGAATAAATTTTACATGTTTGTAATTATAACTTGTACATGTGGCATGCACAATATATATCTATACCATGCACTATTACACAATATTACATGTTCATGTAAATGGTTTAAATGCATGTTTTCAGTGTAATAATTTATGCTTTTATTATATAACTACGCTAAATGTGCCTTCTATATGTCACAATATAGATACTGTATATTACACGCACTTTACAAAACTCCACATTTCCATTTTGAATTAAATTTTTCTTCATCTGTTTATCTTCAGCTCAGTTTTCTGTAGTATATGCACCCTCTGATCCTGAAACACCCTCTGTAGTATGCTAGCTAGCTTTGTAACATAACTGCATGGTGTGCGCTTTTGTGTATGGGTCACTAACCAGCTAATCCAAGCACTATTGACACTGGGGGTTCTAGCTTGTGCTACTGAAATTTTTTTTTTCATACGACAATCCATTAATGTTTTTTTAACCAGTCTCCATCTTTCAGACCATTTAATCAGAAAATCGGTTAATTAAGTTTCTTGGCCTGCATTTCTCGCATAATCTTTGTTTAGCTACGATTGTGTCGAAACAATTTGTATTCTATAATTTATTTTAGGAAAATATTTATTATCAACATCCTTGTATTTTAGTAAAAGACAGTATATCGTACATTATTGTATGTACATTACTGTACATTATTAGAAAAAGATTTTATATTTACATGTATAGCGATTGCATATAGTTTTTACGAGTTTCTTTTACCTTTTGAAATATATATTGTGTAAAATTACACATATTAAGTAAAAATCGCAAGCGAAAATGGCATAACTCCGTCTTACTGCGATCTGATTGGACAAATGTAAGTCCAAACATAATACGTTGAAACTTTTCTGGAGTTAACGCCTCTGAAAAGCTTCTAGGCCTACCTCTTTGACTTAAAGCATGGTTTTGACACATTAAGCGGTGCCTACAGAGAAGTTACAGTGTATGCAAATACTTGGTCTAGTATTATCTATTTCTCTCCTTTTCTCTCTACCCTTCTTGTTCTTCTCCCCTCTCTATCAAATATTTCTAGGTTAAAGATAATATTTTATTCTCTGGGTTCGATATGAAAGGTTTTTGTTTTGATTTATTTGGTGCAGAATTGCCATCCATCCCCATACTCAGCAATCATCGCTAGCATGAAGTACTTTCATTAATCTCTAATACAGATTAAATCAAAATAATTAAATTTGAAAAAAAATATGATGATGATACAACGTTCAATTATTAATTGTTATAACGTTACTCTTCAAACAATTCAAAACACATTTAAAACGTTTTTGTTTTAGTCACATTAGTATTTAGAGATTTAATTGCATGTAAAAAGTTAAATGATGAGTGAACAACAGTGGAGCGACCAGATTATCGCCCCCGCTGCATAACAAACCGATTTTATTTGATGAAGTCATAATACGTCTAAAATACATGTAATAATTATAACTGATGTTATGGAATAAATTAATCAATACATATATTGAGATTGGAGTGGCCAAATTACTGCATCCGATTGAAAACACTCCGTTTACAATGGTCCCTAATGTATAACATGCAATATAAATTCATCATATAATATAGGACAAAGTGGTCAAATTATTGCCTCCTATTGATTACACTGTTGTTATAATGGTCAATAATCTATAATATGTAATATTATGATTAAATTTATCTTTAAAATACCCATACTGGAACGACGCGGCCAAATTACCGCCTCTGATTGATAACACTCCGGATACAATGGTGAAGAATATATAGCATGTAATATAATAATAAAATTCAACATTAAAAATACTGATAGTTGGACGGAGCGGCCAAGTTACCGCCTCCGATTGATAACACTCCGGTAACAATGATCAATAATCAATAACATGTAATATAGTAATAAATTTTATAATAAAAAATGCTGATAGTTGGACGGAGCGGCCAAATTACCGCCTCCGATTGATAACACTCCGGTTACAATGGTTTAGAATCAATAGCATGTAATATAATAAAAAAAAATTCAACATTAAAAATACTGATAGTTAGACGGAGCGGCCAAGTTACCGGGACTGAACGGAAGGGCCAAACATATGCCTGAAATACTTAAATGCAAGCAATGGTTTAATTTAATTATGATAATTTTCAACAATTTCTTTGATATTTTTTGGAATGTTTCCAAATCCTGTAAGTGTGAAAGTAGATATTAATTGTGGCATTAAACATGTTTCTACCCAGTCTGTTCTTCCTCGATCTTAGGCACGCTTCTTTTACACGGTTTCCACGCAGATGTTTTACTCCCGCCATACCAATGGATGGTGGCCTCCTCTCCCTGATGTGATAGTATCTGGCCTATCTGCGGCCATTCTCCGGCGTAGCGAGGGACATCCATCAATGCCATCATCCCAACCATGGTAGGGGAACTGCTTCCGTCCAATGACCACCTACCATATTCAAAATAAATATAAATATAGGCATAAAATAAATAAATTATATATGTTATTTGGGGTTCAAATTGTATATCTTTCGGAAGATACAGTGATTATCGGTTGTCCTGTTGCCGAAATGTCGTTTTCTGCTAAAACAGTATAAGTATGCTTTATTAATTATCTCTTAATCCTAGCTAAGTATATGCCATTAATCAGAGTAAAATGTTTACATTGGGATGGGTTATATTTAATAAATGAAGTATCAACAACATTTTCATTTTTTTTTCAAAAATAGATACATGTAATTTGATACAAAACAACGGAATCGCAGAACTAAGTACTCTTGTAAAATATTAAGTAATTTACAGTAGTCAAAAGTTAATGGGAATAATGCATGTTTATGACTCTATGTCAGATTTAAGGTAGTACGCATCAAATTAGAATTTATTTATATCATTTCTGGGAGGAATATTTGATGATATGTTCAAACATTTCTAGTATATGAGAAAAATACTCATATAGGGTCCTCTGAGTCTGAAATGTCGAGTTCTATATCTTCTTCTATGTTTGACGAGTTCTGGCGTTTTTTATGTAACAGCCGATTTTGAATCTCTTCATCTTCAGAATTTTCTTAATCTTCATTGACTGAATTATATCAATATTTTCATTCAATTTCTTCATAATCATATGAGCATGGACTTCATGTAGGAATTATGCATTCATGATCAGCCCATGCATTATATCATGCAACCGAATATTGACAACTAAAAACAATTACGATTCTCTCTCTTTCAATCTCGAAATACATCGACTCAACCATACACTTCCCCATCCACCTGACGGGTGTTTACATTAAATACAGTCACATCTTTTAAAAAAGGCAAGGCTCTTTTGGAAACATTTTTGATTGTTTATAAATTCTGTTTTTATTCCTAAAATAAAGTTTTAAAATACCACATCATAATGTGAAAGCTTAGTTAATGTATCTGGTTGTTTAAAATCAATTACACTGAATCCCTTCGGCAAAAAAAAAAATTCCAACCACTGTTTGTCCTCATTCTTGGCAAAATATTTAAATGAGCCCCCACATCCCACTCAAGTCTCTCCATGTCAATGTCCTCCACACATGGACTAATTTTATTGAAGATTAATTTATTACTTTTTAGCTCACCTGAGCTGAAAGCTCAAGTGAGCTATTCTGATCACATTTTGTCTGTCGTCCGTCTGTCCGTCCGTCTGTCCGTCCGTCTGTCCGTAAACTTTTCACATTATCAACATCTTCTCAAGAACTACTTGGCCAATTTCAACCAAACTTAGCACAAATCATCCTTAGGCAAAGGGGATTCAAAGTTGTGAAAATTAAGGGCCACACCCGTTTTCAAGGGGAGATAATTAGAAATTAATGAAAAATTTCGAGAAATTTTCAAAAATCTTCTTCTCAAGAACCAGAAAGCCAGGAAAGCTGAAACTTGTGTGGAAGCATCCTCAGGTAGTGTAGATTCAAAGTTGTGAAATTCATGACCCCCGGGGGTAGGGTGGGGCCACAATGGGGGGGTCGAAGTTTTACATAGGAATATATAGAGTAAATCTTTAAAAATCTTCTTCTCAGAAACTAAACAGCCAGGAAAGCTGAAACTTGTGTGGAAGCATCCTCAGGTAGTGTAGATTCAAAGTTGTGAAATTCATGACCCCCGGGGGTAGGGTGGGGCCACAATGGGGGGTCAAAGTTTTACATAGGAATATATAGAATAAATCTTTAAAAATCTTCTTCTCAGAAACTAATCAGCCAGGAAAGCTGAAACTTGTGTGGAAGCATCCTCAGGTAGTGTAGATTCAAAGTTGTGAAAATCATAACCCCTGGGCTTAGGTTGGGGCCACAATGGGGGGTCGAAGTTTTACATAGGAATATATAGAGTAAATCTTTAAAAATCTTCTTCTCAGAAACTAAACAGCCAGGAAAGCTGAAAATTGTGTGGAAGCATCCTCAGGTAGTGTATATTCAAAGTTGTGAAATTCATGACCCCCGGGGGTAGGGTGGGGCCACAATGGGGGGTCGAAGTTTTACATAGGAATATATAGAGTAAATCTTTAAAATTTTTCTTCTCAGAAACTAATCAGCCAGGAAAGCTGAAACTTGTGTGGAAGCATCCTCAGGTAGTGTAGATTCAAAGTTGTGAAAATCATGACCCCTGGGGGTAGGGTGTGGCCACAATGGGGGGTCGAAGTTTTACATAGGAATATATTGAATAAATCATTAAAAATCTTCTTCTCAGAAACTAATCAGCCAGGAAAGCTGAAACTTGTGTGGAAGCATCCTCAGGTAGTGTAGATTCAAAGTTGTGAAAATCATAACCCCTGGGCTTAGGTTGGGGCCACAATGGGGGGTCAAAGTTTTACATAGGAATATATAGAGTAAATCTTTAAAAATCTTCTTCTCAGTAACTAATCAGCCAGGAAAGCTGAAACTTGTGGGAAGTATCCTCAGGTAGTGTAGATTCAAAGTTGTGAAAATCATGACCCCTGGGGGTAGGGTGAGGCCACATGGGGGGGGGGGTGTTAAAGTTTTACATAGGAATAAAGAGTAAATCTTTAAAAATCTTCTTCTCAGAAACTAATCAGCAAGATGATTCTTTTTAATTGTTAAGACTTTGGCTCCAGGACAATTCTTCGGCCTCACAAGAAGGTTAAGAGTTTGATGTAGCTAAATATCCCATATATAAACAATTGTAAAGGATCTATTTGAGAACTGCAATACTCAACATGTGATATGACTATAAAATTGAAGCAGGCAGCTATTTTTTCATTAGAATCTTTTTGTATTACTGTTTTGGGTTATTGCCCTTGATTTATTGATTCTTGATTATTTTAATTAATGCATCCACTGTTAACCAATTAATGTGATGATTATTTTTATACAATAATAAATAATCAATGTATATAAGTTGTTCTGCATAAGTAGTTTTGGGTTAGGCTGGATTAGTTTGTTTATTTTTGATTTCCAATTTTTAGATACTATGAATTATTTTAGGCTGGCACATATATAGGGACAGTGTCTATTGCATTTCAACGAGTGGCTGTTTGGGGTTAAACTTGAACAGGTACGGAGAGATTGAGGGTGTTGATATCCCTGCTCTTTCTAGTCTTCGTGTTAATCTAACCACGATACAGAATGTGCGCTCATTTCTGCCCTGTATCGCATTGATACAAGTGTGAGGTCATACCTGCTTGTATTGGTGGTGGTTGCGGCGGAGCACTAGTGTATGGTCATCCCTGCTGGTGTTCTGGTCTTTCTAGTGCAAGTGTGCGGCACTCCCTGCGTTAGGTTGAGCTGTTGGCGCAAGTGTGAGGTCATCCCTGCTTGCGTTATCTCTGCTTGCATTAACGTTGGTACCTGTTGAGTTGCGTAGGTGTGTGGTCATCCGTGCCTGCATAACGTTGAGTCCCTATATATGTGCAGGAGCGGTGATTAAAGTCTGCTCTTGTAAATATTTTCAGCAATCAGGGCTATCCGAGTTCCAAGGGGGAAAAATTGATTTTATTTATACAGGATCTACATGTATTAATGTACATTGTCCAGATTGTATTATGACTCCATTAAGCTGACTTTATCATACCTATTGTTCCTCAGGTGAGCGATGTGGCCCATGGGCCTCTTGTTAGAAGATTTCCTTCAGTTTTTTGCCAGATCTGAAATTTTCTACAGAAAAGAAATCATGTGGCGGAGAATATTCTCTCAATGTTAAGTATCAAGGCAATTGACTATATATGTTTAGACTCATGATCATAGTTTTTTTCTTGTTATTTTTAATATATCTATGCAACAGCTGAAAAGTGTAGCTTTGATCACTACACATACCCGATCAGTCGACCATTTCTTTCAAAAAATTGTTCCTTTCCCCTCTTCCCTTATAATTTTGAAAACATGTGGCTTTGAATGCCCTGATATATTTTCAAGATCCAACGCCTCTGAAACGTTGTAAACTCTGTCTGTTCTTATTATAAGCATCGGACAAGGTTCGTTTGGATATAAATTTATTACGATATAAACCACAAAACTACAGTATATAACAACTAGCATTCTGTCAGATGTATGATAAATAATTTAAAATTAAGTTGAGTCATTGACCGAAATGTTTGAATTAAATGAGCTCAAGCGTTTCGGCGGAATTAATTTGTACACAGCTAATCATGCGCGGATATAAAGAAAGGGGTCAGGGGATATCCCTTCTAATTTCTTTAAAAGTAACATTACAAAAATTAACAAAAATATGCCGCAGACCACCCCCCCCCCCCCCTCCCTTTTCGCAAACTCAAATAACCGTCTGCTTCGACACTCCAATGCAAATTTGAGACACGGAAGTTTTTCTATGATGAATCATTCAGCATCTAGACCTTCAGAGTTTTATGTAAACTCCTTGATTGATGACAGTTCAAATGCACCGCCAACGTTTTCTGCACCAAGTGCAGAAATCAGATTGAACCAATCCATTAAAAAGGTGTGAAATCTTATCTAATTAACCTGTATTTGCATGACATTGGTTTGCAGTTAATACTTAATGATAGTACACTGATGACTGAAGTTTAAAAAGTTAGCTATCCATTAGAAATTAGATTTAGGAAAAACAAACATGAAAAACTTCTCCGTTTGGATCATGTAGATATTTTAGAAAGTTTAATACTAAATTTTTTGTTGCGTGTTAATGAGAATTTAACCTCCAAACCCAGACTTAAAACGGGGCTTTCAATAAGAAACTGCTTGAAGATAGTAACTCTAGATAAAAAAATATAGGTATATCAATGTTTCAGTTGTATTGATCTAAGTTGATTTATAATTGGAAAACTGAAAAGCTCCTTGAAATAATTATTAAACTAATTGTTATCACTTAACTCACTTTGTCTCTTCATATCTTAACAAAATTCATTGAAAGCCTTGAATAATATAACTTTTCAATAAACATTCTTTTTTTTTGCATGTTCAGCTTTGTTGGAATCATCAAAGCTCTGAAAATTTAAACAGAAAAGGTAGGTGATAGTTCCATCAAAGAATTAAAGTACTGATAGTACTGAAAAGCGCTAACCCAGCTTCTGTTTGTATACTAGTATAAATGATATATGTATATAACATTTCAGCTTCTGTATACGCAATATATTTCCTCATCACTGCGTGGCAGCCCCTGCAATGATGTATGTAAGCCGCGTACAATAAATTCACAATAGCCCGTACTAGCTCATGCAGTTATGTGCACAAACTCCTGAAACTGGTTCCCTAACCAGTTTAAATGATGTAAACTTATGCTCATAGGGGGCGGTTATTCGTTGCACCGGAAGTAGAAGTCTAACGACAATAAAGCGCTGAGCTTTGCTTAGCGCTTTAAAAAATGTTCAACTTTCAAGTGTTGTATACATGCAATATATTTTAGTTCTACCATAAACATTGAAGACATTTGAATACTTTAAGCATCTCACTCAATGAATATAATTCTATTTACAGGAAAACCTTGGAATGCTTATAGAGGATCCAGAAAACCCCCAGAAATAAAAAGATGACCTTGTAGACAAAAAACGAGAAAGGCAGGTCATATTAATAGCCCGGGCATCTAAGAAGCCTTCCATCACCCTCCTTAATGAAATTTTGTCCTGTGTTTCACTGATGCAGAAATGGCAAAGTCATCAGGACTGGGTATAAGAGCACCTAAGGACCCCAATTTGCATCCATTAAATCCTATTAAAATTAATGCCGTTAGAGGTAAGGATTGAATTGTATAGATGTTCACAGTTTTATAAAATTACAACTTTGAGTACTAGGAAGTGATCACAAATGAGCAGCTCAGTAAAATTATTTCATGTCTGCTTGGGAAGGAATCAAATTAGCTGCCCTTTCAACACCAGTCTTATTTATGTTCACTTTTTGAAAAGTGTATAATTAAATGGATTAACTTCTACTTGTGAAATTGCATCTAAAGGATTAAATCTTAAGAACAAAATTTATGTAGTGTAGGAAATATTTCATGATTTTTTGTAAGGCATGTATGAAAGTTAAATTTATTCTGACTGTGATCCAGGAAATTTGTAGGTTACTTTGGATCCTGTGCTATGTAAAGGTTTCATTCAAGCAATTTAGATTTTAAAGTTGATGTGTCCTTTGATACAATTATTGCACTGACAACATCTTTGTTTATAAATATATATTGAAAGTAGTTTGATCATGTGCAAAGTTGCTGTGAGGAAACCTATGAATTCCTGATGAACATGTATGCTAAATTTGTAGTGCTAAAACGAATACCATAAATCAGTATTCGAATATTCGTGAGTGCTATTCGATTCGTATTCGAATATTCGTAGATGTCATTGACAAGGTATTAGGTATGGTTGATAGTTTGTACTACTAAGTGCGTGTATAAGTAGACTGCATAAACATGTCAGTTCGAAGTTGACACTTAATGCATGAGTATCCATTGAAGTAGGTGCGCATTTGTTTTTTATGCAAATAATATTAATATATACTTAATTTTTTTAACTTCCATCAACTATAATCAGAAGATTTATTACTTCTATAATAATATACTGCAGTCCTGACTCCTGTATGAGACCGATACGTAACTTCGTAAGTCATTCCAAATATTTCCGCCATGATATAGCATTAAAAAGAAAACCAATAACGCTCATTACTCCGGAAATGTTCTGTTTATTTAAAAAGAAATTACATCGAAGTATCTTTTTTTAAAAAATCTTTCGATGTACCTTTCAATATTTACACTCGGTAGCTCACACTAGTTCAAACTTTTAAGCAAATTATTTCTTCATCGTCTAATATGAATTGAAACTCCAGAATGTTTGTCTCCGTTCGATGCAAACCCTGCTTTTACTTTCAATGTAAACAAGGATGGCGGAAGAGTCTATTACTGGGTTAAGTAATAGACTCTACCGAGCATGGCAGTCATAGATGGCTTTGTCTTTACTTTCGTTCAGAGTTAAATGATCCCAGCTTCTCTTTTCCATCGTAACAAAATAACACGATGCTGCATACTTTACAGCATTTTATATGGGTGTTTAACACGTGATCGAATATTCGAATGCTAAATTTGCATTCGAATATTAGAAAAATACTATTCATTCGCGAATATTCGAACATTCGTTTCAGCACTATAAATTTGTCTCTCTGTAGTAGAATAATTAAATAATGATGTTTACATGTTGAAAATGATTTTTTTTTAAAACCTTTTATAACATTGAATAAATATTTCATTTGAATTAGATTAGTATTTTATCATTTATTATTGAAAATGTTAAAACCTATCAATAGAACCTATAGATAATATAAGCAGTTTTCAACCTGTATATTTTTCAAACATATTCATTTAGGAAAACCATATTAGGAAATGAGCTAACAGTTTCTGGCAGTTTTAAACTGTTTTTACCAGTTTACATCAACTCATTTAAATTGTTAGGCCATAATAACTGTCTTAAAACTGCTAAATAACTTGAAGGCTTAAAATAACTGCCTGGAACTGCTTATATTCATCAAGAGACATATAGGGGAATCCAACTGCTAAGAAAAGTATGGAAAGCTAAGGAACTGCTTAGATAACAAAACTGGTACTGCTAAAAAACTGCCTTCCACTTTGACATGGGTAACCACTTGCCCGAGGGCAAGTGTCTAAAAATGTATTTGTCATCCCCTGTAATAAGGATTAAATGTGTTGCATGTTGTTAATTGCTCAGTAAATAATGTGGCCACTGAGCCTCTTATTTCATTTTAACCATTCTTTTTATATTTTATCCAGTCTTCAGATTTGATAGAGAGCTCTAATAGCAGGAGAAAAGAATTGACCATCGAGTCCCTTGACGGCCAAAACATTATAACATGCAATTAATGGGGACTGCAGACTTGGTAGTCCCACCCATAGACTCAATTATCACTGCCACATGTGTACAAGTTGCTGTCTGGAAAGGGACTGTGAGTCCACAAACCTGACAACACTTAGGGTAAATAATGCATCTACTTTTAAATACACATGATAGTATCCCGCACAAGCATTGAAATTGGCAGCTGTTCACACATTTTAAAAAATGATACAATGCTTATTATGATCTAGAACCATATATTTGTTCATTTTGTATACACACACACAATATCATTCAGCAAACATCTGATTATGTATGTTTTTATTGTAATGCAGGAAACAGATGAAGAGACACTATTTCAAGGTGAAATAAAAGGGTTGGAAATCCTTGAGTATGTTCAAATAATATAAATATACATGCACTTTACTGTTTTTTAAGTCCCGCTCTGCGTGCCCCTTATAATGATCACTAGTGCTAAAACGAATACCATAAATCAGTATTCGAATATTCGTGAGTGCTATTCGATTCGTATTCGAATATTCGTAGATGTCATTGACAAGGTATTAGGTATGGTTGATAGTTTGTACTACTAAGTGCGTGTATAAGTAGACTGCATAAACATGTCAGTTCGAAGTTGACACTTAATGCATGAGTATCCATTGAAGTAGGTGCGCATTTGTTTTTTATGCAAATAATATTAATATATACTTAATTTTTTTAACTTCCATCAACTATAATCAGAAGATTTATTACTTCTATAATAATATACTGCAGTCCTGACTCCTGTATGAGACCGATACGTAACTTCGTAAGTCATTCCAAATATTTCCGCCATGATATAGCATTAAAAAGAAAACCAATAACGCTCATTACTCCGGAAATGTTCTGTTTATTTAAAAAGAAATTACATCGAAGTATCTTTTTTTAAAAAATCTTTCGATGTACCTTTCAATATTTACACTCGGTAGCTCACACTAGTTCAAACTTTTAAGCAAATTATTTCTTCATCGTCTAATATGAATTGAAAACTCCAGAATGTTTGTCTCCGTTCGATGCAAACCCTGCTTTTACTTTCAATGTAAACAAGGATGGCGGAAGAGTCTATTACTGGGTTAAGTAATAGACTCTACCGAGCATGGCAGTCATAGATGGCTTTGTCTTTACTTTCGTTCAGAGTTAAATGATCCCAGCTTCTCTTTTCCATCGTAACAAAATAACACGATGCTGCATACTTTACAGCATTTTATATGGGTGTTTAACACGTGATCAAATATTCGAATGCTAAATTTGCATTCGAATATTAGAAAAATACTATTCATTCGCGAATATTCGAACATTCGTTTCAGCACTAATGATCACTTTGGTCATCTATCTGACCTTCTGAGGATATGTTCTCTCCCCTCGGCCCAGTCTGACAGAGTACCTTAGCATAAAGGGTTTGCAGTGACTTTGAATGAAGTTTGTATGTCAGAAATCAACATCATATCTCATCATTTAAAATCCTTTTTTTACAGCATATATACTCTCCACCTAGTCCCATTTGGCTCATTGTTTACATGAAGAAATCTTTTAGGGGAAGGGTTATAGTCAATCTGCTTTTTTATACCCCCCGCAAACGAAGATTGGTGGGGTATATAGGAATCACATTGTCTGTCTGTGCAAAATTTGTGTTTTGTCCATATCTTTTTTTTAGGAGAAAATTGAATGTTCTTACTTCACACAAAGATTGCTTATGACCTAAGGCTGTGTCATGACCTTGACCCAAGGTAATTTGGGCACGAAAAAGTCACTGGCAGAACAGTGCAATATTAATGATTTTAAACACACTCTATAAATTTAACATTTAAAATATATATATCGTATATTATTCTAGATAGTTCCATTGAATAAAATGATATAATTATACATGTAGTGTAGTGAAGCTGACAATTAGTCGAGGGAGATAACTCGCGTTTCAGTTCAATACCTTTGTTCACCTGTAATTTATCGTCAAGACCGCGGCGGTTTTGATTTGCTGGACAACTCTACCGCTGGGGTACGCGGTTTTACCTGACACACCTGTTTTAAACCACGTTGCAATTTGGACCGCGGGGGTGCGCGGAAAATACGGGATCCGCGTTCACAGCACTGTATATTTATGAATAGATAACTGTTACTCAAATTTAACTCCATGATAGCACGATAAAAGAATGTCCTGAATTGAGGCATTCAATGATTATTTTTAAGAATTGTAACGTGCAAGGGGGTCACTGCCTGTGATCCCCGCGGGCCCGTACCCAAGATAGAATCGGATAGCCCTGATTGCTGCCAATATTTACAAGTGCAGACTTTAATCACCGCTCCTGCACATATATAGCGACTCAACGTTACGCAGGCAGGGATGACCACACACCTACGCAACTTAACAGGTACCAACGTTAACGCAAGCAGGGATGACCGCACACTTGCGCCAACACGCAACCTAGCGCAAGCAGGGAGTGCCGCAAACTTGCGCTAGAAAGGCCAGAACACCAGCAGGGATGACCACACACTAGTGCTCCGCCGCAACCACCACCAATACAAGCAGGGATGACCGCACACTTGTATTAATGCGATACAAAGCAGGGATTACCGCACGCTCTGTATCGTAGGTTAAATCACACGAAGATTAGAAAGAGCAAGGATGTCCGCACACTCAATCTAGCCGTACCTGTTCAAGTTTAACCCCAAATAGTCGTTTTTGAAATGCAATAGACACTGTCCCTATATATGTGCCGGCCTAAAATAATTCGTGGTATCTTAAAACGTGAAATCAAAAATAAACAAACTAACCCAACCTACTCCCAAACTACATATGCACAACACCTTAGTTACATTAAATATTTATTATTGTATAAAAATAATTAGCAAACTCATTGGTCATTATTAGGAATATTAATTAAATCATCAAAAATCAATCAATAAATCAAAGGGGAATAACTCTTGCTATAAAATACATTAAGAAGCTGCCCGCTTCACTACCCCCACCTCAGAATTTTGCGTCCTCGCAAAACTAAAAACTAAAACTATGACCCCTTCTTCACAAACAGGTGAAGTTGCATCCAAAATAAAAATAACCTTAAATAAAATCATAAAAAAAAATATCCAATCTTTTTCTACCGGACCAGGTTCACACAGCCCAACTACGTATATACATATCGACACGTAAAAGGTCCATCATCACTGACACTGCATTGTTTGTGGCGCAGCAGTATGCGCAAGTTCTTGCAAGCTTATAGTACATTATCGTCTTGCCAGCGCGGCGCGCGGCGTTTCCGTGTTGTGACAAGACTTTCATTGTCGGTAACAGGGTACTTCTCATCCTGATCATTCAGATCATCTGCCGATTTAAGCTTTGTCTCAAGACTTTCCGCATCTAACGGCACGTACATATTCTCTGACAATGAATGTGTGTCATCGGCTTCATCATATAAATTCTGGGGAAGCTGTAGGCGAATTCTATCTGTATGTATCACTTGGGCTCTCTCCCGCCTTCCACAATTGACTTCATACCGGAGATTGGTTTTACGATCGAATATGGCCCTCTCCAGTATATCGTCAGCTTCGAGGAGTGACCCACTTTGCGCTGGGGAAAATAGACATACACAGCGTCGCTTTTTGCAAATTTCTGCCAATGTAGCTTGGTATCATGGTAGCGTTTCTGACGCCGCATTTCCCCGTCTACATGATCTCGTACTGCAGCATGTGCCTCCTGCATCCTTTCCTTTAATTCCCATGCCCATTTATGCTGAGGAATGTCTGTGATACTGCTTGGCGTTTCGTACATAATGTCTAACGGAGTCGCAACTTCACGTCCTAGCATTAGTAGGTTCGCCGTACATCCAGTTGTCTCATGTTCGGCAGATCGATATGCCATCATCAGGTACGGGAGGTGAGTATCCCAATCCCGCTGATGATCGTCAACATATGCACGCAACATGCTGGCCAGTGTCTTAATGAATCTTTCCACCATGCCATCCGACTGGGGGTGGTATGGCGTCGTGCGCGTCTTCTTGATACCCAAGTGTTTGCACATCTCGCTGAAAAGCTGACTCTCGTACTGCGCACCCTGATCTGAGTGAATTACGTACGGAACTCCCAAGTGAGTGATGACTTGTTCAACGATGATGCGCGCCACTGTCTCTGCCTCCATGTTCCGCATAGGAAAACACTCCGTCCTCTTGGAGAAATAATCAGAGATGACAAGTATATACTTGTTACCCTTGGCTGTCATTGGCAACTCTCCAAGGATATCAGTAGCAATGCGCTCCATAGGAGCTCCAACTTTGGCAATCTGTATTGGCGCTCTTTTATGCTTCAATGGTCCCTTAGTTCAGGTGCATTGGTCGCATCCTGCTATGTACGTTCTCACATCCTCCTGCAAACCAGGCCAGTAGTACCTCTGTCGAAGTTTTGCCAGTGTTTTACGCACTCCTAAATGTCCCGAAGACCGGTTATCATGACTCAGGAACAGGGCATTTCTCCTCTCTGAGTAGTGCTTGCATTGTGGACGTTTTGTCAGAATTCTTCCACCTTTGGTACAAAATACCGTCTTGGACTTCTAAGGACAAGAACTGTGACCACAGAGACTTCAAAAATCTGCCCTCTCCGCTAACTACGTCAAAGTCAGGCTTGGCGAGATTGGTCACCCAGTCTTTGACTTGTTTGATTTGTGGGTCTTGGTTTTGTAAGCTACGCAGAGTGTCACCTCCTGATTCGGCAGAGTTATGCCCCTTGCATATGGGAAAATCCCAATTATTTGCTTTTTCGTTCATTTCTTTATAGAGGTCTCCAAGGAAGAAAGGGACAATTGTGTTTCACAAATATCTCTTGTTTTTTGAAATATATAGTCTCATAACTGCAATAGTGTGTGTAGACAAATTTTCATGATGCACAAACGCCTGTTACTCCTCTTTCAAAAAACAATGATTTAATGCTTAAATAAATTGTCTGAGGAATTTAAAAGAAAAGCCTGAACATTTTACAATGTTGGCTTTTTAAAGACAATATGTGTGTATAAACATGTGTATTTATGTGTGTATATATGTTGTAGAAAATGGAAGTTATACTATAGACAGGCTGTCAGGCTGTATTTAAACAAAAGACCTCCTGGGATGAGGAGAAAAAGAAACAAGTAGAACCTGTATTTCTTGTCGAGTACTTGATGATGTCATCAGAATATGAAAATGATTGGGAAGATGACACAATATATGAAATCACATCTCTAAAGTGGCGCTCTGACGAATGTTTAATTGGACACCAAAAGTTCTGCTCTGAAATCCAAATGTTCAAAAAGGCAAAGTATAAGACGTATAAGGACCAACAATGAATCATCTAGAGACAAACCAGAAAATATATCAAATGAACAGAAATGGGTCATTTGAGATTTTTAAAAGATCTCTGCAACTGTCATGTATAATAAGCTCACCTGAGCTGAAAGTTATTATATGGTTTTACTGATATGCAAGCATTTTGATATATACATTGTTGATTGTATAAAATTGTTAACTCCGTCCCATGGACAATTTTTGTTCCTCGCAAGAGGTTCATTCATATTTTGATGTAGGTTTATTATCCATGTATAAAGAGTTGATTAACACTTCTTGAGAACTGCAAAGCTCAATATGTGATATGACTGTAAAATCATTGCAAAATAGCTTGATGTATTGTTGTAGTATGATGAACCTAAAAATATGCTGGGTATTTTTTTAAATACAGGATCTGATATTACTTGTTCAACTCATACTGTTATGTAAAAGAATATTCATTGTGTATTTTTTTATTGTTGAATTTTTTTTATGCTGATCAATTATAGATTAAATTTGGCCATTATGATTTTCAATTTTTGTCATATTGGCATGTAACCAAGTCATACTTTTTTTATCTCAATTTATTTACAAATATGTTTAAGTTTATTTCCAGTAATTAGTGCATACATCTCTATAGCATAATAGAACTGAAGACAATAGGAAGTTATTTATTTTTAAAGGGAGCTCTGTTGGCAGTTAGTTGCAGATCTTGATACCCAAGTAAGAGAAAGGTGGCGTCTCTGACCGATCCTTTTGCTCTTTCTTGTGGGCGAGTGAGGCTTCCCTGTCAAAGGCTTGTATAAGTTTAAAATCATAGATCAAATTATAAACTAAACACATATATGAGTGATATAAAGTGGTTATTTTGATGAATATTTTATCATAATTTGTTTCTTTTGTTTTAAGTAAAGAGTTAAAGACTAGATTTTTGATAATTTATTGAGTAAAGAGTAGTTTTTATGGACATCTAGGCAGGACTTTTTGTATGTATATCTTTCAGAGCTTGTTCCTGAAACTTGGGCGTAGACTAGACAATTTACGGAAAAAATACAAATTTTATCTCAAGTTATTTTATTCTACATATTTGTACAAGTTTCACTTATATAATTTATTAGCTTAATTAGCTCTATAGTGAACAAAATTTGTTGTTAAAAATATACAGGAGACAATGCAAGAGTATTTTGAAAGGGCTTTGCTGGCAGTAAGTTGCAGATCTTGATACCCAAGTAAGAGAAAGGTGGTGTCTCTGACCGATCCTTTTGCTCTTGCTTGTGGGCGAGTGAGGCTTCCCTGTCAGTTTCTTACAGATGCAAGGAATAAACAAACAAGACTTGATAAGACATTTCTGAGTAAAATAATGGGGAATTGTTTTCTTTTTATGATAAGTAAGATTGAGTTGAATATTTATAGTGTCATAACTATATTTTACATTCTGTACATGCATATGCCAGGTCTTATTTCAGACCTTAATAGGATAGACTAGAAGAATTTTTATTGAAAGTGAATTTTAAGCAGGAGACAATGAAAGAGTATTTTAAAGGGCTTTGCTGGCAGTAAGTTGCAGATCTTGATACCCAAGTAAGAGAAAGGTGGTGTCTCAGACCTGCTTGTGGGCGAGTGAGGCTTCCCTGTCAGTTTCTTACAGATGCAAGAAATAAACAAGACTTGATAAGACATTTCTGAGTAAAATATTGGGGAAACTGTTTTCTTTTTATGATAAGTAAGATTGAGTTGAATTTTTATAGTGTCATAACTTTTTTAAATTTTGTACATGCATATGCTTGATCTTATTCCAGACCTTATTAGGATAGACTAGAAGAATTTTATTGAATTTCCATGATTAAAATTTACCATTTCGCCAAATTTTGATAATCAATTATTGTTTGCATATGAAGTGTGTGTAAATTAAAATTACTTTATATACGTTCCAAAATGTTAACTGAATAGTCTGGTCATTAGAATATGTATTTTTCTTTTCTGTATAATAAATTTTTAATATAATGTAAAACCTAGGGAATTTTTTTTAAAATCACATGAAGTGTTTAAAATTAGAGATGCACATGTACATCCTATTATTGAACAATTTGTTTATTCAATTTAGTATAATTTGGTATTTGTATGCATCATATATATAAATATATAGGGTTTTTTCAATGCTATTACATATAATATGATTGTTAATATATATCTTCTCTGAAGTGGTTTTCATGGAAACTCTTATCTATTTGCAGTTATGAACTATAGAGTATGTATGTAGTATGTATGTTTCTCTGAAAACATGCTATTTTCAAAATACATGTACTAGGAAAGAGAATTTGTGTGTGCGTGTGTATGTATTTTAGTGACCAGTAAATAAGTAAAAAAAAATTGATTACTTCAGTATTGTCAACTTTCAACAATTGCTTTTCTTTATCCACATGCATTATATAGAAAAAATGACTTTGTGTTGTAATTTATGTTGTATATGAAAATACGCAAGTTAAGCTAGAATTTGTTATTTGCAGACCATGCAGCAATTTTTATTGGTCTGTTTCAGTTGTGTTTTTTTTTTCCTACTAGTCTATATAGATTCCATTTTTTCCATTTAATGTGTATTAGCCTGCATTTGCTTAAGTCAAATGTGCATTTCACAATTCCAAATTTGGACATTTTACCTAAGTATTTTTTAAGAACTATATCAGAAATTGTAATGGCATCTATTCCATATGTATCTGATCATGACGTACGTATTGTAATTTTCTAAATTGTGACTTTTATGCTTAAAACTTTGAAATGTTTTGCTCTGTAAGAATACATGTATTTATTTTTTTACATCATTGAGACTTTAACATGCAATAAAATCGAATCTTAAGTGGACTTGTGTGTGATTTTAATTTTCAAAAATGATAGCAAAAACAATTTCAAAGAAAACAACTGGATGTTTGAAGTTATATAAAGATGTATGCGGTGGTATAATAATTTAATTAAACGAAAATAATAATGATGTAAAATATATACAATTCCAGTTTATATTGGCAGGTTTAATCAAAATATTATCGTCGCATATTTGAATGTTTTAGGAAGTTTAAGATATCCGTATATAATTTAATTTTTGACAGTTTTATAATGTAAAATGTAAATTAAACGAGAACAAATAATGAATTAAAATTCAACATTAAATTTTATTAACCAAACAAATTTAATATATCCATTAAACTTAATTTTTTGAGCATGTTTAATGAAAATTATACGTTTTATATACAAGAGGTATAATGTTAGTTTACGGAACACTTAAATCTGTACGTATGAGTAAGTTTACAATTTTTCCGACATTATTAAATTTGTTCTTTTACGGAATCCAGTAAACTCATATTAAATGCTAATTATTTTTAAACGTTTTCGGGCACACAATATGTAATACTACATACTTAAATTTTAAATAATCGTAACGTTTAAATTGCATTTAAGGTGAAATTAAACGCGACTTTTCGTGCAGTGATCCAGTCGAGTTTTTCATCTGCCACTTAATATTGCAGGCTGGATTACAATCGGCAGAACAATTGAATGGACCGACAAAATATCCATCCCTTACTTCAATTTGATCGTACTTATTTAATGAAGGCTTGGGGATGATGTTCACTTCTTCAGGTCCGTCTACAAAGTTGCCAAAAAAATAAGAACATTAGCTCCAATTAATTGCAACAAAGAACTGGAAGAGCTTAACGGTTACATGAGTATACTACAATAGGGTTGGTTATAATGAGCAAACAGCCAGTGCTTTTATAAAGAGGAGTTAATAAAGACAATGTATTTCAAGACCATGTTTCTGTCAATAGAAGTGTGATTAATAAACTGTTACTTGTACTCAGAGTTGACGATGAGACGATAAATCGCTAAACAACTATTTATTTCTTTTAGTGGCCCTTAATTGTAACCATTTTGGTAGCTGCAGGTCTGTGGCTTCCGGTCATGAAAAATTCGGATTGACGACCTGAGAGTTACAGTGCCACATATTGACAAAACGTGTGTTTACTGCGCACAAAAACGTCCTCTAGTTTTGGTATGAAACGCCTGGACTGTATTATTATGTGTGCTTTAATCGTTATGTGGTGTCCCTGTATCATTATTCGGTGTGCTGTTATCCTTGTGCGGTGCACTCCTTCAATTATGTGATGCGCATTCATTATCATGGCATGTGCATTTGGTAATATTTAATGTGCAATTGATATTATGTGATGTGCATTTAGCATTATGTAATCTACATTTATCATTATCTAATGTGCATTCATCATTAAGACATGAATATTTCTAAACCAATTATGTAAAGACGGAATCGCATCACATAATTAGGAAAAAAACTCGCCATAATGATAACTGCACATCACATGCTGATGAATGCACATCACATAATGCCAAATGCATATCATATATAACATGTAACAAATGCACATGTCATAATAATGAACGCACATCACATAATTGAAAGAGTACACCACTTAAGGATAAAAGCACACCGAATAATAATACAAGGACACCACATAACGATTTAAGTACACCACATAATGATTAAAGCACGCTACATAATGTTACAAGGACACCACATAACGATTTAAGCACACCACCTAATGATACAAGTACACCACAGAACGATTAAAGCACACCACATAATGATATAAGCACCTAACGAATTTAGATTTGTCATGATAAGATAGTCCAGGCGTTCCATATTTTGGGCTGATTAATTTTAAATTTACAACTGATATCGTCTCTTTACTTGTCTCCGATAGTCTTTTAAGCACCATCACCAGCCTCGTAAATTAAAGTGGTGCAATTAACGTGCAATACTGGCGATTAAACTACAGTAATTACTAAATTCAGCGTAAAAAGTAAGTAAAATTCACTAAATTACTGTAATATTCATAAGTACGTTAGCTAAAAGAAACAGCCAAATCGTCTCCTGTGAGACT
Source organism: Magallana angulata (assembly GCF_025612915.1). NCBI lineage: Eukaryota > Metazoa > Mollusca > Bivalvia > Ostreida > Ostreidae > Magallana > Magallana angulata. The sequence goes on from NC_069112.1 coordinate 60,899,047, forward strand.
TTGAGTCTGACATCATCATAGTTATTTCGTGCAGTCCGTGATTTCTCTTAGGTAGTTGTAGGTGTCGACCAATCGATAAACTTGGCGTGTCAATTTCAGTCCTATCACTTTTTTGTCAGTTTCAGCGGCTGAAGATTTCGACCAATCAATAAACGGGCCGTATGGATTTTAGTCTGGCTGTTTCAATATAGCTATGAATTAACTCTAAGTTTCCGTAAGAAATAGAGGGAATATTACTTGGTAGATGTAAATATAAACTAAAAACAATTCAATTTAACAGTTAATATATAACATAACCTTACTGGCTGTTCCTTATACTAAGCATAGTTTCAAGCCTTACACAGAGGATTTATTTGTACTGTATTACTCCGATCAGACACCAGATCTTTTTCAGTCGCTGCACACGAGTATCTGTTGTACACTTGACCTTTAGTGACCTTTAAACTTAAAGTTTGATTGGTTTCTCCTTCAATCTCTGTGTCGTTGACGAACCATGTGTAGGTCAAAGTCATTAGCTTGGAGTAGTAGTCCGGAGCTGAGGTTGATTTACTGGAACAAGTAATGTTGGAAAATGTTTCTACCATTATGCTCAAGTTTCCTTCAATGTTTGGCCTCATAGGTTTACCTAAATCAAGAGCATAGAAAAGTAGTGTAACTTTTTATCTAAGCAGGTGTTGGCACGATATCAGCTTACCATGTGACATTATTTCCTATTTAGTACTGTAACATAGCTTATTTACTCCACGCAAAAAATCTAAATCATTATTTTTTTATCTGTCCGTCAATTAGTCAGTCTAGTCTATAATCATTTTGTTGACGTTCAACGCAATTCCTTTATATCGCTGCACATATTTAGATTAACCTTTGAAGGACACAATATCTTCATCTTCATTTAATCAGGATTCTCGATTTTTATAGTTTTTCCTCTAGAAATAGACACCTGGCCATTATTGAATAAACGCTCAATTTGTCAGCGCAACTATAGATGCATGTATTGAAGAAGCAGTGTGTAATTAATGAGTCATTTATTGATTAAAAAAAAATGAATAATTTCTCGGAGTAACTTTTCTTAACTGATTTGAGTAAAGCTTTGCAAGTATTTTGATCTTTACCAAAACCAAAATGAATATCCGGGATAGGGCGGAACTGCAATGGGGGTCGGTTATTTATTTATTTTTCACAAGATAAATCTTTACTATTCTTTTTCATTTTGACTAGAAAATCTGTTATTAATGTGGAAGCATCCAAAGGTAAGGTGGATTAAAGTTTGTCAAAATCGCAATCTTTGGGGAGTCCAATTTTACACAGAAAAAAAATTATTCTACTCAAAATGTTATAATGTACAGTCTTACTGATATGCAACTTGACATGTTTCTAATTCTCACCTGTTTAAAGTAGTTCTTAGGCACCACAAGGATCCAACAATTGATGTAGGTTTACACATGAATTTATATATGAACTTGAGAATTGCAATGCTTAATGTATATATTTGTATTATACAATCATCTTGTGAATAAAGGGAATCAAATTTTTACCTAAAACATCTTGGGGGGGGGGTGTTATAGATATATAATAGAGTTGTGTTGTGCATGTACTATGCCTTAATAGTAGTAAGGGTTTGATACATAGTGCACGATCCGGAAGCGAGCTTTGCTATAAGTAGCTATGACGTTTGAGTGTTGACTATTCCCTACAATGCCCTGCTTCGATTTTTCAGATTGAAAAGGAACCGCTATCTTAACATCTCATGTAAACAAAACAAACACATTACGATCCCTGGTGAAGTAGATGACAAAACCAAATGAGGATAACATATTTCCGAAATACTTATTATTTTTTATTTTGTGATTTTTTCATTTCTCTCTTTATATTCTTTTGTACTGAAAATCGCCATTGTGATAATAAGATGACCGTTGTGCAAATTAGTAAAATGTTCATCATTTCTCCATATGGAATTCTTGTGCAGTTGAAATTGTGACGAATGTTTTTAAGTAACACTCACTGTTTGATGCTCATTTTCCTTTGCAAAGAGTTTCGCCCTTAATTTTGGTAGCAAGTTTGGTTTAATTTTGATTGAAAGTGGAATATTGAGGCACTTGAGGGCTGACTGACTACGGACAACATGTGATCAGAAAAGCTCATTTGAACTTTGTTTTAGGTGACCCAGGAACAATAAAAAAAAACAACTTACCGGAAACAATCAGCACAACTCCACCACCTGACCACGCAGAATCGGCTGTTGGGCCACCGGCGTAATATCCGGCATCGTCAACAGTTGTGTGTCTTATCTCAAATGAAATGTTGACGGAGTTGTATGGTCTGGTGATGTATCTATACTTATTCGATACGTTATGGCCACCATATAAAATTCCTTCATTTTGTAATTGGAAAATAGTTTTATTAACCTTGTATGTATGGTAAACGTTATATTGACCAGTTATTGGAAAGAACGCAGCAGTCCACGAAATATTCACCGGGTCTCGGATCTGGATTTGAGCCTTAGAAACTAAAACATATGTAAACATTGAATCTTTAATAAGGATACTCTTATTACTGCAGCGACATGCGCAGTATTGTAATATAATGCTTATATTTACATTATTTAACTTTTTTTCTTGTCTGCATATGTGATTTATGTTTTATCCTGTGGTTTTGTTAAGTTTAATATTAAAGCCACTGAAACAGCCTTTAAATTTTTGCTTGTGATGTTGCACTTAAAGAACATCCAACATTTGTTCTGTAATAATACAATGTTAAACTCATTATTTAACCTTTGAGTAGCCTGTATGTAGGTTTTTTGGTGTCATATACGGTAGCTTTTCACACACTTTTTATGCCAAAAATTGTGAAATCTATATATTTATGTGTACATGTAAATATATACTCTGCTTTTGCGACAATATAATTTTTAAAAAAAATGATGTGCCATACTTATTACAAGAGATAAGAAAAATCATTCAATAAAAGCACATTTACATTAATATATAAATGCGAATTGTCGCATTGTAGTAATGTATACTTAAATAATATACCTTTATATATCATAGTGCTTTCTTTCATTGAACCATATGTTTTGAAATTGATTTTGATGACATCATACAACAATGAATTTCTAACTGTATATTTTGTTTCTTGTACACGAATCCAGTCACTATCTTCTGTTTTGTCTCTGGTAATCTTGATATCGTAAAACGAATCATTGGGTGAAGGGGTCCAAAGAAACGTAACATCACCAGCCCGAAATATGGTTGATATATGGGACACCATACCTAATCAAAATCCATATTAGATTTAGATATTTCTTTTTTTTTCATTGGGTTCAACATACAATAACTAATTTCAATGCATTTTTTACGTGAATTATAGCAATTGAACGCAAAAGAAAATCAAAGTACTGACGGGAGTTGATTTTATCGATCATTATTTATTCAAAATCAACGATATGTGATTTTGCATGGCAAGTAGTATCAGTAATCGCAATATTTTTTTAGATATTGCATGGATCCAGGCAAGATTGAACTCTTTTATTTTTCAACCAAACGCTCGGCTGTCTTTTATCTCCGGCAAGCAAGAGAGACTCCGTTTTGTCGGATATTAACGGAGACAACCAAGCGTCTGTTTGAACGAGAAAACATTGAACTCTGGCGTAGGAATACATACGACTTTAAAAAATATCTAAACTGTTTGTACAATTTGAAATCTTATTATTTTCATGGTATTAATAAATAAGTTTTCTTGAAAAATAATGCTTCAGAATATATAGCATCGAATTTATCGATTATTTTCAAGAACTAAGTGTTGTCAGCGGTATTGATTTGTTCTTATGTCCAAACACTGTTTCACTTTCGCTTTGCCCGAGTAAGTGCATAGGAGAGTTGATTAAAATCAACACACAAAAAGAAAGAAATATTGTTTGATGCAAATCAACTCATACTGTCTTCACATAATTTACATTAACTATAAAATACAATACCACGCGTAAGTGTACTAGTAATAAAATCCTTAGCTGAATTTAACTTTATGAGAAATGGCCCGCAATTTTGATCATTTAGAATTTTTGAGCAATAATCTTTAACATATCATCTCAGGAATATACCCCCCCCCCGGTCCAACGCTAATCATTAATGACACAAAGATTGTTTGTATAAAAGAAAGAGAGATGTCGCACCGAGTTTGTTGGGTAAAGGTAATAGCAGACCTTTTGTAAAAGCTTTGTCCTGACCATTCATGTTCTCTTTTTGGCTTTAACCGACTCAAACAATCGCATTCAGCTGTATTTAGAGGTTCACAAGGAAATAATAGAATATAATTGATTCAAAAGTTGTTTTTTTTTTTAATCAGTAACAATGAAGAAAGAACATGTAGCCTAGAACTATGAAAAAGGAGAATAAATTGAAAATTTTCCTTGCATTTTTTTTTATACAGTAATTACCTTTTTCAGAGTCTTTGTGATAAAATTTATAGTTAAATTTTTGTTTTATTTTCAATCATTTCACCATTGGCATAATGCATTCAGTGAATGAGCGATTTTAGATTTGATGGAAAGGACTATCAAGAACCAGAAACGCGGCTTGACTAACAAATGCACCGCTAAGCGGAGCATCCCCTCGCGTCATGAAATACTGTGGAGGAAATTGCCTAAATTATTTAGGAACATACATGTAATTAAGTTATCTTCTAAACTTTGGAATAATTCCATCCGAAGTAATTTGGAAAATAAAGCCCGAAATTCGGCTGCTTGTTTTGATCAAATGAGATGAATTTAATCTCCTGTCCGCATTTCTAACGTTGGACATTCTTCTAATTCCCCATTGAAAAAAACATTTGTTTATAACATATACAAGATCTCAATCATACATTTATCAACTTGGTGATTTGAATTGTATACTTTCACTTTAGTTTTGCAAAATTGAACCGGAAATCTCTATTGTGAAGTCTTATTGTCCCCCGCCGCAACGCGGAGCGGGGACATAGAAATGCCGGGCGTCCGTCCGTGTGTCCGTGCGTCCGTCTGTCACACTTTTTTGTAAGCGCTCTCATGCCTACAAATTTTGACGGATTTTCATTAAATTTATACCAAATATTTATACCACTAATACTTTGGTCAACTTCGAAAATCAGCATTGGTCGATACTTTTTGTTGGAGTTATGGGACTTTGACCACAATAATGACTCCGTTTTATCCAAAAATTGACCTTGTAAGCGCTCTCATGCCTACAAATTTTGACGGATTTTCATTAAATTTATACCAAATGATTATATCACTCATATCTTGGTCAAGTCCCTAAATCAGCCTTGGTCGATATACTCGATACTAGTATACTGCTTGACCAGCGGGGGACCCAGGAATTCTATTCTTGTTTCAATATTAATTTGACGATATTTTAACAAATATTTAGCGAACTGACTTTGAGATTATTAGGGTTTGTCCTTTTACCATGCCAAAAAAGTGTAAGAACTTTGGTAAAAATTCGTATGGAGTTTTCTTTGAATATTGTCCATAGCCTGACTGAGACACACACGCACTGCAGCCATGATATATCCCCTTCGCAAAGAGTTTCGCGAGGGGATAATTTACGTAGTGGCACTAGGTGTAGGACGAAATCATCATGCATCGGGTAGAGATCTTTAATATACAGCTTTGGTTTAAAGTACAGTTAACTGCATGTTCGGTCGTATTCAGATTATAAAGGTTACTATTTATTTCATTGTAAATATTTTGTCACGAAATATATTTTCTTTCAATTACTCGCTTGACAAACCCATAACAATACTATATATTGTAAAAATTTACAAAATGTTAAACAGAATGCATCTGTAACTATGATTTTTTTTACTTCTGTGAACAATCGATTTATTTTAAATTGATTTAAAATCGTTTTGTATTAACCACGAAATGCACGACACACCTGAAATGATGTCTTTCGTTATTGCTATAATAGAATATTTAGATTTGAAATGGATTATATACGAAATTCTAATGTCTTCTGACATTTTTAGACATAAGAAATGTATACTTACCTGAAATAAAACACACTTGTCCAAGCAAAATCTGACACAGGGATAACAAATGCTGCATGATCAACGCAAAATAACCGAAGCAATATTATTCAAAAGGTATAAGAAACTACTAAAATTTGACTTACAACAGTTAAGCTAGAAAAAAATGGAGAAAATAAAATGTTCACCGTTCTTAAAGTTTGAAATCAAAACGTAATTCCGATGTAAAATCATCAGATAACAATGACATTAGATCGGGGTGTAATTTAGAGTCGTGTGCTTAAGTAAATCACCTCACTGTTATCGTTTTCTATTTCCTCGTCATGTTTTTTTTCTATTTTGCTCTTTAGTGTATCACCAAAAACAATTCTCCTTAGGTCAAATATTTCCTGTTGACAGATATACCTGTACATAAACAAATCATATTATCGGGAAGGACATGCTTGACACGCTTTTCATATTAAAAAAACAACTTTTCAAATAATGTGCATAACCCAATACACGATATAACATTCCTGGTTAGATATAGTAACTCGTAACAAAGAAAACATATCTGGTATCATTGAGTCATCGACCTGTGCTCTGGTTTCAACGTGGATTGTGAACGGGTGATTGAGAAACTGTAACGAGAAGATAGATCTATTCGTTACATTTCCACCGCAATACAAGCCTCTCATATCAAAGTTTAAAATGAGAGAGTTTAAGATAGTTGCCGCACGATAATAACGTCTTGTGACACGCTAACTTTTGCCGCTACGAATGTTGACAAGCCATTTCCTTATCAAAGTAACGTCCCTGGAGCTCCATACAGCGCTGATGCCGATTCATCCACCTCCAGATCATGTTCCCATACCATTCCTTAGATAATGAAGTAAACACATCATTTCAAAATGGCTAAGGTTATCAAAATGGGTCCCTCGTAGCCAATGTTTGAGATGCTGGAGCAGCGCAAAATCACACGGAGCAACGTCTTGGCTGTAGGGGGGAGTGGAGCAATTTGTCTCAATGAGGTCATTGTAACTAAAGTTTCCATGGCTGTGTGCGGTGTAGCATTGTCGTAAATTGACACGAGATCCATGGGCAAGATCTGAAACGAAATGCTCATTAACTTCAATAGTTAAGTTGTTGAGGTCGTTATAGGGACCTACAGTAGTTGGCCATAATTTAGTTCCTAAAATAGACGTCAATTTTGAACTTGCCTTTTGTAAAGTAAAACTACAGCTTCTTTTTTTCTTGTCAAGATTTTTGATGAGTAAATCTCGTTAGCTATTAAGGAGTTCATCCTGACGACGCGATGAAAACAGAACGCTTTGGTTGTATTAAGAATTTTATATACAGAAACTTACAGAAATAGTGTTTCTTAATACTATTATTTCACCACCAGTTAGCATCATTATTTAATTTTGAATCATTAGACTAGTGTTTGTTTAATAAAACGAATGCATCTTGTTCAAGACATTTAAACTAACGAGCATTCGCAACTTTGTGTATGCCCACAAACTTGATTATTCAAGCCTCCTGATAAGTATTTCCAAATGATCGGGAGATTAAGCTCCAAGAGCTAAACAATTATTTCACCCTTCGAAGAAGCTCTGCTGCTGTCTGTCTGTCGGTCGGTCGGTCGGTCGGTCCATCAACAGATTCCGTTGATACTCTTCGCAGAGGATGCATATTTTGAAATGAAATTTTATATACAGGTTTATCATAATATAATCTAGGTCAAGTTTAATTTTTGGTACAATCTAGCAATTTCGACATAGTTATGCCCCTTTGGCGTTTAAAAGTACCAATTATTTGCAGTTGCCGTTTATTTTCTTCGCAGAGGATGCACTTATTAAAATGAAATTTGATATACAGGTTTATCATTTTATCTAGGTCACGTTTAATTTTAGGTACGATCAAGCAATTTCCGACAGAGTTATGCCCCTCTGACGAAAAAAAAATTTCAATTGTTTGCAGTTTCCGTTCAATTTCTGCGCAGAGGATGCCCATATTAAAATGAAATTTGGTAAACAGGTTTATCATTATAATTTCTCCTGGTGTGAACAAAGTACGTACAATTTGATAATTTCCTCGCCACCAAGTAACATGGCGAGGCAAAATGTGCATCAACACAGGTGGGACCTCTACAACAAAATACTTTGAACTGTTTAGAGGTATGTGCCTTATAGAGGGCTTATAGAGGCAGCGGTGGCAAAAGAGCAATATGGTGGACAGTGCCTTTTTACGAGCGGTGTTCAAATTTAAGAATAATTCTGATATTTTTTTTAATGTAGTATATGCAATTGAAGAATTACCAGGCAGTGACTGGTTGTCCGTTTACTCCGGTTCATGGTGCAGTCTGTCATCATCTCCCTTTGTAGAACCTCCGAGTCAAGCTTGAGTTTTTCGAATTTCTGAATTACAATTCAAATACAAGTATTAAGGCTAAAAAAATATTTAATTCTCATTTTGAATAAAACAGGTTTCTACCGAGAGTGCGACAGGTCTCGAGGGTGCACCCTACCTTCCTCCGTCTTACTAAGATCCGAGGAAATCCTCATTCCATAGGGAATGACACAAGGCGCCCCAGGTAATTAAGGGGAGTTATAAACTTATTTGATGCCTTAGGGTTGAAATTACTATAATTAAGGTTCTTGTCTAAGATATATTGTACCAGTATCCAGACATTCAATTGGTTTTTAGTTTTGTCTTCTTTGAATTTATTGGTTGTTGAGATTTCCCTCCAAAATTCATTTATTTCTTCACATCACATCAAAGAGAGTGGAGGTTATATATTCTGACTTTTTGAATCATGACAAAATCTACGTTATAGTAGTTAATATTACTAATTCTAAAAAATTAAATGTAAAAGTGTTACAGGGTCATTCCCTTGGGTTAATTATCTTTAACAAATGTTAGGTGAAAGATGTGGTATGAAAAGTTTGATAAGGTTGCAGGTGCGCGACGCAGGCGTTGTAGTCCTGCTTCCAAAGAGTATACTTTCCGCTCGTTAGAAAAGTGAGACGGGGCGAGCATGAGTTTATAATTTATAAGTTAATATCTGTCGGTGTCATTTGTTTATTGTGCATGATAGAGTTCTGAGAGATGAAAGTAAGCAATTAATTGCTGATTGATGAGTCTGTGGAGTGAGAGATAATTATTAGGACCTGACCGAGGGAACGCGTGAGCGTCAGAGGAGTGAGTTTGGATGTTAAAGAGTGGGAACGTATTTGATATTACCTGTGTTTCATATAAATATGAAAATAAACTTGTAAATATAAACAACAGTTTAATATGTTATTAAAAGTAAATTCTGAAATTTTGCCAAATTAAAACAATAGCTCATGCACAATAAAAGTGAATGATTTTGTAAGATATTAACTTTTTAATAGATAAGAATAACATGAATACATGTGTGTTCACTGTTTTTATCCCTTTATATTGTGAACATAATTACAATTAGATTTTATAAATGTGAACTTTATCATAATTTGTAGTTCGACAAATGGCCGTCTTAAGACTTAATGCTATGCCCAGTAAGACTTGATGCTATGCCCAGTAAGGATGGCTTAATATCCTTATCAATGAAGTCAATGAAGTACTCGAAAGCAGAGGAAGTACTTTAAAGCAGAGGAGGTACTCTAAAGCAGAGGAAAATTCCTGGATTGAACAGGTTTGCTTCTGTGGAGCATTTGATTTCCTTTCACAGTTAAGACTGTCACTGACTGCCACTTCAGATGCAGAAGAAGAAATTGGAAATTTTGTTTGGACAAAACAGTGCCAGTGATCTTCTCCTCATACTGCAGCTATCTGGATAATGAAAGAATAAATACACGTGAATCAAAAATAAATACATAATAAGCAAAATTATTGCTTAACATGCTAGTTTTCCATTTTAGACTAGATATGCGGAAAAGAAAAAAATGATATTTTAAATGACAGGTAAATAACATTTTTAATGACAGGGTAAATGTGCATGCCATTGTGTAACAAATTAATCATTAATTTGTCACATTTAATATTTATTTTGACCTACATTATATTAGTGCTGCAAAAAGTATAGTGCATACACACAATGGTTTAATTTCTTACACTCGGTATTATATTTTTAGTAAACATAATTATACAAATGTAGCTCTACATGAAAATAGACAGTCAATCATAATTTAAATGTAAGATTCTCAAAAAAATATTGACCAAAATATTGGCCAGTGTTTTATTTTAAACTACTGACTGGCTAGAATATATTTATAGGATCATTTTTTTTAAAAACCCAATAAATTAATACCGATTTGTAGATAAGTTGTCCTCTTTCATACCCCGGTATTTCTTTGACGGCATTTGACACCATTAAAAATGATAAAACTGAAAAATAACTTTCCAGCTATGATCTTTTAGTAGCAAGGTTTATTTCTATTGTAGACTTGCCTATTAAAATAAAATGAAAATAATTTCTATATAATATATATATTTAAGGTCTTCCGTTTCCAACGGAAGACCTTGTACTGATTCTGTTGGAAATTCTTCATTATTAGGGTCTTCCGTTTCCGACGGAAGACCCTCTTGTTATTCTATTGTTTCATTTCCTTATTATTATTTTATTTTTTATTTTTTTTCTGACTTTTTTCGAATGCTATTTCTCGTGAACTACTCGACCGATTTGCATGAAATTTTCAGGACGTATTGAATATCAAATGCACTTGATTTTATAAAATTTCTACCTGATGACGTCACTTCCGGTTCGAGATTTTGAGGATTTAGTGAAATTTTAAGGCCCATTTTGTCCACGTCACTTCTCAAAAACACTTCTCAAAAACTGTCAGGGATAGTAGATGAATGTCTGTAGATGATCCTATTTATTTGATTTTTTGAAAAATGCGCAAGGCGGCGAAGCTCGCCTGAGCTAAAAAATTGGCACCAATTTTTTTCAAGAAATTTTCGCACATTTTCGGCCCTAGCTTTTAATGTGTAAATATTTTGTTAAGACATGTAATGCAAAAGTTGTTCAGATTAACTAGATCTTTCGTTTGCTTTCAAGAAAAAGGGGCCGGCCCCTCAAATTAGGGGCTAAGAGTGCTCTAAAGTATTTTTGCAATAACTCTTTACTGCAAAATAATTTGTTATCAATCATAGAACCAAAAATGTTCATAGAACATCTGTTTATCTAAACAGTACCATGTCGAAGTCATATGTTACGTAATTAGGGACTAAAAGGGGCCAAAAGTCCGAAATTTTGATCTTAAATATCTAGAAAAGGAGAAATATTTTGATAAGCATTATAGAACAAAAAATGCTTAAAATAATGTTTTTAACAATATGCTTTCTAAATAAATTTTGTTGGTGGTCCCAGTAAGGATTTTAAGGGTCGGCCCCTAAAACACAATTGTTCAGATATATTTAGAACGGTCAACAATTTCTGAACACTTGTTTAGCAAAATGTGTTTATATTTACAAGACCTTTTATTTGATATTAAGAAAAAGGGACTGGCCCCTCAAATAAGGGGCCAAGAGGGCTGTAAATTCTTTTTATAATAACTCTTAACTGAAAAATAATTTGTTATCAATTATAGAACCAAAAATGTTCATTGTACATCTGTTTATCTATACGGTACCATACATATGTCATATGATACGTAATTAGGGGTTTTAAGGGGCCAAAAGTCCGAAATTTTGATCTTAAATATCTAGAAAAGGAGAAATATTTTGATAAGCATTATAGAACAAAAAATGCTTAAAATAATGTTCTTAACGATATGGTATCTAAAACATATATGTTGGTGGCCCTGGTAAGGAGTTTAAGGGTCGGCCCCTAAAACACAATTGTTCGGATATCTCTAGATCGGTCAACAATTCGTGAATACATGTTGAACAAAATATGTTTATATTTACAAGACATTTCAGTTGGTATCAAGAAAAAGGGAGTGACCCCTCAAATAAGGGGCCAAAGGGGCTACGAAGACTTTTCATAATTATTTTTTGCGATAATTTGTTATTAATCATAATAACAGAAAATAAGAGCTAATTATTCATAATTCAAAACTGAAATCCGTTCTTAAATCGGACGATGCAATACAGAGATATAGGGGTTTAAAAATTGATTTTTCCGGACATTTTGATTCAACATTCTTGGTCAAGAAAATAGTTTTATGTTCAGAGTTAAATGAACTCGTACCTAAAATTATTCGATAATTGTTGAATCGTACTTTTACACATTCGGATTTGTATTTGCTAAGTCGTTCTTGAAATCGATAAGCTTTGTTAATTCGAACTTGGAATCATTCGGATTTTGTTAATTCGTACCAAGAATCGATTTTTTTTGTCTTAGTTTCTTATGTTGGTTTAAGAACCCTGCGTCGACATTACCGGAAGACCCACTCGTTGCTTTGCAACGAGCTTTGCTCTAGTTATTTTTCTTCTTCTTTTTCTTCTAGACGTTTCTTTAAACTGTAATATCTCGCTTGTTTGTCATTAGATTTTATTCAAATTTTCAGGATTTATTGTAAATGACAATAGCTTACTATAGCAAAAAAATATGGTGAAATCGCTACTTCCGGTTTTGAGTTATTCCCCTTTGAATATTTTTTTAGTGGGTCTCGTGTACCTGCAAAGGCTCCGAGTAGATCTGTAGCAAGTAGTTTTAATTTACAAATCTTTAATGTAGACATCTTGAACGTTGTCCTCCTAGTTTTACATGTTTGATTAACACACGTATACTGCTTAAAAAATTACATCGAAATTTATGTTTCAAAAAATGTTAAATTTTGCTTATATCTTTGCTCAATTACCTTTTAGTTGTAATTTTTTTCTAGACACATATAGAATAAAAGTTGTGCAGAATATCAAGAGCTTTCATTTGATACCATAAAAAAGGGGCTAGCCCCTAAAATGAGGGGTCTAGATCCCTTAAAAGTCTTTGCTTCATAACTCTAGAACGGTAAATTGTTCGATATGGGCGTCGCTGCAAAAAATGTTGTTTGTGACTTTATTGATCTCATAAAACTGTTTTTGTGTTCGGGTAGTGCATAATATTCGGGTAAAAAGTAATACGTGTTGACCGGTACTCGCGACAATTTGGCCAAGTTAACGAAACTATCCCCCGCCCGCGGCCGAGAAAATCGGTCACCATGGTCGCGGCTGGGCTACCTAGCGGTCAGCGGTTATCTAATACACGAGAGTTGCGTCTCTCACAAATGAGTTTATCTAGTCGCGAACTCAAAAATTGTTGTAGTTTTGATTACACCTAAAAGTTTATGGACTAAACGATTGGGTGTCAATTAAGAAATCGTTCAGTTAATTAATAAAAGCAATGTCATTCTCAGTCTAAAGCAATATCAGACATAGATCAATTGTGGGTTTTAAGTTTAAAATAAAGAACGTCTATTTGATAGAACATTGTCATTATACGGCAAACTTTTCAAATCTTCCTGGGTTCTGAGATGTGCGTGTCTGTGCGTTGTACCTTTACGTAATCTATCCTTCGTCCACGGCCGATCAGCCACGGCTGCACTACTAGCGGTAAGCGGTTATCTAATACAAAGGATTTGCACACCGCGACGCACACTTAGATGAAGATGAACGTGTTTGAGTTTATATAGCCGTAAATACAAGAACTGTTTTAATTTTATATTATAAAAGTTTGTCCATCTTGTATTTATTTAATTAAACATTTGAGTGTAACTGAATATTAATGAAAGATATTACTCCAAATCGGAAACATAGTCAGACATAAATTAATGGTTGGTTTGTATATCAAAAATTTTTTAACCCCCCCCCCCCCCCCAAATATTAAATGATGATCATCCCTCGCACATGGCCGAGGAGATCCAGTGCGAGTGGACACGTGATCTGCGGTCGGCTCGTGTTCTTCTACATGTACCTTATCACGCGTTCATGTTTCATATTTTGCACGGACAGAACTATATTTTATTATGTTTTCAACTATTATATAGATTTAAGACGAAAATAAATAAATTTATTTTACTTGTACAGTTGATTAAGCATTGATTTAATTATACGATAGCGTACAAGGTAGTTTAAAAATCAAATCAAATTATAATCAAAGTTCCATGTCACATGTACATGTTTGTGGTAGGTGCTAGCACGATAAAAGAATGTCCTGAATTGTCCTGAATTGAGGCATTTGATGATTATTTAAAAGAATATTCACATGAGTTTTAAACAACTTAAGGTTAATAGATTCTATCAGTCACATATTAATCACTCTGTAGTTTTTCTACATGGTTGTTCGTTTCAGTGTGGAAGCGAACTCAGTGCTGTGTCCCCCCTCCTCCCGCCCCTCTGACAAGTGCTCGCGCTGGATTTTTTTAAATTGGCGAAAAGATATCCAGATCTGTCGAAAATCATTTTTGGTGACTTCTTCTCATGTGTAACATTTTCTCCTCAACGTGTTTAATTTTCCCATCCGTGTGTTTATTCGGTCAGTCTGTGTTAATTCAATCGCCACGTGCGACCGAAGATCTTATGTCGCTTCAGCGCACACAACTCAGAACATATGTAATTGAGTAACAACTGGAAGGGTGCTTTTATAAACAATAAGACTATTATTCTAAGTAAATCATCTTCACATTAAAGATGTGAAATCGTAACCTAAGAATGTGGCTAATAAATTAACCTGTTGATCACGCTAAACTTTTATAGTTATAACATAATAATTCATGATATATTATAATTAAAAGTTTGAAGACAAAGACAATTTTTTTCTTGGGAAATACGACTACATTATGCAATGCAGTCGATCGCCATAGAAATCATCAAAGTACTGCAACTGTCGACGGATTTCTTATTTCTTTGAAAGACCATGATAATTCACTTGACTTGCAGGCTATAATATAGCGATATATCTGCCTCCCAAAAATATATGCGCTTCTCAAAGTTACACTTAAGTGAGATAGATGTGCGTTATTGGGAATTTTATTTATTGCTAATTGTATGGAAATTGATTAAAAAAAACAACTTTTAATTGAAGTTGTGTATTATGAGGTTGTAATGCAACCTTTTTTACTTACAAGGTTAGCTACAGCCAGTGGAATATAGGTGGCTTTTATGTGAACAATGAATACCCAATATATTAAATACAAGATAAATAGTTTCCAGAATTACAATACTAATATGCTTGTGTATATGAAGGTTGCACCCTCATTTGTATGTCTGTAGGTGAGGAGGTATAGGTGTATCGATGTACATACAATGTATGACTGCACATACGGATTCCGGACCATGGCTACAGACGATACCAATGATAGTCTTTTAATACATAAATGCACAGTTTGATCTAGAAACTGACCAGTTTCATAACTTCTTCGAATTTCTCTAACACGGACTGTCTAATTCCTTCCCAGAATTCCAATTTACGCAAGCGCAATTGAAGTTGTTTTTTTTAATTTAATTAGTCAACCCATTGACATAAAAATAAGGATTTTGCATATTATTACATCGTCGAGAGAAGTAATATTCATTTCTGTAAATAAGGTTGTTTAATTCACATAACATAGCGGTGTCTCTATGAAACAGCACCATCTGGTGTAAAAGTTAGATGCTCGCCTTTGCATAAATTCTCCCGCTCATCTTTTTTTTTTTTGCTGATTATATATTATTTTTAATGTCCAAATCTACTCGTATCATTAAATAATATCAGACGACACACATTTCCCTGAAGAAAATCTCAAAGATGCCATCAATTTTGACTAATTACTAAATTTTGTCAGCACGTAACAATTTTAAACTTGCAAATAGTCTTCAAAAATTTAGAAAGATTTAAATAAACAAGTTATCTTAGAGAAAAGGTTACGTGTTTTGTAGGCGGGTTAGGTTTTTTTTTAAAAAACTGCAATTCCTGACATGAATCATGAGTACATACTGTTTTTAACAATGCTTGCTACCCTTTTAAAATTTAACTCGCCATTAAACATCTCACTTTTTATAGAATTTTTGAAACGATTACACAGACTGTGTTCGACAAATAGTTTTCCTAAAACATTTTCTTCCTGTCTTGTTCAAAACACATTTAATATACAGGCTTTCAATCACACAACGTTTTTATAACAAAAGCAGAACTGAAAGTTTAGTCATTATAATCGTTTGACACCATATTACATATATTTTTAACCCGCAGCAACAACGGAAGACCTACTCGTGGCTTTGCCACGAGCTTTGCTCTAGTTCTATATATATTTTCTATATTCAAATTTTGTTTCTCATAAATTTGCCATTTCGGTAAACGCATGGTCCGCCATATACACGTGTATCGCCTGCTTGTTGCAATGACGATGATTGGATCTATAAGATCATACATATGCAATACTTGAGTTTGAAAAAAAAATTATGTTATCAGCATTGTGTAGCATAAAAATTGCTATATTAAATATACTAAGTCTAAAGGCACTGAGGACTTATATTTTTGCTGTAAACTATCTCGGTTTCCTCTTCTGGAATTTCCTCTGACTCATTTCGCTCGTTATTTGCAGTTCTAAAATAATTGTGTTGGCGATTATTTTGTTAGATTGTTTTCCCACCTTTCCTATCTCTCAGTTGTCATTTCGGAGGACTCGTACTGATTTTCTCGTCGCTTTGAAACGAAGCGACCCTTCCTCATTTCCTTCTCCATCGTGCCGACTACGGTATGTCGTAAATGACACAGTTTGTCCTATTCCTTTGTCACTTATGCATTTAATGAGGGTTTATTGTGTGAAATATGATTTAATTTATTTTAGAAGTTTTATTGAAAATTGTAACAGTTTGAATTTTACGACATGTTCATGTATTTAGACCCACTTGGGGTAAAAATTGATAACAAGAATACATCCTTAAGATATGAATACATATCATAATTCATATAAAGGAGGCTTGATTTGAAGAGTTATTCCCTTTTATGTAACTTTTTATACAATATTATATGTATTTTTATGTCGTATATTTATATTACATGTATTGTTAAGGCTATCTATTTTCTTACTATACATGTAAAAAAATCCGGAGATGTCTAGAACCTCACTATGCGTTTGTTTTATTCCAATAAACACAACAAATTTCTCTGGTACATCTGAATATCAATATAGTGGCAACATTTTTAATTATTGCTTAATACATTCTTTTAAGACAATTTTTTTTGTATTGTTGAATACTCGATTGTTTCAGCAGTGATAGTGCATAAAAACGAGTGTACATCATTATAGCTGTAATTTTGCTATATCTGTATTTTACTCATATATGATATGACTTCTGATTGGGGCCATACATACACTTTAATATAAACAGTTGGGACAACATGTAAATATTTAAAATAATCGCTGTAATCAATCTATATATCCAAGTGTATGTTATATCAAGTTTTGCTGTTTTTATAAATTGAAGATACATAGTGGATTATGATAAAATGAATTTAAACATAAAATAAATATAAACATAAAACGAACACCGTCGAAATTCGAATCCTGTTGATTTAAGGGCCTTCGACCATAGATGGTGCATTTCGACAAAATCTTATGTCTTAAAATAACACCCGAGTACATTTACAACACCGCGGTTTCTGTACCTAATTATAGGAATTGGTCCAATGACTGTACTCACCGTCCAATTAACATGTCTGCCATTTCTTCGTCTGTTTTGATGTTGGTCTCATGGTTAAGTGCCCTCCATCTTTCCACTGTATCGCCAATATATATTCTACTTTTTGCTAACTTTTTATTATACTCTCTATTTCTTCCCTTCCTCTCAGACCCTGTTAGTTTCGCTGTTCTGTCTCCTCTCTTCTTCACATTACCCACCCTTTTTTCTCGCCATTATTTTCCCTTGTGTATGCAAATTTTACGGACTCGAAAGTACGGGTCGTATTTTGGAACATTTTGAAGCAATATATACGTATTCTTTGCATATATGATACAAATGTACGGGTGGTTTCTGTTTTATTTCGTGTAAGAAATAACGTGATCACTGGAAATAAAAATTAGACCATATGTACCTTTAAAGTTAGGGGAATCTACCAAGAAAGATATCAAACTTACAAACTATTAGACATGAAACGCAATCGTTATGGATGGAATACATTAAATATTATTGCATAAGCATGACATGTCACGGCGTTCCATATTTTGAAACACCTTTCGCTATATGTGCTTAAGAGGTCTAGGAGAATCTGGATGAGGATATTTTAAAAAAAAAAGCTCGATTGGTGATGAAAAAAGAGTCCTTTAAAATCAATTCTCCTTCATAGTTGGGTCGTTCGCGTTAGTGGGAAAACTGCCAGACGCTATAAATAAAAAAAATTCGAGTACTTTTAAAAAAGTAAAAATTTTACACCAGGGGATAAATAGGAAACGCTTGCCGAATTCGATAAATAATTACTGCTCTTTCGGATAGATTTGCCCAGTGGGATCCACAAAAAGAACATCGTTTTCTCCTAAACTTTTCTCGCCTACGTTTATTGGAAACATGAAAGAGAGCGATCGTATATAGGAGTGGCATTTAAATTACCTAAAAAAACATTGAATAAAAGTAAAATGTTTTATAGATCATAATAAATTCATCATTATGAAGCTAACCATAAAATTTGAAAATGCCCTTATCATAACCAAACTCGACTTAAAATAGAGGCAGGAAAAATGACAGAAAAGGATAAAGAAATACAAGGTATATGTGCCCCCCAATCTTTTTTTTTTTTGGGGGGGGGGGATACTTAAAGCACTATAATGATATCAGCAAAACATCTTACCACTGAAATGAACATTTAACTGCTAGGATTAATTATATTCTGGATAGACCAACACAAGATTGTTTCCATAGTAACGGTATGTCAAAATTAGCGAGAAAGATAAACTATATGTACAGCTAAAATGAAAAAAAAATGACAATTACAAACCGTAAACCATCTCAAAAATCCATAAAACGAAATACAAAATCAAAGCAGAGCAACACAGACCTCCAAAAAGATAGAGGTAGGATCAGGTGACTGGAAGTGAGCATCCTCTGCTGACCGGTTACACCCGCCGTGTGCTCTTGGCTCCGTTATATATCAAAAAGCTATGTTACAAGGTTTAAAGTTCGTAAAAAAACCCTGTTCCTACTGTAGTAATTCCCCAAAGTTCACATTATGTTGTGGTGTCGGAAAGGTTTGCGTGTCCACTGCGTCAAGTGTAAAAACCGTCAAGAAAGCAAAGGTCATGACAAAAGCATTACAAAATAAACTCATTCCACACTGCAATCCAAACTGTACAAAAGACTGAATTTTCAGTTTGTGAACCGCGAAAAACCTAAATCTGTGGTCTTGAAAACATGCTCTTGTTTTGTGAAGTACGAAGAAGAAAGTAAATATTGTCCGGAAGAATATATCAATGTAAAACAATGAATATATGACATCGCTGCCAATAATTTCATTTTTATTTACTCAGTTTTAACTTTACTGCAGTTACTCCATGGATAATCATATATGTTTAAAACGAATATTTCATAATTCCCAGAATTTAAACAATAGTTCGATCATTTATGTTTTAGTATTAATCAATCTGTGAAAAAAATTGCTTAATTCAACGTTATCACCCGGGCTTATTAATGGCTGATGCAATGCAAAATCCCCGTAGACTGTTTAGTTTGGGATGTGTATTGAAACCTGAAGCGGTACAAGGGGGGGGGGGGGGGGTAGGGCGTTTCCAAACAGATAGTCTGGACATTTTTCATATTAGTGAATGAACGTAGTCTAAACTCAAAGGTATTTATGATTATCGAAATATCAAGCGAAAAGTGGTGGAAGTAAAAACTCGGGACACAGTATTGCTATCTCTGGGCTTCTTCCATTTTGGAAACTAATAAACTTTCATTTATCAATCAGAGATTATGTAATACCGGAATATAGATATTTCCCATTTGCATTGGTCCTCAGAGACAGAGACAAATCCCTAAGGTTGCGTGTGGATCATTGAACACTGCTCATTAAGATAGAGATCAATGTGTGGAAATTTTATTTAAAGAGTCGTTAATTTGTGTTGATAAAATGTAAGCTTAAGTTGAAATGAACGCTCAATCGAAGATATGAAAAAAAGGCATAATAAATATATAATTTCAAATAAGTACATCACATAGAGGGACGTACATCTTGTGAATTAGATAACTGCAAATCACTAGTAGATCCACACAGAATGGCTCTCTTCGGCAATATTCGATAGATGTGTGATTCTTCACTTGATATACATATACATATACCAACGTTTAGGTTAATGACGCACTTAGAATACTTGTAGCATTACTATACGCTAAATACGTCTGATTTATATCATGCTCACAGTCATTCAAAGATAAATGCTATTCACTTTTTTTTACTTCTTGTTTTTAAATTGGCCTTTTCATTATTTTTCCTCATCAAGTTTTACGTTTCTTTTCAAGGTTTATGGTGCACAATTTATACTTTTCAATAGTCAGCCAAAATTTAACTGTCAGGTATTATGTTATTACAGAGATACAGAGCTCTCATTTCTTTATTATGCAAACAAAGCTCATGCCTTTTTTATGTTTACATATCTAAAATATCTTGACAAAAGTTTCGTTTTTCTTGGACTTTCATATCAAAAGTGTTGAATGACAATATTCCAACATTTTTTACTATTGTCATTTCATATTTTGATTTAAATAAAGTATTACCTCTCCAATAGCCTTAAAGTAAATAAAAACAAGGCACTGTCCTTATTTACATAACTACATCATGTGTGTGATTTGGTAGTTTTTTTTATTATTGATGTGATTTATAGGTTTCCATTTCTCTTTCTGCCTTCCACCATCTTAATGTTCGAAGTTCGTCATTTCCGGCCGTCTATCTTTTTCATTAAAATTTACTGACTGTGAAACACCTAGCATGTTTCTTTTAAACTGTGGGATGTTTCAAGAATGAAATTAATGTTACCAGTTAATATTTTTGAGTACATTCAGTCTTACTCAAGGAATTATATTAGTTTATGCGATCGTTTGTAGATGTGCTGTACGTATGCGATCGTTTGTAGCTGTGCTGTACGTATGCAGTTATCTAATGTTAATCCAAACGGCTGTACGGTTGTGACCACTTTGTTCTGCACAACTCTTCTTGTAAACAAAAGATACGTAAATCGATATAGGAAAATATTCAAATTCTAGAGCATATGATGTTTTTTCTGTTCTGGACACATAAAATAGTAATAGCTTAATAAATAATTTGTAAAAATAATGATGATAAAAGGTAAATATAATGGTTAATTTGTTGCACACCAGTCCTCCTGAATTTGTCGTTTTGATTAATTATAAAAAGGCTTCATACGATCGTTCTATGCTTTGCTTCCAAGCGCGCTGTTATGATACGTTCATACAATACCAAATCATAAATAACTGAGGACTTCAAAAAGTATTTGTTTAAAATTTCTATTGCTTTTTCGCATTCTCATTAACTGTTTTATTAAAATTCAAAGGCCAGGTTGTATTCAACCTCTGACAATGTCAAGTGTGATACATGTACGAAATAAAATATGTTTTTTCCCGTGTCAAGTGCCCTGAATTGCGATATAGCAAGTGCCGCACACAAGTCAGTTAACCTTACCAAAATAACTAAAAATCAGGGAGCTGATGTCTTATACCTTAACATGTAGCTTACTTGTTGAACTTCTTATAACAAATATGATGTTGCATCACTAAGTTCTACATATAATGAAGTTATTTTCTTTATATAGATAAACAAATAAATATGTAATGTAAAATTCTCTGCAAAGTATTTGTTATAGGTTATTAATTGCCCTTCAAGAGCCTTTCCTTTACACAAGCAAATATGTATTGAAATGTATCTTTTCCATTTTATTATAACATAATTAACTTCTCAAATATGCATTTTTTATAATCTAACGGATATTGATTACCCATTAGGAAATAAATTCAGAATGTGAATTACAAGAACAAAAAACATACATATACGGTTCACATTATTATTTATGAGTGTACATTTCAAGTTGTTCAAGGTAGAAAAAGGTTTTCGTGAAATTTTCTTCTATAGAACAATATAATGCTTCTTAATAAATATTAACATATTGAAAAAAATGATAAAAATACGATTTATGTACTTTTTAAAGTTTTTAAAAATATTTGCGTGTGTAAAAATGGATACATGTGAGGTTGATAAAAGACGTGAAAATTTATCTTTTATTTTTGTCCGGTTGATTAAATTTGTATCAAGTATGATCCCTTATGATATTAATATTCTTACTTTCGGTCTTTACTTTTAAAGAAACACCAGTTACACATCCTTGAATGATAGAAAGCTTAATTGCATAAAAACTAACAATTTTGTTAACTTACTTTCAAATAAAGAAATTATACTGTACCTCAATTTCTTTTTTTGCCTTAAAAAAATTAAAGGCATCTCATATACTTACGATTAAAGAAGGAACTGAAATTAACCATTACAAAGAATTATGCCTATATTTTGTGTATTTTAGGAAATTGAAAAAAAAATTCATTACAAAGTATTTCGCACCTTATAATAAATCAAACCGTCACAATAAAATGATATAGAACACACACACACACACACACACACACACACACATATATATATATATATATATATATATATATATATATATATATATATATATATATATATATATATATAATCCAAAATGAGTAAAGTTAATCCACACAAGTATTAAATAAAAAAAAAATAACAGAAAGCCGATTCAAAACTCTACCGGTTTCATTATAATCGTCAGGAGCTGAAGATTATAATAAAACCGGTAGAGTTTTGAATTTTTTATTATATATATATATATATATATATATATATATATATATATATATATATATATATATATATATATATATGAAGGGAGAAATATAGCATGGAGAGAGAGAGAGAGAGAGAGATGTCATATTAACTGCAGAATATTATATGAGGCAATAAATAGTTCTTCAAGATTTTATGTTTAAACTTAGCAGAGGTAGATCAATTAACATTGATGAACGCTACGAAATTGCTTCTTTTCAAAAATTCTTCATTACCGATTAATTATTCATTTTAACATTAAAGTGCTTATTGATTGCACATTATTCAATAAATCCAAACTTCAAAATTCAAACTCAATATAAACTCAAACGGTATTGAAAAGTATTACTCTGAAGCGCGCATTCGCTTTGTCCAATGTAGAAATAAACTGTATCTTTCTGCAGTACAATGTTGCTATTTCAAATCTTTGGATGTCCGTGGTTTTTAATTAGCGTCCTTGTGCCATGTTATTGCAGCTTACAATCGGGCTTCTCTCAACTCCAGCGAGGACACAGACTAGACAGGAAACTGATTCAATCCTTCCAAGGACTCAGTTTCTTGGACTGTGTGATAGAATGTCTAGTAACACCACGGTGTAAATCTGTCAACTATTGCAAAGGGGCTAATTTCTGTGAAATTAACTACGAAAATAAGACGACAGCAGATAATAAATACATGGATAATGCTGGATTTGTGTACAGTGAAAAGGAGCACTGGCCTAAGGTATATGTGTTCGAATCTATATTAACTACCATCTATACTCTATTCCAAGACAACATATATATATATATATATATATATATATATATATATATGTGTGTGTGTGTGTGTGTGTGTGTGTGTGTGTGTGTGTGTGTGTGTTTACATGACTATTTACTATTTATATGGTCTGTGACAATATAATCAAATCATTTTTATTTTATTTGAATTTTAAGACAATTATTGTGATATGTACTTTTTCCTGCTAAATCACTATACCCACTTTATTTATTTTAATTTAAAAATCCGAATTGTAATTTTCCTTCAAATCTGCAAAAAATGAAGATTTAAGAAAAATAATTAAGTGTTTTAAAACAGTTATTCACTTAAAATGGTTGGCAAACACGCTTAGATATAATTTTGCAAATCATATGATAAATATCAATCCAATTTTTATATTTTTTTTCGAAGAAGAACCAGTGTTTTGCTAGATTCAAATGTTTAAAACAAAACAAAACAAAGCTAGAGAGATTCCACAAAATGATTATGTCTGTTATAAAAAAGGAGTTCGTTAATGAAAATTATATGCTTTTGTAAATGCGTTTTAGGTTTAGCATTCTCAAATTTTATAAAGTGATAAACAACAGTGGTGTAAAAATTTAATTTAACCTTAAGTAGGGGTATTATTGCAATATATGGTTAAGTTTAAAAAAAGCATTTTAAATATTCTTTAAAAAACCCTGAGTTTGTTATCACCATGTAATATGTAAATTATATGGTGCTATCGTTTTAGCTTTTATGGTAAATTTTAATTCTTTGCACAAGTTTGGCGAGATCATTATACCGAAAGACTGTGAACGATAGCATTGTGTAGCCGCCTAACTAAAAGTTATTTATTGTAAATTGTTTAATTAGAGTTATGTTTTTAAATAATGTACACATTTATGTATATTTTGGACATTCTTCCTGAATGTGATGTAATAGAATGTAACTAAATGTTTATGAAACGTATTCACTGCAACAAAGAAATAGAATACCAAATTAATCAAATGGTACGTTTTTCCTCACTGCAATATGTACATTACCGACCAGACCCGACGTAACAGAAAGTAAACCACAAATAAACTCTGGGTTTACTTCGGGCTTACTAGAGTGGACCGACAGTAAACCCAAAGTAACCCCAAAAAGTGAATCCGGAGTTTTGTTGGGGTTTACTCTGGTGTTAAGTTGGGTCTGATCAGTACTGTAGGTAAACATTTAGGTATAATTATTAATTGACGAGTTACCCTTTTAATGAATACAAATAGAGAAAAACTGTTTATATCAAATGGAATAAATGTGAAAAATATGGCGAGTGTTAGGCATGTTCCCTAATTATCGCCTGGTAAGAAAAGTACCCAACTTGGAGTAAACCCGGTGATTTTATCGTATTGGGCTTTGACCGCTCTGCCTTAGCAAAAAAGGATATTAAATAGGCAATTTTCTAAACCACTGATTGAATAAGAATAGCTTTAGATTTTATTGTATTGCGCGTAACAACAGCTGCATGCGTTGTTCAAAGAAACGCGTCGCTCCATGACGTCAACGTACTAACTAATATACCTAGTCAAACAATCAGTACATGTTAATATCATTATACACGTTAAGGGAGTCCATCCATACCCATCATATTTCATAAATAATAAATTACAAGATTGATCATTAAATTTTTAGTGTGATTTTGATATAATAATAATTCACCTTTGACATTTTTAAAGAAAATTGAATATTAACAAATTTACCATATGTTGAAGTTAACATAGAAGTCTATGGGGAAAATTACATTTGTTAAATATATTTTTTAGTTCAAGTACTTTTCTCACATTTCTCTTGGTAAAAAAGTTGCGAAAGCTTTCCCTTTCTTCGAAAATGCTAAAGAAATTCATAATTTACCATACATATTTCCAAAAATGATTTTTTTAAAAAAAATTTCCCAAAGGGTGGAGAAGTCAAAAAAAACTTATAATTGCAAAAAGTTCATTTAGTTAACTACATACATACTCCGGCGTTTGCTTTATGTCAGCCTCATAATACCTTTAAAAACGTATTTGATGTAGTGTAGATCAATCAAAATGGTTAAATTTGCCTAAGTTATAAATGAACTACCTTAATCTACAATCTCAGGCTCGTAAGACTATATAGTTGGGCTGAATTCGCAAACTTCCTTCTTCTGGCTTCCAGTATCAATACCATTTCAGATACAGACCCATTCAGCACCTATGTTTCAGCTTATATACGTTGTCTCAGATTTTAACCACTCATATAAACTTATATACACTTGTCTTAGCTTATATCCACTTTTCTCAGCTTGCGTACACTTGTCTCAGCTTATGAACACTTCAGGTATCGATTGAATTAGTGAGAACCGATTTGGATGACGCAAGTGAGACCAGAAATCAGCACAATTTTATTACGGCTTCGCGAGTAATAATTCTCTTTAAAGTGTAACGTTCAGACACTTTAATTATTTACAATTAATGTGGTTTTCCACAGCAAAAAATATAAAAACTACCGTCACATTGAAGAAAGTTGAGTTGGCAGCCATTTATTGCAGCCACGCAGGTCGAAGCAGCTGGCAGAAAATTAGTCAAATCATCAAAGTACTGAGGGCAGTCGAGCAGAAAAAAACAATTTTGTCATCGCTTTATTTCATCGATACCAAGATGATTGATGCTCAAATTAAATGGATGATTAAAATCTGTTGACGCAGTAAAGCATGTTTAACAAAAGTCAATAAATTATGTGGATTGGCTACGTGATATGAAACGTGAAACGTCTTTTTATGCAAGACAGTTTGATTACATGGAAAATACACACAAACCTAAAAATTAAGTCACATTTTTGCATTTCCTCTGGCATACGTCTGATAACCAAAAAATCGAAATAGATGTTTTTTAAATGGTAGTCTTAACCCATTTGACCATGAGATGGGATATGTGAATTTGCTTTTTAAATATTCTGGAAGAATATCAAAAAAATCACAGGATGAATCTCGGCCATTCCGTCAATTGAAAGCTGACTGAAAGTTAACTGAATTGTGACTGATTGGCATATCTGTGCCATTCAGTCACATTTTTAGACCACCCAGTTGACTGAATGGCAGAGCTTCATCATGTGAATAGTATATAACAAGATACGATCTCGTTGCGAGCAACGAGTGGGTCTTCCGTTTGATTATGAATTAATAATAGGGTTGAATTAAAACGTTGATATATGGTGCGAGTTACTATATTAACTTCCTTTTTAAAAAATTGTTGGTCCCACAATGCAAAATTAAGATTTCCGGAAAAGGTCAT
Source organism: Magallana angulata (assembly GCF_025612915.1). Classification (NCBI taxonomy): domain Eukaryota; kingdom Metazoa; phylum Mollusca; class Bivalvia; order Ostreida; family Ostreidae; genus Magallana; species Magallana angulata. The sequence goes on from NC_069112.1 coordinate 60,925,846, forward strand.
TTTTAAGTTTCAATATCTCCGATTTTAAAACGGTTTTTAGTTTTGTATTCAGTACAAAAATGTCTACAAAACTGTATATGCTTTAAAATTCCAAACATCGGAATTTTGGAAACACTTTCAGTGATGACCAGAACTGACGGACGACCTGCTCTTATTAAAATATGATAAGTTGAAAACAAATTCCGATGGAAAAAAATTGAACATTTTTTAATTTGAAAAATTTTTAAAACAGTATTTTCCAAAATGCTGTTTGAGCGGACCGGAAGTGACGGACGATCGTGGTTTTACCTGATTGGCCCTAGGAATTCAAAAATCCTTAATTCCTGAAACTTTCAATTTTCTATATTCAATCGTTTTTGAGAAAAAGGGAGAACAAAATCACTTTTTACAAAAATCAAAACAAATATAACAGCCGAATGGAACGACGTCATCAACAAAAATGTACGTTGTAAATGACCTTGATATTTTGTATTATTCGTGAAAATTTTATAAAAAATCGTTGTAGCATATTCGAGATATTCAAGTTTTAGGAAACATTTTAAGAAAAAAAGATAATAATAATAGTGAAAAATAGAGAAAAAGAAACCTAACGTTGGAAAAGGAAGACCCAAATAAAACATATTGAACATGTCTTCAGTACAAAGAGCGTCCCTTCATGTTATAAATACATAGACTGATAAAATATTTAATGGAGGAATAAGTGTAACCGATTATGTTATTTGTCACACGCTTCGGGGATTTAGACTGAATATCATATCAATTGGCAGGCGGTTAAAAATTTGTCATCTGAGCGGATCACTTTTAAACGTTCAAAACTCCGTTGCATACAAATTTTTGATAAGCACGCAAACAAACATATATACAGTACATTTAGATAAACACTTCAAATATTGAAGTAGTTTAAAAAATTACATTTACAGTAAACTCTCGTGTTCATCAATGTTTTATTTTGGTAGGAGCTGGCTGGAGCTTGTTCGAACTCAACCTGTGAAATCAACCAGACATGTAAACACAAAAGATATTCCGAGGATAAATTCTTTGAATGTGTTCTGTCAGGTAAAATCATCCGGTACATTGCTTTAATGCAAATAGAAACCATTAAATATATGGTACATGTACATAATTGGTTTTCCTTATGCATATTGACAAAAATGTCAAAGAGAGCTAATTTTTTTTAACAAAATACGTATCAAGTATTATGTTTTAATTTAACCCAATATACTATAATACTTCCAGGAGTATAAATTAATAGATATAAATATTTATCAAACTGTCAGTTGAAGAAAATATCACAATAGACTACAAAAATTAACAACGTTGTCGTGCCTTTTTTGTAAAATTAAAATGTAGCCTCTTATCTTAAGTATTAATCATATTAATTTCAGTGTAAGATTACATTGTTTATTATGTACCTTTATACATAAGATTGTGGAATACCCGATCAAAAAGGAATAAATTTGAGTTCAATAAAACGTGAGGACGCCATTGGTCTACACAGGAGGATACACGCCTCGTGTGCTGACGGATACTCCCAGTCTGGTTCAGGACGGCTGAACTGTCAGTCAAACGGAGAGTGGAAATACAACATTGTCTGTGAAGGTGAATATGCTAAAATGATACGGGAGGCAGTAAATTATTCCTGCTTTAGTTTTGAATAATTAATGGTATTTTAAATGCATATATTTACATTCTATTGTGTTTTTCCATTAAATTCCGTGATGTTTAAATGCCTCTAAATGCAACACCTATTCACTGCGTATGAATTTACGAATAATTTACGTAAGTAGTTTTCAAACAGTGATTTCTATGTTTTCGGTTTAAAATGCATTTCATAAATTTTGTCAAAACAACATGTTTGATAATTATTCAACAAAAAAGTTGACTTTATTGTTAAAAGCAACATTTTAAAAGTTATTTATAATGGATTTTATTTTCATGCTCATCGATCTCATCTCAACAGTCTATGTGAAAACCAGTTTAAACCGGTTTACAAAACAGCTGTTCTTGCTGTTACTTATTCACTCCCTCCGTGATCTGCACTTTATATCGATTTATTTAAGTAAAAAATTGATTTCGTCAGTAAACCATTAATTGATTTTTTTTTGGTTTCAATAACACAAAATGTAAAATGAAACGGGGTTATTATTCTTTTTCGATATCACGAGTACTGAGCCACGTTCACAGCACCAGCAATGCCAACAGTTTAGAACAACGCAGTGAAAGTGTTATTATGCATAATGCTTGCAAATAGTTATATTTAGCATATACAATGATTGACAATTGATATGTTCCAATGAACATGAAATAAAACACGTACAACTTCGCAAACAATTGCGCACCAAAGCGTGTATAACCTTTTTAAAGGACAACTCTCTTGAATACTGAAATACGTAAACCATGGAAAAAACAATGCATTCATATCTACATATATGAAATTTTTTAACAATTTTGTTTACTGTAGTATGTTATGTTTTACTTAAACGGTAAAGTTAGGCATAGGCTGTGATGTAAACGCATGTAGCAAACATCCACGTTCCCAATAAGAAAATTAGCAGTTGATTAATTCATTAACCATTTAAATATCTCATGCAAGATGTTGATGAGTGCCAGAAAGACCCTTGCCTCAATGGAGCCGAGTGCACAAACACACCCGGCTCATTCAACTGTACATGTGACGCCGGATGGACGGGGATAGTTTGTAATAAAGGTAAGGAATGTTTGATGTTTAACATGATTATCAATAGAAAATAATGCACCGAAAGCCTTAAATGTTTTTTCTTGTAGTTCTATTTTGGTGGTTGTTTTTTTTTTTAAAGATCGATTTTTATTTCTTTTCAATCAGCTTTAAAACGTGAGATGCAAAATATTGTCAAGGTAACCAAATTACGTTAAAGAAGACAAAAATTGATACTCCGGCTCTAGTATGCTATGTTATACTTAAACGACAAAGTTAGGCATCAGCTGTCCTGTCAACGCATGTAGAAAAACGTCTGCGTTTCCAATAAGAAAATTGTTGTTGATACAATCATTGTAATCATTTAAATATCATTTAAATATTTCAAGATGTTGATGAGTGCCAGAAAGTACCTTGCCTCAATGGAGCCAATTGCATAAACACACCCGGCTCATTCACCTGTACATGTAACGCAGGATGGACGGGGAAAGTTTGTAATGACGGTAAGGAACTAGAAATTGTGTTACGTCCTACATTTTAAATGTGGAAAACATATGTTTTAAAATGTCGAGATTGCCAACAAAATCTAGAACATTTATATGTTCTTTCTCTTTTAAGTAGACCCTTAAGTAAATCTTTAAAGGGAAAATTAAAACAGATTTTTTTGTGAAATTTCTCGCTGTAAAAAAGGATACATGTATATCTTCGGTTGTTATCTATATTTATACTGTTGGGAAAGGGGCTTTTTTGCCAAAATTATTAAGCTGTAGATATTCAATTGCAAAGTTACGTTCGTCAAGAAAAATAGCGAAATATGCGATATACAAACACCTTCTTAACAGAATAGTTCGAAATATATATAAGAGCATTATTAGTATTGTTTGAGTCTGGATTATGTTTATAATGCCGGTGTATTCAAACACGTAGCGTGACAATATAATTTTTATATTATGTTTTGATGCGCTTTGTAAGACAATAATAGTCATTTGTCTTTTTTAAAACCATGTTTCTATCAATGTTTGACTTATGAAACTGACAGTTAATATATTTTAACTAATAAACTTTTCAGATATAAATGAATGTCTGGATAATCCATGTCAAAACGGAGGAAAATGCAGTAACAACAATGGATCTTTCGAGTGTACATGCGCAGGTGGATTCACAGGGGTACTCTGTAATGAAGGTAAACTCTTTCTCTTTCTCTCTCTCGGAAATAATAATAGTTGTTAAATTGATATGATTTATGAAGGCCCCTAATGTAAAGTACATGAAAATCAAGAGCAAAATACAAATCTTTCGGCAATGACTGTTGTGTTGACTTTACACTATGAAATTGCAAGTTACAAACGGGAGGTAAAAAAACACGAAAAGTAGGTGGATGGGACATGCGCTCGATATAGAAGGTAAACCATTTGCAGGGAATAAGCTTGTGGGGGTCTAAAAAGCTGAAAATAAAACAAAAATGGGCAAATATGAGAGTGTTGAAATCTCAGAGAAACCACTTTGGTGAAAAATGTACTCATTCTGGCTAATAATTTCCACAGTGGGAATTCTAGTTACATGTACAGAGTTTCAAAAACTCAAAAAATGCCCCCTGCCACCCTTAACTTTGTTGCAAAATTGTAATTAGGAGTTATATGCAGATAATAAACAGTGCAAAAATTTAGGCGGGGGCCTTTAAGCTATACAACGTTCGATGTCACAGCAGCTTGGTTTAAAGGAATTAGGATTTCTACCGTGAATAAATAAAGTGTATTATCAGGTATGCATGTTTTGCTTGATTGCAAACTTTACTTTTTATATTCAGAACCAGTTAACAATGTTCAACACTGTCACAATTTAACACATTTTTTTTTCGTAAATGATTCAATTATTTTTATTGCCATAAAAAGAAACATTTCGTTTATTACAAACCTCTGTTTCAAAACTAACTATATTAATGTTTGTTGTGTGAAAAATGCTATAACAAAATAAGGATGATTGAAAATGTGAATTTACAAAAATATTTCTTGTGTACTTGTTCCTTCAAATGAAATAAATCCGTTTAGAGAATTTTTAACACGTTGATACGTCATGGGAAGCACTATGACATAACATCTTGATGCTGAAACGTGTTGAATACAAGTCAATTGGCTTTCCGCTGAAATTGTATATTTTCAATAACAGCTCTATCTTTCAAAACCAAATTTTCCTATACAATTAATAGTGAATAGACTTTTCTTATCATTATCACAAAATTAATGTATTATTTGCTGTAATATCGTTGACAGTTCTGCCGAATATCGCATTTCGTAAACCTGCCGAACAGTCATCAACGAAATTTCACTATAACGCCTCGCGTGCAGTGGATGGCATTAGAGAAACAAACTTTCTTTTACACTCGTGTACAAACACAGATGATGGCGACAAAAATCCTTGGTGGAGGGTGGATCTACAGGCTGTGTATTCCATCACATCTGTCAGAATACTCAACAGAGGATTAGATCGATACGGAGGTAAGTGTAAAAAGTAACAACATTGCCAATTATATAAGGAATAAGGAATAATTTTTTGAGTATTATAAGGTAATAATTTCGGTCGGGGCGTGATCAAATCCAATAAAGCCCGAAGGGCTTTATGATAGATTTGAAAGGAGAAATCATTGTTAATTTGTTCTTTTGTATTGTCTGCAAAAAGGAGTTGTATAAGTGGTATTATTTTGCCGGAAACATTTTCTTCATTGAATTATCTATGCTTTAATAAATGCATTGAATAGATGCAATAATGTAACACGATAAAGAAATAAATGTATGAACAATTACCGGATTTCTCTTAATACTTCTTTTTATTATACTCCACTTAATAATTTTCGATGGGGAATTGTATCCCCCCCCCCACCACCAATTCAACTAAGCGTATGTTAAGCCACACAAAAAAAAATGTGCGTCGGACCTAGCGCTCTGTATTGAACAAAGGTGCATAAATAGTATTTATGAATTTTCTCGCGTCAGGAAAATTTCGTTCCGTTTTCAATATTTTTTCAGGTTATCTGCGTTCAGAAATCACTGGTAATTTAGTAATTTTTATTAGTAACAGAGTAAACTTTGATTGACCTGTGCATACGCTGTTTTTGAATCTTAGGTTTGGTTAGAGTTAATAAAAACTACAAAAAACGACGATGTGTTTTACTACAAAACACTGCCATAAATATGACCTGCGATGACTTATGAACTTATTTAAATCCATCGAGTGGCTTGTTCATTCAAGTGAGGATGACACACATGAATGGGAAAATATATAAGCTCAGTTTAAAGAATCAGAACATTAGGATAGGATAAAATGAGATTTTGGATATTGAAAAGTACAGTTTTTTATGATACGTTATAAGGAATTCGAGATTCCTTTGGTTGTAACCACCTTTATTTTATATTGTACTATTGGGTGTGGTGCATACACACACACACGTTATATAAAATATGAGGGGCTCAGTCAAGAACAGAAAACTTATTTTATAGCGGTGGTTAATATGTAATCTCTTTTGTCTATAAAATGGCAATACATTTGTATTTTAACAAAGATTTCTATATATTGTTATGATACTAATGATCCTTACAGGTTTATTACTGCTAATGTTAATCTTCTTCCTTCTGAAATAGTATGACAAGTCTGTGCATTTCTCACTTGGAATCATGGAAAACGTGTATCACAGTGCTAAGATTTTTAAGCGAATTTTCATTGTCTAGCATAGAAATAAATGCATCTCTGAGCATAGCTGTGACAGGTTTGATACATGTACACGCAACCTCTTTAATTGTACTTAAAATTCATAAGACTTAAAGTATGTATCTACAATGATTACCAATCAAATCAGTATGTACCATACATATAATAAAATCCTAATGTTTACTGACCTTCTAAAAATGGGGGCATAACTCAGTGGGTAAAAATGACTATTATATTGACAAAGTATTACATGTTTACATGACAAAGAGTTAAAGTATTGAACACATGTATATTCTGATAAAATGTGAACTTCATTCTAATGTTTGATTTATACTTCTATTAAGTCCAACACATGAGACATTTTTTATTGCCTTAATGTCAACTTTTATAACAATAACTGTTTGAAAAAATACTACTATGTGAATATATAGGAATGAAAGAATGTTTAAAAATTGTTATGGATTGATTTGTCATTAAAGGTACAGTTTTTTATTACATGTTATAAGGAATTCGAGATTCCTTTGGCTCTAACCCCCTTTATTATATACTGTACTATTGAGTATGAGGAATACACCCAACACACACGTTATATAAAACGTAAGGGGGTTCAGTCAGGAACAGGAAACTTATTTTATAGCGGTGGTTAGTATGTAATCGCTTTTGTCTTTAAAATGACAATACTTATGTACTTTAACAATGATTTCTCTAAAAGTAAACACAGGTTCATGATTATAAAACTAATGATGCCTACATGTTAAGTAATGCTGTTAATCTCCTTCCTTCTGAAATAGTATGACAGGTCTGTGCATTTCTCACTTGGAATCATGGAAAACGTGTATCACATTGTTAAGAGTTTTAAACGAATTTTCATTGTCTAGCCTATAAATAAATGCATCTCTGAACATAGCATAATTCAGTAACTGCATATGACAGGTTTGATACATGTACACGCAACCTCTTTAATTGTACTTAGAATACCTAAGTCTTAAAGTATGTATCTACAATGATTACCAATCCAATCAGTATGTACCATACATATAATAAAATCCTGATGTTTACTGACCTTCTAAAAAAGGGGATATAACTCAGTGGGTAAGAATGACTAGTGTAATGGCAAAGTTTTACATGTTTACATGAACAAAGGCATAAAGAAAGTATTGAACACATGTATATTCTGATATAATGTAAAGTTAACTTCATTCTAATGTTTGATTTATCCATTCTAATGTTTGATTTATACCTCTATTAAGTCCAACACATGAGAAATTGTTCATTGCCATAAACATTAATTGTTTGAAAAAATTCTACTAACTAAAGTGAATATATATGAATGAAAGAAGTTTTAAAAGTGTTATTGATTGATTCGTCATAAATGATTTTTATATGAAAAAACATGCAATTTTCATGTGAATTTCGCAAAATTTTATATAATTTTGGCATTAATATCTTATTGCATGTAAAACATGCCAAAAATTGCATTAAAATTATACAATTTTCATGCAAACATATTCGCAGGAGAAACTTTTCATCGGATTTTCGCATGGTTTTCTAATGAAAAGTAAGACGCATGAAAATCGCGCGAGTCACTTTTCCCTGCGTAGGGGTATGCCGCAATGGGTCAAATTTTAATATAGGAATAAAAAGATAATTTGTTAAAAAACCTTCTTATCAAACAACAATCGGCCAGAATACTGTTAAATGTACTTGTGTAGAAGCATTCTCAATTAATGCAGATTTAACTTTGTTCAAATCATGATACCGGGGTAGAGTTTTTTAAATTTATATAGTTATGTATTTAAAGATAACAGACTTGTTATTTGTGAATAAAAGCATCCTTGGGTAGACTGTATTCAAGTTTGTTCAAATCCTCCATGGACGGATCTAGATTCTCTGTGAAATATGATTTGTAGCCTTCGACCTTCAAGGAGTCTTTACGAATTCAACATTCTGATAGGCATACATGTATAATGTCATACGTTCACGGGTAGCACTTTAACTGGCCAAACTTTTTCTCAAAACCACTATTATTGTTCCATCCAAAACATTTTGAGGGAATTTTCATTGTCCGGACATCATGCTCTGTAACACTTTTTGGACTTAACCATGCCTTTCTAAATCGTTTCTCGTGTTGCTAGTTTTCCGGGAATCTAATTTTCGATGTCGTGAATCAGTTCTCTAAAGATCACCTTCTAAGAATTTAATTGCTCTAAGTACAGGTATTATATTTGAAATAAGGGATTGTAGATTTTTGCGTGTCAATCTTTCTCTTAAAATATCACGAGTTCGTCATCTTGACATAAAACCGCATACCATATATGTACTCTGTATTATGACATTGCAAATTTTGCTGATTGGAATTTTTTCAAATTGTTTTGCGGTTGAAATATTTTCGTTGTTTTAAAACTTCAATGCATACACAAATTTTGATTGCAACATTACTAAGTACATCTTCTACTGCCCTAGCTGACCAATCTTAATAAGTGCAACAATTTATTTAGGCTAACTTATAACATAAAATAGTTGTTAGAATCACGGTTTAAAAAAAATTTCGGGTCGGGTCATAAAATTTTCGGTTCGATTTTGGTTCGAGTCTACTTAAAAAAAATCATGATTTTTCATTTAAACTTCAAGAGTTTATTGATTCCAAATTAATTCACTTCTAATAACGAAGTTCATAATGATGACTAGTTTTTTGACTAGAATCTAAATAACATATAATAAGTTTAACATGTGGGGGAGTTGTGCACTGATTATTGGCTAAGAATATAAGTTTACAACAATGGTAGTGTATGTATATGATAAAGTCTACAAACAACAACAACATAAAATAACAACAACAATGAACCCAATGAATTGGATTGAACCCAACAATGAACAATTGTCATGTCAATGAAATAAGAAAGAGTTTGTTTTTCATTACTTATTATTGTTTTCATGATATCAACTTCAGAGTTTTTCTTTAAAAAAAATTAGCCAGTTCACTTGATCACTAAAAAGACGAGCTCTGGGCTGAAACCAGGTCTACTGCAGTTGAAAAAACCTTCTCACTAGCTACAGATGTAGCTTGAATGCCAGTTTTCCTAACAGAGGAAGGTTTAATTCATGTATCTGCAACCACTCAAGAAAATCTGCACTCAGGGGGATTGACTGTGCTGATTTTTAAATGTCCAACTCATTTTCAATCCGTGAATCCAAAGGCTTGGCTGGTTCAACCTTCACAAAAAAAACATCTCCAAAGCGATAATCCAAGGCGGATTTTCTTGATGGAGGCTCAGCAAGATGTACAAAACAGGATGCAGGGATATTTTCCATCGACGTTTCTTCAGCAGGCTGATCATTAGGAAATGTTGAAAGAACTGGAAGCGGGAGATCATCATCCAAGCAGTCATATGATTTCTCTGTTTTAACCTGGCAATTTATTGATTTTAAAGTCAATAGAATTTTGCAAAATAAAATTTGTTGGTTTTCTTTTTTTTAATTATCAATCTTAGTTAATTAATAAGTATCTATTCAATTTACAAAACCTATGCAACGCCTATTGATTTGCCTATTCATGTGCAAATTGCAAATCATTTTAACAAATTACTAGAGTTTTAAGCGGCTGACAGCCTTATATACCTTGACTGTATTTTCCAAATCTTGGACCTTCTGAACTAATGAAGTGAACAAATTCTGCCTATCATTCTAAGTGATGTAAGGCATAGCTTTAAATCTAGGATCTAAGCACGAACTTTCTCTCAGAAATAGCTGAATATCAGGAACTGTGTTTCTAAAACCAAATTTGATAAATCATCATAACTACAAATTTTTAATTCATGTCTTCACAATTTTTCCAGTCTATTTCCAATTTTCCATACATGTACACAAAAATAATTAGCTGGAAAAATTATCAATTTTTTACAGACCTATATAAATAGTTAAATACATTTCACAAATTATTTTAATAAAAGTGCATTGTAAATTTGTAATCCATACATTGGTCTAAGATCTTGGAGAATGACAAATTTGACTGCTGAACAAAGAGAATCATCATCATCAGACATCTTGAGCTGTTGCATCAACATTTTCTTAAAGGGGTGGTTAAAAGAAACTTCGGGGGGGGGGGGGTTCTCCACACAATAAGGTTGTAACAGTAGAAGTCCACGAGCCGGTGGTTAATGCAAGGTAACTTGCCTGATTTAAGCATTTGTATACTGTTGATTTGATGTCCTCATATAACTTTTGGGATAACCTTTTCTGAGAAGTTGGTCCTGCATGGTATGTCACACCTTGTTCAAGTTCGTGAACAAGTTAAACAAAGCCAGGGCTTTCCAAGACGGAAAATGGGCGCATGCTTTAGCGATAAAAACGCCTATTGCCCTCGTTATACTTGTACATCTCGTAGGTGTACGAGTTACCTTACTGCTCATAGTAAATGCTACCTGTAGTTTCTCCTGTTCTAGTATTGAATTGATTGTCCATGTTCCTCGAATGTATTACCTAGGCGTCCATGACAACCCCCCCCCCCCTTTTTTTTTTAAACTTGATATAAATACAACACATTTTACGATCTGTTGAGATGTATGCTAGTCTTCATTAAAGTAAATGATATACCCTAAAATATAACACAGAAGCGACTTATAAGGCTGTCTAACCTATACCTATTTCAATTGGAAGCGACTCCATTTTGTTTAAAATTCTAACATCTGGTAATGTTAATACATTCGAGGTGTTTTTCCGAGCCTGTCGGAAAGGCTCGATAAGTTGCGATTATACATAAAAAGTCAAAGAACTTCCACACCAATGACAACACTTCGATTTTGACGCCATTCTGTACATAATATACTGATCCTATTATACAAACCGGAACCAAACTGAAAACCGGAAAATGGAACTGAAACCGACCCGAACAAATTTTTCCGCGGTTCTCGGGTATTTCGGGTACCCGTGACAGCCCTAGTTAGAATACTTGAAAAGGCACTTGTCAACAATTGGCATAAGGCTTGTTAAGTTTTCACTTGGGCTGCTGTATATTCTCCTGATTTTATAAATGTTAATTTTAACCATAAATAATCATCTAGCTTTAAAGATTTATCATACATGTGATGAGTTAATGAAACTTCTTTGGAAATTCCTAGTAAGAATTTGTAAGGTGTATCAATTATTCATATGTGCCTTATAGCAGACATTTTATTACTTCACTTCAGATTAATATTTTATGGGGAAAATACTTATAACAACTACTTCAGTAGATACTGGAGAAACATATACATTAGGATTATTTGTGGGGAAAATAACCCCATCTGAAATATTTAGAGAAATGTGTTTTTTCATATGTAATTTCATGTGGTTTATTGTACCCTTAGGTTTATCGCAATGGTGTTTGCATTGCTTTTTTGTGGGGTATATTTTTTCATAAAATTTAATTTTTTAATAAAGTTCCATGGGTAAGAAATTTCAAATTTAAATCTCTAAAAAAAACCTCAAAATCTTTCAATTTCTCCCAAAAAATAATTAAGAATTTTAAAAAGTCCATCGTTTGATACATAGTTAGCTCTGGTCTATAGTGTGTTTGCATTGTATGTTCATTCGGAAGATTTCCGTTCCACTGTTATACATTAAGAACAGGGGAACAAAGAACGCGGGTTGGCTAATAAATGAAATTGTAGTTCGAGTTTATTATGCATCGGAGAACTATAGATCCTGGTTTGGTACAGGGATTGTATCTTTTTTTCAATGATGCAATTCTCTTTATTTTTCATGTTGCAGTTTTTATTGGGTAATACATTTGTTTAAATAAACAAATCATTGAAACAGTTTAAATGTTACTGTTAATGCCTTGTCAAAGAATCTTATCAAAACTAGTTATGACAGCTTTGAATCTTCCTTTTTTTGGCATTTTGCAGGAGTTTACAATACTGGGAAAGGATGCTTTTTTACCCAATCATGGCCATCAAATCACCTTTTCAACTCGTATACTCATAAAAAATACAGATGATCATTTTGAGAAAAAAAGACCACACTTTTTCAACTCATATACGTAAATAATGATGCTAATTTCAAATAAAAACACAAGACAAAAAGTTATAACTTTGCACTTACGAATTCCTGAACATAAAATGATCAAAACCATGCAATTTTGTTTGATAGTACATTTCAACAAATATTCATCGGCAGTGCCTCTCGGCTGGCAGACGAAGTTAGCAACCTTCTTGTGTTGTGTATATAGAGGGTCTGATTTTTAAAAAGAAATGTTTTACTTTAGCTAATTTTGTTCAATGAATGTATAAATTATATTAGAAATATGTCATAAAAGGATAATGTGATTTAAAAAAATGAATAAGGTCCAGAGGGTCTTGTCCTCAAGCACCTGTGAACCATGCGTACTCAGACTGTACTCGGCCTCGTAAAGTGTTTCATTTAAAATTTCCACATCTGGCCGATCACTGGCCATCAGACATAAGGAAAACCGTTACTGTCTACGTTATTCAAGAATATATGGTACACAAATCGCTAGTTTTTCTTAAAGATTGGTTAAAAGAACTTTGAAATTCATGTTCAGTCAATTGCATACAATTTATATCCCATTTCGGCTATTATACCCCAAACAGGCTATTATATCCCATTTGGGAGATTGGTCCCAACTGACTAGACTTTAGGAGTGAAAAGCAATTTTTTTTTCACAAAGATGATTATATTCCCCTGTAATGATGTACATGTATGTTTAAAATCATTATCGCAAAAAGTGAAAGGCTTCAGGCCACGACCACCTCATTGTAAAAGCAAGCACACTATTCACAAAGCTTGCAGATGTATTTTATTAACAGAACCGTGCAAAAAGTGAAGCGTTCTGTTTAAAAAGCTTACTGAACTTATCCGTGCCACTGGTGAAGTAGCATGTGAAAGTGTTCTGTACATATCCTAAATGACCATATTTGACTCAATTTAGATGTGTCAGATTCGCTGCAGGATGTTACCGTCACTTCGGTTATGTTTTTTGTGTGTTATATTTATATTTAAATATATTGTGCATTTTTTTATGTCCATTGTGCCTACAAAACAAAAGATAACAGCATCTAGTTAACAATGTTTGTTTTACTTTTATTCAGATGTGTCAGAACTACTGCGAGATGTTACCGTTACTGTTGGGCTGACAGAATCAAATGTGAACACTCCCTGTGGTTTCTTTGCTGGTCCCGGTACTGCGTCACAGCTGGTCGTCATCGATTGTCCGACTTCAATACAGGGGAGATTCGTAAAGATCTCCAAGACAACAGAGGCCCTCACTCTTTGTGAGGTTGACGTGTTTGGCGTTCCCGTCTAATCATCAAATTATTTGGTGTCATAGATGAAAAGTTACCGTATAAAAATACATGCATCTGTTTGATTATTCCAGATAATTTATTATGTATTCCCTTTTTTCTAATTCAGCTGAACGAGTCTTACTTATGCCTTCAGTCAGTTCAAGCATGCATGAATCTCTGACAACATATACCACAGCATACAATGTGACATAGCACTGGAATCTTATACCTATGCTTTGAAATCCGATTCCGTAACATATAGTCTCACGATTGCCATTCATCATTACATAGCATACAGCATGGTTTAGCTCGCTTTTAAATGATAATATTTTAGAGGAATAATTTTAATATTACAGAACAGTGGTGGGCTTTAGCTTGTTATTATTTTAATTCAAATGTGTTGAACTCTTCTGTATACAGAGGCGTTTTCGTGAAATTGTCATAGCATACCATAATATATCTTATCGTTAAACCTTTGATTTCAAAGTTTCATAGCATATCATTGTATTAGTATAGCATATCATAAAAATATTATAGCATATCATTAAAATCAAAACCATAGCATAGCGTAATTATAATTGTAAAAGACATGCATGAAATGATTATTTACATGTATTTGTTCGATATGCATGGAATGATTATTTACATGTATTTGTTCGACATGTCGCTTGATGACTCTATCTTATCTCATTTACATGTATAATACTACACACACTGGATATATTGACTGTGAATCTTTCATGCAGTTTTATATGTATCAACATTTACAAAATTCGTTCGAATCAATTGGTGTTGGTTTTTATTCTGTGTTATTAATGTTGTGTCAATAAATAAAAACTGCGGTTTTTTTTCGTTTTCTTTTAAATAGGACAGTAGATAGGACATTGTAACCATTGACCAAGAGAATATTCTTTTATAGTTTTTGTCTTTAGATTAAAAATACGCGTTGAAGCATTACATTTTTCAAAACTTTTGAAAAAGATGTTTGTGCTAGTAATTTGTTTTTTTATGAAACGCAGAAGAATTCTGAATTAATGTAAAATAGTCAATGTCACAATTTACGTCCATAATTACTTTCCATACATTTTGTGCTACGTTTATAATGTTACTAATTTATTGTTAGAGTTGCTTTCCATAGTTTAAAGCTCACTCAGCCGGTTTTACTAGGCGGGTTCTTATCCCGTGCATTTAAGAATTCAGTCTGGGCGTAGCAATTGGAGAGAGCGGACGTTTTCTACCAGCTCCCTCATTTCATCCTACATGTAATGTATAAGTATTTCTGACCAGAGTCCAACTATTCTGGGTAAGTTTGTTTTTATTTTAATGAAACGGATTTAATGCCGTATTTTATTCCTAAAATGGCCAGATAATCTTGTTTTATATTTTCCGTGAGTAATTTGGAAGTATTTCGAAGTAATGTGTGATAATGAGTATTTGCTCATACGGAAACTATTAAGTAAAAGTATGTGTATTGTTGTGATGTAAACATATGTTGTATGTATTTCAGAGTAAGGCGCGTAGTAGTTGCCGTAAAATAAATGTATTTATGTAGTACACAAGTATATGAAAGTGAAGTACGTGTACGAGTCTAGTGATTGAGTAAAGTAAAGTATATGTAGTGAAGTAGTAAAGTTATGTACAGCAAAATGTGCAAAATGTAAGTGTAAATACAGGAAAATGTATTGAGTAGAGTAATGTGCAGTAAAATGCAACTATGAGTAAAATAATGTTATCTGTGTATTTATCATTAAGGTCTTCCGTTTCCAACGGAAGACCTTTCTATTATTGTGCGGGTTAAGATTATTCTTATTTTTCTTTTTTTTTTTTTTCTTCCTAGACGCGAACTTTGAGGCTTCATATCGTGCTCATTTCTGAACGGTTTTTGCTCAAATTTTCAGGGCTAATGGACTTTACAAAACACTATCTTCATCAATTCATAGAAGTTAGAATTCCCTTTCCGTTAACGAGTTATTCCCCTTTTAAATTTTTTTAGGGCCTTTGGTTTCCAGACAAAGGCTCCGAGACTATAATAGCAGGGAATGGGAATCCAACGAATTTGAATAACAAAGACATTGAAGTTGTATACATCGGTTTTTGTTTTTGGATTACGTTCCTTATTTAGGAAAAGGTAGGGGGTCAAAAAACAGGATTCCAAAAAGTGCAAAAATTTAGACATGTTTTCCTTTATATCTTTTTAACGAAAAATATTTTGTTAAGACATGTAGAATAAAAGTTGTGCAGAATATCAAGGGCTTTCATTTGACACCAATAAAAAAGGGCTGGCCCCTTAAATTAAGGGCCAATAGCCCCTAAAAGTTTTTGCTTAATAACTCAAAAACGGTTAGGATTTTGATATGGATGTCGCTGGAAAAGTTGTTTGTTGGGATCTCATAAAGGTCGTAACAATATTATTTTGTAAGTGATTTGTGTAGTATGAGTGTAAAAAGCTTTACATGTTGACATGTACCTGTTTTCATTAGACAAGTTAACGAAAGTCTTTGTGCGTACAACTGGCATAAAGTTGCCGCAGAAAGTATGCTGGTTTATACAGGAGGCATTAATTTATAAGAAATTTGTTTTTGTTGGAGTACATGCTTTTTTAAGGAGTTTAAGTCATTGTTGTTAAGTTCTTATAGTGCACAATCATTAAAAACGGCAATTGGAAAACAAAACATTCTTTTTCTTTTCTATTTAACCACAAAATATGGAATTAAAAAACTATATGCATTACATTTTATTTATTAACTCCATGCATTTAAAATCTACCTTGAATCAGAGCTGTGTGTGTGTGTACCATTACGTAAGCTCTCCCTCGCCCGCGGCCGAGAAAATCGGTCACCATGCTCGCGACTGTAGCGGTCAGCGGTTATCTAATACACGAGAGCTGTGTCTCTCATATACATGTATGAGTTTATTTAGCCGCGAACTCGATAATTGGTTTCGTTTTGATTACACATAATTTTTTTATGGATTAAACGATTGGGTGCCAATTAAGAAATCGTTCAGTTAATTAATAAAAGCAATGTCACTCTCAATCTAAAGCAATAATAGACACAGGTCAATTGTGGGTTTTAAGTTTAAAATAAATAACTTTTATTTGATAGAGTATGTTCATTATACTGCAAACTTTTCAAATCTTCCTGGGTTCTGAACTGTGCCTGTCTGTGCGTTGTACATATACCTTTACGTAATATATCCTTCGCCAACGGCCGATGAGATCAGCCACGGCTGCACTACCTAGCGGTTATTAAGCGGGTTTTAATACACAAGATTCTCACACTGCGACGCACACTTACATGCATATGAACGTGTTTGAGTTAATATAGCCGTAAAAACAGGAACTGTTTTAATTCAATCCTATAAAAGTTTGTCCATCTTGTATTTATTCAATTGAACATTTGAGTGTAAATGAATATTAATGAGCGATATTACTCCAAATCGTAAACATCGTATATTTAAGACATAAATTAATGGTTAGTTTGTTTATGTAAAATATTTTAGAAACTGCACAAATAATGTTTTGAATCACCCCCCCCCCCCCCCCCCCCCACACACACACACAAATAGTAAACCTTTAAATGATGATCATCCCTCGCACATGGCTGAGGAGAACCGGCGCCAAGTAATCCAAGGTCGGTTCGTGTTCTTCTACATGTACCTTATCGCGCGTTCATGTTTCATATTTTGCACGGACACAACTATATTTTATTATTTTTTCAACTATTATATTCGTTTAAGATAAAAAGATAAACAGGTAGTTTAAAAATCAAATTATAATCAAAGTTCCATGTAACATGTTTGCAGTAGGTGCTAGCACGATAAAAAATGTCCTGAATTGAGGCATTCGATGATTTTTTAAAAAAAAATTCACATGAATTTTAAACAACTTTAGATTAGATTCTATCGGTCACATATTAATCACTTCTGTAGTTTTTCTACATGGTCGTTCGTTTCTTTGTAGAAGCGAACTCATTGCTGCCCCCCCCCCCCCCCCCCCCCCGCCCCGCTGACAGGAGCTCGCGCTGGACTTTTTGAATTGTCAAAACGATATCAAGATCTATCGAAAATCATTTTTGGTGGCTTCTTCTCATGTGTAACATTTTGTTTCATATTCCCACCCGTTTGTTTATTCGGTCAGTCTGTGTAAATTCAATCGCCACATGCGACCGAGAATCTTGTGTCGCTTCAGCGCACACAGCTCGGAACATATATAGCCCCAGATCATCGATTGTTATATAATTGAGTAACTGTTGGAATGGTGCTTTTACATAAATAATAAATAATAAAATCATCCAGAAAAAAAGTTACCGTAACTCAATAGTCAATACCAAAAATAAAATCCGTATGATTGCTAACTGAAATCGGTATTTCAGTATTCGGCGGGATTTGATTTTTCTGCTAACATTAGTATTTTTATTGGTTTCAGAGATTACGATGTAAAAACACAAACAGTAAATACACCTGATATTATTTACATTGATAATGTTGAAAAATATTTAAAATTAAATTAGTCACATTCGTAAGATAAAAATGTTCTACGAACAACCGATTATTTTTTTCCTATGTCGTGTCATTCGCGCGTAAATAAGTATGTTCTGTACACATATATACATGAACCCAGAAAAAATTCAAATGATTACACAAAAAAGAAAGTTGTAATTAGTATTTCGGAATTTTTTTCTGAAAGTAATTTCACATTGTATTGAAAAGAACAAGAAATAAAAATGATTTAAATTTTTGACTCAATATTCGTATATATTACCGGCGCTTCGTACATGTGTAACGGCGTACAGTGTATAGATTATTATAATCTGTTCGAATTAAGTACCATGCGTAAAGATTCTCATAATAATTACTAGTAATTGCATGACTGTGTACATTGTAGGCAAATCCCTGTGTGTTAATTACTTCTAAGACTCTTTGTTTTCCATTAACAGTGGTTTAAATAATTTTCAGATAATTAATAAAAATTTTGTCATTTGAATTGTATGCTTCATCAAATACTGATTCCGATTACCTTGAAGTCATTAATTTTCGATTGGCTATTGACAAAGAAAGAGACGCTTGACCATCCAATGAAAACAAATACACAGAGGTTGATTGACAGGTTCAGCCAGGTGCAGGAGACACCCGATGTCCGAGGTTATGTGTGCTGCTTGTACAAAGTCGAATGGTCTCAGTAAGAGTTATCGATGTGAATAAATAAAAAAATATATATGCTTATCAAAACATGATCGTTTAAGTTACAGCGAAGTTCATTGAAGCGTTTAATAGGGGTTTACTCCAGAAAAGTTTCTACCTAATGTTTTCACTGACCTTTGTCCAATCAGATCGTAGCTGGGCGGAGTTAAGACATTGCCGCTCGTGACTTGAATGAGAGAAAGAAAAGAGAGAGAGAGAGAGAGTTGAGTAAATTATAAGTGGTGCTGATAAAGGAATAATCATTAGTTATAAACTTGCAAACAAATTAATTAAGGTCTGCATATAAAAATTACATGTGTATCCTATATTGTATAACTTTTAAGCTTTTTAAAGAACGATTGTGAAAATTTCTTTGGCCGCGCGCCGTCGACAACATGCACATGGATAAGAATGACGTAGCTTATATTCAACTAAATTTCCTAGCATGGAGTCCGAGAATACGGACATTAAATATTTTAAAATGCGAACAAGTAATCACTTATGAACATGATGAATTTAGATGTAGTGTAAAGGAAAGGCAACGAAGGCGGATGCTTAGTGGAAAAGTAAAACGTCTAAGGTAAAGAATGTTTCACACTGAGTAACCATGAAGAAAGATTTTATACAAAGTAAATTTACAACCTTTGTTTAATTCCAGGAAGATTCGGCAAACTTTGATTTAATTATTAACGGTAACACTTGTAATAAAAACAGTTTCTTAAATATTCGTACAGTCTTCGATGTTTGACATTACCCTATCCTATTACTGATCTGTATATAGACATCGTTGTTCCCTGGTTAAAGAATTTCAAAACACTTCAAAGTTTCATAAATTTATAAGATATACTATGTCCCGAGTTTTTTCTTCCACCACTTTTTGCTTGATATTTCAATAATAGTAAATTCCTTTGTGCTAAAACTACGTTCGTCCAGATTATATGTGTTGAAACGCCCCCTCTATCGCTTCAGGTTTCAATACACATCCCAATATTGAAAGTCTACGGGGATTTTGCATTGCATCAGCCATTAATAAGCCCGGATGATAACGTTTAAATATTGCGCGAGGTATCCCGAGTACTTCCGAACGGAGAAAAGATGTAAACATTTCCCATTATAAATCTCCGTAAAAAAATTGTTTTCGTTCCTGTGAAATTTTATGAGTGAAAATTGTTCAATGAAGATATCTTGGATATATTCCCTTTCATCAATTGAAAGTGAATTGAAGTGTCAGTGAGTTCCGAATGAAATCTGATAAATGTTTCACGCGGTTCTCGCACGCTTTGCCCGAAACGATTTACACGCTTTGCCCGAAACGCTAAACGGTTTACACGAAACGCTTCACAATCACACGAAACGCTTAACGGTTTACACGAAACGTTTCTCGCAAGAAAGTCGCACGTTTTTTGGTGTAGTAGTAAGTTTCAGGGTCTGTAAATTTTGTCATCACGCAACAATTCTAAACTTGCACATAGTTTTCAAAAATTTAGAAATATTTTTAAATAAAGAAGTTATCTTAGAGAAAAGGTTACGTGTTTTGTCGTCGGGTTCGGTTTTTAAATCAAAGTACTGATGTACTGACGAGAGTTGATTTTATCGAATATTATTTATTTTAAAATCAACGATATGCTAGTTTGCTTGGCAAGTAGTTTATAATCTGCATTTGAATTATGCACATTTTTATAATATGAATTCTCTGACTGTTCCGACTAGAATTTTGAGAAAACCTCTAATGAATCATGTTGTGTAATATTTTAAAATAGAATTGATTTCATCAAACTATGTTTTGGTATTCCGAATATTTCAAAAATTGTATGGATCCAACCAATAATGAACTCTAGTCTCGTTCAACCAGATGCTTGGCTGTCTCCGTTAATCTCCGACAAGTAAGAGATACCAGGTCACATGATAGCTTGATGATGCGACCTCTAAATATAGACTGACTCTGTACTTGCCGGAGATGTAAGGAGACAGCCGATGGTTGAACGAGACTATATATTGAACTCTGGCGTAGGAATACACAGGACTAAAAAAACTTCAAATTGTTCCTACCATTTAAAATCTGACTATTTCCAAGGTATTTATAAAAAAGTTTCCTTTAAAAAAATACTTCATTATTTTCAAGAACTAAGTCTTGTCAGCGGCGATGATTTGTGCTTAGGTGCAAACACAGTTTCAGTTTCGGTATGCTAGAGTAACTGCATAGGAGAGTTTATTAAAATCAACTCCCAAAAACACAATTCCTCACATGATTCATGAGTACATGTAACAATGCTTGCTACCCTCTGAAAATTTAACTCGCCATTAAACATCTCATTTTTTAAAGAATGTTTGAAACGATTACATAAACTGTGTTCGACAGATAGTTTTCCTAAAACATTTTCTTTCTTTCTTTTTCAAAACACGTTTTATATACAGGCTTTCAATCACAACACATTTTTATAACAAAAGCAGAACTGAAAGTTTAGTCATTATAAATTATTGACACCATATCACATACATTTTCAACTCGCAGCAACAACGGAAGACCTACTCGTGGCTTTGCCACGAGCTCTGCTCTAGTTTCATTTATATTTCAGATCCCTTTTTGTACCTTAATCTCAGGTCTGTTGAAGAATTGGAAATTTATCTGTAAATTATCACCTGAATAAAAGCTACGTAAACCTATTGAACGTTATTATTTTGGAGCCGCAACGCCACCCGGCGACAAATGTGAACATTTATTTTTTCAAATAAAAACATTTAAAACCGAGTTAAAATAATGTTGTATGCTATGCTATGATAGGTATGCTATGCTATGACGAATGCGATTCTATGAGGTATGCTATGGTATGATATTCCAATGTTATGCTATGAGATTTCAATGCTATGCTATGGAGTATGTTGTAAAAGATATGCTTGAACCGACTGTACCTCCTTTGGAGCCGGGGTATGATAACAACAATGACATGTGCTACTCAGCATAGTACATCAATGTGACATTAGAGTACATGTATATCGCTCAGCATATTGCCATAATAATACTATAGTTTTGAGTTATGCATGGACCAAGCCTAAAGAGTAGTCAGATTCTGATTTAAAGTCCACTTGTGTCTTGCTTGTGCACTATAATATCAAAATATGACCACTTCTTTAGCATAGTACAAGCAAAACAAAGCACAATAAATTGGGGTTGGGGTTGAAATGAAGAAGTGGTTCACAGTTTGAAAAAAAGAAAAGAAACAAAACTTAATAATGTACAACAGGATAAATGCATTGTGATTTTCTTGGTCTTATTCGCTATTTTGTGACCTATTATTGGTCTAGGGGTTATTGTGTCAACAAGTATGAATCTTTACTATATTACAATATTTTTTAGTAATATCACATATTCTAACAGTATTTCTTCTATTTTTCATTTTTTTTTAGGGAAAGTTGTCTACCATGTTAAATTCTGTAGAGAATGCTATTTTGCTGGTCATTGTTTTGATAAATGTAAAGAACATTTTATCAGGATTGTAGGACAGATATATACAGACGATTAACAACATCTGATCAGAAAAGCTCACTTGATCCTAGGTTCTGGTAAGCTAAATAGCTTACTTTGAATATATCACATACATGACCAATGTTGTCTCATACCTGATCACTTTCTTCAGCTGCATCATCCTCTGTAGGTGAACCAGTTGTAAAATCACTCAGGCAAGCTTCTTCTTGTACACCTGAAAATTTTATGATTTTTTTTATCAGGCTAAAATAATAATTTAAAGCAGCAACTGATATATTGAACATGTTTTCAAAATAAATTTCAACTCTTTCAGCATTACATATTTTCTCTTAAATCAAATATGATCTTAAACAGTATATAATTGTGCAACAGAATCTGAAATGTATATTAATCATATCATTAATGCATAAAAATAGTCACCACTTGGGTCTGTAGCGTTTGCAACATCTGCTAGTAGGTTCTTGAATCTTTGTTCGGACTCCTCTCTTTCAGATGATTCATCTGCCTCTGAGCCATGATCAATCCATGAATTTGTATTTATGTCATAATAGCTGGCATAGTGTCGATAGAAGCTCCTCTGTGGAAAATCTTCATGGCATATTGGACATTTTTTACGCTTTGGCATGACAACCTATTAAAAAATGATAATTATACATTAAAAGAATGTATAGGCAGTATAAATAACAATGGGTCTGTACCCCGTAGGAATGTCAGACATCTAGGCCCAACAACACCTGGATCCATCGACAGCTCAGCTTAATAGACAGGTCGGCCCAAAATTTGATACACCTCAGCTCAAGGAAAATTAAATTATTTAATTTTCATATACATGTATATATTTTATATTTTATACATATCAATAAAAACACCAAAGAAACTGAATTAATGGAAAAATGAAAGACAATTAAGTTCTTGATGTTAAATTAAAGGTACAAGAAAGTAAATTATGGAAAATCAATAATCAAGAACTTTATAGTTAAACAAACAAACTTTCAAACTTGTGTCACTGGTGACAATAAGGATTTAATTATGAGCAGGCTTAATAATGAGGCGATAATCACTGATGTATATACATTCCCTTCCAATGATCATGAACGCTGAATTTACCAACAAAATTCAAAGGTGAATTTTTATTAATTCATAAACACCTCAAAATCACACTGAGATTTTATTCATCAATTTTGCAATCTGTAAGATATGAAATATGATAGTTATCATGGATAGATCGGCTATCTTGAAAGCTACAAATGGTGTATTTGAACTAAAAAAAAATGCTTAAGACTACATTATATACATATATTATATACATATGAATAAATATAACAGGAAATTTTCATTTGGGCGAAATGTCTAATATACATTGGTGGATGTGTCAATAATTTTGGGCCGACCTGTCACGGTTGAGGTTCAACTTCCATGGACCGAAGTGTCTTTGTTCTGAGATGTCTCTGTACCTTCCGTAAGACATCGCAATTTTAATTGAACATTTATCTAACACTGAATCTGTGATATATCATTCTTTGTGCATACACTAAGTGCTAACAATAGTCAAAAGACCTTAATTTGTATTTTGTAACTAATTCTTTTTAACAGATTGTTTGTTAAATACTGGCACTGTACCAGTTATCGGCTAAAATTTAACGTTTTCTTTTTGTAATTCCTTATTTCTTGATATTTTTGGATAAAACTTGACATACTTTAAAAAGTGAACTCCTTATTTATCAATCTGTTAGTTTATATCATTATTTAGAACCCAAAACATCTTGTTTTGTGCTTTTAAGCACGCCCCGAATTTGCCGAGTTTTTACGATTTACTGTACCAGTTATCGGCTTCCTGATAATAACATAGTAAAAATCCGTGTTTATGTTGATTTTATACTCTGCTAAATGTAGTTTGAATTATGCCCCTTGTGAGGTCAGACTAAAGTATTCAGGGCCATGATACATTATAAACAAAACTCATAAAATAATTCGTTTAATATCATACGGTAATACACTAAATTGTATACTATTCAATACATAATTGTGCAATCAGGCGTTCAATTGCGCTACGAATATCTCGGAAATTCGTGAATTCCTTTTGTTTATACATGTTAAATGTATTGATTTTATGTGTCAAATCAAAGAAGGGATATAATAAAGTATCACAAAGAGGTAATATTCTATTTTTAACTTATTACGTCACTTCCCCCACTGCTGAAAGTGCAAAGATGTAAAATCAGCGGTAAACAATGATCGTTTAAGCTCATGTATAAAACATATTCAAGAAAGTTTTCAAGCAAACTTACTTTTCTTTATTCGAAAAAGACGACTGAATTAAAACATCTTGGATTGTCGCGTGCTATAAACCCGAACTCTCAGTTTAGCCGATAACTGGTCTTAGCCGATAACTGGTACAGTACCAGTACAGTATTTGGCCAAAAATGAGTTTGCAATATCACCGACGTTTACTTTGTAGATAAGCAGAACCAAATGAATTTAAATTTGATGTTATACCGGAAAATTATGCTCGTCATGCATACCATATTAAAGCTTTTCTTGTAGATATACGGCATAATAAAGCTTAAAGAGGCCTACCGTTGTACGGTTTCTTTATCCATGACATTAGGGGGTCGCATAGTAAAGGATTAACCGAAGTCCGAACTGCTACATGTAACTCAGTCAGAATTAAAAGTTCCTGATTCGAAATTATGAATATACCGAGCCCGATGTGTATAATTCCAAGCGACAATGAAATAAACTGAGTTTATGTTTCAATTTTTTCTAAATTTCTAAATTATATTTCTTGTAGTTTTTTATTTAATTATCTGCCCGATGTTTACAAGAAATATGAGAAGAAATACACTATTTGGTCAATAGAAACTTTAAAATCCTTGGTACCATAGTTTCTCTGCTGTTTAATTAGTACAATATTGAGTTTTTGTATTATTTATTACATCTGACTGTTAAAATTTATTATTAATAATTAAACACAGTTTTAGCTTCTTAAAACACTGAATGTGTTTTCATTAAACAGTATCAAAGCGAAAATTTAATCGCAATGGAAATATATAATTTCACTACAATAAAAACGTGTAATTAATGAGTTATTAAGCATATTTAATTAATAGATCGTTATTATGAGCTTCTCAAAATTATTTGTAATTATCAACATTAAATAAATAAACTAGTGTAAATAATATATATTAAACAATTTTGATCATTTTTAAGTGGTATTAACATACAGCATGGCTAAGTTCGCAGTTTTAGGCAGCAGTTATGTAGAACGGCTAAGGAGATTTACGTCCGAAGATTTGAAGGTTCCCGGGGAAGTGAGATGGTTTGGAGTCCCAGGATTGCGTTGCGACTCGTTAAGTGAAGAGATGTGGAGACGCATTTTGACCTACAAGCCGGATTGCCTGTTTCTTCATGTGGGAGGGAACGATATCACCACTACCACCAGCCCGAAAGATGTCGTCAGAAAAATAATGGACATTTACTGCAACCTTAAAGACTCCGGTGTAAAGAGTGTTTTTGTGGCAGAAGTTCTAACAAGAGGTAATTTTAGCCGATCTCCCGACAAGGATTTGACCAAGGTCATATTCGATAAGAAAAGAAAAAAGATCAACACCCTCCTGAAGAGTCAACTTGGTCATCAATTCGTGGTGTTCAAAGACATTAAGTATCCACGGGATTTCCATGGCGATTTAGTGCATTTGGGAACGGTCGGATTAGATAGTGCATCGGGAATGAAAAGATACTTTTATCGAATCCGGCGTTTGTTTGTTTCCTTTCGACTTTAGCATGAATAGAGACGTACTTACTTGCGAGTTTCATTAAGGAAATGGAATCCCCACAACGGCATTAACGTCAACTCATCTGACGTGACAAACATTGTTGAGTGTGTGTGTTTTCAATAAGACGATAAATTAAAGTTTTTAACAAATGACTGCATATGATTTAATGTATTATAACTGCTTCGATCATTCTTTTGTTGTGTTAATTCAACTTTGTGATAAAAAATAAATAAAAAATTAAAATCTATGCGTTGTTTTTGTATATATGTAAATTTGAACTAAAACAAGTTTTCTCTATACATTTGAATTTTAAAAAAAAAAAGAAAAACACATACACACATAATTGTTGTGGCAATTGGGCAATATTTATTGCGCGAAATTTTTTCCTTGTTCGTAATTAAGGAATACCTTGGATAACTGTGTCTACACATTAAAATTCAAATAGTCAGATTCTAACTTGTAGCAACGTTAAAGGCTGATATGAGAGCAAACTTATGTTGCAATGCTTGTGTAAATGATGAAAACATTACTTACAAGCATGACAAGTGAATGCATATTCAAATAAAGGTTTAAAACAAATCTTGGGCACGTAATTCATGTGCATATTCTAAGATTCAAACTTTGTGGTGCAAGTTAATCGATTTTATAGTAATTGTTATCATCACAACCATGCAAAAACGTGTTATAGCACATTTTGGGCGCCCATGAAATGATCCCAAGAATATGTTAAAAAGAGAAAAAAATATGTGTAATATTTTAGGCAAATTCATTCAAACGAAGCTTTAGCTGCTGGTTATCAAGGAAAAAAGGGTAAAATGCAAAGATAACAATTCAAAAACGATCAAGGATTGCGGGCAGCCATTAAAAAAAACTCGCCATCTTGAATTAATTTTTTACCCATAATGCAACAATTGAACATGGTGAAGGCAGCCATTTTGAAAAGCAGTATCCGCCATCTTGAATAGCAAAATGTACAAGCAAATTTTCAGAAAGAATCATAGTAAATAATTAAAAAACGTACGAATATGTGTGCAATTTTACGAACATTTCATTTATAAGAGACTTTATTTACTGATTATCAAGAAAATGTGTTGAAATGCAAATAAAACACCCCAAAAATGATGATCGATAAAAAGGCGCCATATTGGATTTTGAATAGACTACAACATTTTGTTGTAAGATTTAAGTTTTCTATATAATATAAAATATAATGTTCAAAATGAAAAAAAGAACCAAATACAAACATGCACTTGATAATTTTGAAGAGATTTTTCCGAAGAATTCTGAATCACTCCAATTAAAAGAGGGCGGTCTAAGTTTTTGAACTTGTGCCCAATCCCAATCCCTGTTGTAATTTTTGTACATGTTTAATATGTTCAAATCAAAATTAAAATGAAATCTTAGCTTAAATCATAAATGAAATATTTAGTTATTAATTTGACTGTGTACTATTGCTGACATGTAGAGGAAAGTCAACATTACAGTTGTAAACAAAGAATATGAACATAATACCGCCTCTGTTTATCTTATTTTTTTTTTTTAATTTTAGAATACGATTATATCTTAAGTTCAGAGATGCTTAGGAAATTTGTGGTTATCAGGCATTCGGTAACAAACATTTAAAAATAACTAAAAATAAATAAAATTAACTGCACTATTAAAAACATCCGACTGCATGCCTACTATTGGCTCTAATCTAATAAAATGAAACTCGAACTCATGACCCAAATAAATATGCAAAAGATGTTCCCGATTTTGAGGATTGAAAGGTAAAATGTAATTTAAGTCGGACTGGGCGCTCGACACGATACCTATTGCGATGTTAAACGCGTTTGCTATGGCTGTTATGCAGATGTGATCGCCCCATTCGGTACCTAAGATGCCCTCTAAATAGGTGTCCCAGTCTAGGTTAGGAATGAACTGCGAGAAGCGGTCGCCGGCTGGTGTTTCGGGATTTTCGGAAAGCCAATTAACCACGACATTTCGGATATCTTGCTGACCAAGATCGGTTTGTAACTGACTTGAGAGCGATTGTGCAACAGAATGGAATAGACAGCTGCCGTCTTTAGGAATGTTTCCAACAGGAACTAAATCGCGTTCAAGCGCATTTCGAACCAAGTCGTCATGGGCTGTATCGGTTATCGAAAGGCTCGGTCCTTTAAGTTGGTTAACTAAGTTTTCGGACAGATAGAAATCCGATATATGAGGGAAATTATGAGACGGCAGCGAACACGAAATTTTGCTTTTGCGGCAACAAAATTTACTGAGTTTGTGTTTGCAGTTGGGGTCCGATTTTCGTGAGCATTCATCGCTGGTACATTCGCACATGGGATTAAATCTTAATCGATGACGTTTTTGCCTTTTTAACAATTCTTCGGAACGCGAAATCGCAGCTATATTTTGAACGTTTATCCAACGCGAAACCCCACTAGAAAACTTGATTTTATACGAGAACGCGTTGTGTTTAGTAGCGATTACTTTCCCTCTTTCGAAACGGGGCTTAGCTTTATAATTTTTGTGCGTTCGAGATTTTACATACACGTCGTCGCCCACGCTATACACACTAACTTGATGTTTTTTGAAATGGTGTTTTATCATAATTT
Organism: Magallana angulata; assembly: GCF_025612915.1. Taxonomy (NCBI): domain Eukaryota; kingdom Metazoa; phylum Mollusca; class Bivalvia; order Ostreida; family Ostreidae; genus Magallana; species Magallana angulata. The sequence continues at coordinate 60,954,549 of NC_069112.1, forward strand.
TTTCGCGTTTATTCGATGCCAATAAGGCTGCGTTGCGGACAGCTGATTGCCTTTTTAGCTGACTAGAAACGTGATTCGGAACGCTCGGCCCAAGTCGAGTAGATTTACGCACGCGATTAGATTCCCGGCCGTGATACACGTAAAATGGCGACGCCTTTAATGAAGAGTGATACTCTTCATTGCGTAACATCGCGTATTTTGGTAAATCCCGAACCCAATTCGAATCGATTGTTTTAAGTAAGTCGTACTTAATCTTTGATTTCCACGATTTATGCGACGATTCGATTTTACCTTGACTTTGTGGATAATACGGTCGGCTATTGATAATTTGACAACCCAATACCTCGGCCAATTGGGTAACTGTTCCATGAAATTCTCGACCATTATCGCATTGAATAATTTTTGGCGGTCCTTCGCTTTGATAAATGGACTCGAGCGCGTCTGCAACCTCGGTGCTTTCTTTCGAGCGGAGGGGGCGAAGCCATATGTAACGACTGAACACGTCTATAACCGACAAAATATACCTGTACTCTTGACCGTCATAAAATTCGGTGTATCGCGACATATCAACTAAGTCGATTTGGTGGCGTTCTTGTATCGAACTCGCACGAATAGGTTTCAAAGGGGCTACATTGTCGAATATTGGATTGACGGACTGCTTTTCGGGTAGAGATTTCAGAGACGTCTGAACGGTCCTATGTGTTACGCCGCTGAATACAGATTTAAGACGATGCCGAATTTTTTTGGAACCCGCGCCTTTGCTTTCCTCGAACGCTTGTTTTGTCGCGAAACCGATTTCGCTCGACCTCAAGACCATTTTACCGTCAACCATTAAGCGATTTTCCTCCGTCCCGATCAATGGGTTGTGGCATTTGGCGACCGTCAATGGATAGTGCTTTTTCCAGCGACGAATCATCCTTGCAGCGTTTTTCTCTTCAAGGGTGGCCTTCCTTTCGTTGATGGTCCTTGTTCCTGATATAATGTCTGTGAAAAGTACTATATAAATATTTTAAAATTGCATTATATCAATAAAATTACTGAGTGTAAAGTCAGTAGAAAAGTATTTAACATAAATAATCTACTATTTGATGATTTATTAGGAACTTTATCATCTTTTTAACGATTTTAATACTAAATGCAACTGAGTTGATCTGCGTAACGCCAGAGACGTAAACAACCCCTAACGCGGGGGAGTCGACAAAAATTAGAGGGGGAGTCGATTCCAACGCATGGGGGAGTCGATTTTCTTCCCTTCGGAGACGGAAGGAATTTAGGTCACGCAGTTTGTAGGTATTTATAAGAAGTATTTCCAAAAAATATATACCGCACGGTAGACAGCGATAATCAAACTTTGTGTCGGTTATTGGTCCGAGTGCTTGGGCGTCTAGTAGTCTCAAACACTTCGAATCGACCCCCTCCCCCTACTTTTTGTCGACTCCCCCGCGTTAGGGGTTGTTTACGGTGTAAAATTTAATACTGGTATTTATGTCTCTGGTAAAACTAGCTCAAATATTTACAATGGCAATATGTTTTAAGATTTTCTTGACACGCAGATAAAGCCTGTTTGCGTTAACCAAATTAATGATATGATGAAACTAAAATCGAAACAAGTTTTGACAACGTACAAAATAAATAAATCGTAACATATAAAACATAGATATCGTGCCTGATTATAGCTGCAGGACTGAAGCTCCCGGTCTGAAAAAATTCGGATGGAGGACCTGGGAGGCACAGGACCACCCATTGAAAAAAATTGTATATTTATTGCGCAGAAAGACGTGCGCTGTTTTCGACTAATGTATCTTATTTATACGCAAATTCTGTGAAAACAATTAGTACCATTAAATTATTCATGCAATTTACTACTGATATCTCTGATGTCTCTTCACTTGCCTCGGATAGTCTTTAAACACCATCACCAGTCCCGTAAATTCATGTGGTGCATTTTGTTTACATGTAAAAATGGCGACTCTCGATCTCGATGTAAATTCAACATACTTGATTTTCCGAGGTCGGTAGCGTGTTTCGGAGAAGGTCTGATATCCGAATTTTTTCAGACCCGGAGCTACAGACCTGCAGCTAGCCTAATTATTTCATGACATATACAAATTACATTACCAATTATGTGAAATTTAAAAAAAAAGGTGTAAAGTTTAAATATATCTTTTAAAGAAAAGAGGTCGCACTGTTTGATTAGGATTTTTTATCAAACAGATGCAAATTAACGAAAAACAAATCTGACTTTTAACCCCGAGCTTTTAACGATAAGGTAAAAGTTTTATAGATTTTATGTACGGTGCCCCTTATTGCCGAGAGAGATGCTGCGAACGTTAACTTAACCGCCTATGGAAATTGTATTAGTGTGATTATACCCATATAACTGTGTTTGCAGTAATTAGGAAGCGAACCAATGTAATGTTTTAGTCACGATGCAGAATATTTACAGTTCCTAAAACGTTTCACTTTCCCACTTGAACGGTGAGTGAACGGTGAGCGCACTCAGAGCGAACGGTGAGCGCACGCTTACCGGAATTTGGTGTAGGCTAAAGAACGGTGAAGTATCAAGCACGTAGCATCGGAGGGGGGGGGGGGGGGGGGGGGCAGGGGGGCCTGCCCCCCCCCCCCCCCACTTTTTATCGCAGAAACAATTTTTTTAAAATTTCTATATAAGAAATTGAATTATCATGGAGTTGCCCCCCCCCCCCCCCCCACACACTTTTTTGGGAGCATGTATTAAAATAATATGAAAATAAGGAAATTATGATGGATTAGAAGTTATATACGACGTCAGCAAATAATATCTGTCCTATCCTATCTAATGACATATATGCTTAGGAATAAGAGGTAAACAAAACGAAATTGAAGACAATAATAGATTTAGCAACGAATTACCGAATAATGTGATTATAAAAATGTCTAATAAATACCTAAATCGAAAATCTTTAGTACAAGGTACATATAAGGTTCATAATTTGTGTCTGCTTTATACTTTTCTTATGGAGAAACATTAGAAGTTCCTACTTTGCATAAAGATTGCTCATGACCTGAGGGTATGTCATGAGCTCGACCCAGGGTCAGTTGTGTAAGTTCAAGGTCATTGTTTAAAAAAATGCATCATTCCTGTCTAGGCCATATTTTGCAATGGAAAAGACCTGCGCATCAAAAATATCAAATCGCGGATGTACACAGTTACGTTAACAAACAAATAAGTGATTACATTTTTGTTTTCATTATATATACATGTATGTATTATAACAAATAAAGCAGATAAAGAACCTTTGTTTATTGTTAAAACAAACATTTACTTCAATTTTTTTTCTAATTGTAAATCATTTGAGTTGATCTGTAATCGGCTCATTCGCTCGACGATTAAAGTAATCATGATTTGGGAAATTATTATTTTTTTATGAATCACTTTAAAACATCGCATTTATCGATAAATCGTTTCGATGTGTCGTGCATAGATTTTCTTGAAAGTTTTGTTGATAAATACCAATTATATAAATAATGCTTGTTTAGGAGGGTGACAGTTGAAATTACTACCCCGAGAAAACCATTGTAACTACGAGAAAACGTAACTGCTTTTATTATTATTTTTTTATTCGCATTTTATTTATCAAACGCATATTAAGTACTTTTTTTATATAGGAATGACGTAATAAACATGCAGCGATAATGATTCTTGTAGTCATAAAAAGCAACAACAAAAAACGGACCTGCTCAAGAAAGTGTACTTTAAATTCACTTGATTAAATACTGATAAAAATGATGTTTTATGTGTATTATAAGTTTTCTTGCACCTTTACTCACGTGTTCTTTTCTAAATTTCTTGTGACTCGGAAAGACCGATTCTTTCATTTTGGAGTTTCGAATGAAAATGAATGAAAAAGGAGCGAACGATAAATGAATGCTGAACGCACAATTAGCGTTTTGTGAACGGTGAGCGCGAACGAAGCGAAGCGGGGAGTGCAATTAAACAAACGATGAGCGCATGGAAAATATGGGAAAGTCGAAGTATCAGGGATGTTTCAATTCAATGATTTGTCGGGGTAATATGACGAAAAAAATTTATTAATTTATACGATTTCAAGCGTATTATATACGTACTAATTGTAAAACTTATGCAGAATCTTTTCGTAATGGAAGGACTTGATTTGTCAAATTGGCATACGCCTAATGAGCTGGTTGAAATATTAAACAATTTTTTATATTTTATTTCTATCTATGTCGGAATTCTAGCAAAGCCGATTAAGAAAGGTGTCTTTTGGGTTGTTATATTTACACCAACAGCTGTGACAGTAATACGTTCATCCATTTTTGTTTTACATCGGTTTACTTCGTTTACCACAGTAACTACAGTTTAAAGTTGGTTATATCGCTCCTGCGAATGTGTTTGAAATGTTTTCTTTATCGTTGCTAAGTATGTAATAAATCCAGAGGTGTGAGTCTTATTTTTAATGCTTACGTGTATTTAAATAGAACACTTTAGCATACAAAAGTCATTACCTTGTTCTAGTCCTATTAATAGTGCTTTGTGTATACATATTTTACACTGTACAATTTTTTAAGGTCTCGTTTTTATATTAATAATATTATCCTTATTGCTGTAATACATTTTAATTAATTTCCTATGAAATCAACATTTAGGTGTTTAAAAGTATATTCACAATTCTGTGTAAAAAATGTAGGTAAACTAAATTTCTGTAATATTTTTTTGAAAAGAGTGAATTTTTGTAAAGTTAAAAATAACATGTAGGTCTATGGATAATTATCTATTTTAGATTTTTTTTTAATTAATAATGTATAAAGACTTATTTTTTATTAACCAAAAAAATATACATGTAACATGTTAGGATCTTATTTTTACAATTTGTAGTTTACAAAAACAATTTTACCAAAATTTATAAAACTATATACAAAATATTTGGTGTAATTTTATATTATGTAATTAATTTTTAAAGATATCATTTTACTGTTATTGTAGTATAATATCATATGTATAGTCTTATTTTATTTATACGATGCATGGTCATCCTTTAATAAATTTGGTAAAAAACAATCTTTTTTTCTATTGTTCTATGGAGAAGGGAAAGATAATTTGAAAAGCCAGGCTGTGGAGTTATCGTTCTTTTTGCAGTGATAAAAAGGGAGAAAAAAAAAACAACAGACAATAATGGCTTTAAGAAAAAAGAAATAAGTATTTGAAAAGCAGAAAAAAAAATCAGAATATTTTCATCTTTTTTTTATACAGATGTCAGATTTCCTATGCAAGTACTGCGGTTTGATATTTAAAAATCACCTTGAAGGTCAAATGCATGAAGATGGACATAACCGTCCAATGCTATCGAATACTGATGATGATGACTCGGTAATGATATATAATTGTTATCAGTAACTAATTTTAATTACATAATCATACATTTTTACTCAGTTTAGAATATTAATAGTAAAAATCAACGATTTCATCTTACTATGAATTACGGATATATCACATCCTTAAACGTTTTCAATTTTAAAATTAAAATCGAGTTATTGTTTACGGGTTAATCAAGAAAGACGAAGTAAGTAGTAAAATCAACAGGGGCTTGGTTGTTGGATAGTGAAGTTCTTAATTATTTGTTCCCGAAGAAAAAATTGATTAAAATTGGTAATCTTATGTGTATTTCTGTGTATTGCAATAAATAAATTCACTGAAACCCCCCGTTTCAGTCATGTTAAAAAAGTGTATTCAATGTTAATTAAAAAAAAGTAAAGGGACGACACTCGCCATCTTGGATTTATAGGGGTCCTCGTGTCAAGCTATGTTTTAAACAAGTTCTTCCGTTTCTCCAACTATTTCTGACGAGATCTAGGTTGTAAAATGTTAAAATTGCTTATTCCTATCGTCTGACTACATCTGTACGCTGCATAATAAACACATCGTTCCGAAATGTACTAGATACTCGCCAAACTTATCGAAAGCATGGGAAGTTTACTTTTTAGTGACGTAAAAATCGTTGGAGAAACGGAGGAATTTGTTTAAAACATAGCTTGAAACGAGGACCCCTAGTCTCGCTTACCTCAGACTCTCGCTCTCGAGACTTGCCTCGTGCCAGAGTCTGGTCCGATTCCTATTCTAATTTTGTAACCAGTAGAGGTCGCTTTCGTCAAAATGGCGACCCCCATGATGAAACACGACCGCATTTTTTTATGAACAAAGATATGTGTGTTTACTGTTCTGTAAGATCTAAACAACGATATTATATTGTGAAGGCAGACAATACAAAAGGTCCCGCATTTGATTTAACGGAGCAGTTTTTTTCAAAAAAGCATCTGCTTCAATGAAAACTATGGACATTTTGCGTGTATATCGTGTTACAAGATGCTGCAGAGAATACGTGACATGGACTGCAGACGCAGAGATTTATATAACAAACTTATGTCAACATCTCAGAGATACAAAGAAATAACTGTGTCAAAACGTGCTTATGTTGGGAACCAAACGCCTTTGACGAAGTTTCCAGATAATAAAGCCACCCCATCACCATCATCACGATCACGGGATATTGACATACAGTGTGTCAGCAGAGGTAAGATACATTTATATTACGTGTGAATGAACATATTTTGTTCAGACATATGATATGTTTTACGGTGTGACCTTTGGGGCGAGCACATCATTTGATTAAGTTTGTAAATTTATATGTACATGACGTATCATAATTCAATATGAAAAACTAATTAAGAAACGAGTATGTTTTTACAAATAGATGCAAAAAAAATAATGAATTTGAATACAAAATAAACAAATTTTCTATTCGCACATGCCTTGCTAGTAACAGAGTAAAGCTCGCTTCGCGCCAGGTATTCAAGCTAAAACTGTATAGAAGTTTTGTAACAAAAACAAATACAATTCACCCCCCCCCCCCCCCCCCCCAAGTGAGACCAGCAATGTTGTTGAATAAAAATCCCCTTTTTTCAGGTTTTCTCACCAAAATACACAAACCACCAAGTACAGTTAAGCCACCACAAGATCATTGGTTCATTCTCCTTCTATTAAGAAAGATGCATTTGTTCTTGCTGTTCCCCTTTCACCATTAAAAAGCAAACATAATGAAAACAAAAACCGTACAAAATGCATTGCAAAAAAAAACTGAAACATTTTGTGACCTTTCGTTCCTCAAAACTTGCTGAGCATCTGCTTCCAGTCACAAAAGCATTAGCCAATGGTAGTGTCAAAAAAGCAGTTACATTGCTATTGAATTCTTCCGATACAAAAATAAAAGAAAATGCCACAAAAGCAATTCAATATATATTAGACAGAGAATGTTATAGTTTTTCTGATCGTGACATGAACATACAACTTCAAAAAACAGCTTCGAGTGAATTGGAACACTTTGACTTACAGAAAATTCAACGAGATTTTGAAACCCATGCACCTCTATTGTGGGCTTGTGCATCTCAAGCTGCAACATCAACGCACCGCAAAACATTTAATTCTGTCAAAGTTTGTGCAGCTCTCTGTGTACTGTTTCAAGGGAGGTCAAGAATTCTTAATTCTCTTCAACATGTTGTAGCCATAGCCATATATTTGCATACGTACTGTCTTTTCCCACTATAACCCTCCACGGAGCAGTTGCACTTATAATTCCATAATTGCAATTGCTCATCCTGTATGTGCAGTTACCCCCAAAGTTTCCAGATTGTGATTACACAACAATACATTGAAGCCTTTATACATAATGGATATTTTTAATAACAAAATAATGTAGTGTTCATATAAATCATCTAAAATATTAAATGCAATACAATCAATTTTACTATTTTTTTACTTATTTTTATTTAATTACGAATGGTTTTTATTATTCTATAATAAAAATATATCCATACTAAAGTGTTCGAATTTTAACCGGGTTTTCCAACGGAAAAATCCGGTTATTAAAATGGTGAAAATGGCGGGCGGGCGGGCGGCTGCCAAAGGGGTACCCTCATTGTACGGATAACTCCTCCTACAGTTTTAAGATGGAAGTTGTTCTTTTGCAGATCAATTGTACATATATCAGAGGTGTGCATATTGCTAGGATTTTGATTTCCAATAATTAATGAAAACAATACCAGCTTTTGAACTTAGTCATTTTTGGCAAAATATTGCATATAGGGTACCCTCATTGTACGGATAACTTCTCCTACAGTTTTCAAGATAAGAAGTTGTTCTTTTGCAGATCAATTGTACATATATCAGAGGTGTGCATATTGCTAGGATTTTGATTTCCAATAATTCATCAAGAAAATACTAGCTTTTTAACTTGTTCATTTTTCGGCAAAATGTTGCATATAGGGTACTCCATTTCACTGGATACGGGTTGACATGGATTATGGATACAGTTCATATAAAAGAAAACCCGGTTTGCTGTCACATTGACAGCGTTTCACTTGTTTTTATTTATTTGTACAAAATTTAATGTACAAGGAAAGATAACTCTTTCTAAAGGGAAAGATAACTCTTCCTAAATCGGAAAGCGTAGTAATATTTCAAACTTGCACTACTTTTAGGGGAAATCCGCAATCTATTTTTGTTTCATTGCCATCGTAGGCAATACACATAAGAAATAAACACTTTTAAAACATGTAGACAGTTTATTTTATTGAATTAGTTAAATAAATAAACAAAATATTTCATGATTATCTTTGTTAAATATTAAATAGTCCTGTAAATATAGTACAATATCCGGGTCTCTGACTCTTTGATCGTCTGCTTTGATCGTGCCGCTATGGAATACACGAGCTGAGAGGGAATTTGGAAACTTTCAAATGAATCCTAACGAAGAGGTTCCAACTGAAATTTCTAACAGTGATGAGGAACTTTTAAATAGCGTTGACCCAACCATTCCTGAATTGAAGAAAATGGAAAAAGAAGTTAAAAAACCTGCATATCCTGAATTACCCATCCAGAAACCCCTGTGGAAGACATAAAGAACAAAAGATTCAAAAATGTAACAGAGGAGCAAGTAAAAAATTATCACGACTCTCATCAGTCATCCTCAACAAAGAAAAACACAGTGTGGGGAATGTAAATTTTTCAAGGTAATAATTTACATCTTTTGAAAAGCAGATTGGATAAATAAATAAATAAATATTGCGTGAGTGAATGAATGAAAATAAATAAATAAATAATGAGTGACTGAATGAATGGAAATAAATAAATAATGAGTGACTGAATGAATGGAAATAAATAAACGAATAGATTATACACCAAAAAAAATCAAATCTTACTTTGAAAAATTAGAAATAATAGAAATCATTAAGGTTAAGAAATTCTAAGGTTTTTTTCCTCACTTGTTAGATTGGAACATGGAAACATATGGGGAATACCTAGACACACATATAGTGTCAGCTTGGAGAAATCTTGATGAAATTTTATTGTGAAGCGGTTCCTCAAAAGAAAGCAGGTGGAAATGCCTCCACTGATGTATATCATAAAAATTCTCTAATTAATATAAGAGGAGCTATAAACCGCCATCTTCAAGATATCAATAGAAATATTGATATAGTGAGGGACAAAGAATTTAAAATGGCTAATCGAGCACTTGATGGTTTGTTGAAAGAAAGAATGAGGTCCGGAACTTCCCTCCCCACAAATCACAAAGAAATCATAGAACCAGCTGACCTTCAAAAATTTTTCACTTACTTGAAAAAGGGCTCCTCTTCTCCAGTCATTCTGAGACACGCTGTTTGGTTCCTAACATCAATTCATTTCTTGTAAAGGGGGCTGGAATTGCACCACCAACTCAACTTAAAGTTTTTTGAATTTAAAAATGATGAAAATGGCGAATACATAACTTTATCACACGACACACAGCAGAAAAATTTCCAAGGTGGAATCAGAAGTGCAGAAGCACCATCCGACAAGAGGATGTATGCTGATGATACAGAATGTTGTCCGGTTAAAATGTTAAAACTATTATTAGAAAAGACCCCTCTAATGCCACATCACTGTTCAACCAGTATGATAAAGCTGCCCTGGCCATTTCAGAAAGAGCTGTTTGGTTCACATCCAAGCCATTATCCAAACGCACCTTTCAGAATTTTTTACCCGAAATTTGCTAAAATGCTGGTGTTGAAAAGAGGTACACGCCACACTGCATCTGCGCCACAACTATTCAACATCTTAATGACTCGGGATGGGAAGCACGTCATATTATGTTTTTATCAGGCCACAGAAATCCACTGCAAAGATGTGCTTAATTTCTCAAATAACTGACATGCTGAACTAGCCCCCATAGGTAAACATTTGTCGAAGTAATACTGATTGTTCCACACAAAACCCAAGAAGTGATAATCTAAGGGGTGAATTGGAATGTTTCTGTACCCATCTTCAATATCTAGCTTGGCCATTAGTGCTCCTACCCCAAATTTCTTAATTAGCTGGATCACATTTTCAATAGATTCATACTGGACAACTGCCTTATCTCGAGGAATGTGTTCATTAACTGAGTTACCTTCTGGAAACGATAGATCATGGATTATTCTAAATTCTCGCTGTGACTTTTTTGAACAAGCCCCAATGGAGAGCAGATAAAGTTATCAAAGGGTTTAGAAGTATAAGGACCAGAAATGCGATGGAGACCTAATTCTTTGTCTAACTTTTTTCTGACCACCATCGGACTTTTTCTTACCGATGAATGATTTTTCTTAGCAGAATTAGACTGAAATTCAGAGCACCCAAGCCTAAATCCAAATTTGAAACCATCAACCAGAAATGTTACCAAACTTTTGTCATAACCTTGCAATTCCTGAAGCAAAACATCATGCTTTATTGTTGTTGGAACTGAAAATCTTGGAGTTTGCCTTGTTTCTATCTGACTTGTCCCGGTTGCAGTTGATTTTGGGGTGCTGGCCATTGCATAGCTGGCACATGTGCTTGAAATTGCATGGTGAGTTTTTGCACTTTTTACCATTGTTGTAGCTAAAGCAAAAAAGTCGTGGTGATCTTGCACTATACTGGGTGTATGACGAGGGACGAAAGGAATGAGTGAGAGTGGAAGCTTTGACCATGTACTCTGTGATGGGGACTTGCCAAGGTACCTTATGTGACTGACGCAGCTTACGGAAGTTCTCGTCGTAATATCTCCAGGCATTGTCACCATTGGAGCTCCCGATTTCCCTAACTGTGAAGCAGTATTTTAGCAGATTGGCAGATTCTTGGGGCAACTTTTCTGTGTATATGGACATGAATATTAGAAAGGCTGAAGTCCATTGATGTAAAGACATAATTGACTGTTTGAAGGGCTGAGAATTAAATTGAATTGAATTAGTCTCTATTTTGATCGATAAATCTTCTTGTTTGAAATTTGGTAGCAAACATTTAAGATCAATGAATTGATCATTCCAAATTTTGTTTTTGACACGAACCGGAACAGTTGACCCAAGAGGTATGCCATCTGCAACTGTGAATGGGACAAGATGAGGAGAGTAAGTGTTAGAACCTATATCTGCCACCGACTCACCTGAAAATAGCTGTTGAAGGTTGTTGAGTAGATTAGCATTATTCAAATCAATAGAACTATCTATTGCTACTCGATGAAGCCTGCAGTTGTGTATCAGCAATAGGGGGGTTGTTTGTAGACGGCATTGCTTGCTGTTGTTGCCTGAGGATGGCTGCTGCCAAATGGTCATAGTCGATGAGTGGGTTGCTGGCACTGCTTACTGGTTGTGTGGTTGGATTCAAATCTGTATTGATTTGGCTGACAGGTTGTATGGACATACTCGGATCTGCAATGGTCTGACTACTGGCAATTGTCGAAGCATGACGAGAGGATCTCTTTGATGTCTTTGCTGGTGGAGTGGGTTTAGGAGCTGAGGATTTTCTTTTCTTTGGTGGCATTATGTTCTACAATAAGTGAATAGATGGTGTATTGACAAGACAATAAGCAACCCAGAATTTTATTATACATAGAGTGCAAGGTGCAAGAAGCCCAACTCTATATCTCATAATTAATCTGTTCTTGCCAATTTTTAACCAGCCATTGTCAGTAATATTTAACACGAAAATTATAAGTCATACAAGAAAGACATGGCAGGCAATATTGGCTCAATAATTATATTTGTCATACTTCCTGACTCCCCAAAACAACCCGGAAGGCTAATTTATGTATAAACCTGTTGCCATACAAGGTAAGATCATAATTCCAGATCAAGCACATATGCAAGATCATAAAATTCTTCAGGCAACCATATTAAATAAATAAACAGACTTCCCGACTCCCAGCACAGAGACAAGGACTCAAGAAGTTTAAATAAATTAACTCGCTGCCGCACAAAATATGATCATAATTCAAGATCAAGCACAGATGCAAGATCATCAACATTCTATAGGCAACTATTTTAAATAAATAAACAGACTTCCCGACATGTTCTAAGGAGTCTTGCCTCACACTGTGCAACATGTAAAATTAATGATGCTCAGACAACATGACTTGATTGACCCATGTAAATAACATACATGGCATGACTTAATGTGCCATAATTATACACTAATTGTCAATGGGCCATTATAAATGCATTTCCATACTTAATAATTTGAAATAAACTAACCCAGTTGGCATCTAATATTGATACAATAATACTTATCTAGGAGAATGCACAATAACCGCATTCCTTATGCTTCTCCAATATTTTTTCATTGGCGAGGGGGGATCCCCGGGCTTCAGGCTTCTCAGCGGAGGGTTGGCGTAGTGCACGCCATCTCTGCTTAAGTGGGACATATCTAACCAAAATCCCCTGTGTCTCCAGTAGAAGATGTTGCTCAATGTCTGTGTTTTTTTGTGTTAGGAGATCATTAACTTCCGTCACACTCTCGTTGTATCCCGGGGGATTCGCAGAAGGATCCCTTCGCAGAAGCTGACCGATGATCACCACTCTTGTCCCGAGGCCGTATATCAGGTACTCGGCGAAGGAAACAATGTTGGTTACAATTTGCTTATTTGGTATAAAACCAATGTCATTGCCACCTATTTGTATAAAAAACATATGAGGAGTCTCTGTAACGTCCCTTATCATTCGATGCAGGTCGTATGTTCGTAAACCTCCTTTGGCACAAACCGAGATATTATACTGGTCATTGTCTAGATTTAGGTTTTGCAAATTCGGGTTAACGGTCATAAATTCTGCCAGCCTTCTGATGTATGAGTGTCCGAGGAGACAGACGTGTGTTGTTGTTGATTCGGGATCCACCCCTGCCATGTTAGTTGAAGATATCAGTAGACTTACTTTCTTATTTCACTGCATGCGTTAATTTTGCACCTCGTATTGAAAAAATTTAATTAGAGCGGCAAAGGTTTTAGATTTCGAGAGTTCGATCCCGATCAAAATGAACTTGAAGATAATACAAACAATACCCAGAAATCGGAAGATTTGAAAAATTAAATAGCTAATTAGCGAAGAAAGTTTGTATATAAAACATTTTATGGAACATAAAATTTTATTTCTAATAAGATAGCCTAACTGAAACATGCATGCTTCGATTGAATGATTTTGTTTAGTCAGGCAAGCTTTTTGGAAAGCTATTACTTGTTTAACTTTTACCACAAGAGGGCTTCGCAGATTTGTTAACCCGTGCATAGGGTCATGTTTTGCCATCGAATGAATTAAGTAAGAAATGATTTAGTGCTTTTATAAAAACTAAAAAAGGAGTTTTAGCGGTAAACTTTGTAATTTCCGATAAGATGTCGGACCTTAATTAGAATTTTATTAAAATATCAATAATCTAATATTAAAAAAATAATAATAATAAAAATAATATGAATAATCTATTAATTTTTGAAAGCATATATATAACTATCAATGCGTGCAATTGAATGTATTTCACCTTTAGTGAGCCTCCGTTGATGAATAATTACCAATGTCAATGACTGTCCTATGTTAATGAGGTTACCTGTTGTTTGTTCACTATTTTAAGCCACGTCGACAGGGAATGACAGACTAACAGAGAAAGAGAGCTATTTCCAACCATTACATGTCTTCAACAAGTTATATCTCATTTTATTTTTCCCTAGTGTATAAATTAATGTTTAAAAAACAAGATTGAAAAAATAAATACATAGGTTAATTTGTTTTTCAACATTGACCTTTAGACAATAACATTTATAGATATTAAATACAACTGTTGAAGAGTAACAGTATTGAACCTGAACGAATATGTTTGATCTAGTGTGTAAATGAATGTTTTAAACACAAGAATAGATAAATAAATACAAAGGTTAATGTGTTTTAACATGTACTTTAATATACCAATAACATTTATCGATAGTAAGTACACCTGCTGACGAGTAATAGTATTGTGTTTACCTGAACAAATATGTAAGGTATTGTGTCAAGTACAAAAACAAATGGAGAACACATCTTCTTGTAAACCAATTTTTCGAATTTTACAAACTCTTTACTTTTGAATATTCATAACAACGAAACGCTGCATTCCTAACTGTGTGTCAATGCTCAGGGGATTTCCAACGGAAAAATCCGGTTATTAAAATGGTGAAAATGGCGGGCGGGCGGCTGCCAAAAGGGTACCCTCATTGTACGGATAACTCCTCCTACAGTTTTCAAGATAGGAAGTTGTTCTTTTGCAGATCTATTGTACATATATCAGAGGTGTGCATATTGCTAGGATTTTAATTTCTGATAATTTATGAAAAGATACCAGCTTTTGAACTTAATCATTTTTTGGCAAAATATTGCATATAGGGTACCCTCATTGTACGGATAACTCCTCCTACAGTTTTCAAGATAGGAAGTTGTTGTTTCGCAGATCAATTGTACATATATCAGAGGTGTGCATATTGTTAGGATTTTGATTTCTGATAATTTATGAAAAAATACTAGCCTTTAAACTTAGTCATTTTTGGCAAAATGTTGCATATAGGGTACTCCATTTCACTGGATACGGGTTGAAATGGATTAAAGATACAGTTCACATAAAAGAAAACCCGGTTTGATGACACAATGACAGCTTTTCACTTGTTCTTTTGGTTAAAATGATGTTTTCTCTCTTGAAATATAATTTTCAAACTATGAGTCATTACTATGTTAAAAAAATTTAATCATCTCATACCTATTAACTTGTTTCACAAAAATTATCTTATTATTATGGCATTATTCCTTTTTCACAACACTTCTCAGCCTCAGCCGTTTTGGATTTTACCATTCCTTTTTTATGTAAAACAAGCTGTAGATAGTTATTTAAATATTGATTATTAGATTAAATGACAAAGTGGTTGTATTTTCAGCTGATAAACTTATTTTAAAAGAAACATGTTTTATGGAAACAATACCAAAAAAGGAGTGTAATAAAGTTTGGACTATTTATTTTTTTGTTTATTTTTTGCGTTATTTGATGAATAACTCCTTTATATTATTTTCAATTATTTAAGATTTTATCTTATGCCGAGAGTTTTTTTTTTGTATACTAGTATTTGGGTTTTTTTTTCTAAACTTGTTTAAGTATACTAATTATCTAAGGTCTTTTTTGTGCTAGGAACGAGGAGTCTACGTTAATCAGAGTAACAATATGGCCAGACTTCCGTAAATCCTCATGCAATGTTTGTTTCTGTACACTGTCCATCTAATTGGAATTGGAGTCTGGACTCGATACTCTTCCTGATTTAGAGCGTGTTTCACACGAATTGGAAGAACTTCATCACTTTTTTTTCCATTTACCGTTTACACCCCGCGAATGACGCTTTACAATACTGGGGATCTATTCACAAAAAATCATACGTCTACGATTACACCTTAAACTTACGACAAACGTACGTTTACGTTTATGGTGCTATTCACAAAAGCTGTCGTAAGATAACAACGTTGTCGTACGTCTGTCACAGTCGTAAGTGCGTCAAAGTTCTTAGTTACCGACAATGCTCATGCGCAGTGGGCATTGTGGTAAAAAAGACGTCAGGCTGTATTTTCGCTCATTTACATTCGCGGAACTTTTATAGCGCCTTTGAGCACAGACGTATATAACGAAGTCACTTCTTTTCTTCCCATACGCCTATTTTAATGTATGTATGTTTACAATTATCGACAGAAAGAAAATCTACATGTGCCTGACGTTAAAAATATTTCTTGTTTATTTTATTATAATAAAATATTTCCCTGTTTTATAATTATGTTATTATATTCCTGGGAATAATTTTGTTGTGAAAGGAAAAATTTTTAACGTCAGACGCATGTGAGAAAATCTTAGTTCTGTATGAAATTTAAGTCATGTTTTAACTTTCAAAAAATCTACTGCAGAAATTGTAATAAAACGTGGCATTTTTAAAATACTGTCAAAAACACTTTGAGTTTATCGCTACATGTACATTTTAAATATGCCAGTTTATTTTGTCTGTTTCGGCGATAATAAAGTTACTGAGTGTTATTACCCAGGTTGGCGTGTCCATTGATAATTTTCCTTTCGCTATTGTGAATTTTTTAAAGGTCGTCTGAAGAATAAATGTAATATTTCTTTCATATTTTTTCTGTAGAAAAGTGAATAAGAAGTTATTTAGTTCATGACTATCATTAGATTTGAATTAAAAATATGACCTAACATGATGCATTTTTGTGCATAATTTAATAACTCTTGAGATCACGCTTCATTGTATTAATATTTGGCGGTTGAATATTTGGATCTTGTCGTGAGCTGAAGCTCACAATAGGAAAACCAACTTGCAAAGGTATAAATATTTCGGTCTTTTTAATAAGTTTAAAAGTTGTTTAAAAAAAAAGGTTTGACACAAATTTCTTAAAGGCTGGGTCTACCTTAAATAATTAAATTTTTTAGGGGGACCAGAGGCCCCCCCCCTCCCCCCCCCCCCCCCCCCCCGATCCATGCATGATATGTAGTACGCTGATTGCATTACATACTGATATCTAATTAGTGTGTATGCATATGACTAGTGTTTAATTGATTTAATGCATTTGTAGGAATAAAAATAAGCCTATAGTATCAAATCATAATCGTAGTTTTAAGTAATACTGATTCGATATACCCGGTGCAACGACGAAAAGTGACCCTGTAGAATACTGACACGGGGGTCAAATTTCTACGGAGAAAACTGATCCAGGGTCAGTATTCTATGACAAGTAGCGTCCTTTTTCTACAGTAGAAAACCATTCCAGACCTGTAGATCTACAACCCCCGCATGTTGAAAACTGTCCCTATCAAATTCTGACCTCGCTTAAAAACATCATCAAAAAGTTTCTACTTGAGAAAAAAATAATTGTAGAGACCAGTTAGTGTATTCCAACAAACACGAAAGGTCGCACACTGGTTTGCTTTGTTCAAATTCTTATATCGAATTTTCCCCGATAGGAGAAAACTTGTTTCCTTAATATACAAACAACACGTGCAAGAAACTTAATTCTAGTCAAAAGGTAAAGATTAACGCATCGCTGAAACAAGTTATTGGAGGATGCAATTTTGCAGTGATTCACAAATGACATTATATTATGCTACTGTAAACGTATTATATTTGGCGTGTACGATATTTGGCGGAAATTAGTTTATGAACAAGTCGGTGTAGATTTTGAATTAGCGTATTCCTGAATGTGGCTATTATTTTACATATATTTATGAGATTTAGCGATGTACTTGATTTAGCGGAAGCCGCATTCCGCCAAAAACGCTAAATAGAATACACAGCCAAATGTAATACGTTTACAGTATTTACATGTACTATTTCACATAATAAAATATTGTTTAAATTATTAAACATTATACATGTATGTATTAGACCGAATGCTTTTTTACCTGACAGATCATACATTTTGCCTCAAATAAACTGTAAAGGACTTCCCTTCCGGACTTCCTGTATGCAACATGTTGACGATGACTTAATTTTTTACTTATCGGCAAACGTATCTCAATAGATGATATACTTTATTAACACTCAGTTAAGAGTTCACTTTTTCAAGAATATTAATAAAATAACCGCTGTTTCTTTTCTTCTAGATATTCTAGATTGAGTATAAATGCCTGGAACACTTACATGTTTGTGCTAAATCAAAGGAGAGTTTAATGTTAAGTCAGAATATGCCGATATTAATTGCTACATTCAGATGTCGTTTATACATGTAAGTACCGTGATTGTATTCATTAGGAGTCAATGTCAATGCTACATGTAAAGCCCTTTTTAGTGTCATTGTTACTTTGCGATTTGCTATCACTGTTATATACCGAAGTTTGCAAGTACATTTTTATTTTGATTACGATAGTGATCGATTTCAAACTCACACAGAATCATCTGTAAAGTATTTTGTTTCTTTTGTTCAATTCTAAATTCGAAGTTTTGGAATTGGTGACGTTTATATTGACTGATTATTATATTAAATCAAGAATTGTATTTGTCTAACATATATTCTTCTTAGTAAACCTGTTGTAACAAAAAAAATAATTGTTCTTAGAAAAATCAAAATGGGATGATGCATGCAATCGTGGATTTAAGGAGTGGAAGAATTCAAACTTTTTAAATTCACTCATCAAATTGACCGATAATAGGCCTAGAGCCCCCCCCCCCTTTGGCAAATATAATTATCCCTCGGATCCAGCCTCCTCAACCAATTTTTCCTTTCTGTCTTTTTTTTCTGCATACAATAAGGGCGTCTTTTTTATTCATTCAGATTGATATTATACCTTTTCAGTCATGGTTTGACAATGTAAACATATGTCATTCCTCCCCCCCCCCCCAACTTCCCTAACCTTTTAATTTTTTTCTCCTAGATTTGCGCCTGTTTTAACTATCTATTTTTCTAATGTACGTCTTTTTCTTCTGTTGCCTTGATTTAATGTGAGGGAAACATTTTTTAATCAATGTACTTTAATTAACCTAACGTGACTATATCTTTCATTTTTCATTTGAAAAATTAAATAACAGACTAAGATAACGATGCAGATAAGCAATAACAGGTGATCGGAAAAGCGTACTCAAGCTGGTTTTTCGAACAATTTAGTATCAAACAAGCAACCCCCCCCCCCCCCCCGGCCCAGCACCAGCACCACCCCTGCATCCACCCTAAAGACAATATAAATATAAAGTCGATATTCTACACGATCATTTTTCTACAACTCTTACGGAGAATAATGACCCACAGGCCATAATTCCTATGATGTAATCAAAGTATTCTACAACGAAGTGGGTCATTTTTCTACGTAGAAATATGACCCCCGGTCAATATTCTATGGGGGTCACTTTTCGTCGTTACACCGGCATTGCTGTCGCGTAACATATATCTTTTCCAATGTGTAAGGTTTTTAATGGTGATTTTGGATTATATACTTAAATGATTATAATTGAGCTTCAAATAAGATTAAGAAATATAAACTTCAACCACCATTAACATATTTTGCAATACGGGATACAAAAGGATCTCCGGCATTATTTTTTCATGGCAAACCACAGCGCGTTATCAAATAGGAGTTTCTTCTCTTAATTTTGCTTATGACAAAAAGAAGGTAGAACTGCCATAACTCAACTATAAACATATCAATTATAGACTTACGTCAACCCAATAGTAGACGTAAACTTACGACTGTTTTTTTTGACGTAACGTCACACGTACGACATTTTTTGAATAGCCCAAATCCTCCGAAAAAATCGTACGTCAAACTTACGTCTAAGATTAAACGTACGATTTTTTGTGAATAGATCCCCTGATCACTGTGATAGCCATTGGACGAGTCCTGAGCAATAGGGCTAACTACAAACTCCAGATTGATAACAAAGTCAATCATTTTTAAGATCTGATCATTTACCAACCCCTTACATGAATATTGCAGAATATGTCATCATATCAACGTTTAGTTTTTACCGATTCAATTATTTTATTACCTTACTTCATGATGATACCAAGATAGATATGTGCTGCGGTCGTTATCATTCATTGTGTCACCGTGGACGATAACTAAAATGAATTCGTGTTCAAATTTTTCCACAGGGACAATTTGATGACATCGAAAACGGGTCCGTTGCTTTACTGGTTTTAAACATCGGTGTGTCGTGCACATAATGAAAGGTTGTCGTTATATGTGTATTCTAAATCAAACAAACTTACTTAGGTACATATTTCTTTTTTTATTAGGGCCAGCTTTGTAAACATATTATTAAAATCAGTCTGTTCGTCCAAGAAGTATTTGCCTTTTGAATTGTATCTGAAATTACACAGATGAATTTGCAACAACTAAAAAATCCCCCATATTGTAAAAACCCTAAAAAACAATTAAAAAAGGAAGTTATAAAGTAAGTAATTACTTACCAGAAGCAGCCTTGCTCGAGGTGCTAAACTATTCAGGTGGTCCAAGCCGACCTCTATACCTTCTCTAATGATCTTAAAGGAATCAAAGACGTAAATTGACAAAGAAACCTGTCGCCCCTTATCATTGAATACCAATGAATCGAAATGGTAAATGTACTTGAAGATAAATTCGTCTCCTAAAAATTGCATATAATTAACTTCGCTCCCCCTTCTTGTTTTTGTTGCGTTTTCAGCAAACCATATTGATGGTTAACTGGTATCATTCCTTGCCGATCGTCATCTTCAAATTCTCTGAAGTAAGGAAGTTATTATTTACCTACCAATGTGGAGATGCCTAACCTTTCAGGTGCTTTATGTTTTCTCTAATGATCCAAAATGCATCAAAGACTTCAATTGGTAGGAAAACTTCCCTTATGATGGTTTCTTTGTAAAAAATAGAAAAATAAATGTTAGTTATTTGCAATGCGCGTTTAGGTAATAACACTGTGCCGGATAATTATGCCAGTGCCAAGGTGGCATTTTTGCACCCGCTTAAGATGCAGTTTCGGAAAAATCCATGTATACCAAATGATAGACTATTGTCTAGAGAGTATATAACCACTTTTGTTTTTAGTGTGTTTCACCTGACAGGTGAGATATTTACCTTTAAAAATTAATATCCCATCGGAAAATGATAATTCCCGTAGGAGAATTGACTCTCCTACAGGAAATATTGACAATCCTATAGGATTTTTTAAAAGTCCTGTAGGAATTATATTTCCTATAGGAGAATGGTAATTCCTGTAGGAATTTGATTCAAACATGTAGTTTTCCTATAGGATATTAAGTTTTCCTATCGGATTTTATCAAATCCTATCGGAATTGAAATTCCTATAGGAAGTTCTTGTATTCCGATAGGAAATTCCAAATTACCTATCGGAATATTGATTTTCCTATGGGAAAAATTATTTTCCTATAGGAATTTATTTTTGAAAGGTAAATATCTCACCTGACAGGTGAGATACACTAATAACAAAAGTGGTTGTTAACTCTTTAAGCAATGGTCTATCATATGGCATATTTGAATTTTTCGATATATGCAGCTTAAGCGGGTGCAAAAATGCCACCTTGGCACTGGCATAATTATCCGGCACAGTGTTTAATACTCGACGATGTATTGGTTGATATATATTTGGTATATATTTATTTTTGTCCGTGTCTTTGATTTCAATATTATCATTACATTCTATATTGCCATATATATATTATATATTTCTTTCTTCAGTGTTTTTGATATGTCATGTACTATAAAGAAGAAACCTTGCAGCTTTAAAATGACACTCCCTGTAGATGTTAATTAATGTTAATAATAAGCTTTATGATGCATTTAACCAAAATTTGGAAAAAACTGACTTTCATCAAAATACATGATTACGCCATTTTACTAATTTTAAAGGTGGCAGTAAACCTTTTCTCTAAAATATGACAGTTGCACTGAAAACTGCCTATCCTGGTAACTCCCATTATCTTTCAATACAAACTGTAGCACATCCTTATCTGCTTTAGAAAAAAAATTCTCAAACGATAGCTTTGAAGACGACATGACACCAATTCGTGGAAGTAGGTTGCATAATTCAGTTTACAATATTCTTTTGTACTATAGTGCCGTGCTAAAAAATAAAACAATTAAAATAAATGCAGCTTAACCAATAAAACTTTTAACTGCACAATCATTCAGAGTATCAATTAGGAATTCCTTTTCCATGAAAGTCTGGTATAAAACAAGCTTTATACGCTAATTCTATAGCATAATCTTGAAGGAAAAAAAAATCCTGCTTTGAGCTGGTTGACTATATTACGTATAACACTTGATCCGAAATTCAATCAACTTTCAGTAAATTGAAATCTTGACCTAATTTTAATATATTACGTATAAAAGTTTCACCGTGCTAAGAAAAATAAATCAAATAAAGATAAATTCAGCTTGTGTGATGAGTCGAGAAAATGAATGTATTTGTCAGTAATTAGTTACATAAATTATCCTTCACTGTATAAACGAAAAAAAAGACCAGATCTAGCAGGCAAGATTCATTGGATAAACGATTGAAAAGTAAGTCGCATTTCATTTTGTTATCTAACAAGATTGAACATACAGTTCTAAACATTTAACAAAGATGTCTCCTTTCAAGACTTGTAAATAGTTCGACAATATATATATTTCCTTATTCAGAGCATCCATTTGTTTTTTAGGTCCCTTATTTGTTTTTCTAAGGTTTCATTGGCATCTTGGTTTGATAGAAGCTATGTGGTCAGTCGCTTTTTTTCGTTTTTCATATGATATAAAATGATATTGGTAGGTCCGAGATCTACATTACAAAATTCATCATCGTTCCTCTGCGTAAAAGAATGACTGAAAAAAAGAAGTTCATAAAATCAAAATATGCGGTAAAAACAACAACGATTGTTTAAATAAAAGCGGGAAATATTATAAGATTAAAATATTTCTTAGGGGGAAATGTTAGATCGCGATGAGACGGTAGAAGGAGATCTGGGAATTTTTTAAAAATGATTTCATGCCGAAACAGAGAAAGTTTGTTCGTATCATCATGTATAAGAGAGACAAAAGATTGGAGTTTATAATTAATTCAAAACTTAAGAAAGCTATACTTAATTATTATCGAAAATGAAGTTGACAGTTGTCCTCTGGAAAGTTAACAATAATCTTTATTTGTGTGCAATCTTCTTCAATCCTCGTCATCAAGCTCCTTACAGTTTTGAACTGTTCTTTAAAGTCTGGGAGCGCTTTTTCTGGCGTACGCATTCTCTTTTTTAGTTGTTCAGTCTTCTCAGGGTTTTTCTCCTGTTTATGAAAACCATACAGGGTGTCAGATACCACATTAGAATTTAATATACATCTTACAAACTGATGATTAGCAGTTTTGTTTTAAGAACTTATGTTTACCCTTTTGTAAAAAAAAACATAAGCATATGAGCAAATAAAGTGATTATACATTAAATGTTAAATAATGAACATAGATTGTTATTATTACTTAAAAAAGTTTTGCAATTATTCATCACCTCAGATTAGTCAGAATGGAGTCTTCCACGTGACTAAATCTGCCTTCGTCAAAACTTGGTGATTTTACTGTTGGCCGGTTCGAATCGAGTGCCGGCGAGTAACTGGCAACTGGCGTAAAGGTACTCTGGCTCTTATGAAAATGTAATGACTAAAGATTATTTTTTTTGAAGTTATTAAATATACATATAACACATTCTGGTACATTACGTTACACAAGAATCCAATCTACCTTTTTAATGACTCATTTTCTTTGCCAATTGTACTTAATGTCGAATGGTAGTTTGGAGAGGGAAGGGGTGGAATATAACTTCAATAAAAGAGTGAGAGAAAATGTTTAAAAAAATACATAAAGCACTTACGTTTTTTTTCTTTCATATTTTTTAATTTTTTATTATTATTATTATTATCATGTTATTAATTTTAAGAACAGATGTCATCATACTTCGTTATTTATTAGGACTAAAATAATATTAAATCAAGCCAAAGAACGATAACGCTTACAAAATCTGTTAAACTCACATCTTTGGCAAGCCTTCCATTTCCAACTTCTCCCCCATCTTCAACGACATTTCTTCAAACTTCTTCGAACGAGTTTGCTGAGTTTGTGGCGTCACTGTCAGTATGAAAATTCAGAAATAGAGAAAATGAACAAAGGAATTACATCTAACCATGTTTTATATTACTTTCGTACAAAATGTTAGGCATTTAAATAATAATGCATAAAATAGTCTTTATATTTTTAATAATGAAATTAACGAATCCTTGCCTACTCAGTTTATAACTTGTGAAATACCCTTTACTTTGTTATGTTTCAGTCACTAATCACAACCAATTTAGGAGTTTTAAAATTGTGAAAAAAATTGTATTCTTAAACTCTTAAGCTTAACAATTAATGTACTTGTAAAAATGAAACAAGTTAAGAAAAAATTAAGTAATTATAAAAAAAAGGAATATTTTTACTTACAGAAAGTCAAGGAATTTTTCTGCCATGATCAGATTTCTTGTCAATGATAATTTCTGTTTGCAAACACCCCATTTATACATACTTTCGGGTGGACGTTGTTGGTGATGATTGGGTGTTTAGAGTTTCGTAACACTAATTGATGGACTGAGTAATGACCGAGAAGTGTCCACATTGATCAGATTCATCATCTGCACCCCTTTTAAGTCACGTTTGAAAATACCGCCCGGTTGTCCAATACCTGCGCAAAGGACCCGACCTGAACTATTTCCTGGTCGATATAGGTCAGGGTGTATGCACTTGTGGTGTGCCGCATGCTCAATTATTAAACACCGCTTTTATACACGTGACCAAATAATTAACTCGGTTGATGATGTCAGCCTTACTGAATAATTTTACACAGAAACATTAGATATATGCATTATAAATGTAGTTATAAAACAAAATCAGTCATTGTATTTCTGCTGTATATTATAAATTCCTACTTACAAGTAGTTTGTTAAGAAAATAAAATATGACACAAGTACTTTAAACCGGTATACAATACGTATATACACAAGTACAATATATGTTGTGTTAGCCCACATCATATGCTCATTATTGGTGGGGTTTTTCATGTCAAGGGAAATGAAAGTTAGTGCTGAATTAAAAGTGGTTTTTTTTAAATTTTAACATATGTACATAAATATTGCAATACCTACTACGGCCTTATAATAATTCTCGTGATTGCATGTTCATACTTCACTTGAAGTGTACAATGAAATATGCTTAATTCGATAAAAATCGTTATTTTAAACGAATCAACCATATACACTCTGTACCATCAATAAGGTATTCCGAATTAATTATTGCGGGTTCTGATAACGCATTCATCCTGATCAAAGGGGGTTTTAAAGACCGATCTACCGTGAAACCACACATTTATTAGAAGGTGTTCTAATTTGAACGTTTTGTATTACATCCTCTTATCTAATATACTAGCCTCTTTTTTAAGTAATGTAGAGAAAACTTTAACCTCAATTTGCCCTGTACGTGTTAAAGAAGGAAAAATTAACTATTTGGGCTGACCTTATTGTGTTGATTTTATTGTTGTGTCAGCTTTAGAATGGCCACTCTCTCTTGGGCGCTCCTAGCCAAAGTCTGACATTGATATAAACAATAGTGACTTTTGATATTTCCATTTAAACATTGAAAAAAGTTTACGAAAGATTAATGTAAATTAATTTGACTTTTGAGCATAAATCAGTCGACAGTATAGCAATAGAGGATGCTATAAATTTGTTTGTATTATCCGGGCCGAGTCGTCTACTTTGTTATTCCCTTCCCCCCCCCCCCACTTCTGCCCTCGATTTTGTTGAGCGACAGAGATAGTAGAGAGTTCAAAACTCTTTTACAAACTTCATACTTTTTAAGTGAAACACATAACTATTAACAGTTGGATTATTTTATTAAAAAACTTTAGAGAGGTGCACTACATTAAAGTTTAACACATCAAATGGTTTTATGATGTAAAAAGAATCATATTTATTATATTAACACTAGACATAATGAAGTCCTGGTATACTTATGTGTCTATTTTTTATAAGTATGGACAAGGATATGTATACTGTAAAATGTATTCGGCGCGAAATTGAAATAAAGGTTAAAAATGGGTAACCGACTCATCCGAAATAGTGGCATGATCATTATACCCCCGCAAACATAGTTTAGGGAGGTATATTGGTTTCACCCTGTCCGTCTGTCTGTAGACGCAACCTTGTCCCCCTATAGAATTTTTTATTACTGCATGGAACAGTTTAAAAATTTGTACATATGTTGAACACCATCTGAAGATGTGAACCTGCAATTTTTTTTTAAGATCGGACAAGATTTAATGATTTTAAGACAGTTTTCATTTTCCCTATTCTATATATTGTACACTAATGTTGAAAAGTAAGGGAGGTAATCCTTACAGATTTTATTAATTGATTAATAGTATAAAACACTCTAAAATATATTTATATAAATACATCCAGATGGAGTTTTTTTGTCTTTATGTCTTAATTAATGATTTTTAAAATTTTTTTTTAAGTATTCTATCAACTGACAATGCAAAATTTCTGTTTGTCAATGATAAATTCTTAGGAGCTAATAAGAACATCAAAGACAATTTAAGTGTGGCTGAATTCATTTGTCCCAAGGGAGCCATTATCTGAGCCATGGTTCAGATGGAGCGTGTGTTTAGGGGAAATTGATAATCTGTAAAATGGGTGATGGTTTTGGGGCTATTTAAAATCTGTTTTATGTAAACCAAAAGTTCTATCATTATAAGTAAATCATTATAAGGAAATAAATAATATCATTATTAATAAAGGATTATACTATTTTCAGAGGTTGTTTAAATTTATTTGTCAAGTTAATTGAAGAAATGATCCTATTGGGCATTAATTTAAATGAAATTCAAAATTACTGATATGATTGTAGTGTTTTGGCAACTTTAAAATTGTTTGTAATATTAAATTTTCTTTTTTACATATTTTTACATAGTATGGTAATTATGTAATGTTTTGGGAGTTTATTAAATTTAACAAGCTCATAAAAAAAAATCATAGTCCTATGGGATCAGTTTTCTGATATGGAGTTCCATTGTGCCATATGAGAAAGTGAGGAAATTTTGAAACAACTAATTGCATCTGTCAAGACTCTTATTAGAAAGATATTGAAAGTTTTATCAACAGAAGAACATTGCTTGGCTACCGGTATTTCCATTTACTGCAAAGGGAGGGGTTATTGTCGTTTTTCTTTAAATTAATTAAATTTAAAAAAAAATGTATCATCAGATAATGTATTACTATAATAGATATGTATTTATAGTAAAATTCTGACAATTTTGATTTTAATATTTTTCTTTGTTAACTAATTTTTTTTTTTTTTTACAATTCTAGAATTTTTTTTTTGTATGTGTTCCAAACCTTTATTATTCAATTCAATTATTTGTCCCATTTGAAATTAGCCTTGCGGGGGTATTAGTCCCATTAGGACAGTTCTAGTTAACTTTTAAAGCTGGTTCTATTATGCTGATTTAATTGTTGTTTCGCTCCCACCACAGTAGTAAGAGGTACAGAGAGCAGTCAGTCTACAGTCAGGAGGATGACGTCATGGGTTTTCCCCATAAAGGTCACGAGGTCAAGGGGGGAGTCTACAGTCAAGGGGTAGTCTACAGTCAGGGGGAGTCTACAGTCAGGGGGTAGTTCACAGTCAATGACGTCAAGGGGTAGTCTACAGTCAGGGGGTAGTTCACAGTCAATGACGTCAGGGGGTACAATAATGACGAAGAGCCACAGGGGTAGTTCAAAGTAGAGGTCATACGAGGTCAAGGTGGGACTCTACAGTCAGGGTAGTTCACAGTTAAGGACTCCAGGGTCACCTTAGTTCTCATAGCAACAGTTGAGCGATGATACCATAAATATCTATTGACAGGGTCACCTTAGTTCTCAGAGCAACAGTTGAAGGATGATACCATAAATATCAACTGTCAGGGTCACCTTAGTTCACATAGCAACAGTCAAGGGAGGGTTCTGAAAATTAATATCCTTTTTTTTTTTTTGCCTGCTATAAAAAGGTCAAATTTTGAGATTCTATGCACATACATCACTTGCAATCAAAAGATCCAATTCAACTGAGTAAGTAATATTTTATTATTTCTTTTACCACGAAATTATTAACACATTTGTGGATATTTTTAAGACATAAAAATTATCTCATTGTACAATAAAATATAAGATTCTGCATAATGAAAATACCTATAAAACATTCTGTTTTTTTGAACTCATAAAAAAGATGAAAAACAGCACGTATGAGAGATAGTTACATAAATAATAGTCACAGCAATGCATGGTCTTGACGATATTGTTAGGATCCATTCACAAATTGTTAGTGTACCACAAATCAAAAATAAAAACTAGAGCGTTGTAAACTTGACCCTTTTAGCCGAGGTACCGCAATCTACTTTAGACAACTTATCTTCATAAGTTTATGATAATTTTCATTTGCTCGCAATTTACTGTCACTCTGGCCAGGAGGGTTTTTAAGAGTTCGACTTGTTCTAGCAAAACATCCTGCTTGCTCTGTTCCTACATCCTCTTCTCCAATTTACACATCATGAATATAGCATCATAAATATAGATAAAGTTAAGACATTTTTAAGCAGACAAAAATACTTATCAAACTGAACATAAAAATGATCTACAACAAATTAAGAAAAAACAGTTGTTACACAAACTTTACTAAGTCAGTTATTATTTTGATCTTATCACAATCATCGCGAGCTCAGGATGGCATTGTTGGATTCACGGATACACACGGGCTTCAACTATAGCGTTGTAAACTTGACCCTTTTAGCCGAGGTACTGTTATCTACTTTGTCTTCTAAAAAGTTTATGATAATTTTCATTTGCTCGCAATCTACTGTCACTCTGGCCAGGAGGGTTTTTAAGACGTTGACTTGTTCTAGCAAGACATCCTGCTTGCTTTGTTCCTTCATCCTTTTTTCCAATTTGAGCATCTTGTCCGGATTTGTGCGCCTGTTAATGAAACAGAATCAACTTTAGTTACAGAATGTCAGATTACACATTAAATTTATTTATATCCCACATTTGGTGATAACTCTTTTGCGAGTTTTAATAACACACACCTTTTATAACATAGAATTTAGCAAAAGTAATTCAATCACATTTTTTCAGAACCGTTTTGTAAATGAATTTACATCGATGGCAATCAATAAGAATCAACTTCAGTTACAAAATGTCAGATTCTACATTAAATTTATTTATATCCCACATTTGGTGATAATTCTTTTGCGAGTTTAAATAACACACACCTTTTATAACATAGAATTTAGCAAAAGTAATTCAATCACATTTTTTCAGAACCGTTTTGTAAATGAATTTACATCGATGGCAATCAATAAGATGACAATTCAATATTGCTATGTAAATAATGTGTTTAAACATTCATCACCTTAAAGTAGTCAGGATAGAGTCTTCAGCCTGACTAATGGTACATGTCTCTGGCGCAAAGGCACTACAGTTTGAATCCAGGGCCGGCGAGTAGCTGGCAACTGGTGAAAAGGTGTCGCAGTTACCGTGACTCTCTGGTGTAGGACTTAGAGGTCTAAAGAGATCGAGAGAGAGCGTGAAAGACACTAACTTTTTATTATGGTTAAACTAAATTATCTAACTTATTTAAACATGCTTTTTTTAAGTTCAAATTTTTAAATTTTATTTCATAAAAAATAATTAGCTAATAGTTTAGAAATTAAACAATATGAAAATGTAATGACTAACGATCTTTTAAAAAATTTATTAAATACACATATAACACATTTTGGTACATTACGCGTTGCACAAGAATCCAATTTTTACCTTTTTAATGACTCATTTTTCGTGCCAATTGTACTCAATGTCGAATGGTAGTCTGGAGAGGGAGGGGGTGGAATACAACTTCAATTAAAGAGTGAGAACAAATGTGAAAATAAGATACATACACACTTACGGGTTTTTCTTTCATATTTTTAATTTTATTTTATTATCATTAAAAGGTGTAATGATACAAAATTGATTTGAAAATTTATAATGGTTTTAAAATCATTTCAATTCTAAAATAAATGTTTGTAAATTTTAAGTAGAATAGTTTCGGTTTGCATTCACTTGTTCTAAAAGCAGTTATTTTTACTTTTGGGGTATAACGTCAAAATGATTGGCTTAGGGAGTCAATAAAATTTACTATGGAATGTGTAGTAAAATAAAATGATCTGTTAATGTACGTTATAAATTTGTTTTTCACAGTTGTCAAATGACTAATTTTTTCTAAAAAAAATTGTAGGATTTTTAATGTGGGCGATTATGGCATCGGTTGCCGCATTCTTGGTATTACTCAAGAAATGGTTTCTCAAAAATGCTGCGGGGAAGAGCGATCAACAAATAACCAGCCAACACAGCAGCCCACTTAGAACCCGGCCTTCTCCCCAGGACAGCTGAGCGTGATACCACTGATGGTGATGCACACACCACCATCTTCCACCATCAGTGGTTCACCGTCTAGTACTAGTGTCGCCATTACGCCAGAGATTAACCGGGAGGAGGAGGAGGAAGAGGAAGAGCCAGTAGGGCACCGAACGAGACTGTCATGTGCCCGAAGACTAAACTGGTCTAAAACCAGTGTAGTTTAGTTTTAATTTTGATCAAGTGTTGTTAGATTAGATGAATTAGATATGCAAAGGAAAGTAACTATACAATATAAAGCAATATTCTTGGTCTAAATTTTAAACAATATTTTTTGTCAATAGTTACAAGTTGTTCTGTTGAACATTCTTCATTAATGGTAAACTGTCTTTGTTTTCAGAATTTTTTTTATGCTGCTACATTTTCATGTTTTCTGTTTTGCATTTAGAAGTTACTTCCCTTTGACTATCTTGTTAGCAAAATAAATATTAGTTTCTTTGGTAGTGTATTCATTGTGATATTGTAATATTTACATGCAAGTATATGGAGTTATCATTTATTAAAATTATGTGATTGTGCCAACCAGGATTATTTTGAGACAAATTTCGGTCAGTAACATTTTTTGTTGTATTTTTATTTTTATTTTTTTTCCACAAGAATCTGAATAACTGTTTATTTAAGAAGCTTTTGTTTTTAGTTTTGTTATCTATAAATGTCATAATGTGTAATACATAAAACTATGTATACAAAAATATTTAAAAAACTAATCTTGCTCGTTTACATATTTTTATTATTGTCTTACAGATTTTCATGTACTCATGGTGCTTCTCTTTTTTTAATATAATGGTGCTAACATTGAGATCATCAATGATGATGATGAAGGGAGTGAAGATGATTTTTTTTTATTTCCATTTTTGTATATGCTTGTATTTTTTTGTAAAACATAACATCTTTTTACCTGTTTATATGTTTTATACTTGTATATTTTTTTAAGAACTAAATATACTTTTCAATATCTGTCAGAGATTACTGTATATGATAGATGGACAAAATGTATGATGCATTCTTGTCCAGCAATAAATATATTGCTTCAAAAAAAGATTATTATATTATATAAAAAATACATGTATACAAGGACAATAAAACATGGTAAAATTTTATTATTTATGAATATATTATTTGTTTTATTGTTGTATGTTTCTAAAATTCGTTTAACGTGTATCATTAAGGAACCTTAATAACGATATTTTTATCATGATGACTTGAGTCTTAAAAAGCTATTACTATTAGACTACAACACATTAGGAATTTCAGTCGATAAAAATGGAAGAAAAATCGTGAAATTTGTGAAGGCAAACCAGTTCCAATGCCATTTTATAAATTAAATGCTGAATTAGTGGAAACTTAAGGCCATTTTTAAAACATTTCATAGACAGTTGGTCTGTTGAGCGCTCTATTCTATACCCTGTAACAACATGCAGATTTTGAATAAAAGTATTTAGTATATTGGTTGAAATATTTTCGGGGAGATGTCAATGGAAGGATTTGTACTGCACCTGTTTGTCAGTGAGGAAGAATTGATGGAACTAGACCGGGATATACGTCCCCTCTGGAAGGAGGGTGGAATGTAATGCGAAGTAGAAAGGTGTGAGGGATTGTTTTTCCAGAGTTATAAGGACTGCAGGAGTACCACCAAGAATGTGTCTCAGTATACAGATGTCCTGTTGAAGGGTGCCCGTATATCAGTGCTAGGACAGGTTATCCGTCATGGGAACATCAGACACAGGGGTACGGTGGAGCCTCTACCGGTTCTGGTGTCTAACACCAAGTACAGACCACCAGGAGACAGGTTAATGCCCCTCGCTCCGATGACACAGGCCAGAGACATCCACCGTAAAGAGGAAGCCAAGAAGAGAAGATTGCAGACAGACACTACTGCTGGGGAAATGCTAGAGGGGACCTCAGTAAGTAGTAAGGGGGACAGAGAGCAGTCACTCTGCAGTCAGGTGACGTCATGGGTTTTCCCCAGGGATGACGTCATGGTTTTCCCCAGAGGGTAGTCTACAGTCAGGGGGTAGTCTACAGTCAAGGACACTCTACAGTCAGGATGACGTCATGGGTTTTCCCCAGGGATGACGTCATGGGTTTTCCCCAGAAATGACGTCATGATACAGTCTCGGGGGAGTTTACAGGCAGAAATGTCACACAACGTCATGGGTTTTTTCCTTAAGGGTTACACGAGGTCAAGGTGGGATATATGAGATCACAGCCAAGGGTGAGTCTACAGTCAATAACGTCATGGGTTACATGTACCTTAGTTCAAAGAGTGAGTCTACAGTCACTGACCCCATGAGATAGTTGACACAGTCAAGGGTTTGGCGTTTACAGACACACCCAATATATTATGACGTTCTATATTTTAAATGATAATCACTACGTGACATTCTATATTATGGGTGTAACGGTTACACCCACAATATTAAATGATAACAACCACTGTAACTTCTATTATAGTATGGGCGTTAACGGTTACACCCCGAGCACGATTCAGTATAAAAGCCGCAAGCGTTTTTGAGAGAAATTATTAATTAACGAGTCCTAATGCTAGAAAACTTGACAAAAGGTATGTGAACATTTGTAGAATATTTATTATTGATACTGTAGGCAATACAAAAAGATACCCAATGAATATCAACAGACAACATAAGCTTCTTCGAATACATAAAAAGATTTTGTTTCATAATAAGTTGCAAGACTTTCTGTAGTATGGTATATAATGTACACATTTTCAATAAAATACAAAACAAACTTAGAGGGATAATTATTTTAAATTATACGTTTATTATTAACATTTTTATGCTATGTTGTATACAATGTACACAATGGTGCACAACACACACGATACGTAGTCCTTTTCAATAAAATACAAAAAAAACCCACCCAGAAGGATACTCAATTGAAAATCAAAATGTATAATTCTTTAAAAAATCTTTAACATAGTCAATGAGCATCGAAGTTTGTAATAAATCGACTCTCATAGAGTCAACCAACTCACTGAGAGCATTTAATTCCCCTTGAAGAGGAAAGGCACCGCCAGCTAAACGTTGTAAAAAACCCACATTAAATCCTCGAGACGTACTGCATTCTGGCGACTGAGGAGGGGGGTTCTTAATAGTTGTTGCAGCGGTTGTAAATCCCTGAGACGTACTGCATTCTGGCGACTGAGGAGGGGGGTTCTTAATAGTTGTTGCAGCGGTTGTAAATCCCTGAGACACACTGTATTCTGGCGACTGAGGCGAGTACGCAGGAATTGTCATGGTACATTCTGGCTCTTGAGGGGGATAGTCGGTAGTTGGCGCGACGGTCTTAACCGTAAATCCTTGAGACGTACTGCATTCGTGCGATTGAGACGAATACACAGGTATTGTCGTTGTGGTGGTCTTAAATCCCTGAGACGTGCAGTTTTCTGGCGACTGAGAGTGGTATCCAATAATTGTCGGGGTGGTCTTAAATCCCACCGAAGTTCCCAAACACCTGGAGGTTCCATCTCCCCGTATTCTCTTTTCTAATTTCTCATACTTTGATGGGTCCTCTTTTCTGAATAATTAAAAAATTAAACACTATTTTTCACGGTTTTTTTTTCTTAAAGTAATTATAAATAATTAAAAGAAATATTGTAAAACACACACTCACAAAAAGCCATACGTAACCTTAGATTAAAAAAAACTAACACTAATTTTTATGTTTTCTCCTTAAGATTTAATAAAGTAAAAAAAAGATGAAAGAAAAATTGTACAACAAACACACAAAAAAGCCATGCGCTACCGTAGATTGGTCAGTATGACATCTTCATCCTCCATTACACTTAGTTTTTGTAGCTTTGTTCTCCTACAGAATAACCAAATAGTTAAAAATTAACTCAAATGTTACATGAAGACCTTGCAAAAAAAAAAAAAGTAGGTTATTTGATAAAATACTATATATAGTAGTCAGTCTAAAACGAATTGTCTGACTATAGATTAATACTACATAAACAATTACATGGTAGTATAAATTTAACAATTAATGGTAAATTAAATAAAAAAATCATATACCTCTTGTTTAAAATGTAAGAGTCCTCCGCCTGACTTAGTTTTCTTTTAAGGGATGGGGACTCAATTTCTTCCACGTCGTCTTTGGGAGAATTCCTATAGAAATATGATTATATGTAAAGTAAAAATTTTTGCTTTCTTATACATGTTATCAAAATATTATTGTGACTCGTTTTCAAAAAAAAAGTATCACATTGTTTATCTCCAAAATGAAATGTTTGTAATTTTATTTTCGTAAACTTTACACTATCATTCAATGTATACATGACATTGTATATACCCTGGTTCAAAAGCAACTAGGCAAAGCTGTTTTCCTAGATCAACCCATTCCTCTTCAAAATCTCTAAATGGTCTAGCCTTTTCCTGTTCGCTTTTAATAAGAAATTAATGAAACCTTAATATTTTTTAAAACCCAAAAGTAATGTTTAAAAAGTCTGACAAAATACAATGAAGTATTTATGCAATATACATGTATTATCAAAGATGATCACAAAAGATCGAATTCTTTTTTTTTGAATTAAATTTAATTTAACGCTATATTTTTCATACTTGAGGTACATATCATTAGTTTTACAAATTTTTGAAATTGAAATAGAAAAATAATAAACTTACATCATGTCCAAATACTTCTGTGCCATTATGTTGGGTTGGTAGTTATTCTGCTGATGGTAGAGTGAAGGAAACAGCTAGTATTTAAAGGTATTCGCTTTTGGGTGTGATTATAATACGTGATTTTACGATATTTTTTATGCATATAATATACATAAAAAATATCTTTTTTAAAACTACCGCTGCTTCGCGACATATCTGCGCGACACACCTGCGTGATCTGTTTAATCACTGTGTCCTTAATCAGGTGAAATCGTGTTGAAGAAATTATGTAAATTTATAATACATGTAATTGTTCTAATTTTCTACACATGTACCTTATTAAATGTGACCTTTTTGATTCAATTCATCATATTTACTCGGCTGTGTAATTATAAAGTACTTAGGTCATTGTTTTCCATATCTATACATTGTACATGTGGTATAAAACAAATTAAATATTAAGTCATGTAATTCAGCAGTAAATTATTTTTATCTACCTACATAAAAAATATTTTATATTGTGTACAACATATATATATATACATATATATATATATATATATATATATATATATATATATATATATATATATATATATATATATATACACACCCATTTACTAAGGTAAAGTGAGCCGATTTATCAACATAATAAAATTATCATTTTACAAATAGTTATAAAACAAATAAAATTATTGTAATATTCCGCTGTGAATTATTCATACCTACCGATACAAAGTAAAAATGAAATTACAAGTAGTTTGTTTTGACCAAACAGGAATAAAGTATATCGACCTTTTTTTAAAAATATGTTTACTAAAAAAAACCTACAAGAAAACTTTTCAACACTGCAGCGCATATTATTTTAAGAATTTAGCCGAGATTTAACAATCGACTTTTGATAAATGCACGAAACGTGATTTATTCGAACAATATTATGGGGATAGGATCAGAAATATATGGTTGAGAAACTGGATACTCTATTTAAAGGCGATGTTGTATCAGCTTGACATGTACATGAGGGCTATCCTCAACCAGCGCCAGCACTGTGTAGTGAAAATAAACAATCAAAATAAGTTGATGAATTATAAAATACATTTATTATATATGATAAAGGGCCACCAACATGCGTACAAATGATGGGGGCTGAATGTGTGAAATTTGTGACACACACTTGTCTCATACAAAAATGTCCTATATGATTTTCGAAACCGTCTATCAAACCAGGGGCGGATCCGGAATTTGAAGTTAAAGCGGGCGCCAGTTTTAGGCAAGGGGTCTGAACAGCCCTGGTTGGGGCCCAGGGGGTGATTTTTAATTATTTTTGTAAACGTTTGTAAATATAAGACCTTCAAAATCACAGTAAATTAAACTCCTGCCATGCAGAAATATAAGAAACATATCTTTTTACTTTTTTTCTTACGAATTGCTGTTAATTTTTAAGCAGTTAGATCTACGCCAATTATGGCTTTAACTAAGAAAAAAAAATCAAATCACTTCCCAGTTAACATGGTTTGTTCCCGTTTTGCACACATTTGAAAATTAGGTATCGAAAAAATGTGTGCGAAACGGGAATTTGACCAGGTGAGATAATTGCTTAATTGCTATAGTCTATATCATAATTCCTGCGAGGGCAATTGACAATAAAATAAATAAAACATATCTACTCGCAATTGAAATTTACATGTATTTTATGTTACAATATAACTTGCATAAAAGCATATTTACATAATAATTGACATTCATATTCATAAATTTGATTTCAAACATCAATTTGGTCATGAACAATTTCATCATTATTTTAAACAAGAAAGATTATTGCAAAAGTGTTGAATATGTAGCGCCTTTGTTTAACTTACTGCCGATAGGAAGTACATGTACATGCTAAAAGTTTGAAGGGAATATCTTAATATTTAATTATTGCTTTTGCTGACATAAATGGAAGAAATGTGTCTAGTGAAAACGCTGCTAAATATTTTTCATTTATGTTGTGTTATATCTTGAATAATCGAAGAAAATAGACAAACTGTATGATGATAAATAGGCAATTTTATATGCATGCTTCAAAAACTGTAAATATTATTTCACAAAACCTATCAAATGTATTCATAATTCATGCATTTTCAACCTTTTTCAGTTTGAGGTATATCGCATCAATATTAAATTATTATTTTTGTCAGATTTTTTATGTATTTAACCTCCGATTTGAAACACTAGAAAGTGACCCGACATATACTAAAGCGGTGATGTCATAAGAACTACTGTCAAGGTCGCTGCTTCAAACATTGGAATATTTTCTGATAAAAATCTGTTTTCTTTCATAATATTCTTTCTGTTGATACCAAACAATCAATTATAAACATGCGTTTTACATAATTTGCAACTAAATTGTAAAAAGAGACACGGAGTATCCCATATATGACTGTCAATGTAGTTTTCCCCTTCATCATATAACTATCCATTGAATAAGCTTCCAATTGGCTTTGGACCAGCAATTTTTCCTAATTCATTTGGTTTTATATTTAAGGTAAATGGACAAATATGTAAAAGTCAATTCATCTAATCTAATCATTATTTTTTTATCAGACTTTTTAAATATATCATAAACATTATTTTATCAACCGAAAAAAAATGGTGATAGTTATTAGACCTAAAACACAACAAAATATCTGTATTCTTCTTGTTTTATCGTTAAGGCGCTGATAAAACACAGGTAAAAATCCAGGTAAAATCTTTGACAGAAAGCTGACTATAATTGCTATCACAACACAATTCACACCTATTGTTCTATACCCAATTTTCAAATGTGTGCAAAACGGGAACACACCGTTAACATATCACTTTTCAGTTAAAGTTCTGTTTGGCAAATTTAAAAACAACTTAATTTAATTAATAATCTGGGTCACTCATCAAGTGTAGAAAAAAAAGTGGCGCGCCACTCTCTAAATGCGTCCATTTTCCTAATAAGGTTACATTTTGATCACATGATGATGATCCGGGTACGAAGCTCGTGCAACTTTCGCGGCATTGGAAAGTTGGATAGCAATGGAGAAAGCCGTGAGAATCGTCGTCTGGTTATTATTTTCATTAGGCCAAGTTTTAACATGTCATCTGTGTCCTGGTATACATGGTATCTACTCTTGTACATCTGCGGGTACATCGGGATGCGTGCGATTAATAAAGAACGAACTGAAACCTGTGCATGTGAGGGAAATACGGGTGTTTAGCTGCGACGTAAGGATTGTCGGATGGGACGTCCGTCCCATCAGAATGCCTCGAATAAGAGACGGAAACGGCAAAACCTGCCCTTGTGAGTATTTTTTTAAATATATCATTTTCTTTAAGATGCTGCATGCTTTTACTTATGAATGATAAAAGTTGGAAGGCACCGTGGGAAAGAGACTTATCACGTGACGAATTTAGGTCAATAGAAATGAATGAAATTTTACTATGGAATGTGGGGGCTATCTCATAAGTCTATTTCCGGTAGTTGCCTTGTGTGTCGTAACGTAACAGTACCCATTATTGCCGATTTCATAATATTGCCGAAAAACTCGGTAACGATTTGGTGTCATTGAATTTTGATCATGAATATTATATATAAATTATGGAATTTTTTTTGATACATTAAAGCTGAACACCGCTCGTAAATAGGCACCGTCACACAGATACCTGGTATATAAACCCTTCGATTTCGTTACACCCGATTGCACACCTGAACCTCGTGGCCGACATGTAGTATTCCTTTTGTGGTCTTTAGATTTTATGCATTTTTTTCTTATCTTATGTTCATTTTCTGTTCGTAAATAATGCATTGACCAATTTATTTGATGTTAGTATTCTCCTGGCTTCAAAAAGTGTGTAAAATTTGATAATTTTATCGCGACCGGGTAACACGGCGAGGCAAAATGTACGTCCACACAGGTGAGACCTCTACAGCAATCATTTAAAATGCACAAATAAACCATTTTATACATCAAAAATAAAAATAATTTTTTTGATCTCAAATCGTGTCCAAGTCCCTTTAAGACACCGTAAATTACGAGTTAAAAGTCGGCCATGTTTTGCCATAGCACCACGGGTGAAAACAGAGAGCATTATGAGACGTAGACAAAAAATTTTGTTTGATGAACTGTAAGTTTAGCTCGTTCTTTTCCCCGCGCACACTTGTTCTTAGAGCTCGCTTCGCTCGCCGGCGAGCTGCGCTCGCTATCATAATAAATAGCTAGCATTATTTTAAATTCCTTCAAGCTCGGAAAACAACATCGGATATGTTTTCCGAGCTTGCCGGAAAAGCCCGAGAAGATACGATTTCTACAAAACAGTATCAATGGTTCTTGAAAATTTCATCTCCAAATTAAAATTACAGTAGATACATAATGATTAATGCACAGTCAGTGAGCTATGCCTTTGCCGATGTGAAGCCCACTCAAGATTCACAATTCTTGATTTAGACCCCACTCCAGCACAATTCCAATACACCACTGTGCCTTCCTATTGTTATTTAATTGATTCAGAAATTTAAACCAATGTTTTAAAATTCTGTTTCTGTGTTTTATAATGGCTACAGCGCTAGCTCACCAATCTTTTTAAAAGATAATCTTGTATCAATTAATGTAGTACTCAAAATGAACAATTTAATCTTAAAACCGAATATTCTTCGAGCGGGATAACTTACTTACCTGTGTTACGGTAAAATCAAATCGTACGCGGGATGGACACAATAACGTAAACAAACAGGTAATCGATTCGATTTTTGATTTTTTTATATTTATGCATTAAAACCGATAAATAACGTCGTTGCACTGATTGAGGAACTGTTTAGTCGCATTTTTTTTAAAATCAAATTATTATCTTATCACATATAACTGAGCGTAGTTATCATTATTCGAGCGATTCGTTCGGCGATAAATGTAAACACGATCTGGAAATAAATTATTAACCACTCGGAGTTATTTTTAAAGTATAAATTCTTAAGCATTTATAGCTAAATAACATTTATTAATTCGATATGTTCAGGTTAATATCGGACAGAAATCTGCGTCCCTGTTTTGGGCATCGAAGAAATTATATGAAACGTGAAGCAATGTCTGTTTCTTGTATACATGTTTATCTTTTAAAATGCCGAATTGGTCGTTTATAAATTCAAGCTTTTATTACTTTGCAGACTTTAAATGAACTAAATACAGAAATCTATTTCTGACGTCAAATGTTGCATCGAATTCTCGCAGTAACTCCGTACTTGCGTACGAAATGACAGAGATGTAGCGCCGACATTTTAGGTGGCAGGGGACAGTTTTTTTTATACAATTCATTGTAGCCAAGGGATGCATGTCTTCGGAACTCTGTAACTAGAATTTCCTCAGTTCCCATTCAGCACAAATACCTTTAATTCACTCTTTATAAGGCCAGTCACCAATTTCTGAAGAACATTACTAGTCAAAACCTGTAAAATTCTCTACATACGGGTTTTTATGAGATTTTGACCCTTTCATATTTTGCTAATTTTCATGATTTTTCAGCTTTTTAGACCTCCCCTAGCTAATTCCCTGCAGAGGGTTGACCTTCCGTATCGCGTGCATGTTGCACTATCACATGTCAGAAACTTACCGGTGT
Organism: Magallana angulata; assembly: GCF_025612915.1. Taxonomy (NCBI): domain Eukaryota; kingdom Metazoa; phylum Mollusca; class Bivalvia; order Ostreida; family Ostreidae; genus Magallana; species Magallana angulata. The sequence goes on from NC_069112.1 coordinate 60,995,118, forward strand.
ATAGTTTACAATGTCCCATCCACCTACTTTTTGTGTTATTTTACCTCCCGTCTGTAACTTGCAATTTCACTGTGTAAAGTCAGCAAAACCGCAGGTTTCGCATTTTACTTCTGATTCTCATGTACCTAACATAAGGGGCCTACATATTGCATATCAATTTCAACAAGAGACACCCCTCTAACTAATGATAATCATTAAAAATCATTTCATGAATTTTAGCAACATTCATAAGCCTTCAAGTACAGCAACTCTCAATTTTACAAAAATATTCGGATTTTGCATGGTACAATTGGCAACATTTTGTGTACACATTTTACAAGGTACAATTGGGGACATTTTGTGTACACATTTTACAAGGTACAATTGAGGACATGCATTGCATGAAGATGACAGATAGCACCCTGAGTTGACGTTCATCATCAATGTTATCGCACTCCTACGGAAGTAATCAAATCCATTTTATATGCACACTGTATTCCTACTGTCTAAACCTGCCACAGCATACTTAAGAAGCAATCATTCAACACAATTAAGATAAAACAGTATTGGGGACATTTTGTGTACACATTTTTAGATAATACAGCATTTGGGACATTTTGTGTACACATTTAACAAGGTACCATTGGGGACATTTTGTGTACACATTTCACATGGCACAATAGGGAACATGCATTACATGAAGATGACAGATAGCACCCTGAGTTGACGTTGATCATCATTGTTATCACACTCCTACGGAAATAATCAAATCCATTTCATATACACACTGTATTCCTACTGTATAAACCTGCCACAGCATACTTACCAATAGTATCACCTTCTTCTGTGCATTCTTTCTTGTCATCATCTTTTTCGCCCCACTCTGTGCTACATATGTCCATATTCGTTATACTGTTTGCTACAAGTCAAAAAATAAATTACATGTAGTTGAGTAATCAACTTCATCACTATGTTCTACAATACACTGCAAACCAATCCTAATCTAATTTCTATACACACCTTAATCAACAGGTGTCTGTTTGTCATCCCTCCTGCCTTCAGTAGTGGCCATCTCCTTTGAGGAGGAGGAGGAGAGATAGGAAGACGAGGAGTCATTCTTGCCAGATCTTCCCTGTTCTCGTCGTTGTTTCACTGAAATTTAATCATCAAGTTTAAAATCATTACACCTTATAAGCATATTGTGTATCAATTATGATATCAAATGACAAAACCTGTATTTATTTGTATCAATGAACAACGGGCATTTTTTGTACATATTTTGCATGGTACAATTGGCAACATTTTGTGTACACATTTTACAAGGTACAATTGGGGACATTTTGTGTACACATTTTACAAGGTACAATTGGGGACATGCATTACATGAAGTTGACAGATAGCACCCTGAGTTGACGTTGAACATCAATGTTATCGCACTCCTACGGTAGTAATCAAATCCATTTTATATGCACACTGTATTACTACTGTCTAAACCTGCCACAGCATACTTAAGAAGCAATAATTCAACAAGGAGCATTTTGTGTGTACACCTTTTACATGATACATTTTGGACTCTTTGTGTACACATTTAAGATAAAACAGTATTGGGGACATTTTGTTTACACATTTTACAGGGTACAATTGGGGACATTTTGTGTACACATTCCACATGGCACAATAGGGGACATGCATTACATGAAGATGAGAGATAGCACCCTGAGTTGACGTTGATCATTATTGTTATCACACTCCTACAGAAATAATCAAATCCATTTTATATACACACTGTATTCCTATATCCTATATCCGAAACTGTCCCTTGCTACCTTAGTGCGCATCAATGTCATGCACCGCGTTCTTGATATAATAATTATTCTTAAATGGTTTAACTTGCAAAACGTATTAAATTGACATTGAAAATACTTTGTTAAGCCAATTTTCGCTTTGCAAAAAAACTCTGAAATTTATACTCGAATCTGATTGGATGCAGGATAGGATAGGATAGAACTTAACTTTTATATTTTTATCATTTATCGTGCATCCTATCCTATCCTTGTCAACTTTCAGGATAGCAGCATTGTATTTACTGCAAAAAAAGTTCAAAACTGAATTAATATATCATTATATAAAAATACTGGCAATTTTCTTGTTAGGTATTTTACATTTATCAATGGCCGTTCATACATATTGTAAATAATCTATTATTTCCAATAGGTATTTCATAATTTTATTTTAAATTTAAAATATATAGCATATAGTACTAACCAAAAATCAAGAAACATTTGACGTTTTGTTGGGTTTTTTAGCCCGATTTGGGGTTATACCCAAGTATGTTTGAAGAGATTGAATGAGGCTCATCAAAGGAATTTTCGTCAACTTCTTGGATCCAGCTGTAAAAGGAAAATAAAAAGTGAATTCTGAAAAATATATTGAAGATAAAACCAAAATTAATAAACTTGCAATCAATTTTTCAGCTTCAATTTGAATTTCATATTCGAGGCCGTCTATTACTTTAAATAATTGTGTATGATTTTAACAGTTTGATATAAATATATCTCTCTGAGTATTATGAGGTGATCAAATAATGTTGGGAGGTGATCAAATCCAATAAAGTCCTAAGAGCTTTATGATAGATTTGATTATGCCCCGACCGAAATTATCACCTCATAATATTCAAAGAATGATTCCTTACATTTATATCATTATCAGAATATGTATGATTTTATATTGAAATAGTCATTAATTAAATTTTTTGGGTCCATACATTTAACAATAAACTGGTAGTTTTGATACATGGTGTACCTAAGACTAGATAAATTCATCAAATGATCAAATTACATGGTGCATGATTCACAGACTGGAATGGTAGCCCTGTTCTTGTCCACCAGTCTAGGCAATTCTGCCTGTCTGTGGTGCACCTCTATGTCTTTGCTCTACTTGTAATGCCTTATGCAGGTTTTACGTTCAAGTGAACACAAAAAATCTGAGAGATCAGTTATTTAGTCTTAAATGCCATGTTCATGTCATACTACTGGCAATAGACCGCAATAGCTTGAACAATTTGTAGCGATCAAATATGTTTCATATAATGCAGACTTATTATGATCTGGCAGTCCTGACTGAATAAAAATTATTAGCATCCACTATGGTTTTTGAGAGAACATTTGTCTTATGTTCCGGCAAAACTTAAAATAAAACCAATGCCATTATAATATATATTAGACATTTCTTTAAAAATGTTGTTGAACTTCTGGGTGCTGCCTCACTTATTTTGGGAGAAATATCAATAATTTAACAAGTTTAAAAGTTGCTTGTTTTCGTTTTCATATGACATGTCATTTACCCGGAACTGTTTATTTCTTATTTTATGCAAGTACTAATATTGGGAAAAGACTTATAGACATCAAATCTTCACATATGGAATGTTGATCATGAGTTTTCTTAATGCATTTCAGCAATATCAAAAAAAGGGGATAAATCTTATTCTGTGAATGGTGCTTCTTTCAAAGTTGGACAATAATTATTATTTCTCTCATAATCTTTAGTATGTTCTCTGCCAGTTGTCTTATAAAGATGTACAAAGAACATTCGCTTACTTGAAATTGCTTTCGGGGGAGATGCAGCTTGAGATATGATTGAGCGCATCAGGGATATGTCCATATCATATGCATGCTGGTGAAGAACTTCATTAACAGAGAGTTCTTCTGTTGAAGGATTACTAATGTTTCCTTTACAGATTGTTCTTCTGTTGAAGGATTACTAGTGCTTCCTTAACAGATTGTTCTTCTGTTGAAGGTTTACCAGTGCTTCATTAACAGATAGTTCTTTTCCTTAACAGATAGTTCTTCTGTTGAAGGATTACTAGTGCTTCCTTAACAGATAATTCTTCTGTTGAAGGATTACTAGTGCTTCCTTAACAGATAGTTCTTTTCCTTAACAGATAGTTCTTCTGTTGAAGGAGTACCAGTGCTTCCTCAACAGATAGTTCTTCTGTTGAAGGATTACATGTGTGTGTACCTCATACTTCTTGCCTTTCTTTGTCTATTATAAAACACATAAAGTAATGCTCTTTTGAAAGAATATATTAATAATGAAACAGTGAGAATGCTACATGAATGACCAATACCATATATATTTTTATTGTTATGGCCCATGGTCTCAGGTATGCAGTTAATGTAATGAGACCATGACACATACATAGTTTGTAATGGTCCATGGTCTCATGTATTCAGTTGACATAATGAGACCATGACACATATATATGCTGTAATGGTCCATGGTCTCATGTATACAGTTGATATAATGAGACCATGACATCTCTATAGGTTGTAATGGTCCATTGTCTTATTTATGCAGTTGGTGTACTAGGACCATGACATGTTATATAGGTTGTAATAGTCCGTGGTCTCCAATGTGCAGTTGATATAATTATACCATATCATGTATATAGGTCGTTATGGTCCATGGTCTCATGTATACAGTTGATATAATGAGACCATGACATCTCTATAGGTTGTAATGGCCCATTGTCTTATTTATGCACTTGGTGTACTAAGACCATGACATGTTACATATATAGGTTGTAATAGTCCGTGGTCTCCAATGTGCTGTTGATATAATTCTACCATATCATGTATATAGGTCGTTATGGTCCATGGTCTCTTTATAAAGTTGGTGTAATGAGATCATGATATGCATAAAGGTTGTTATGGTCCATGGTCTCATGTATACAGTTTATATAATGAGACCATGACATCTTAAGAGGTTTTTAATGGTCCATGGTCTTATGAAGATGTGGTTCTGATGATAATACCATAACATTTATAAAGATTGAAATGGTCCATGGTCTCATTTATTCAATTGATAAAAAGATACCATGACATCTTAAGAGGTTTTATGGTCTCATGTTTGCAGTTGTTATAATCCCCCGAACCCAGGATTTTGAAATGGCATTTGAACATATAAAATATCTTTATATATAAAACTGTGCATCCGTACATGTATAATATAGAACTGCATTCTCTGACAAATACATGATATACAATAATACAAGCACTTGCTACTTATTCGATGCATTCTAAGCATATGCATTACAGCATAATCTACTGTCTGTGCTAGCGCTATTTTTATCCGACATTACGTAATTGTTGTCATTATATAAATGGTGTAAGATATTTTTTTCATAATAATCAAAAATAAAAGCAAAACATGTTTTTTTTTTTAAAGCAAATGAATAAAAAAAAACCGCCGTCTATACGATTCGAACACCCTCTCCATGGAGAAGGATGGACTACGAGCCTCTGCTTATCACAGTGAGCTACGCTGACACATTAGAGTACGTGTAAATAAAAAACACTTAAGCTATTGATAATGGGCCCCTTTTCAGTGCCGTTTTTATGTAGAAAATATCAACAAATTGCTTTTGTCTCGTAGTAGTTAAGCACTGATGAATACTTCTGATTTATCTGCATGCTTAAATTTACTCAAATTAGCATACATTTAAAATATTTTAGGATTTTTAAATGTCTATAAAAATCTAAATCTACTTTCATTTCCTGATCAGGAGGGGGTGGGGTTTCCTGTTCCGTTGTTGCTGTCTGCGTTGTCGCGTCATTGAACTGCACAGGCGGGGCTCGAGTCTCGCTCATCATTCGATAATATTTATCCTCAGGAATCAGAACCATTTTTCGCGTATGCTTCATTTTAAAAGTTTCATAACAAAATCTCTCACAAAAATTCGAGAAAGCAAGCGGTAATGTTTTTTTGATGCGCGAAGTTTAGTTTTCACAGGCTTCTTTGAGTTAGTAAAGTTAATAAAGACTTTTTTGTGTCTATTTACAATGGATTGTATCTTCTGACTTAGAGGAATTGATCTGCTTAGGACACTGTGAATGATCTTAATTATTGCTAGCACTTGTCTAGCGCTAGCCGTGTAAATCAAGCCAAATATTTGTTCTATCGGGGTGTTCTTGTCAAAAATTAATTTCAAACAAGCATTCTGAGAGTATTGCATAAGCAATACACGTCCCCTACCGGTTTGTATTATTCTATGAAAGCTTCCAAGCACTCAACTATTTCAGAGCTATTGTAAACGAGATATCATGCTTTAATCAGAGAAAAAAGAACAGAGGAAATTAAAACTATATAGTTGATATAGAAATTGAATACAAAATAGGTAAAGTAATACTTTTTATTTTATTTCCTGTAATTTCGCCAAGTCTATTCTGTATTTGCTGGTAAAAATTTGTGAAAACAATGCACTGTTATGCACAATATCATTTTTTACCGTCTTTTGTACCCCGAATCAAACCAAACAGTTAAACAGCCCAACCCGACAACGAATCCGATTGTAATAATACAAAAAAAAACCCTGCCGATTAAATTTACAACACAATGTTTAACACTATTTTACAGAATTTATTTGTTTGTTAGAAATGATTAAAAGGAATGGTACAAGTAACGCACGATATTATTACTGACTACATACTGGCCTCGTTTATTCTATACACTCCGAACCCGATAACGAACCCGAACATTAAAAAATTGGAATATAAAAAATTAATTTTCTCGCAAATATGTCAATCAGACGCTACAAAAGTGTAAACTTGATCTGTAGTTTGACATTTTGAAGCTGTTCAGCAAGTTTCATATTATTCCTCAAGTGCATAAAGAAAAAAAGTGTGGAAAACTGAAGTGGGACAGACAGACGGACGGACGGCTAGACAGACGGACGGACGGACTGACGGACGCAGAGGAAAGCTATAGTCCCCTCCGGTAAAACCGGTAGGGGACTAATAAGATGAAACGTTTAGTAAAGTAATGCTCATTTTTTCCCGATTTCTACATTCTCTTTTGACAATTTCCCTACAAATGAACAAAATTTAAAGTCTACAAGGGTTTATATACAACACAGGTCTCGACCGGAAAGACGCCAGTCCGGATGCGATATTCCTCTTCACTATCGGGAGATAAATCTAACACAAGGTAACCATAAGGTTTTCTCGTGCAGTCATTGTATGCTTCAATCAAAGTTTGAGATTTCCCTGGAAAAGCCTGTGTGCATAAACACTGAATTTGCGAAACATCTCTTGGATTTTTTAACAAAACCAAGTAATGGGTTTTTAAGTTTATGGTCCTTGAATGTTTCCCTTGACAATACATGTTTTGATTTAAGTATAATACACTCAACATTTTATGATGCGCCCCCTGTGTAAACAGTTTTTCCATATCCTTGTTGTTATTTCATTCATTCATTAAATCGTCAATAAAAATCAAATTATGATCACCGCTAAGTTCCTCTATGTCAGAGTCGGATGGTAAACCTTATTGAAAAGTCACAAACGGAAATCGAATTATCATGACCTGAAATTCGTTCTGATAGACACCCTAACAGTATAATAATCTTCTAGGAGTTACGGGCTCAAACATTTCGGCCATATTTTGGATGAGTTTCCTCACAAAGGTTTTTTTTACCCGAACCCGTTGTGCCGGATTTGAAATTGCTGTACAACTATTAAACGGAAACATGTTGAAGATTCTCTTTCTGTTTTGATAATGACTGATAAGAGCTTCGTGTGACTGTATTTAAACACACATAAAACATGAACAAACTTACTATGACAATACATTTATTAGTCCCCTACCGGTTTTCACCGGAGGGGACTATAGCTTTCCTCTGCGTCCGTCCGTCCGTCCGTCCCTCTGTCCCACTTCAGTTTTCCACACTTTATTTCTTTATGCGTTTGAGGAATAATATGAAATTTGCTGAACAACTTTAAAATGTCAAACTACAGATCAAGTTTACACTTTTGTAGCGTCTGGTTGACATATTTTCGACAAAATTATTTTTTTATATTCTAATTTTTCAATGTTCGGGTTCGATATTCTGCATATCAGTGCATTGTTTTCACAATTTCCACAAACCGGTAAGGGACGTTTATTAGTCCCCTACCGGTTTCACCGGAGGGGACTATAGCTTTCCTCTGCGTCCGTCAGTCCGTCCGTCCGTCTGTCTGTCCGTCCGTCAGTCAGTCCGTCTGTCTGTCCCACTTCAGTTTTCCACACTTTTTTTCTTTATGCATTTGAGGAATAATATGAAACTTGCTGAACAGCTTCAACATGTCAAACTACAGATCAAGTTTACACTTTTGTAGCGTCTGATTGACATATTTTCGAGAAAATCAATTTTTTATATTCCAATTTTTTAATGTTCGGGTTCGTTATCGGGTTCGGTGTGTAACTGAATAAACGAGGTCAGTATGTAGTCAGTATACTGTGCGTTACTTGTACCATTCCTTTTCCTGTACCATTCCTTTTATCATTTCTAACAAACAAATAAATTCTATAAAATAGTGTCAAGCATTGTGTTGTAAATTTAATCGGCAGGTTTTTTTTGTATTATTATTACAATCGGGTTCGTTGTCGGGTTGGGCTGTTTAACTGTTTGGTTTGATTCGGGGTACAGAAGACGGTAAGAAATGATATTGTGCATAACAGTGCATTGTTTTCACAAATTTTTACCAGCGAATACAGAATAGACTTGGCGAAATTACAGGAGATGAAATAAAGAGTATTATTTTACCTATTTCCTATTTAATTTCTATATCAACTATATAGTTTTAATTTCCTCTGTTCTTTTATCTCTGATTTAAGCATGATATCTCGTTTACAATAGCTCTGAAATAGTTGTGTGCTTGGAAGCTTTCATAGAATAATACAAACCGGTAGGGGACGTGTATTGCTTATGCAATACTCTCAGAATGCTTGTTGCTTAAGCAATACTCTCGGAAAGCTTGTTAAATGTATCCAACTTTAATAAATTTAACAATTCATATATTGTCAATGTCCAGGCTTGGGTTGCACTCCGGGCACTCGAGCAAACCCATCTGCATAACATGGTACAACACTGCCCAAATCCACTGGTATCTGGAAATTGATTTCAAGAAGATTGTTCTTCAGTCGATTCCACTCCGGTATTCTGAGGGAAAGTCCTTGCTTGGTGGGGTACATTTTTTTCTTGGCAGAGTTCCGCGCAAACTCGAATTTTCGAATGTTCACACACTTGTATGGTGATGTGATTTACACATGTACATTGGCGCCGAGGTGCAGTCGGTAGTCCCTAAGTTCGTCCCTTTTTACTTCTTCCAGTTTTTGGTCGATTTGTTCGACGTTATCACATAAGATACGCCACCTGGATAAGGTCATGGCCTGTCGGCGAACAGTCCAACATCGATGATGGTTTCCTCTTCGCATGTTTTTGGATTCTTACACTCTCAACGTGCGTTCGCATCCTAATTCGAATTGAAAAGTTTCTGAAAAGTCTTGGCTCATCATGTTTACTTACAATTTACGATATGATATTCGTACCTCGTCGAATGAAGAGATGGTTTGCTTTCTTGTAAAAGCAGACCTTAAATGTCGTTTCTTGTTTACTTGTAAAATAATCTTGTTTAGGGTAACAGCACATACGCAACCCATATTAATAAAATCGCTGCTTGATATCAATTAACTGTCTATTCAAACGCAAGTACTGTCCAGTGTCCTCAATACAGTGTTTACAAGTTTTTTTAATAGAAGGAGAAACAATTGGAACAGCAGGCAACCTAATCTCGGCGAGGGGTCTGCGGGTCCAGGGCAGAGGCCTGGTGGGGTGACCAGGGGGGGGGGGGGGGGGGCGAAGCCCCCGGCCGAAAACGCAAATAATCATTTTTGAAGGTACTTTTGCTGCTTCTAAGGCCATCTAAAAGTATAAGTTTTATGAAATGTCTACTGCTAGCAACTGCTTAATATTACCTTAAATAGTGCCATTTTAAAGACTATTTTTTCTCTATTCACCAATATGTAAAACAAATTCTTGAACATTTTTTTTTATCCAAATTACAGCTAATAAAAATATTTATGTTCTAAACTTGTTTGATGAATATTCTGTATATTTACTCCATTTCGCATAAATCTACCTTTCAATAAAAACATCAATCAAAACTCTATTTTTTAATTTCATGTTGATGCATTACACAACTTAATTCTTAAAAGTCATCATCTGAATTCCAATCAGATTCACTTTCAAAATTGACAGTTTTGCTGTATTGCTGTGCTTCCCTGAGATTTTTTGCTATTTTTAATTGAAGTAGAGTATTTTCCAAAAGTCTGTCTTTTTCATGGTCATCATCACCACAGGTTGATCCAACATCATCAGCTTCATCTTCATCACTAAAATTCAGTGCCATATGATAAGAGGGATTCCGACTCAGTCTGGACTTTTGCCTCCATATATGTTTTTATGCTGTCCTCTCCTGTAACAATAACATTTAATGAGTTTATATCATAGTTAGGTCTCAGAATGTGACTAGATCTCAAGATTATCTTTAATCAATCCTACTGGAAAAAATTTACCTGAAGTCCTACTGGTAGGAAGTTTCCTCCTTTTCTTGTTTTCTTGTGCGCTAAGAGAGGTAGTAGACAGGTCAGTGACCTTTTGTTGTGGGTTTGCCGCTGCTAATGCAGTAAATGCATCACCCATTTTATTTATGCCAGTGGCAACAGATTCCATTGTGCTTTGAACTGTTTTCAATGCACTTAAGATTTTTTTTTTTGGAATCTGCTGATGTTTCATCATCAGAAGGCCCCAGTAGGGCATCCTCATCATGACCAGTAGCCATGATACTAATTTACAAAGTTTATCCTTTGTTTACTTAAAAACGCGGGAAAGTCGAGGATAACGATAATATACTTGTAAATATAACACATCCACGCTGAAGCAGAGCTGAAAGCGCACTGAGGTCTGATAAGCTAGCGCTATCATGTGGTTTCGGAATGACTTTGACAGTGATGAAGTAGAACTATAGATAAAGTCTCTGTAGGTCATGGAAATGTTGGCGTAAATGCTTAGGTAGCGGCGTTCGTGGGAAACAAAGTTGGGTTATCTTATAAAAAAACCATTTTTTTCAACAGTTGTTCATATAATAATAAGTTTTACGAACTTTACACTTGACTTGTCTATCGGCGTTCTTCCTGGGAATATTCTCTCACCGAATTCGGCATTATCAATGGCCTTTTTCTGCGATTGTGCTAAATGACGGGTGTCACGGAGGGCCTCCACTGTCTGTCCGTGTACACCCATGGCCTTCTGGACTCCTCGGGAGGCTGCACTGTCCCCATCGGTAGTGATATGCCTGAGGTATGTTGGCTCGGGGTCACTGAGGAATTCTTGACAAATTTCCTCAGTGGCCAGATCCTCTCTGCCGATGGGCTTATCTATCATTAGGGTGGTGGTGGATTTCCCAGGATGGTCTGGACATGTTCTTCCTATTACTCTGTTGTGACAAAGCTTGTTTTTTGAGTGCTCTGCATAGGCGTCGGAACCTTGGTGGGGGGGGGGGGGGCTAGGAGTGGCTTAGCCCCCCACTTTCTACCTGAATGGGTGTTTGGCGAGGGAATCCATGGCACTTGAGAACGTCTTTAAGGTGAGCTCTTTCTCTCTACAGGTCCTCCCTCACCATGTTCACAATCTGGGGTCCCACCTTGCTAGCAGTGTAATGCAAGCCTGTGTATGACAGGGCAGGACAGTTTAGGGCCATGAAGATTTCATGTGGTGTGGTCCCCATTATTGAGTTGTCCATAAGTGCAACCCACAGTCCGATGTTTGGTTTTGCTGTCTTAGCCCCACGGGTCTCTGACTCTGTCTCCTCGTATAGTTCGGTGCTCTCCGAGTGGAGGTTGCAATATATACATTTTAGGGTCTCTTTCCAGCAGACGCCCTTCTGTTTTTCCCTTTGGAAGTCAAATTGTAGGTTTGTTTGGCAGTTTGGGCCCAGCAGCTTGTGTATATGGTATGCTGCATAAAACATGTCGCATCTTTTTCCAGCATGAAGCAGTCTATATGTTTCTCTTTCCGCCTCGGTGGTAGGGTTAGTCTGAGGCATGTTGCACCGTGTCTTGGTGCGGAGTGGCATTATGTTCTCTTTAGATTCTGTATGCAGAATGTTGTCTCTTAAAATACATTCCCCTGTCTTTCTCTATATATTTATACTAAATGCTTATCGGAGATTCGCCCTCTCAGAAGGCTGCACACAATCATAAGGATATTCTATTTATTATACAAAATGTTTATAATAGTCCCACCCATCTGTCAATTTAACATTTAAAATAATGGAACCATTACTGTGACGACATGCGTAGATTAGCTCCTGGGACCATTCAATATAAATGGCAAGTGAACCTACTCCTCCGTAAAAACAAGATGATAAATGCTCTGTGTTGTTGGAATCTGATTGGTTTAACAAGAAATCTTACAAGTAGTTGTACAGTCAATACTATATAGAGTATAAATAAATCAGGTTACACAATGAATTTTTTTTCGATATAGAGTATTAAAACTTAAGAAACACAATATATGTAATGTCATACGATTTTAATCATAATGATGATGTCAGACTCAAAGTCTTGCAGGAGACAATTTGGCTGTTTCTTTAAGCTGAAATACTTATGACATCAACAGTTATTTAGAGAATTTATTAACTTTTCATTATCAATTTATTAATAAGTTAAAAGATGGTAATATAAACAATAAAATTCTTTTTTTGATGATTCATGCGGGTTATGAAGGTAGCAATCGTTGCAGGAAAAATTTACATAACCCGCTAACGCCGGTTATGTATTTTTTGTGCAATTTTGCCATCTTCATATCCCGTATGAATCACCAAACAAAGCATTTTATTGTTAAAATATTAAACCATCACATCGGGTTATCACTAGTAGATTTATTGTTCTTGTAAAGCTGATATTGTTTTCCATGTGAAGTCTTGTTTCAAAACATTGAATAAGAAATTGGAAAAGAATTAAAGTTATTTATCACTATATTTTAAAGTTAAACATTTAAAAGAAATAAGATTTTAGCTATGCTCTAATACATATACTTTCAATTGAATCTGTTTTCAGCTCGTATCCATACTGGTTGTTTGTTGTGGACAGCAGTTTATAGCTGGACCCCGGCACCAGTCTGTTCTTCAAATCCTCTTTAAAGGTGCTTATGATGTGGGGTTCTGTATCCTCATCGACCAGGCCTGAGAACAGAAACGTTGTCGTCTTTCCTGTTGCGGAGTACCTTGAAGTTGTTGCCCTCGTCTCTGGTCCTTCTAGGATGAAGCACTTCACATTCTGGTATAAGAAATATTTGAAGAAATTGTGAAATTGTTTTCTTCGTATCAATTATTTAAAAAAAAATAAACAAATTAAATCTCAGTCTTATTATTTTATTTTCCATTTTTTTTAAATAAAAATTTAATGTATGATCATGATGTTAATGAAGCCCTCTACCAAAATTTTGAAATTTTGGGTTACTGGATAGATTATTTGACATTCCTCCAACTGTAGGTCACCCCTTGCCAACATCAAAAAATTGATATGAGAGTTAACGATTAGAAGAGTCTTAGATTAGGGTTTGGACCAAAAAAAAAGAAGCTTAAATAAATTGCAAACTTCAAGTCCCCTGACAGGTGTATTTAAGGGCTATGGTACTCGGGTGTTTGTCAAGGCTTGTTGGCGTCTTATTTTGCTTTCTTTAGTAATTATAAAGAAACTGGCTTAATCTTTCACTCGTTAAGCCATTTGCCATTTAGAGGAGAAATATTGTGGCGTCTAAAGAAGCTATTACATAAAATAGGAGCTCAAATGCCAGAAGGATATGCGAATTGAAACCTTTTTTACCATAAATTAAAGTAAAAGGTTTTTGAGTAAAATTTATTCTAAAGAAAATGTAATTTTTACTGAAAGATGGCAAAGGGGAATAACTCAAGTTTTAAACTTCTGATAATCAAAGGTTCAATAAAATTAAAAGCAATAAACTATTTGTCAATTTAGAGAAATCAAAAAGATTTAAGCTTTAATTTTTTTAATTTCATACATCTTATAGTGTTGTATATCTAAAGGAGATAAATATAGACTTAATATAATTACTAATATCCAGCCCTCTTAATATTAACAAAACAAAATAGTGAAAACTTAGAGTGACACAGCTGATAGATATATTTAAATGCATATTATAAAAAAAATGGTTTATTCCAGTATTTAATATGGAAATAGATTTAACAATGCCCGAGAAAAAACTTATTTAATGATATTTTTTGGCCATGATTCCTCTCCACTTTATTATGAGCGACGGAAGACGCAACGCGCGCACAAAACAAACAATTTCTTCTCACCAAAGATTAGATTGTGTATGAAAAAACCCCACCAATATCATAAATGTAAATATAAAATAATTAATATATGTTAGATATGTTTAAAAATACCTTAAAAACGTATATTATATACAAATATCATATCTACATGGTAATACTACCCCTTTTTGTTTTCTCTGTTTATTATCTACTTTTAGAGTTTTTAGTTTTGTTACTATTTTGTTACTTTGATTCAATTTTCTTTAAACCACTTGTTTCGATTTATGTACAGTAAAACACATAAAACATTTGGACTATTTGGGGGAAGAAATATTAATATTATTCTTTAGTTAAAAGTCTGTTTTACTGTACCTTATGTAGTTCAGCTTTGGCCATCATTAAAAAAAATGGTTTTACCGATTGGGAAAAAGTACATGTACCAAAATCAAGATTTCTTTTGTTTACAATTGATGAGCATGTTATTTATATTTTCAAAGGCAGCATTAAAACCCTATTAATTTTTTTTTTAATATTTGTAAAAAATCAAATTTTCTATCAAAAAAAGTTATAAAAACATAGTATATTTAATTATATTTAATTATATTTAAAGAGTAACGTTTCAAATACATGTAGTAATGTCCAACTTGATTTGTTTATTTCAGCTTGTGAATAAACAATTCTACAAGCCAAGTTCTGCTGGTGAAGTAGGAACTTTAAGCCAGTTACGAAATTTTGTTCACAGAATTGATGTCCATGGTGGAGATAAAGTTATTCAGAAGTTCAGGCTAGGAGGTTATAAACGCTAGCTCGGGCTCCAGCTCCAACTCTAGCTCGAAAAGCAAGTTTGGAGTATGGCTCCAAATAATTTTAGGTTATAAAATCTGGCTCGAGCTCTGTCTCCAAAATTGGCTCCAAAGCTGTCTCGAAAATTTCGAGCTGGAGTACATACTCGAATTGTGGTTATAAAACTTTCGAGTACGGAAAATATACTCCAAATGGAGTATGTAAAGCTTAAATCGAGAGTAAGCTAAAGAGCTTACTCGAACTTTCAAGTTTGTACTCAGGGTGTCGTCTGCTTTCATAGAAATGGCTGCACATCAACGCATAGCCAACAGAGAACGCGTTCTGCGTAATTTTAGGGATAGGTCAAACCCACTGGAGGACTTGTCAGCTTCTGACATATTTGCAAGATATAGGTTTCACCCAGATACCATTATGGATCTCCTGAGGCAGCTCCCTGACTAATCTACTCATACAAAGAGGAACCTCCCAATTCCACCCCTCCTTCAGCTGCTTGTGACATTAAGATTTCTTGGTACAGGTGCCACCCACATCCTTGTTGGTGATGATGTGAAGATCTCAAGATCAACAGCAGGGCGATGTATAAGGCAGGTATCGGCCCTTATTGCAAATTTGGCACCAAACTACATCAGCTTTCCAAGGGGAGATCAGGCGCGCCAAGTGATGCTGGAGTTTGCACATATTGCAGGTTTTTACTAAGATAACTATAACGAAAACATTTACTCTGATCAGTACTTTTACTTGGAACATAACTTGTTTAGGAAATTATTACTTTACCCTGTTTATATACATCGACCCTTTAAATGTATGGGGGTTTGGGAGGAGTGAAAGTTCAGTGAATTTTTACCAGTTCAGAAAATTTGTTCTATAATTTCATTTACCTAAAAAATGTGCTTCACAGGTTTTCCAAAAGTGTTGGGTTGTGTAGATGGTACACATGTTCGAATAAACAAACCATCAGGGCCTCAAGAGGCAGATTTCGTAAACAGAAAACAGTACCATTTATTAAACGTGCAGGTACCAATAAATTAGCTTGAAAGCATTCATGCACAAGGCATTCAATATATTTTTTACATAACTAAGACTTTTGTTGTCCAAATTCAATAACTGACTTAAATCTTGATATTAATTAAGAAATATATATATATATAAGTCGTGTACCAGGTTAATTTCATCACCCCTTCCCTTTTCTCATGCAGATGGTATGTGACCCAGCTTTCAAAATTACAAGCATATGTTGCAATTGGCCAGGTGCAACTCATGACAACCGGATTTTCAAAATGTCTTCATTGTGACATCAATTTGAACGAGGTAAAAGAAGTTTTTCGTTTATTATTGAGACCTTGACCTTTCAAACATGACCCTATTTAACAAGAGACCTATTGACCACATTGTTCAACTGATTTCTGAGAAAAAGACATTTTTTAAAGATTTTTCTTTCTATATTCCTATGTAAAAATTCAACCCCCTGTGGTGGGGCCCACCTTACCCCCGGGGATCATGATTTGAACAAACTTCAGTTGAATCTATACAACTGAATGCTTCTACACAAATAAATGCTTCTCTGGCCCATTGGTTTTTTGAGAAGAAGGTTTTTTAAAGATACTAACAAATTTTTAATATTTCTCAATTATCTCCCTTTGAAAAAAGGCTTGTCCCTTCATTCTCACAAACTTAAATCCCCTCCACCTAAGGATGCTTTGTGACAAATTTGGTTGAAATCGATCAAGTGGTTCTCTTTCCTTTCATCTATCTTCCTCTTCTCACTTACTTTACCTGAATATAAAGTATAAATAAAAGAACATACATTGAAACATTTTTTCCATTGTTGAATTCATTTTTATTTACAAATAAATTTTAATATACATTTTTTTACATATAGCTAATGTAAAAGACAATTTAAATGATTTCATTAATTCAAATTTATTTGTATTTTCTGCTCTGATAAAACGCATTAATGAAGGATTTGTTTCAAATCAATTTGATCTTTCAAGGCTATAAGGAACATTTTTTTATCGACATTATGTATAATACTGTATTATCCTTAATAATTGCCCCAGGCACTAAGAAAATATTATTATTTTAGAGTTCAATAATCCTGTTGTCTAATGCATACAAAAAATATCAATAATATATCACTCTGTAAACTAGTAATACATATACTATACTACTTGAGTATATAGCTTATTTTATAACATCACTACTTGACTATAATTTGGGGAGGGATTACATGGGCTTTGCCTGTTACCCAATCCATTTGAATTCTCAATAAAATATGTTTATATTAAATTAACAGGTTGAAAGATTATGACCCAGACATAGAATACAAGTCAATCTTACCTCTGCTTTCCTTTTCTTTTGAATTGACTGTCTTCTGTGACACAGATGATGGAGCTGGTGCTGAAATAAAAGAAAGAATTGTTTTGATAGAAACAAATGATGCATAAGAAATATATAAAATTCAAATAGGTGAAAATATATGCAATTTATATTAGGATGAAAATAATTATTTTTAAAAATTCAACTGAATAATTATGAACTAGCCCTGGGCCGATTCAAACTTGTGATCTGCAGTTCACAGATTGATACTTTATTACCACTGAAATGCAATGACATTCAAACCATTCGATTGATACAAAAAAATCAACAAAACAATTAAATCACCATCTAATGAGGTAGGGTCTTAAAAAGCATATTAATGTAGTGAGGTACGGTATTTTAAATTATCTAGAGTTGATTAAAAATATATAAAATTTGTTAATTTTTTTAAAGAGCAATACATGTAATATAAGTTTGGTTTTATCTTGTTATTTGATTGGCTATACACAAATTCATCTTTAATTATATGTTCATAACTTGCCAACTTCACGTCAAAGGATGTGCTTGCATACTGCATTAATCTGCTTGACATCAAGCTTGATTTTTGTACAGATTAACATCATTTTTAAAATTAGACGTCTTATTAACTGCAAATGATAGTGAATAAATTTGCGGTTTAAAGCATGAACTGCCTAAATTTATATGTTATACCAATATAACATAGGAAATATTTATAAATTCATTGTAACAATACTCACCAACTGTATCAGCTTGACTTCTATTTGTCTCTGTCTCTCTGTTAGTACAAGTGAATCTTACATCTAAAATTAAAACAAGGTTATCCATGTTAATCCATGTTAATCATTGGTCATTCAGCAGATAATTTACATCACAATACCCTTATAGATATTTCTCTAGAATGTAGTATTTTAAGAGAACTTGATGGCAGTGGCCATTATCAAACTGCATTTATATCCTGTCGTATAATTTAAGAGCTTGTAATAAAGAATTTGAAAATATCCAAATTTAAATAATGGTAAATCATATGAATTTTCCTTTACTTAGTACCGGTAATAATTTATCGCAAAACAAATCATCAAACACTTTTAGGTAGATCATTGATCATCCTCCTGACAGACTCACAATTTCTGTTTTGGCTGGTCTGCCCACCAAACATAAATATGTAACGTCACTATATACCAGCAAATGATCAAAATGTTTTCATGCATCCATTCTGGTGGAATGGAATTCAATAACCTGTGATGAATGACTGAATGCTACCGGTACACATGTACTTAAAATTATACTTGCATCTAGCTGTATTGGAGGGTATAACAAAACAGTTATTGAATGGTATTAAAGGTCAAATGACCGTTTTTATCTACAATGAAGAGTAGAAAAATTAAATTATAAGCAATGAATTGGGACAGTTTACACTATATAAACCGCTTCAAAAAGCATAAACTGTTTCAAACCATTTTATATCGTATAAAACTAATAAATATTGAATTCATTGCTTATAATTTAATTTTCCTACTCTTCATTGTAGATAACAACGGTCATTTGACCTTTAAAATTACTTAAAATTGTACAAAATTCAAACAATACGTCAGGCGTATTGATACATTTTTGACGTTAGTCTTACTATGACGTAGGCAACATTCTTAATACGATATAAAATAATTTTTTAGTCAATCAGAAAGCGCGTTACAACCAGAATTAAATAATATTGGTGTATGACTGTTTAATATTTTCTGTGAATTCTTATAAATTTAAATATAAGATTTTGCTTTCTCACCATCACTGTCAAACCCTTCTTCTAGACCAAAAAGACTTGGCCTTCCTTCTTGTCGCTCAAGAAGCACTTCTTCTGCCTCTGTTAATTCAAGTTCCACTTGTCCCCCACCTGTCTTCCTGACTTCTCTCTTCAGGTAATCGATTTTCTCTTTGGCTGTTAAAAATGAAATGAAATATTTTAAGGTAAATTATGGGATGACGTTTAAATGTTTTGTTTAAATCTTCTAAATATTTTACAGCCAGCCGTAGTAATTACACATGTTAATTAAAATAAATATGATATTCATGCCTTTAATTGAGTCTATACATGTACTAAATACATGTACATATATATGGTATTAATAAACATACTCCTTTGTTTAGCATTGTTGTACTTTTTTCTGCACTCTTCTGGGGACCTCTTGCTGCTGGTAAATTGTCTACAAGAGTTAATATGTGTTAATTTAAGCTTATTTTTTCAAGTCATGACCTTAATGATTCATAATCAATTGATGAAGATCTCATTCTGAGTCTGTGTAAGAAACTTGTCCTTATTTGTCACATTTTCTTATTTTCTTAACCTTGCCCAAAATATATCAATTTACTCGAATTAAATCCATAGCAAAATGGGTTCTAGCTACATGTGTACATGTATTCTTATTGGTTAATTATTTTCTGTTTTCTGTCAGGAAAATGTTAATTTTTGATCGAACTTATGATTTAATCAAAACTTTTATAACTTATTGAGTGAAAGAGGTATTGTTTAGTAGTTCTTCATTTTTTTTTTAGGGAATCAAAATTTCAACAAATAACATCAAATATACATTAGTACTAGATTCACTAGATCATTGTAACATAACACGGTAAACATAATAACATTGATTAAAATTAAATATAATGTAGTAAAATTAATTTGCATATTTTGCTTATTTTATTTAGGCCTAATGATGTTTGCAACAAATTATTTTAATATTTTCACCTGCTTTATAATTACCTCCAATGCAATCTTCATTATTATGATCAACTAGCTACTAATATAGGCATATGCTTCTAAAATAAAATCAGTGACCTTTTTTTAGAACTTTCTTACGCATTTATAGCATCTGCGACCTCCTCCCAACCCTGCCTCCTCTTAGCCACGCCAGACTTCCCCCCCCCAGGACCCTTGAACTCCCCAAACAGTACATCCTCCCTGTCCAACACGGCAGATATAAGACACGTTTCCTCATCTGCAGACCACTTTGTTCTTGTTTTTTTATCGCTATGGTCTACCCTTTCCTTTAAGCAAAGTTTCTCGATGTCTTTTTCTGCCATATTGCGATGAGTACAAATAATCCTATCGTCTGCAGGACACTGAGCAGCCGATGGCACAATTTCCCGGTGCGTTTTGTTGTCAAAAAGTACCTCTTAATGAATAAATATTTCGTGGAAAAGGATATTATAAACAGTTTTATCAAAAGTATTGTAATAACTCACCGTTATATTGATTCAAGACCTGTCGTCAATATAAACAGCAGGGCGCCGCCATTACAGAAGAGTTCCAAAAAAGCCGCTTGTGCACATAAAAAAAAGTTAGAGTACGAGCTCAAAAATTGGAGTACAAACTCCCGGGAGTACGTACTCGAAATCTTTTATAACCTCAAAATTTGATCGCGTACTCCTAGGAGTACAATTTTGATTTCGAGCTAGAGTTGGAGCTGGAGCCCGAGCCAGCGTTTATAACCTCCTAGCCAGGTATGGATAAATGTATTTGCATAACATGATCAAATTTTGGGTGAAAAAAAGTTTGTAATACACCAGACTTTACGGTACGTGTAAAGAAAAAAATTCAATGCAAGTACATGTAGTAAAGGAGTTCTAATATACGCACACACATGTGTTTTGTGGGTTCTAACCATGAATGATATTAATTTTTCTTAACGTTACTTTACGTTTATTTGATTATCATAATTAAATAAAGATCACTTCACTTTGATCACAAATATGATTGAATGATATAATAAATTTTCCTTTTAACCCTCTGTGCTTGAAACCTTTATTTGTCTGAAACTCTACGTTCCAGCAAGTGTGCTGAACTAAAGCCTCCCAGACCGCAGTCTGAAACCTAGTGCCTAAAATCACCCTCCCGGCTTTGTATTATTTACTAGTACAGTACCGAAGAATATATAAATCTCAAATGGTCCGTCTGCATTAATTTGAGACACCGCAAATGAGACCTATAATTCTTACCCGTAGAGTTCCTTTCGCTTCTGCAGCTATCCGCCAACTGAACTCCGTTCAATAGCGCGGCGGCCTTTTATAGCCTCTAAAAAATCGTTTTCCGTCACGTGACTCGGGATCATCGTAACGTTTTATCTAATAACCAAACACAGAGGAAATTATCTGATTCAATGATGCTTTAATTAGAATATTTACTACAATACAATGAAAATAGGAAAAGGTAGAATTGTGGAGGACAGACTATTATATAGTACTATATTATGCAACCCTACATTTTTTAATCAGCATGAAAGCAGAAACAAACCATTAATTTAAAAAAAAAATATATTGAGGTCTTATATCATATCCATCTTTTTCAGCTTGTCTAGAAAATGGAAGTACTAACTGAAGAGTGATATACAAACTGAAATCAGTCATGCTGTTACCTTGAATGCTGTGCTTGGAGTAGAATTGTACGACCGTTGGCCGTTGAAGTCTTTGGTTGGTCGTACTGCGTATATTTCATAAAGTCCTAGGATAATGTCGTCCGCAGACTTTTGCCCCCACAGTGTGAGTAGAGCAGTCCTACCCTCACACTGTAGGGTGCACTGACGCCTCTTGGAGAAATTGGAAATTAATTGTTTTCCAACCTACAAAAAGAATGAAGAGTTGTGAAGAAAGTTAGAAATGTCAAAAATATATTTCGTAAATTTAATAGATAGATCATATTAAAATTTAATATGAAGATTTTTATTAAAATTGACCCAGCCGAGTCACTGATGTGACATTTTGCAACTGTTTTTTTTTCATTTTTATTGGACATTTGGTGACAGTTTTATATGCCCTTCAAGATGAATTACTGCATTGAATATTCTTACTTGGGTTTATTGTATATCTGATTAGTTGACATGGACAGCATAGCGTTGATGCAAATTTCAAATCCGATTTATATCTGTGTATCATCAATGAATTGATTGACAGTCTTATTTCAAAAAACATTTAGATTTATTGATTCAGCACATGGGAACATCTTTACTTGAAACACATGAGTACCCCAATGCAAAAACATTAACCTTTATATGTTTAGTCTTAGGGTAATGCTACTCATGTGACCATCAAGGCGATCAGGCCTCTTGTTTTGAATAAGTCAGAAAATGACTGCACAATGTGAAGATAATTTATCTTTTGAATGAAGATAAAAAAAAATTACACAATTTTATATGTATAATGTTAATGTTGATTTTTTAGGATGAATTTGTTCAAGAAATTATTCCTTGATTTAGACGGCCATTACTAATTTCAAAATAAATGCTGAATATTTCGAAGGTAAGTGTCAGTAAAAGTTAAAATAATTATACCCCTGCAAACGAAGTTTAGGGTAATATTGGTAAGATGGCTGAGTATTATTATTTCTACACTAGATATCTTAATGAAATCATATCTTTTTCCCCACGGATGAAGACAGGAAAGAAAACATAGCTGCCTAAGCTGGATGGGTAATTCCTTTCCCTCTTCATTCCCTCGTTCCTGTTAATGAGCTCTCCGTTGTACTCAAGAATTAATTCTCCTTTACGATAATTTCGTGTGGCAAACACGCTATTTGCTATAAATCATGAAAAGAATTACTTATAAAATATTTACAGAAAAGCACAAAAGGAAAACTGTAAACTTAAAAATCAATATAAAGAACGGTTAGTTAAATGGATGTAACGAAGAACAAGAGGCCCACAGACCTTGTCGGTCACATGAGTACGATAGGATGTAGATTTTGTATGGTCTTAAACGGTAGCATTTCTGAGCATTGTGTTTTGTGAACATGGATTTTAAGCAAAAGTTGATTTTGATTTAAGACAGTGTGGAAAAATTGATTGGGTAAATTTGTTGAAACCAAGGAATTCTAAAAGTGCAGTTATAACGCATGAAGTACATACATGGAACTTGGCAAGCGGTTACGAGCACTTGCTCTGCTGAACATGTTTAAAAGGTCTAAAACGCCCATATTAAGCTATCGTGTCAGCCATTGAAAAAATTGTGTATGTATTGCGCATAAAAATGTGCGGTTGTTTTGGTCTGATCAACTTTCTTTTACGTAAATTATGTGGGGAAAATAGTATTTCTAAATTGTTCATGCAAATTGTACTAATGGTATTGTCTCTTGACTTGGATGCGATTGTATTTCAACACCGTCACCACCCCTGTAAAGTCAAGCGGTTTGTTTACATGTAAAATTTGTGACTCTTGATGTCGATGTGAATTTCACATACTTCTTTTTTCTGAGGTCGGTCGGGAAATGATGGGCGATATCCTTTATATATACATTTCAATTTCTTCAATATTTTTCTACCTAATAATAATCCAATATTGGTTTTTGATAATTACATTAATACTTTTAGAACAATCACATTTACTAAAATGCTTACACACTATCAATCCGAGTGTAATTACCGGTATATAGTTTATCCATTCTAATAAGAACAACACTAAGTAATGATTTTCTTGTTTTTAATACTGGGACAGTCTGCATACATTTTGTATGGCATGAGTACAACATAATTTAAAATGCAGGTGCAGTGAGTACAGCAGTAACGTGTTGCTGTTTAATGTAAAAGCAAAATTATAACAGATACTTTACATTGAATGATAATCACAGGTCAATGTGGAGTTAACACATTAAATGAGGAAGATATTTAAAGTTGTATGTTAAATGCATGTTGCATGCATATAATCAAGATATTTCTATTTAAAAATATGATTAATAAATCATGAAACTGAAATACTATTCTTTGTTGATTTATAAAAACTGTGGAATTCTGATAAAAATTATGCAAGGTTTACTGCTGTATGGTTCAAAAGTAACAAAATTTTCTACAAATTGCTATTTGTACTTGCATATTAGTACTTAAAAAGACAGTACAGCTGACAACACATGTGTAGATAACTTCAGATTTACCAATTGTATAGTTAGGGAAAAAGAAATAACGTTAATTGTAATAGTTGAAATACATGAAACCCCTTTCACATACTTAATTAACGTAATTATGAGCTTTCGGAAATTCAAGGGTCGTACAACCCGGAATAATCTTAAATCGTTTATTTGTACCACGTGGACTTGGATTGACAGTAATTGGCACGTGCTGAAAACTACAAGATCTTCGCCCCACTTCGGTCATCATGCATATGGAAAACGAGGTTACAGCGATTCTCTAAATGAAACACATCCTTACTTACTCGATAATTTATAAATGTAAATATATATATATATATGTCAAATAACCCCTCAAGGGGCCTCATTTAAAAAAAAATTAATGTGTAGCAACTCCTATGATAAACACGAAAAATACATGCTTACAAAATAATAATTGTGGTTGTTTTAAAAACTTTGAACAAGTATTACCTATGAGAAGTAGAAAAGACATATATTTTTCAACAAACCTGTCCAGGAGATTCTCTGCGAGCCCTGCATGTGTTTTGTTTACAGTAAATACGCATGCGTAATAGTATAGAAGGCTGAACCCCGAACAGTTGCAATGCAGTTATGTGATAGCTTATACGTAATTATTTATTTTAATGAAATAATTAGATTTATTGCATGGAGAACTTTGTAATTTTCTAAAAGTTTATACATTCATGAGTAGTACAAAAATACCGAACCCGGTCGGAAAATTTTTTTCAAGTCGGTTTTTTGATAAGATGCGCCGTACAGTCTCTTTAAAAACAAACGAGCAGCTACAACTGCATAATACTAAATTTTATTCATTCACCGATACAAATTATTTATTTGTACTTGCTTATTTGTACTAGAAAAACAAACAAGCAGCTACAACTGCATAGTACCAATTTTTTTTTTAAGTCGCCGATACAAATTGCTAATTTGTACTTGTATATTTGTATTTTTAAAAAAAACGAACAGCTACAACTGCATAGAACCAATTTTGTGAGTCACTGATACAAATTGCTGATTTGTTCCTAAAAATAAGTATACAGTTTCATTGATCAATCCCTCAATTTTGGATGTGTGTAATGTCCAACACATGTGTGCAGCCAATGTTGAGTTTCACAGTTAGAGATAAGGAATTTAGGAGTTGTGTTTCTAACTGATTTGGATCAAGGACAAGGTCTGGACGGCCTCTAAACACCAAATCTGGTATGATTAACTTGGTGTTGTTGATGTCAACTTCAGCAACTACCTCACATATGTATATTTTTGTGATGTCAAGGGTTCTTTGCCTAATGCTGCAGGATTGGTATTTTATGGTATCGAGCTCAGAGTTGAAGTTCCCCATGTCTATGCTGCAGACTGAGCATTTGTTGGCCGCGGTGCATGCAATTAACATTTTATCACTATCTGGTTTTTATACCAAAATCATTTTACATGTACTGTTTATCAGTAATTTGGGTTAGCCAATTATTACTTTACTATAATTCTATTTGTTTATTCAAAAGTTCAAAAACTGTTATTGTTTAACATGATAAAAACACTTGCATAACTTTTCTGATCACACAACTTTTTAAATACATGATTAACTCCAATATGATGAAGCAAGGAAAGATAACTCCATTATGAAGACACCATGGAAGATAACTCCATAAACTTTCGCAATATCTAAACTTTGATAGACAGCCTCATTATTCTTTCTCTTTTCTATATATGTTATTAATTCATTTCTTTTATTGAAATTCCTAAGCAGAAGATATTAATAAGAGAAATATATTACCTCCCCCCTCCCAGCCATAAACCTTGCATTTCATGTAAGGTAACATGCAATATTATTATAAATGACAGCTTAATTTTTTTTTCTTAATATGCAGTCAGTTTTTATTCTGTGTCAGTAGACTTTTTTAATACATTTTAGTATATACATTAAAGGCCGGGGACCGGGTATAAATAGCAGCCAATCACAAAATGAATGGGAAATTCAATTTTTTCTGCAGCTTTCATATCAGAGAGGTTAATTTGAAAATATATGCATTATATGGGAGAAATGAATTCTACTTTTTGGTGTGGAAACTGTCACCATGACACTCTACAATGGCTGTTAAAATTGTGTCTAACTAAAATTTATTAAAAAAGTATTAAGCTCATAAAGTTCTGAAGCAGCTCAAAATTTTGAAATCCAGAATAGTGATTGACATTGTAGGTGGAGTTAGCTTGTGTTTGTTTACACAGGAAGTGGCTAAATCCATGTGCTCTGTAAGAGCTAAACAGAATGACTCATCTCATTGTTAATCTAATATATATTATTAATTTTACATACCCTTTGATTGAAAATCTTTCACAAAACACTACTAGAGTTCATGAAATTTATTAAAACATCAAAACTGTTATCACTCCCACATATGTCCCAGATATGGCTGATCATTTAAATTTGGTAACCAAGTTCTCACTAAGTCTACAACACATTTTGGCATTATATCCCGTCTGTGGTAGATGTAATGTCTATGACGCGGGTCCCTCTGCAGAGCTCTCCTTTTCCGATCTCTCCATACATTCCTGTGCAACAACGTTGTCCAAAAACGTTTGTATTTGTCTTTTCGGCAGTGTGAATTGCTCCTGTTTGGCTGTTCACATTCAACTAACCACCAAAGGTGTCTGTTGGTCTCGAGAGTGATACAGGGACGACACAAACAATGTTGACATTCTTCAGCCTCCTGATCCTGATTTATCACATACTCCTCAAGATGTGGGTCACTTTCTTCAGTGTCCTGTGATGCCTGGGAATTACTTCTGTTTTCCTCAATAGGAACTTCATTAAATTCCCAGTCATTATGCGCAAACAGCGGTTTCTCTTTGCGTTTCTGATACTTCTATTGCAAACACAGACATTTCTTCCAACATTTGCTGATTTCCCTCCATTTTCACACTGGCCCAAATCCCAACACAGGATGAATGTGGGCATAGAAAGGGGCATTCAAATATGATTGATTGTTATCAAAATCAAATTTTAAAAGTTCTTATATGTTTTTTTTTGTCTCGAATTGAAAGTGTTCTTATAATATATTTTTTTTACAAATTTGAAACTCATATCTACTTAGATATCATATACGGTTATATTTGTATTATACCTAAGGAGCCTCTGATCATCATAATGAAAATTAATTGTTGTCCTGGACGTGGTAGATAAGGATACCTCATTTCGGAAGGTGTTTGTAATGCAGTCAGAGACCTTCACGTAGTCACCTAGTCTGATCAGCTAGACTCCTCCGCAATGCTATCTTGCATTTTTTGGTGGAATCCTCCAAGAAGTTGTGAAAGTCATGACCCCTTAACTAATCCGCCAGCAAAGAAAGAGACTTTTGTGGAAGCATCCTCAGTTAGTGTAGCTTTAAAGTTGGCAAAATCATGATCCCCAGGGGTAGGCTGGGGCCACAATAGGGGGTCAGTGTTTAACATATGAATATATAGAGTAAATCTTTAAAAATCTTCTTCTCCGAAACTAATCAGCCAGCAAAGCTGAAACTTGTGTGGAAGCATCCTCAGGTAGTGTAAATTCAAAGTTGAGAAAATCATGACCCCTGGGGATAGGGTGGGGCCACAATGGGGGGAGGGTCGAAGTTTAACATTCGAATATATTGAGTAAATCTTTGAAAATCTTCTTCTCATGAACCATAAGACTAGGAAAGCTGAAACGTGTGTGGAAGCATCCTCAGGTAGTGTAGAACCCATGTTGTGAAATTCATTACCCCCAAAAGTAGGATGGGGCCACAATGAGGGGGGGGGGGGGGGGTCAAAGTTTACATAGGAATATACAGAGTAAATCTTCAAAAATCATCATCATCATCTAGAGAAGTAGACATATTTTGTTAGACATCATAGAAGAGAAAATGTTTGAATTTATGATTTAAATCGATTCCACCTATCAAAACACGAATTTTATCCCCATTAAGGATCTAAAGGGCTGGCCCCTAAAATATTAAATCATTTGTATCTCAAAAATGATCAACAATTTTAGATGGGTATAAGAACAAAATATGTTAGTATTCTTAAGACCTTTTCAAAGATATCAACAAAAAAGGGGCTTGCCCCTGTTTTTTTTTTTTTGGGGGGGGGGGGGGGGTAAGAGACTCGTAAAGTCTATTACAAATTACATAAAAACGATTAAGATTTCGTAATGCATTATAGAAGCAAAGTTGTTGATTGTAGCAATATCTATCTGGAAAACTCATTGCCACACCCATTTGTGTGTGTGGGGGAGATAATTCTGAAATTGTATCGATTATTCATGGTATGATTTAAAACAGAAATCGCAAGGAAGACCTACTCGTTACTCGTAACGAGATCGTATCTAGTTAAGGTCTTCCGTTTCCAACGGAAGACCTTATAGTTTTCGTACTGTTTCTTATTAAGGTCTTCCGTTTCCAACGGAAGACCTTATTGTTTTTCTTAGGTTTCTTTTTCCCTATTATTAAGGTCTTCCGTTTTCAACGGAAGACCTTATTGTTATTGCTTTGTTTCTTTTTCCCTATTATTATTCTTGTTTTTTTTTCTTACGCATTTTTGTGCAGGCGATTTCTCGGAGATGGCTCAATCGATTTTCATGAAACTTTCAGATCCGATAGATATTTATTTGAACTAAAAACACATTTTTTTATTTTGATGACGTCACTTCCGTTCATGAGATAATGACGTTTTAGCGATTTTCAGAAGGTCGGCTTGTCCAGGGATCTCCTCCTAAACGGTAAAAGATATTGACTTCAAACTTTCAGGGATTGTAGACAAGAGATTATAGATGTGCTATTTGGGATTCATATTTGTCATGGTCAAACGGCGTTAAAGCTCGCCTGGTCCCGAAAACTGAGACTAAAAAAACGTCGTAATTTTTCATGGTTTTCTTAGTTTATCTTTTTTCTGAAAAATATTTTGTTAACACATGTAATGCAAAAAAAGTTTATATTTACAAGACCTTTCATTTGATATCAAGAAAAAGGGGCTGGCCCCTCAAAGTAGGGGACCAAAGGGCTCTAAAGTCTTTCATCTGTAGCCCTTTCCTGAGGGATATTTTGTGAACGGTTATAGAAGCAAATATTTTTATCTTACAGTTATGTATCCAAGCAATGTAATGATTTTATCATGTGTTACGTAATTAGGGGTTTTTAGAGGCCAAAAGTCCAGAATTTTGATCACATTTATCTCCGAAAGGAAAAATATTTTGAAAATGCAATATAGAAGAAAAGATGCTCAGAATGAGGTATTAAATCATATGCAATTTTCAAAATTTTGTTTAACAGCCCCTATAAGGTGTTAAGGGATCGGCCCCTAAAATGTTCTTTCCCATATATCTCAAGAACGGTGACGAATTTTTAAACAGTTGTTGAACAAAATGGGTTTGGAGTTAAATGACCTTTAATTTGATAACAAGAAAAAGGGGCTGGCCCCTCAAATTAGGGGACCAAAGGGCTCTAAAGTCTTTCATCTGTAACCCTTTCCTGAGGGATATTTTGTGAACAGTTATAGAAGCAAATATGTTGATTTTACAGTTATGTATCCAAGCAATGTAATGATTTTATCATGTGTTACGTAATTAGGGGTTTTTAGGGGCCAAAAATCCAGAATTTTGATCACATTTATCTCCGAAAGAAAAAATATTTTGAAATGCAGTTTAGAAGAAAAAAATGCTCAGAATGATGTATTAAATCATATGCAATTTTCAAAATTTCGTTTAAAGGCTCCTATAAGGAGTTAAGGAATCGGCCCCTAAAATGTTCTTTCCCATATATCTCTAGAACGGTGACAAACTTCTAAACACTTGTTGAACAAACTTTGTTTAGAATTAAATGGCCTTTCATTTAATATCAAGAAAAAGGGGCTGGTCCCTTAAATAAGGGGGCCAAAGGGCTCCAAAGTCTTTAATCTGTAGCCCTTTACTGAGAGATATTTTGTGAAATATTATAGAAGCAAATGTGTTTATCTTATAGTTATGTATTTAAGCAATGTAATGATTCTATCATGTGTTTCTAATTAGGGGTTTTTAGGGGCCAAAAGTCTAAAATGTTGATTTCCCATACCTCCGAAAAAGAAATTGAAATGCAGTACAGAACAAAAGTTGTTTAAAATGATGTTCTTAACAATATGCAACCTTTAAACGTTTGATAAACGGCCCCTTAAAGGGGATAAGAGATCGGCCCCTAAAACCTTCTTTATCACATCTCCAGAACGGTAACGAATTTCAAAACATTTGTTGAATAAAATGTGTTCAGATTTAAATGACCTTTCAAGATCAATATCAAGAAAAAGGGGCTGGCCCCTTAAATAGGGGGACCAAAGGGCTCTAAAATCTTTAATTTGTAGCCCTTTACTGAGGGATAGTTTTTGAAAGGTTATAGAAGCAAATATGTTTATCTTTCAGTTATGTATCTAAGCAATGTAATGGTTTTATCATGTGTTTCGTAATTAAGGGTTTTTAGGGGCCAAAAGTCTAAAAATTTAATTACCCATATCTCAGAAAGGAAAAATATTTTGAAATGCATTACCGATGATGATTGTACAAAATGATGTTTTTAACACTATGTAACCTTCAAATTTTCGTCAAACGGCCCCTATAAGGAGATAAGGGATCGGCCCCTAAAACCTTCTTTCTCATATAATTCCAGAACGGTAACAAATTTTTAAACACTGTTTACAAAATGTGTTCAGAATTAAATAACCTTTCATTTGATATCAAGAAAAAGGGGCTGGCCCCTTAAATTAGGGGATCAAAGGGCTCTATAATATTTTATCTATAGCCCTTTAATGAGAGCCATTTTGTGAATGGTTATTAAAGCTAGATTAGGTATAATACGTTTATATATCCTAACAATATAATGATTTCCTCTTGTGTTACCCAATTAGGATTTTAGGTACCAGATGTAAACATGATTAATCTTTTTCATCTTAATTGGAAGAAATGCAAGTATTTAAAACAGCAATGTAAAAGAACTTATAAAAAGCGATACATTAAAGCATTTGTACTTCACTCCTTTTTCCATATCATGTTCTGTTGTCAAAAATCAAAGTCGATGGTGTCATATTTCCTTCTAAAAATCAAACGGAAGACCTCCTCGTTGCTCGCAACGAGATCATGTCTAGTTATTATTATTATTATTTTTTTTCTTACCGATTTTGTGCACGCGATTTCTCGGAAACGGCTCAACCGATTTACGTCAAATTTTCAGTTCTGATAGGTATTTATCTGAACCTTGTTGGAATTTTTTTTTGTTGATGACGTCACTTCCTGTCTTGAGATATCGTGGATTTAACTGTTTTTATAGGGGTATTTTGTGTGGAGAACTCCTCTTTTATCATTCAAGATATGATGTTGAACTTTTTCAGGGCTGATAGACGAAAGATTGAAATAGTGTCTAATGGTAATTAATCATTTTTATCTCAAAGAGCGCCGAAGCTCGCCCGAGCTTGAAAATTAAGATTAAAAAGGCGTCGTGATTTTTCTTGGTTTTCTTTGAATATCTCTTTTCTCGAAAGCATTTTGTTAAGACAAGTAGAACAAAAAAACTTAATTAAATCAAGAGCTTTCATTTGAGGTCAAGCAAAAGGGGCTGACCCTTCAAATTAGGGGCTGAGGGGGCTCTAAAGTCTTTTAATGATAACTTTTTACCGTGAAATATTTTGTGATGCGTTGTAGAAGCAATTATGTTTATTCTTAGGTCATTAACCTAATTATGACAATCATTTACTCCTATGTTACGTAATTAGGGATTTTAAGGGGCCAGAAGTCCAAAACTTTGATGCTCAATATCTCAAAATGAAGAAACATTTGGATAAGCAATATTGAACAAAAGATGCTCAAAATATTGAGCTTAACAATCTGAAACCATAATTTCCTTGTTATGTGGTCCCCAAAAGGAGTTACAGGGTCGGCCCCTAAAACGACCCTCTCCAGATATCTCGAGAACGGTACAAAATTTGTAAACACTTTTTGAACAAAATGTGTTTGAATTGACAAGAGCTTTCATTTGAAATCATGAAAAAGGGGCTGGCCCTTCAAATGAGGGGCTGAGGGGGCTCTAAAGTCTTTTAATGATAACTTTTTACCGTGAAATATTTTGTGATGCGTTATAGAAGCAATTATCTTTATTCTTAGGTCATTAACCTAAACATGACAATCATTTACTCCTATGTTACGTAATTAGGGATTTTAAGGGGCCAGAAGTCCAAAACTTTGATGCTCAATATCTCAAAATGGAGAAACATTTGGATAAGCAATATTGAACAAAAGATGCTCAAAATATTGAGCTTAACAATAATGAGCTATAACTTCTTTGTTATGCGGTCCCTAAAAGGAGTTACATGGTCGGCCCCTAACACGACCCTCTCAAGATATCTCGAGAACGTACAACATTTGTAATTACTTGTTGAACACAAAGTGTTTGAATTGACAAGAGCTTTCATTTGAAATCATGAAAAAGGGGCTGGCCCTTCAAATTAGGGGCTGAGGGGGCTCTAAAGTCTTTTAATGATACTTTTTTACTGTGAAATATTTTGTGATGCGTTATAGAAGCAATTATGTTTATTCTTAGGTCATTAACCTAAACATGACAATCATTTACTCCTATGTTACGCAATTAGGGATTTTAAGGGGCCAGAAGTCCAAAACTTTGATGCTCAATATCTCAAAATGGAGAAACATTTGGATAAGCAATATTGAACAAAAGATGCTCAAAATATTGAGCTTAACAATAATGAACTATAACTTCTTTGTTATGCGGCCCCTAAAAGGAGTTACATGGTCGGCCCCTAACACGACCCTCTCAAGATATCTCGAGAACGTACAACATTTGTAATTACTTGTTGAACAAAAAGTGTTTGAATTGACAAGAGCTTTCATTTGAAATCATGAAAAAGGGGCTGGTCCTTCAAATTAGGGGCTGAGGGGGCTCTCAAGTCTTTTAATGATAACTTTTTACTGTTAAATATTTTTTGATACGTTATAGAAGCAATTATGTTCATTCTAATGTTATGTACATGTGCATGGCAATCATATACTCTTATGTTACGTAATTAGGGATTTTAAGGGGCCAGAAGTCTAAAACTTTGATGCTCAATATCTCAAAATGGAGGAAAACTTTGGAAAGCAATATTGAACACAAGAGGCCCAGGGGCCACATCGCTCACCTGAGCAAAAATTGCCTTAATTCTGATCAAATTAGCATTACAGTATCAAAATATCTTGACAACTGAGTACAGTAGATCTTGCTAAAAAAAATTGAAAATCTGCCAATTTTTATCAACCTCTTATTTTTTGGTAAATACCAAGCCCCTTTTGTTGTTGTACCTGTAAGAAGATTTGTCTCTATTCCTATATACCCCCCCCTCCCCCCATTTCATGGCCCCATTTTTCTCTAGGGAATCATGGTTTCATCAGACTTAAATCTGCATAACCTTTGCTTTCACACTAAGTACTGAGTTTTGAACCGAACACTTTCCCAGAATAGTTTTAAAGATTTTCTCTTCATATTCCTATGTAAAAATTCAAACCGCCATCACGGTCCCGCCCTACCACTAGGGACTGTGATTTTGCAAACTTGAATTTACACTACCCGAGGATGCCTCTACACAAGTTTAAACCCTTTCTGGCCAAAAATTCTTAAAAAAGAAGATTTTTAAAGATTTTCTCTATATATTCCTAAGTAAAAATTCATCCCCCATTGTGGCCTCACCCTACCCCTGGACTATTATTTAAACAAACTTGAATCTATACGATCTGGGGATGCTTCCACTCAAATTTGGGCTTTCCTGGCCTAATAATTTTGAGAAGAAGACTTTTAAAGATTTTCTCTATCTATAAAAATTCATCCCCCATTGTGACCCCGCCCTACCCCCAGGGACCATGATTTGAACAAACTTGAATCTACACTTCCTAAGGATGGTTACATGCCAATTTGAGATTTCTTGGCCAAATATTTTTGAGAAGAAGATTTTTAAAAGATTTTCTCAATATATTCCTATGTAAAACTTGATCTCCCAATTGTGGCCCCACCCTACCCCCGGGGATCATGATTTGAACAAACTTGAATCTACACTACCTGAGGATGCTTTCATTTCAATTTGAACTTTTCTGGCCTAATAGTTTTTGAGAAGATTTTTAAAGATTTTCTCTATATATTCTTATGTAAAACATGATCCCCCTATTGTGGCCCCACCCTACCCCCGGGAACCATGATTTGAACAAACTTGAATCTACACTATCTGAGGATGCTTCCACTCAAATTTGAGCTTTCCTGGCCTAATAGTTTTTGAGAAGACTTTGGCTCAGGTGAGCTAAAAAAGGTTAAGTTTACAATGCAATAAGTTGTTAAAGTTGGTTTCTGGAAGAAGAGACTTTGAAATTTTTCTTAATAAATATTGAAATTTTTTTTAGTTTTTTAATCTTTAGTTTTTAAGATCTGTGTACAAACATAGAATTGTGAGCAAATCTCTGTATCTTGCTTATAATTCGAAGCTTAACACTCAAATATGGTTAGTAACAATTATATAAAACACAAGAAACACGCACTATCACAAATAAAGAACACAATTTATTTTTTCGAAATGAATCATATATATACATGTACATGTATATACCTACATGTACATATTTCCGACAGCGATATCAAACTCTATTTAAACTGAATAAACTCGAGAAAATGCCGAGCATCTCAACAAAACCTATTGCATTAATATACCATTACGCAAAATATAATGCCGAATTACCGATAGAATGAATTGTATTTCAGTACTTTTTTGATACATCAGATTTTGCTTAATTTGCGCAGGTAAACAGTTAACTGTTTGATTTACCGAAGTCTCTGTTTGATTTGATACGTAAAAATCACGAAATACAGACGATAGTTCCCAGGTTACAAAGCATAAATAATGAAAACGAAACGAAAATCAGAACAAGCTAACACCAACGTCATGTGTGAAAACTGTCAACGCATTGAAATATTTAGCCTCAATTTACTTCACAAAATCGGCACAAATACATTTTGCATGTTTCAAAACTCTCCCTTCATTCGCGAACTGTTGCACAACAAGCAAATTCATCATAGTCAGATCGACCCTTTTTCGTATAATGTCATGGCTGCTTTAAACAAAGAACCTCGTTTTAGATGTATGGAATACGAGTCTTGGTAAAATGGGTACGCAAACCTGGGCCGTGGCAAAATAAAAGCCGGGGCAGATCGGCAATCGTCAATTCCAAATACGCATTATTTTGCAGCAATATTTACAGCAAATACAAATATACTGGTCCATCAAATATCCTGAAATTTTAATGAGATTGGCAGATTAATAACTGCCAGTCTTTTGTTTTGCCCAGGCCAAGTCTTGTCTACCCATTTTACCGAATGCCGAATCCGAAGCTATTAAACTGATTGAAACACGCCTTTCCTTTATTATTATTTTCGTAATAACTCAGATTTGAAACATAATTAGACCTTAATTTTTGCAATTTATATTTTCCTTCCCATAAGGATAATTTATGCTAAACAACGTTGAATTGGAATCAGTAGTTCTTGAGAAGAAGATTTTTTAAAATGCACCCCCCTTTTTTTACAGTTTCAAGGTTTTCTCCGCTTTGAATACAGATCTGACTTTTATTTCTGCAATTTATATTCGCCCTCCCATAAGGATGCTTTGTGCCAAATTTGGTTGAAATTGGATTAGCAGTTTTAGAGAAGAAGTTCAAAATGTAAAAAGTTTACAGACGGACAGACAGACGGACGGACGGACGGACGGACGGACGGACGGACGACGGACAAAAAGTGATCAGAATAGCTCACTTGAGCTTTCAGCTCAGGTGAGCTAAAAAGATGCTCAAAATATTGAACTTAACAATATACAACCATATATTGTTTTTATCTGGACCCTAAAAGGAGTTTAAGGACCGGATATCAAAACGATTTTTACCAGATATCTCAAAAACGGTAACTAATTTCTAAATACTTATTAGTGGTACACAAAAATACCTTTTGACTAAAATGAATGAAAAGGAGTGATCCCTCAAATAAGGGACACCAAAGGGATAAATAGTCTTTCACCCATTACTCATAGATCCCGCCTCCTTTTCCGGATAGGTTTCGTTGATGAAGGTCAAGAGTAAGGTTATTCCATATTCTAAAAATCGGACGGAAGACCTCCTCGTTGCTCGCAACGAGATCGTGTCTAGTTATTAAGGTCTTCGTTTCCAACGGAAGACCTTATTGTTTTCGTACTGTTTATTATTATTTTTTTTTTCCAAATTTTGTGCACGCGATTTCTCGAAAACTACTCAACCGATCTGAACACTTTTTTCACAGAGGATGGGAAATTATCTGAATTTTATATGTTTTTGAATTTTTTGTCGTCGTCACTTCCGGTCCGGATTTACGGTCGATTTTGTAATTTTTGACGACCAATTTTGTGCAGAGTCGATCTCAGAAACTATAAGAGATATGACTTTGAAATTTTCAGGATAGGTAGAGCATGGTTTGAAGTTGTGCACTATTTAGTTGTTTTGCACCAGTGGCGCTATTCCTTGGAGCTCGCTTAGGCACAAAAATGGGGTACAGATTTCGAATCAAAATTTCCATATGTTTTGATCAGTATCTTTTTATCAGTTGATATTTTGACAAGACATATAGAACAAAAGTAGTAGAGAATCAAAAGTTCTATACAATAAAATCAAGAAAAAGGGGCTGGCCCCTTTAATTAGGGACCAAGAGACTCGTAAATTCTATTACGAATAACTTGAAAACGATAAATATTTTGTTATGCATTATAAAAATCAGAGTTGTTGATCTCTACATTATCGGTTTGAAAGAGTCATCGTCAGGCCCATGTCTGACGTAATTAGGGTTTTTATTCTTAATCTTCAATTTTTTTTTTTTCGGGGGGGGGGGGTAATTTTGAAATTGTATCGATATCTCATGGTATCATTTTATCTAAAAAAAAAAAAAAAATCGGACGGAAGACCTACTCGTTACTCGTAACGAGGTCGTATCTAGTTATTATTATTTTTTTTTTTCCAAATTTTGTGCACGCGATTTCTCGAAAACTATTCAGCCGATTTCAGTCATTTTTTCAGAGATGATGAGTCATGATCTGAATTTTATATGTTTTTGAAATTTTTGTTGTCGTCACTTCCGGTACCGATTTATCGGCCATTTTGTAGTTTTTTACGACCTATTTTGTGCAGAGCTGATCTCAGAAATCATCAGAGATATGACTATGAAATTTTCAGGATATGTAGTCTATAGTCTGAAGTTGTGCACTATTATTTTGTTTTACGCCA
Organism: Magallana angulata; assembly: GCF_025612915.1. Taxonomy (NCBI): domain Eukaryota; kingdom Metazoa; phylum Mollusca; class Bivalvia; order Ostreida; family Ostreidae; genus Magallana; species Magallana angulata. The sequence goes on from NC_069112.1 coordinate 61,032,592, forward strand.
GTGGCGCCATTTCTTTGAGCTCGCCTGGGCACGAAAATTGGGTACGAATTTTTATCCAAAATTTTTATACGTTTTGATCTGTATCTTTTTATCAGTTGGTATTTTGTTAAGACATATATAACAAAAGTGGTAGAAAATCAAAAGTTCTTTTCAACAAAATCAAGAAAAAGGGGCTGGCCCCTTAAATTAGGGGCCAAGACACTCGTAAACTCTATTAGAAATAACTTAAAAATGATAAAGATTTTGTAATGCATTATAGAAGCAAAGTTGTTGATCGTTACAAAATCTATCAGAAAAAATCATTGCCACGCCCATTTATGACGTAATTAGGGTTTTTTAGGGGCCAGAGTACTTAAACTTTGTCACGATATATCTAGAGAAGGAGACATATTTTCTTAAGTATTGTAGAAGAGAAAATGTCTGTCTTAATGATAATAATCAATTCCACTAATCAAAACACCAATCTCTGTCCCCATTAAGGATCTATAGGGCTGGCCCCTAAAATATTCAGTCATTTGTATCTCAAAAATGAAAAACAATTTTAGATAGGTGTTAGAACAAAAAATGTTATTATTCGTGAGACCTTGCGAATGAACTCAAGAAAAAGGGGCTGGTCCCTTAAATTAGGGGCCAAGAAACTCGTAAACTCTATCACAGATAACGAAAAAACGATAAAGATTTTGTAATGCATTATAGAAGCAAAGTTGTTGATCGTTACAATATCTATCAGAAAAAATCATTGCCACGTCCATTTATTACGTAATTAGGGATTTTTAGGGGCCAAAGTGCTAAATCTTTGACGCAATATATCTAGAGAAGAAGACATAATTTGTTAAGCATTGTAGAAGAGAAAATATCTGTATTGATGATTCTAATCGATTCCATTAATCAAAACACCAATGTCTGTCTCCATTAAGGATCTATAGGGCTGGCCCCTAAAATATTCTATCATTTGTAATTATAAAATGAACAACAATTCTAGATAAGTGTAAGAACAAAAAATGTTATAATTCGTGAGACCTTTCGAATGAACTCAAGAAAAAGGGGCTGGCCCCTTTATTTAGGGGTCAAGACTGTCGTAAACTCTATTACAGATAACTTAAAAACGATACAGATTTTGTAATGCATTGTAGGAACAAAGTTATTGATCGTAACAATATCAGTTTGTAGAACTCATTTCCAAACCCAATGATGACGTAATTAGGGATTTTAGGGGACAAAAATCTTACATCTTTAATGTTCTGTATAAGAAAAAGCAAAACTTTTTGTTAAGCATTTTAAAGGATAATGACAATCGTTTACATTTTCTGAAAGGGAGTGGTTGAGGGGAATTCTGAAATTTCATTGATATTCTAATGCTATCGTTTAAAAATTGAACGGAAGACCTACTCGTTACTCGTAACGAGATCGTATCTAGTTATTAAGGTCTTCCGTCTTCAGCGGAAGACCTTACTGTTTTTCTACGCGTTCTCATTCTTCTATATTATTATTTTTCTTCTTGGTAGTCACCCTTAATTTCTCAGCCATTTCTCAATCGATTTTAATGATTTTTACAGGGATGATGTCTTAGGTGAATATCTCTTTGCATCTTACTTCCTGTCTGAAAATTCACTTCCGCTTCTGAATTATCTCCCTTTTTCATGTATTTTGGAACATGATATTGTTCACGCATCTCCTCAAAAACTGTTATAGTTAGGGACTTGAAATTTATATGCAAGATAGAGTGGTTATGGTAGATTTGCTTGCTTGTTTTAGATTTGACCAGAAGTCATCATCCTTGAAGCTCGCCCGGAACTGAAAATGTTGATGTTAAATTTGTTTGACAATTTTTACGAAATTTGAGATTTGATCACGAATATCTTTCTTCTAATCAATATTTTGCTAACACGTGTAGAGCATCAAAAATTAATCTCTAAAAGATCTTTCAACTGACTTCAAGCAAAAGGGGCTGACTCCTCATATAAGGGGCCAAGAGGGGTCTAAAGTCTTTTATCTATATCTCTTTAATGAAAAATATTTTGTAATGTATTAAAGAAGCAAAAATGTGTATCTTCCAGTTATCTACCTATATTTGTTAAGAGTTTTCTGATATGTTACATAATTTGGATTTTAAAGGGGCTAGAAGTCCAATATTTTGATCATTTATTTCTTAAAAAGGAGAAATATTTTGAAATGCATTATGGAAGAGAAGATACTCAGAATAATAGTCGTAATAATATTCAACCACCAAAGTTTCGTTTAATGGTCCTTATAAGGAGATAAAGAGTCGGCCCCTTAAACAATCTTTCCCTAATATCTCAAAAACAGTAACAAATTTCTAAACACTTGTTGAACAAAATGTGTTTAATATTAAGTGACCTTTCATTGATATCAAGAAAAAGGGGCTAGCCCCTCAAATTACATGATAAGAGGGATCTAAATGTTTCAATCAAAGCTCTTATACATATATCAGAAACAAAACAAGGGCGAGAAGTCCAATACATTTCTGATTTATTTGTAAAAGAAAAAGAGGATATAGAAATTGAAGAAAAGAGTCTGTTTTAAATCAAAGGATTTTTCATTCTATTTCCAAATCATGTTTAGCTGGTAAATAGCAAAATAAAGGTCAAGCATGTATCTCAAACTCTAGTGATATTGGGAATTTAGTATTTTCCGTTTAATATAGAAGTCACCGACCACCGCCCCCCCCCACCCTTCATAAAATCATTTAGTTTTTCTGGCCCGATTTTACTTGATCTTTGATCTCGGACCTTTAATTTCAACTTAGTACCATTCTAGATTACCGCACTACTTACCAGACCAATTCGTTCATTATTAACAGAGTTATGAACTTTTTGGCATTTGAGTTTTAATTTTCGTGTTTGACATGTACTGTAGAAAAAAATTCTACCTCCCGAGCCCTTCACTGAATCCTCATGAAATTTTGTGTAAATGTACCTCGGACCTCAATTCTGCCAAATTTGCAGCGGGTTGAACAATTAAGAAGAAATTTCCGATATCAAGCCGCGAGTATAGCCTGTACGGGGACTTAAAGTTTACACAGTGCAAGGGATGTAAGCAGCCGCGTAATATTTCTGTTGCATGTATATTTCTTGTTTTCCGTTTAGTCTGTATCTACGATAGCGTGTGAACTACTTATGAATGTTAGAACTGTGGAAATTACTGTCATCAATTTTTTTATGAATAAATTTACGTGTTACTGATTTCGTTATTTCTACATTTATCAGAATTCTGTCAATCCTGTTGATATAAAACAGTCAAACATAATAGTAAACGACACAAAAAAATCTCTACTCTGAAATGCATGTGTAAATTGCATCAGTCATTGTTTTAGGACTTCCCCTAATTGTCGTTAACCGAATCCGAGATCCACACCTCAAAATTCTACTTCCGATTTATTTACGACGAAAACCAATTGCAAGCTCGGTCCTTTTCATCCCCCTCCAGACACAAACACGCATCAATATTTCAAATGACCTCGCACTGTTACCAAACCTGAGTAGTGAGACATCTTAAACGTTGTTTTTCATCTCATACAAAAATTCAGCTCCTGTCCCGGGCGGAAACGCCCCAAATTCAAAGAGAAAATCGGGAATTATTTCGCGTCAGCCATGTTTTGACGCGAAGCTTCGATGATGAAATATAGACTGGCAATGCCTGTCTGATATGTGCGATATATATTTCGTACGATAGAGACAGAGGACCAGTCTACGATGAAATACTGTTTTGACACATGCAAAGGCTGTGTGTTCGAATCTCGCCGGAGCCAAGATTTGTTCTTTCTCTCTATTTCCTTCTCCTTTTTTTTTGACTTTCTAACTAAGATATTCAAAATAAAGGGGTTGTTGGACTGAAGTACAAGTTGAAAACACTCGTACATTAAGATTTTGACAAAAACATTCTTTAATTATTAGGGTCTTCCGTCTTCAACGGATGACTCTTCTATTATTCTATTGCTTCTTTTTCACTTTTCTTATTATTAAGGTCTTCCGTTTCCAACGGAAAACCTTATTGTTATTGCTTTGTTCCTTTTTCCTTATTCTTCTATATTATTATTTTTTTTCTTACAAATTTTGTGCACGCAAGATCTCGAAAACTACTTCATTGATTTTAATGAAACTTGTCGATCTAAAAGATGACGATGTGAACCGTATTGCGAATTTTTTTTATTGATGACGTCACTTCATGTTTTGAGATATAGTCGTTTTGTCGATTTTCAGAGAGGTATTTTTTCGGCAGTACTCCTTTTAAACTATAGCAGACATACACTTAAAATTTTCAGTGATGGTAGACGGAAGATTGAAATTGTGCAAAAAGGTTTAAAATCATTTCGATCGCCAAAAGCGCCGAAGCTCGCCTGGACCCAAAAATTGAGATTAAACAAATATCATAATTTTTTCTGGTTTTCTTTGTTTATCTCTTTCCTGAAATAATATTTTGTTAAAACATATAATTTATTTTTTTAAATATTTATAAGACCTTTTATTTGATATCAAGACAAAGGGGCTGGCCCCTCAAATTAGGGGATGAAAGGGCTCTCAAGTCTTTCATCTATAGCCTCTTTACTGAGATATATTTTGTGAAAGATTATAGAAGCAAATATGTTTATCTTACAGTTATGTATCCAAGCAGTGTCATGATTTTATAATGTGGTACGTAATTAAGGTTTTTAAGGGGTCAAAAATCCAAAACTTTGATCACCGATATCTCAGAAAGGAAATATATATTTTGAAATGCAGTATAGAAGAAAAGATACACAAAATGATCTACTAAACAATATGGATTCTACAAAATTTCGTTAAACGACCCCAATAAGGAGATAAGGGATCGGCCCCTAAAACGCTCTTTCTGAGATATCTCAAGAATGGTGACAAATTTCTATACACTTGTTGAACAAAATATCTTTAAAAGTAAATGACTTTTCATTTGATACGAGGAAAAAGAGGCTGCCCCTCGAATTAGAGATCTAAATGTTTTCAACCAAAGCTCATACATCTAAAACAAAATAGTATCTGGCCCTTAGAATGTAGACCTTTGTCTTATTTGTTAAATCACGTTTAGCCGTTTTATAGCAAAACCAAGGTCGTACATGTATTTCATGTTCTAAAACACACGGAAGACCTCCTCGTTGCTCGCAACGAGATCGTGTCTAGTTATTTTTCTTTTTTTTTCTTACAAATTTTGTCCGCGCGAGTTCTCAGAAATGGTTCGGCCGATTTTCGTGAAACTTTCAGATCTGATAGATATTGTTCTGAACCTTATTGGAAATTTTTTATATTGATGACGTCATTTCCGTTTCCGATATATTACCGTTTTAGCGATTTTTTAAGGGTTAGATTGTCCATGCAACTCCTCCTAAACTATAAAAGATATTGAGTTCAAATTTTCAGGAATGGTAGACAAAAGATTGTAGTTGTGTATAATGTCAATGATATCTGTCTGGATAAAAAGACGCCGAAGCTCGCCTGAACCCGAAATTTGAGATGGAAAAAACGTTGTAATTTTTTGTGGTTTTCCTTGATTATCTCTTTTCTGAAAAATATTTTGTGAAGACATGTAACATAAAAAAAGTTTCGATTTACAGGACCTTTTCTTTGAAATCAGGAAAAAGGAGCTGGCCCCTCAAATAAGGGGACCAAAGGGCTCTAAAGTCTTTAATCTGTAGCCTTTTACTGAGAGATATTTTGTGAAATGTTATAAAAGCAAATATGTTTATCTCACATTTATGTATCCAAGCAATGTTATGATTTTATTGTGTGTTACGTAACTAAGGGTTTTTAGGGGCCAAAAGTCCAAAATTTAGATCACCCATATCTCAGAAAGGAAAAATATTTTGAAATGCAGTTCTGAAGAAAAGTTGTTTAAAATGATGTTCTTAACAATATGCAACCTTCAAAATTTCGTTAAACGGCCCCTATAAGGAGATAAGGGATCGGCCCCTAAATTCTTCTTTCTCATACATCTAAAAAAAAGGTAACGAATTCCTAAACACTTGTTGAACAAAATTTGTTTTGAATTAAATGACCTTTCATTGAATATCAAGAAAAAGGGGCTGGCCCCTCAAATAAGGGAACCAAAGGGCTGTAAAGTCTTTAATTTGCAGCCCTTTACTTACATATATTTTGTAAAATGTTATAGAAGCAAATGTGTTTAAATTACAGTTATGTATTCAAGCAATGTAATGATTTTATCATGTGTTATATAATAAGGGGTTTTTAGGGGCCAAAAGTCCAACATTTTGATCATCTTTATCTTTATAAGAAAGGAAACATATCTAAAATGCAATACAGAAAAGTTGTTCAAAATGATGTTCTTAGCGATATGCAACCTTTAAAATTTTGATAAACGGCCCCTTAAGGGAGATAAGGGAATAACCCCTAAAACATTCTTTCTTATATATCTCCAAAACGGTAACGAATTTCTAAACATTTGTTGACAAAATATGTTCAGAATTAAATGTCCTTTCATTTGATATCAAGAAAAAGGGGCTGGACCCTTAAATTGTGGGATCAAAAGGTTCTAACTTTTTTCATCTGTAGCCCTTTACTGAGAGATATTTTTTGAAAAGTTATAGAAGCAAATATGTCTATCTTACAGTTATGTATCCAAGCAATGTAATGATTTTATAATGTGTTACGTAATAAAGGGTTTATAGGGACCAAAAATCCAAAATTTTGATTACCCATATCCCAGAAAGGAAAAATATTTTGAAAAGTGGTACAGAAGAAAGTTTGTTCAAAATGATGTTCTTAACAATATGCAACCTTCAAAATGTCGTTAAACGGCCCCTTTAAGAAGGTTAGGGATCGGTCCCTAAAAACTCTCTTTCTCATATATCTCAAAAACGGTAACGAATTTCTAAACACTTGTTGACAAAATGTGTTCAGAATTAAATGTCCTTTCATTTGATTTTAAGAAAAAGGGGCTGGCCCCTTAAATTAGGGGATCAAAGGGCTCTAAAATCTTTGTTCTAAAGCCTTTTAATGAGAGCCATTTTGTGAGAGGTTATTAAAGCTAGATTAGGTATAATACGTTTATATATCCTAACAATATAATGATTTTCTCTTGCGTTACCCAATTAGGGTTTATAGGGACCGGATGTAAACAAGTTTAATCTTTTCTATCTTAATCAGAAGAAATGCAAGTATTTTAAAAAAGCAATGCAAGAGAAATTATAAAAAGTGATACAATAAGCATTAGTACTTCACTCCTTTTTCCATATCATGTTTTCTTGTCGAAAATCAAAGTCGATGATGTCATATTTCCTTTTAAAAATCGGACGGAAGACCTCCTCGTTGCTCGCAACGAGATCGTATCTAGTTAAGGTCTTCCGTTTCCAACGGAAGACCTTATTGTTTTCGTACTGTTTCTTATTAAGGTCTTCCGTTTCCAACGGAAGACCTTATAGTTTTCGTACTGTTTCTTCTTATTTTTTTTTTTCCAAATTTTGTGCACGAGATTTCTCAAAAACTGTTCAACCGATTTCAACTATTTTTTCACAGAAGATGAGACTTGATGTAAACTTAATACATTTTTGAGATTTTCCCTGTCGTCACTTCCGGTACCGATTTATCGGCCATTTTGTACATTTTTACGACCTATTTTGTGCAGAGCTGATCTCAGAAACTATCAGAGATATGACTATGAAATTTTCAGGATAGGTAGTCTATAGTTTGAAGTTGTGCACAATTATGTTGTTTTACGCCAGTGGCGCCATTTCTTGGAGCTCGCCTGGGCACGAAAATCGGGTACGAAATTTTATTCAAAATTTTCATACGTTTTGATCTGTATCTTTTTATCAGTTGATATTTTGTTAAGACATATATAACAAAAGTAGTAGATAATCAAAATTTCTTTCCAACAAAATCAGGAAAAAGGAGCTGGCCCCTTTTTTAGGGGCCAAGACACTTGTAAACTCTAATACAAATAACAAATGTTGTAATGCATTATAGAAGCAAAGTTGTTGATCGTAACAAAAACTATCAGAAAAAATCTTTGTCACGCACATTTATTACGTAATTAGGGATTTTTAGGGGCCAAAGTACTGAAACTTTGACGCAATATATCTAGAAAAGGAGACACATTTTGTTAAGCATTGTAGAAGTTAAAATGTTTGCATTATTGATTCTAATCGATTCCATTTATCAAAGCACCAAATTATGTCCCCATTAAGGATCTAGAGGGCTGGCCCCTATACTATTCAATCATTTGTATCTCAAAAATGAACAACAATTCTAGATAAGTGTAAGAACAAAACAGGTTAATATTCGTGGGACCTTTCGAATTAACTCAAGAAAAAGGGGCTGGCCCCTTAAATTAGGGGCCAAGACACTCGTAAAGTCTAATACACATACCTTAAAAAGATAAAGATTTTGTAGTGCATTATAGAAGCAAAAGTGTTGATCGTAACAATATCTATCAGAAAAAATCATTGCCACGCCCAATTATTACGTAATTAGGGATTTTTAGGGGCCAAAGTACTTAAACTTTGACGCAATATATTTAGAAAAGGAGACACATTTTCTTAAGCATTGTAGAAGATAAAATGTTTGCATTTATGATTCTAATCAATTCCATTAATCAAAGCACCATTGTCTGTCCCCATTAAGGATCTAGAGGGCTGGCCCATATAATATTCCTTCATTTGTATCTAAAAATGAACAACAATTCCAGATAAGAACTCAAGAACTCAAGAAAAAGGGGCTGGCCCCTTAAATTAGGGGCCAAGACACTCGTAAAGTCTATTACACATACCTTTAAAACGATCAAGATTTTGTAATGCATTACAGAAACAACGTTGTTGGTCGTAGCAATATCAGATTGTAAAACTCATTGCTAAACCAATTGATGACGTAATGAAGGATTTTAGGGGACTAAAATCTTAAATCGTTAATGTGCTGTATGTGAAAAAGCAAAACTCTTTGTTAAACATTTCAAGGGATATTGATAATCGTATGCATTATCTAAAAGGGAGTGGTTGAATGGGGAATTCTGAAATTTCATTAATATCTTAATCGTATCGTTTAAAAATTGAACGGAAGACCTACTCGTTACTCGTAACGAGATCGTATCTTGTTAAGGTCTTCCGTTTCCAACGGAAGACCTTATTGTTTTCGTACTGTTTATTATTTTTTTTCCCCAAATTTTGTGCACGCGATTTTTCGAAAACTACTCAACCGATCTGAACAATTTTTTCACAGATGATGGGAAATTATCTGAATTTTATATGTTTTTGAAATTTTTGTCGTTGTCACTTCCGGTCCGGATTTACGGTCGATTTTGTAATTTTTTACGACCAATTTTGTGCAGAGTTGATCTCAGAAACTATAAGAGATATGACTTTGAAATTTTCAGGATAGGTAGAGCATGGTTTGAAGTTATGCACTATTTAGTTGTTTTGCACCAGTGGCGCTATTCCTTGGAGCTCGCTTAGGCACAAAAATGGGGTACATATTTCAAATCAAAATTTCCATATGTTTTGATCAGTATCTTTTTATCAGTTGATATTTTGACAAGACGTATAGAACAAAAGTAGTAGAGAATCAAAAGTTCTATCCAATAAAATCAAGAAAAAGGGGCTGGCCCCTTTAATTAGGGACCAAGAGACTCGTAAATTCTATTACGAATAACTTGAAAACGATAAATATTTTGTTATGCATTATAAAAATCAAAGTTGTTGATCTCTACATTATCGGTTTGAAAGAGTCATCGTCAGGCCCATGTCTGACGTAATTAGGTTTTTTTTTCTTTATCTTCAAATTTGGGGGGGGGGGGGTAATTTTGAAATTGTATCGATATCTCATGGTATCATTTTATCTAAAAAAAAAAAATCGGACGGAAGACCTACTCGTTACTTTTGACGAGGTCGTATCTAGTTATTAAGGTCTTCCGTTTCCAACGGAAGACCTTATTGTTTTCGTACTGTTTCTTATTATTATTAAGGTCTTCCGTTTCCAACGGAAGACCTTATAGTTTTCGTACGATTTCTTCTTATTATTATTTTTTTCCACAAATTTTGTGCACGCGATTTCTCGAAAACTATTCGACCGATTTTAATCATTTTTTCACAGAAGATGGGACTTGGTGTAAACTTCATACATTTTTGAGATTTTTTCTGTCGGCACTTCCGGTACCGATTTATCGGCCATTTTGCACATTTTCAAGACCTATTTTGTGCAGAGCTGATCTCAGAAACTATCAGAGATATGACTATGAAATTTTCAGGATAGGTAGTCTATAGTTTGAAGTTGTGCACTATTATGTTGTTTTACGCCAGTGGCGCCATTTCTTGGAGCTCGCCTTGGCTCGAAAATTGAGTACGAATTTTCATTCAAAATTTTCATACGTTTTCATCTGTATCTTTTTATCAGTTGATATTTTGTTAAGACATATATAACAAAAGTAGTAGATAATTAAACATTCTTTCCAACAAAATCACGAAAAAGGGGCTGGCCCCTTAAATTAGGGGCCAAGACACTCGTAAACTCTATTACAAATAACTTAAAAACGATCAAAATTTTGTAATGCAATATAGAAGCAAGGTTGTTGATTGTAGCAATATTTATCAGGTAAAATCATTTTCACACCCATTTATGACGTAATTAGGGATTTTAAGGGGCCAAAGTTCTTAAACTTTGATGCAATATATCTAGAGAAGGAGACATATTTTGTTAGGCAATGAAGAAAAGAAAATGTTTGCATTGATGATTCTAATCGATTCCACTAATCAAAACTCTAAAGTCTGTCCCCATTAAGGATCTAGAGGGCCGGCCTCATGTATTTCATTTGTATCTCAAAAATGAACAACAATTTTAGATGGGTGTAAGAACAAAAAATGTTAGTATTCGTGAGACTTTTCGATTGAACTCAAGAAAAAGGGGCTGGCCCCTTAAATGAGGGGCCAACACTCGTAAACTATATTACAGATAACTTGAAAACAATCAAGATTTCAAATATCTTTGGTACCTAGCATTTTTAGAATATTGATACCAGCGAGATTTTAGTCACTGTAAGTGATTGAGACACAAACTTTTATAAATGATAGACAATCGATTGAAGATATATTTAACGGTTTTCTTTTGTCAACCGTCACTTCCGGTACTCACCAGAAGAGTTCAAACAATTCATTTTTTTCACAAGTTTAACTGATTATCTTTGGTGTTTCATCTTCCATGATTAACAGTGGTGTACACTAAACAAATGTATAAAAAAACCCTAGCTTTTATTTTCATAAACCTCTTTTGTTCGTCCGTTTTCGGTCTCGAGACAAAAAACCTAGATTCACCAAGATCGCAGATATGGCAGAAAATATAGATATTTCATCGTATCATATGAAAACAAAATCGGACGGAAGACCTACTCGTTACTCGTAACGAGATCTAGTTAAGGTCTTCCGTTTCCAACGGAAGACCTTATTGTTTTCGTACTGTTTCTTATTATTATTATTATTATTTTTTTCCACAAATTTTGTGCACGCGATATCTCGAAAACTATTCGGCCGATTTCAACAATTTTTTCACAGATGATTGCCAGTGGTCATAATTCTAGAAGTTTTTTGAATATTTGAAATCGTCACTTCCGGTTCCGATTTACGGCCGATTTTGTTAGTTTTTACGACCCATTTTGTGCAGACATAAACTCAGAGACTATCAGAGATATAAATATGAAATTTTCAGGATAGGTAGACCATAGTTTGAAGATGTGCAGAACGTATTTTTTTTGCGCCAGTGGCGCCATTTCTTTCAGCTCGCCTAGGCTCGAAAACTGGATACGAATTTTGCATCAAAAATTTCATACATTTTGATCTGTATCTTTTTATCAGTTAATATTTTGTTAAGACATATTTAACAAAAGTGCTAGATAATGAAAAGTTCTTTCCAACAAAATCAAGAAATAGGGGCTGGCCCCTTAAATTAGGGGCCAAGACACTCATAAACTCTATTACAAATAACTTAAAAACGATAAAGATTTTGTAATGCATTATAGAAGCAAAGCTGTTGATCGTACCAATATCTATTAGAAAAAATCATTGCCACGCCCATTTGATACGTAATTAGGGATTTTTCAGGGGCCAAAGTACTGAAACTTTGACGCAATATATCTAGAGAAGGAGACATATTTTGTTAAGCTTTGTAGAAGAGAAAATGCTTGCGTTGATGATTTTAATCGATTCCATCAATCAAAACACCAATGTCTGTCCCCATTAAGGATCTAGAGGGCTGGCCCCTAAAATATTCAATCATTTGTATCTCAACAATTATCAACAATTTTAGATGGGTGTAAGAACAAAAAATGTCATTATCCATGAGAACTTTCGAATAAACTCAAGAAATAGGGGCTGGTCCCTTTATTTAGGGGCCAATACTGTCGTAAACTCTATTACAGATAACTTAAAAACGATACATATTTTGTAATGCATTATAGAAGCAAAGTTGTTGATCATTACAATATCTATCAGAAAAAATCATTGCCACGCCTATTTATCTCGTAATTAGGGGTTTTTAGGGGCCAAAGTTCTAATATTTTGACGCAATATATCTAGAGAAGGAGACATATTTTGTTAAGCATTGTAGAAGAGAAAATATCTGTATTGATGATTCTAATTGATTCCATCAATCAAAACACCAATGTCTGTCCCCATTAAGGATCTAGGGGACTGGCCCCTAAAATATTTAATCATTTGTATCTCAAAAATGATCAACAATTTTAAATAGGTGTAAGAACAAAAAATGTTAGAATTTATGAGACCTTTCGACTGAATTCAAGAAAAAGGGGCTGGCCCCTTAAATTAGGAGTAAAAGAACTCGCAAACTCTATTATAGATAACTTAAAACTTTTTTAAAGGATATTGACAATCGTATACATTATCAGGGAGTGGAGGGGGGATTTTGAAATTCCATTGATATTTTAATCGTATCGTTTAAAAATTGAACGGAAGACCTACTCGTTACTCGTAACGAGATCGTATCTAGTTAAGGTCTTCCGTTTCCAACGGAAGACCTTATTGTTTTCGTACTGTTTCTTATTATTATTATTATTATTTTTTTCCACAAATTTTGTGCACGCGATATCTCGAAAAGTATTCGGCCGATTTCAACCATTTTTTCACAGATGATTGCCAGTGGTCATAATTCTAGAAGTTTTTTGAAATTTTGAAATCGTCACTTCCGGTTCCGATTTACGGCCGATTTTGTAAGTTTTTACGACCAACTTTGTGCAGACATAAACTCAGAGACTATCAGAGATATAAATATGAAATTTTGAGGATAGGTAGACCATAGTTTGAAGGTGTGCAGAATGTACTTTTTTGGCGCCAGTGGCGCCATTTCTTTGAGCTCGCCTAGGCTCGAAAATTGGGTATGAATTTCGAATCAAAATTTTCACACGTTTTGATCTGTATCTTTTTATGAGTTAATATTTTGTTAAAACATATATAACAAAATTGGTAGATAATCAAAAGTTCTTTCCAACAAAATCAAGAAATAGGGGCTGGCCCCTTAAATTAGGGGCCAAGACACTCGTAAACTATATTACAAATAACTTAAAAACGATAAAGATTTTGTAATGCATAATAGAAGCAAAGTTGTTGATCGTAACAATATCTATCAGGAAAAATCATTGCCACGCCCATTTGTTACGTAATTAGGGATTTTTAGGGGCCAAAGTTCTTAAACTTTGACGTAATATATCTAGAGAAGGAAACATATTTTGTAAAGCATTGAAGAAGATAAAATGCTTGCATTGATGAGTCTAATTGATACTATTTATCAAATCACAAATTTTTGTCCCCATTAAGGATCTAGAGGGCTGGCCCCTAAAATATTCAATCATTTGTATCTCAAAATTGATCAACAATTTTAAATAGGTGTAAGAACAAAAAATGTGAGTATTTGTGAGACCTTTTGATTGAATTCAAGAAAAAGGGGCTGGCCCCTTAAATTAGGGGCCAAGACACTTGTAAACTCTATTACAAATAACTTAAAAACGATAAAGATTTTGTAATGCATTATAGAAGAAAAGTTGTTGACCGTAATAATAACTATCAGGAAAAAATCACTGCCACGCCCATTTATTACGTAATTAGGTATTTTAAGGGGCCAAAGTTTTAAAACTTTAATATATCTAAAGAAGGATACATATTTTGTGAAGCATTGTAGAAGAGAAAATGCTTGCATTGATGATTCTAATCAATTCCATGAATCAAAACACAAATTTCTGTCGCCATTAAGGAGCTAGAGGGCTGGCCCCTAAAATATTCAATCATTTGTATCTCAAAAATAATAAACAATTTTAAATAGGTGTAAGAACAAAAAATGTTAGTATTTGTAAGGCCTTTCAAAAGAACTTAAGAAAAAGAGGCTGGCCCCTTACATTAGGGGCCAAGACACTCGTAAAGTCTTTTTCAGATACCTTAAAAACGATCAAGATTTTGTAATGCATTACAGAAACAAAGTTGTTGATGGTAACAATATAAGTTTCTAAAACTCATTTCCAAACCAATTGATGACATGATGAGGGACTTTAGGGGACTAAACTATTAAATCTTTAATATGCAATATTTGAAAATGCAAAACACTTTGTTAAGTATTTTAAAGGATATTGACAATCGTATACATTATCAGAATGGGAGTGTTTGAGGGAGAATTCTGAAATTTCATTGATATTTTAATCGTATCGTTTAAAAATTGAACGGAAGACCTACTCGTTACTCGTAACGAGATCGTATCTAGTTATTATTATTATTATTTTTTTTTTCCACAAATTTTGTGCACGCGATATCTCAAAAACTATTCGACCGATTTCGACCATTTTTTCACAGATGATTGCCAGTGGTCATAATTCTAGAAGTTTTTTTAAATTTTGAAATCGTCACTTCCGGTTCCGATTTACGGCCGATTTTGTAATTTTTTTCGACCTATTTTGTGCAGACATAAACTCAGGGACTATTAGAGATATAATTATGAACTTTTCAGGATAGGTAGATCATAGTTTGAAGTTGTGCACAAAGCAGTTTTTTTACGCCAGTGGCGCCATTTCTTTGAGCTCGCCTAGGCTCGAAAATTAAGTACGAATTTTGCATCAAAATTTTCATACATTTTTATCTGTATCTTTTTATCAGTTAATATTTTGATAAGACATATATAACAAAAGTAGAAGATAATCGAAAGTTCTTTCCAACAAATTCCAGAAAAAGGGGCTGGCCCCTTAAATTAGGGGCCAA
Source organism: Magallana angulata (assembly GCF_025612915.1). Lineage (NCBI taxonomy): Eukaryota > Metazoa > Mollusca > Bivalvia > Ostreida > Ostreidae > Magallana > Magallana angulata. Next base: position 61,047,812 of record NC_069112.1, read on the forward strand.
GAGACTCGTAAACTCTATTACAAATAACTTAAAAATTATAAAGATTTATTAATGCATTATAGAAGCAAAGTTGTTGATCGTAACGATATCTATCAGGAAAAATCATTGCCACGCCCATTTATTACGTAATTAGGGATTTTTAGGGGCCAGAGTACTTAAACTTTGACGCAATATATCTAGAGAAGGAGACATATTTTGTTAAGCGTCGTAGAAGAGAAAATGCTTGCATTGATGATTCTCATCGATTCCATCAATCAAAATACCAATGTTTGTCCCCATTAAGGGTCTAGAGGGCTGGCCCCTAAAATATTAAAACATTTGTATCTCAACAATTATAAACAATTTTAAATAGGTGTAAGAACAAAACATGTTAGAATTCGTGAGACCTTTTGATTGAATTCAAGAAAAAGGGGTTGGCCCCTTCAATTAGGGGCCAAGAGACTCGTAAACTCTATTACAGATAACATAAAAATGATAAAGATTTTATAATGCATTATAGAAGCAAAGTTGTTGATCGTAACAATATATTTCAGGGAAAATCATTGTCACGCCCATTTATTACGTTAAAAGGGATTTTTAGGGGCCAAAGTACTTAAACTTTGACGCAATATATCTAGAAAAGGAGACATATTTTGTTAAGCATCGTAGAAGAGGAAATGTTTGCATTGATGAATTTAATCGATTCCATTAATCAAAACACCAATGTTTGTCCCCATTAAGGATCTAGAGGGCTGGCCCCTAAAATATTCAGTCATTTGTATCTAAAAAACGAACAACAATTCTAGATAAGTGTAAGAACAAAATATGTTAGTAGTCGTGGGACCTTTTAAATGAATTCAAGAAAAAAGGGCTGGCCCCTTAAATTAGGGGCCAAGACACTCGTTAAGTCTATTACACATATCTTAAAAACGATCAAGATTTTGTAATGCATTATAGAAACAAAGTTGTTTGTCGTAACAATATCAGTTTGTGAAACTCATTTCCAAACCAATTGATGACGTAATTAGAGATTTTAGGGGGCTAAAATCTTAAACCTTAAATGTGCTGTATGTGAAAAAGCAAAACTCTTTGTTAAGCATTTCAAGGGATATTGACAATGGTATGCATTATCTGAGAGGGAGTGGTTAAGAGGGGAATTGTAAATTTTCATCGATATTTTAATCGTATCGTTTAAAAATTGAACGGAAGACCTACTCGTTACTCGTAACGAGATCGTATCTAGTTATTAGGGTTTTCCGTTTTTCAACGGAAAACCCTTCTGTTATTCTACTGTTTCTTATTAGGGTTTTCCGTTTTTCAACGGAAAACCCTTCTGTTATTCTACTGTTTCTTATTATTATTTTTTTTTTTCCCGCAAATTTTGTGCACGAGATTTCTCGAACATTTTTTGTCTGATTGCTATGAAACTTTCAGGGTACGTAGATGATATAAATATCTCTAGACGTTTTTTTCAAATTTTTAAAATTTACTTCCGGTTATGAGTTATTGCCCTTTAATTGAAAATTGGTGGGTCTTTTGTCCAGAGTTGATCTCGGGAACTACAGATGATAGATGCATGAAATTTGGCGAAATTGTCGGTAACATTTTATAATTTTGCTGGCATGAAAATTTTGGTAATTTCTTTGTTAGTTTTTGAGCTATTTGTCGCCAAAGTTTAAGATTTTTTCGGGGCTGAAATTTTGTTGCTTTTTGTATTATAACCATTAAACTAAAAATATTTTGTTAATACATATAGAACAAAAGTTGTTTAGAATAACGAGAGCTTTCATTTAAAATTAAGAAAAAAGGGCTGGCCCCTATAATTAGGGGTCAGCAGCTCATACACGTATTTTTCTGATAGCAAAAATCGTTATCATTTTATGAAAAAAAATTAATTTAGTTATTGTTAATATATTAAATAATGTCATTTGGTATCAAATTAAACAAGTTCTGTCCTATATATTTTTTCAAATTTCATAAAACAAATATGTGAGAATCGTACATGAACGAGTTAATATGTCTACATAGACACACAAGCGAACAAATGCCACATTAAGGCCCAGGCATTTACTGCATTACGTTGTGTTGCGTCTTAGATAAATTGTTGTGATTCAATTTCATTTTTTTTCATCTATATCATTTATGAATTCAATGAACACACATTATTTAAACGTTCTATGTGCAACTATTTGTCGGGGCGCCCCTGTTTGTGACCCCCGCGCGCGCGCGCCGAATGTAAACAGTAACGAACGGCATTGTAGAAAAGAGAGAGCCGTAATGCAGAAGAGAAGTTGTGTATGCTTTCGGTGTACACATGCATTTTCAATTTGCTGTGAAACATATGAACATGCACAGGGAACAATACTACATATTTGTTTAAGGAGGATATTTTTCTCGTGTGAATCGTTTACGAGGAAATTCTGACAGCCACACTTCTGTCGACGATCAGCCGTTGATAAGCTACGAGTAATAAAGGAGAAAAGATGGACATTAAAGTGTGTGATTTATGTGGATGTTACTGAAGAAGGTGAGGCTTTTACTCCTTTTAAAGTTTCTTGTTAACTGGTTAAAATTTAGTATATAGTATAGATGTACATGTAAGTACGTGCACACTGTTAGATGTTTTTGTTATGGTGTGGGTGTTTGTTTACTAACGTGTAATTTTTACATGTTTCATGGGTGTTTAGACTCGCTCGAGGTTCATGGGGGACTGGAAAGGGTAACTGAATTTATCTATTTAAAAAAATAACAGATTGTGAATTTTCAACTCAAAATTCAAAGCAGGGTCTAATTAGAAACATATCATATATTCTTGTGCAGAAGACTCCAAATGTAGTCATGAATACCCTGTAGACATAACTTCAAGTAAATAAAATTGTATACTTCAGACTTCAGAGTTAAAACATGACTTTAATATCTTTATGATGCCGATCATTGTATCATTAAAGAGGTTTAGCAGACCAACGGGTACCCGGTACATGTACTTGTACATGTAGGTTACAAGTTAGAACTATGCCTACCATTCTACCAGTTCACATAATTTTTCTTGTTTAGCAGTTATGATGTGTACTTAAATTGTCCTTGTTAATGTTTTAAATGTAATTTTTTATTCTCTTTTTTTAATCTGACTACTGGCAGTACTGGCGTGCGAGCAGTTCTCGCCGAGGACCATTTCTCGCTGGTGCACTGTTACATCATATTTTCGTATATAATTTTATGTGTTGATAAAATGACGTAACAATGCACTGGTGAGAAATGGTACTGGGCGAGAACTGATCGCACGCCAATATTGATTAATTACAGACAAAAACTGAAGGTTGCGAGTGTTATTTTTAATTGAACAACATTGTTTAAAATAATTCTTTATATATGTGACGATCAGACCGGTTTGAGATAGCTCAGTTGGATGAGCACCTGACTAGAGATTCAGGGGGCCCAGGTTCAAATCCCTTCATTATTTCTCCCATCCTGTTACAATATTGGTGTTGTGACCAACCCCTGGAACTAACAGGTTAACTCGATCCTGCCAGGGATGATCTTCGAGGGTGAAGATCATTTAAGGGGGAGGAATGTGACGGTCAGACTGGTTTGAATACCGGTGCCAGATACATGTAGCTCAGTTGGTAGAGCACTTGACTAGAGATTCAGAGGGCCAGGTTCGAATCCCACTTTGTTCCGTCGTTATTTCTCCCATCTTTTACATATACATGTATATCAGATATATGACAGATGATTAAGGTCATCACATGTTTTGCAAGATGCAATAAGTGTTAAAAACCTTTACTTTACAACAGAATACATTTAAGTGAATATTTATGTTTCTTGTTATTATTTGGTGTGGTTTTCTTGACAGTGTCGCATAAACAATTTACCCGCTCCTAAAACACAAACTTTCTTTTTGTGGATTCAGCTTACCGCTGATTGGCTGCTGTTGCGGCAGACAAATAAGATATGCACGCACAAAACACAATGAACTTATCAGAGAATGAGTTGAGTTTATTTAAACTGTTGGAATTTGGGTATTTTTTTTTAAAATGTATACATGTGACAAAACATATATGTGGTACATACAGCTGTAGCTTTATGAAGAAAATTTTGGTTAGACCATATATACCTATCATGCAAGTAAATGATATTTACAAAAAACTTGCAATTTATGGCGCACGAAATATACGCTAGTTTTATAAAGATTGACATACATGTAATGTACCACATTCTTTGAAAAATAATCTATTAAAAATTCTTCATTAAGTTTACTCATACATGTTTTATGCTTATTACAGGTAGTATTGTTTTTAAAACATGTAATTTATAAGAAAATAAACAAAAACCCTCGCTAAATTTATTTGCAAACAAAAAATACACAGTAGAATTGATAAAAAATGGTATACCAGAAGCTAATACCAGTACATGTACTTTGACGCTGTTCGGTGGGTAATTTCGTTTGTAATTTACGAATTGAAATATTGACTGTTGCACTACAAGTATGGTAATAAACTCTCTCTCTCTCTCACTCTCTCTCTTTCTCAATTTGATAAGTGTTTATACCTATGAAAATTTTTAAATATTATATTATGACTTGATATGCAAATTTTTGATCTTGTACTGCCTAAATGTTATGTCATGTATTGGGATATGTCATACTTATTACACTGCATGGTCAGTGTATTTTTTACAGAAATACTATGCATGTGTTAATGTAAACACAGCTATTACCAGTACATGTATGTAAACACAGCTAATTATTTTTTTTATTTATTTCAGCTCAAAACAGACTCTTGTTACCACATGGCTTTTACCTGTTGATTCTTGTGGGTCAGCTCCTGAGATTAACCTGTCACCTCTATCCACTTGCATATTCCTTGTGTTCTACAGACTATGTACTGGTAATTCAAATTAAATCCGATAATGCATGAACAATAATGGAACTTGAAGAAAGCATCATGCCATGTAAAAAATTGTGGTTTGTGTTTGATAAGAAATTATGAAAACAAAATTAAGGCTGTTTAAAGAAATTCATAATTGCTGTGAAAATTTGTTTTTCAATAAAAGTATACAATTATGTTTCCTTTATTTTTTATTTCATAAAGATATTTAGATGTGTTTACATAATTGAAACCCCCCCCCCCTCTATTTAATTGTCTGCATTAAGATTACATGTAGGATATGTAAATGTACATTTGACTTTGAAATAACATCTGCTATGATAATTACTTTTGAAATGAACAAGAAACAAACTATTTCTACCTTTCTAAGGTATATATGCATAAAAAAGTAGAAAAACATGTCAAATTTGAACATTTTTCATTGAAATCAACTCTGTCTCCAGCTACCTGGGTGTGTTTGAATTTAATTCTAATTTAAGGCAGATGTCTAACTTGTAGGTTGTAACTTACTGTTTTAGCATGGTTAGAAGAAGACTAGAAATCAGAATAGATTAGATATTCACTAAATATGATTGTTAGCTTACTTTTTTCATGAAAACAAGAAATCACAAGCAGGACAGCTGTCTATTTGTTAATTAAAATGGTACAAATCATACAATAAACAAATAAAGATCACATTTTAGAATCATTGATGATTGTTTTCAAATATGTGTGAGAAATGACTCAAGGAAATTGCCACATGTTTCATAAAATTAGGTAAAACATTTCAAACCATGACTTTTTATGAAAATCAAAAGATTTGGGGGTGGGGGGTATACATGTAAGGGTATTTCTAAGTGATGTGAAGCTTTTATCATGATTATATCATGTAGGCATATGTTGTATTGAATAAGGTTTCTTTTTAAAGGTGGTTGAACAAAAGTTGACCTCTAAAAGGTCAGATAAAGATGTTTTACTATGGAGAACCCTGTAAATCTGTGTTTACTAAAGGAAATTGGAAATGGTGGGTTCACTTAAATGGCCATATTTCTATTAAACCTCAATGGAATTGGCAATATGTGGTATTCTTTTTCTCAGAATTGCATTAGCTTTCTTATTCTAAGACAAACCGTCTTTTCATAAAAATGTTAGTGTACTAAGTTAAAGATACAAGGAACAGTTTCGGATAAAGTACCGTCAATATTTTTGTAAAATTGAGAGTGACTGTACTTGAAGGTTTATCATTGTTGCGTAGATTCATGAAATGAATTTTAATGATTACCAATAGTTAGAGGGATGTCTCTTGTTGGAATTGGTAAGCAATATTAAGGCCCCTAATTTTAAGTACATGAGAAGCAAAAATAAATTGTGAAACTTGCGGCTATGACAGATATGTTGACTTTACAGTGAAATTGAAGGTTACAAACAGGAGGTTATATAACATGAAATGTAGGTCAGGATAGGATATAAATGCCTATTTAGTATTTACTGGGTATGAGGACAATAGCAAGTTTATTGTCCCCCAAGACAGCAAATATTTAAGGGTGCGTCTTTTAACCCCAAGGAACCCCAAGGAACCCCAAGGAAACCCCAAGGAACCCCAAGGAAACCCCAAGGAACCCCAAGGAAACCCCAAGGAACCCCAATGATTGAAATTAATAACTAATTAATACCCAAGGGGTCTCATTGGAGTTCACGGGTCACCTCTTAGTACCCCAAGGACACCCCAAGGAAACCCTAGGATACCCCTACGAACCCCAATGATAGAAATTATTAACCACTGAAAATCCAGGGGTCTCATTCAAATCCAAGGCTCACCCCAAGGTACCCCCAATGATAGAAATGAATAACTATTAATACCGAAGGGATCTCACTGGAATCCAAGGGTCACCTCCAAGGATACCCCTAGGAACCCCAAGGATACTCATAAGAACCCCAATAATAGAAATTAGTAACAAGTGATACCCCAGGAGTCTCATTGATATCAAGGGTCACCTCAAATGATACAATCTTATAACCATTTCTAATTAATACTGAATGACTCAATGGAATATCTTTTAAGGTAATACTAGGTACATGTAAATACCATACAATTGGAGTGTTGTTCGAGTACATTAGAGTATATTTAAGGTTCTTCGGGTTGACATTTTTTTGAGAATGTCATTTTTTTCATGTGTGTTTATCAAATACTGGAAAGCAATTACCTAACTTTTACTTGCGGGAAAGAATTTTTCAAGAGGTCCCGGGAACCTCATCCTCACAAATATTTCTTGCTAAGAATCAGTTCATGCCCTCTAGGTGTTAGAACAACACAGTTGTAGATTAAGGTTGATCGCAAAAATAAGTCACCATAGATGAGTTTATCTTAGGTTATTTGGGAAATAAAGTCGTCACAAATAGGCATTGAAAAACAATGCTTATAAAGCATATGATGTATTATGGTCTCCAATTGAACCAAATTACACAGAGTATTAATGGTATACACTAAGTGCCCTGGTGTATCAAAGGTCATAAATGTATGGATGTATCATTGGAGTTCCATAGGGTTCCTTCGGATACCTAGTGATGACCTATCAAGTGTTTTAAATTTGTATTATTAGGGTACCTTTTTCTATGGTGTATTAAAATTTATAAGTCTGTTTTATTAGGGTATCTTTTAGAGTTTCTTGGGATTTCCGTGGGGTTCCCTAGGCTTTTTAGAGGTAAGTCTGGGATACCAATGAGTCCCCTTGGGGTTCCATTGGGTTCTATGGGGTATCAACTTTTATGAATCTGTATTAAAAGGGTATCCTTTAAGTTCCATGGGGTATCCATGGGGTTCCGTGGGATACCTTGTGGTGTTTGGGATATCAAAAAGACCCCAAGGTGTATCAAGAGATATAAAATTGTGTTATTAGGGTATCCTTATGGTTCCTTGGGATATCAAAAATTATAAAATTTAAATTACTGGTGTACTGGTATCCTTGGAGTTCCTTGAAGTATCTGTAGGATGTGTAAGGGATAACAATGAGTCCCAAGGGGTATCAAGAATTTTAAATTTGTATTATTAGGGTATCCTTGGGGTAATTTTGGGGTTCCTTGAGATATCTTTGGGGTTCTATGGTGTATCAAGAATTATGATTCTGTATTATTGGGGTATTCTTGGAGTTCCTTGGGATATCCCTGTGGTTCTTACATGTGTGTCTGGAAAGTCAATGAGTCCCCAGGGGTATCAAGAGTTTTAATTTTGTATTATTATGGTATCCTTTGGGTTCTATGGTGTATCAGAAGTTATAAATCTGTATTATTAGGGCATCCTTGGAGTTCCTTGGATATCCAAGGGATTCCCTGGGGTTCTTAGAGGTGGGTCTTGGATACTTATGAGTCCCCAGGGGTACCAAGAGTTTAAATTTTTTATTTTTAGGGTATCCTTGAGGTTCCTTTGGGTTCTATGGTGCATCAAGAGTTATAAGTCTGTATTATTTCGGCATCTTTGGGGTTCCTTGGGGTATCCATGGGGTATCCTTGGGGTACCGAGGGGTGACCCTTGCACTCTAATGAGACCCCCTAGGGTATTAATAGTTATTAAATTCTATAATTGGGGTTCCTTGGGGTTCCTTGGGGTTTCCTTGGGGTTCCTTGGGGTTTCCGTGGGGTTCCTTGGGGTTCCTTGGGGTTCCTTGGGGTTAAAAGACGTGCCGAATATTTAATGAGGCAAAGCCAAGGGAAATAGTAACTGTTGAATGGGACAATAAATTTGCTATTGTCCGAATAGTCAGTTAATTGGTATTTCATTACACAGAAGAAAACTTTATTTGTCAGCGATGCAGAATTTCTTGATGATAAACAAATTAGAGTTAAATCAAACTTTGTATTTAATGCGGCGATCTTATTAGGTCAGAGGTGTTCCGAGTTTAAGGTGATATGGGACACTTCCATGTTGTGACGTATTGTTTATCGAAATAAACAATGAAATAAAGTGTAATTATATAAGTACATGTAGTTTCTTCTCAAAAATGGTCACTTAACTCCTTAGCACAGTGGGTTAGAGGGTTTACTAGGAACCTATAAGTCATGAGTTCGAATCCCGCTGGGGTTTTTACAATTTTTACCTTTTCAAATATTTTTAAAAGCTATTTTTTGGATAAATATTGTAAAATTTGAAAATTCTAAACCGGTGAAAAGTTTTCAATTATATAGTACTTTAATCCACATTAATATCGACAGATGTCCCATACCACCTTAAAAAGGAGGGAAATCAAATTCTGCTAATGAATGGTTTTGATGACTATTCACCATGGGCAGATAGCATGGATACTATTTTAGATAAAAAGGCATGTTTATGCGGGCGCCTTCTAGTGATCAATTTGTCGGTCTGTCCATCCGAGATGGCTTGACAGGAGCATAGCTTCTCTCCCCTTGGCCCAATCTGGCTCATACCTCATCCACAGGGTTCCTTTGGTTGCTAATGAATGGTTTTGATGACTATTCACCATGGGCAGATAGCATGGATACTATTTTAGATAAAAAGGCATGTTTATGCGGGCGCCTTCTAGTGATCAATTTGTCGGTCTGTCCATCCGAGATGGCTTGACAGGAGCATAGCTTCTCTCCCCTTGGCCCAATCTGGCTCATACCTCATCCACAGGGTTCCTTTGGTTGAAGGATGTGCAGTGACCTTGAACCATGTTTTTAGGTATAAGGTTAAGGTCATAGCAGAATTATATATATAAAATCCTTGTCTGGGGCATATCTTTTTTCCCTTTGGTCCAATCTGGCTAATACTCACAGAGTGTCTCTATGGTTAAACGATGTGCAGTGACCTTGCATGAAATTTCTAGGTAACGGGTGAAGATCATATCGGATCATGCAAAAATCCTTTTTTGAGAGCATATATAATTTCTACTAACCCCTATTTGGCTCAGACTTCACATAAGCAGAGCTTTTGAGTAAAGGGTGAAAGGGTGTGTAGTGACCTTGAACCTATTTTCAGTGATAAGAAACTGTGAAGGTCATATCAGAATTATATTTTTAAAAATCCTTGTCCGGAGTATATCTTCTCTCCCTTTGCTCCATTCAGCCTCATACTTTACCCACATGATGCCTTTGTTCAAAATATATGCAATGACCTCGAATGATATTTGTAGATGAAGAGTCAAGGTCATATCAGATCACGCAAAAATCCATATTTTAAGAGCATACATATACTCTCCTTTTAGCCCCTATTTGGCTAATATTTTACCTTTACAGAGTTTATTGGTTAATGGCGTGCAGTGACCTTGAACCAAGTCTGTCAATGTGAAGGTCATAGCAGATCTTTTTAAAATTAGTTTTAAATAGTAGATTATTTTCCAAATATGCTTAATCTTGGTCAGATTGAACAAAAATGCATGTATGTTAGGGGGAATGAAATTGAATCAAAAGTTCTATGCCAGCTGGAAAAATTTCAAGTTATAGGTCAAGGTCAAAGCAGAATTCTCTGAAATAACATAAGCGGGGCCCTTTGAAATGTTCACCATTTCAATGTTGTCTGGTTCATAGTAATTTTACATAGAAAATATTCACAGAAGTACAGTAAAGTAAACTTAACATCGATAAGTTTCTGACAATTAATGACGCAACGAGCACACAGTACGAAAGGTCAACCTTTTGAAAAGCAGTGAAGAGGAAAAGTTGCTCAGAATTATGTTTTAAACAAAATTGATTTTTTACATAAATTTTAATTTTGCATTCGGGGTTAAGAAAAAAGATGTTAGTTCAAGGTAAAGTAAACTTGTACCTAAAATGAAGTCAAATTTGTTAAGTCGTTCTTAAACACATAGGTTTTTTTGTTAAGTCGTTCTTGAAATGGTAAAGGGTTTTTGGTTAAGTCGTACTTAAAAACATTCGGATCATGTTAAGTTGTACCAAGAATCATTCAATTTTTTTTTTATCTTTTTGTACTTAGGTTTCTTTGTTACTAGATTAAGAACTCTGCTTCTTAGACGTACTTCTAGCGTTGCTTTCGACATTAGCGGAAAACCCACTCGTTGCTTTGCAACGAGCTTTGCTCTAGTTATTATTTTTTTTTTTTATCCGCAAATTTTGTGTAGGCCATTTCTCGTACATTTGTTGTCTGATTGTTATGAAACTTTCAGGGTATGTAGACAATGTTAATATCTGGGGACGTTTTTTTCAAATTTTTAAAATTCACTTCCGGTTATGAGTTATTGCCCTTTAATTGAAAATTGGGGGGTCTTTTGTCCAGAGTTGATCTCGGGAACTACAAAAGATAGTTGCATGAAATTTAGCAGGATTGTTGATAACATTTTATAGTTTTGCTGGCATGAAAATTGTGGCAAAATGTTTTTTAGTTTTTAAGCTATTTGCCGGTAAAGTTTAAGGTTTTGGGGGGTCTGAAATTTTGTTGCTTTTTGTATAATAACCTTTAAACTAAAAATAATTTGTTAATACATATAGAACAAAAGTTGTTTAGAATAATGAAAGCTTTCATTTAAAATTAAGAAAAAAGGGCTGGCCCCTGTAATTAGGGGTCAGCAGCTCATACACGTATTTTTCTAATAGCAAAAATCGTTATCATTTTATGAAAAAAATTAATTCAGTTATTGTTAATATATTAAATGATGTCATTTGGTATCAAATTTAAAAAGTTCTGTGCCCTATTTTTTTCAAATTTCATTAAACAAATATATGTGAATCGTAACGTTACATGAACGAGTTAATTTGTCTACATAGACACACAAGCGAACAAATGCCACTTTAAGGCCCAGGCATTTACTGCATTACGTTGTGTTGCGTCTTAGATAAATAGTTGTGATTCAATTTCATTTTTTTCATCTATATCATTTATGAATTCAATGAACACACATTATTTTAACGTTCTATGTGCAACTATTTGTCGGGGCGCCCCTGTTTGTAACCCCCGCGCGCACGCTGAATGTAAACAGTAACGAACGGCATTGTAGAAAAGAGAGAGCCGTAATGCAGAAGAGAAGTTGTGTATTCTTTCGATGTACAAATGCATTTTCAATTTACTGTGAAACATATGAACATGCACAGGGAACAATACTACATATTTGTTTAAGGAGGATATTTTTCTCGTGTGAATCGTTTACGAGGAAATTCTGACAGACACACTTCTGTTGACGATCAGCCGTTGATAAGCTACGAGTAATAAAGGAGAAAAGATGGACATTAAAGTGTGTGATTTATGTGGATGTTACTGAAGAAGGTGAGGCTTTTACTCCTTTTAAAGTTTAAAAAAGTTAAAGTTAAAATTTAGTATATAGTATAGATGTACATGTAAGTACGTGCACACTGTTTGTTTTTGTTATGGTGTGGGTGTTTGTTTACTAACGTGTAATTTTTACATGTTTCATGGATGTTTGGACTCGCTCGAGGTTCATGGGGGACTGGAAAGGGTAACTGAATTTATCTATTTAAAAAAATAACAGATTGTGAATTTTCAACTCAAAATTCAAAGCAGGGTCTAATTAGAAACATATCATATATTCTTGTGCAGAAGACTCCAAATGTAGTCATGAATATCCTGTAGACATAACTTCAAGTAAATAAAATTGTATACTTCAGACTTCAGAGTTAAAACATGACTTTAATATCTTTATGATGCCAATCATTGTATCATTAGAAAGGTTTAGCAGACCAACGGGTACCCGGTACATGTACTTGTACATGTAGGTTACAAGTTAGAACTATGCGTACTATTCTACCAGTTCACATAATTTTTCTTGTTTAGCAGTTATGATGTGTACTTAAATTGTCCTTGTTAATGTTTTAAATGTAATTTTTTATTCTCTTTTTTTAATCTGACTACTGGCAGTACTGGCCTGCGAGCAGTTCTCGCCGAGGACCATTTCTCGCTGGTGCACTGTTACATCATATTTTCGTATATAATTTTATGTGTTGATAAAATGACGTAACAATGCAGTGAATGCACTGGTGAGAAATGGTACTCGGCGAGAACTGATCGCACGCCAATATTGATTAATTACAGACAAAAACTGAAGGTTGCACGTGTTATTTTTTATTGAACAACATTGTTTAAAATAATTCTTTATATATGTGATGATCAGACCGGTTTGAATACCAGTGCAAGATAGCTCAGTTGGTAGAGCACCTGACTAGAGATTCAGGAGGCCCAGGTTCAAATCCCGGTTTGGTCCTTCATTATTTCTCCCATCCTGTTACAATATTGGTGTTGTGACCAACCCCTGGAACTAACAGGTTAACTCCTGCCAGGGTTGATCTTCGAGGGTGAAGATCATTTAAGGGGGAAGGAATGTGACGGTCAGACTGGTTTGAATACCGGTGCCAGATACATGTAGCTCAGTTGGTAGAGCACTTGACTAGAGATTCAGAGGGCCAGGTTCGAATCCCAGTTTGTTCCGTCGTTATTTCTCCCATCTTTTACATATACATGTATATCAGATATATGACAGATGATTAAGGGTCATCACATGTTTTGCAAGATGCAATAAGTGTTAAAAACTTTTACTTTACAACACAATACATATAAGTAAATATTTATGTTTCTTGTTATTATTTGGTGTGGTTTTCTTGACAGTGTCGCATAAACAATTTACCCGCTCCTAAAACACAAACTTTCTTTTTGTGGATTCAGCTTACCGCTGATTGGCTGCTGTTGCAGCAGACAAATAAGATATGCACGCACAAAACACAATGAACTTATCAGAGAATGAGTTGAGTTTATTTCAACTGTTGGAATTTGGGGTTTGTTTTTTTTAAATGTATACTTGTGACAAAACATATATGTGGTACATACAGCTGTAGCTTTATGAAGAACATTTTGGTTAGACCATATATACCTATCATGCAAGTAAACGATATTTACAAAAAACTTGCAATTTATGGCGCACGAAATATACACTAGTTTTATAAAGATTGACATACATGTAATGTACCACATTCTGTGAAAAATAATCTATTAAAAATTCTTCATTAAGTTTACTCATACATGTTTTATGCTTATTACACATAGTATTGTTTTTAAAACATGTGATTTATAAGAAAATAAGCAAAAACCCTCGCTAATTTATTTGCAAAAAAAAAAAAACACAGTAGAATTGATAAAAAATGGTATACCAGAAGCTAATACCAGTACATGTACTTTGACGCTGTTCGGTGGGTAATATTCGTTTGTAATTTACGAATTGAAATATTGACTGTTGCACTACAAGTATGGTAATAAACTCTCTCTCTCTCAAACTCTCTCTCTCTCAATTTGATAAGTGTTTATACCTATGAAAATTTTTTAATATTATATTATGACTTGATATGCAAATTTTTGATCTTGTACTGCCTAAATGTTATGTCATGTATTGGGATATATATGTCATACCTATTACACTGCATGGTCAGTGTATTTTTTCCAGATATACTATGCATATGTTAATGTAAACACAGCTATTACTAGTACATGTATGTAAACACGGCTAATTATTATTTTTTTTATTTCAGCTCAAAACAGACTCTTGTTACCACATGGCTTTTACCGGTACCTGTTGATTCTTGTGGGTCAGCTCCTGAGATTAACCTGTCACCTCTATCCACATGCATATTCCTTGTGTTCTACAGACTATTTACCGGTAATTCAAATTAAATCCGATAATGCATGAACAATAATGGAACTTGAAGAAAGCATCATGCCATGTTGTGGTTTGTGTTTGATAAGAAATTATGAAAACAAAATTAAGGCTGTTTATAAAGAAATTCATAATTGCTGTGAAAATTTGTTTTTCAATAAAAGTATGCAATTATGTTTCCTTTATTTTTTATTTCATAAAGATATTTAGATGTGTTTACATAATTGAAAAATCCCCCCCCCCCCTCTATTTAATTGTCTGCATTAAGATTACATGTAGGATATGTAAATGTACATTTGACTTTGAAATAACATCTGCTATGATAATTACTTTTGAAATGAACAAGAAACAACCTATTTCTACCTTTCTAAGGTATATATGCATAAAAAAAAGTAGAAAAACATGTCAAACTTGAAAATTTTTCATGGAAATCAACTCGATCTGTCTCCAGCTACCTGGGTGTGTTTGAATTTAATTTTAATTTAAGGCAGATGTCTAACTTGTAGGTTGTAACTTACTGTTTTAGCATGGTTAGAAGGAGACTAGAAATCAGAATAGATTAGATATTCACTAAATATGATTGTTAGCTTACTTTTTTCATGAAAACAAGAAATCACAAGCAGGACAGCTGTCTATTTGTTAATTAAAATGGTACAAATCATACAATAAACAAATAAAGATCAAATTTTAGAATCATTGATGATTGTTTTCAAATATGTGTGAGAAATTACTCAAGGAAATTGCCACACGTTTCATAAAATTAGGTAAAACATTTCAAACCATGACTTTTTATGAAAATCAAAAGATTGGGGGGTGGGGGGTATACATGTAAGGGTATTTCTAAGTGATGTGAAGCTTTTATCATGATTATATCATGTAGGCGTATGTTGTATTGAATAAGGTTTCTTTTTAAAGGTGGTTGAATAAAAGTTGACCTCTAAAAGGTCAGGTAAAGATGTTTTACTATGGAGAACCCTGTAAATCTGTGTTTACTAAAGGAAATTGGAAATGGTGGGTTCACTTAAATGGCCATATTTTTATTAAACCTCAATGGAATTGGCAATATGTGGTATTCTTTTTCTCAGAATTGCATTAGCTTTCTTAGTCTTTTCATAAAAATGTTAGTGTACTAAGTTAAAGGTACAAGGAACAGTTTCGGATAAAGTACCGTCAATATTTTTGTAAAATTGAGAGTGACTGTACTTGAAGGTTTATCATTGTTGCGTAGATTCATGAAATGAATTTTAATGATTATCAATAGTTAGAGGGATGTCTCTTGTTGGAATTGGTAAGCAATATTAAGGCCCCTAATTTTAAGTACATGAGAAGCAGAAATAAATTGTGAAACTTGCGGCTATGACAGATATGTTGACTTTACAGTGAAATTGAAGGTTACAAACGGGAGGTTATATAACATGAAATGTAGGTGGATTGGATATTATATGCCTATTTAGTATTTACTGGGTATGAGGACAATAGCAAGTTTATTGTCCCCAAAGACAGCAACTATTTAATGAGGCAAAGCCAAGGGAAATAGTTGCTGTGGAGTGGGACAATAAACTTGCTATTGTCCAAATAGTCAGTTAATTGGTATTTCATTATACAGAAGAAAACTTTATTTGTCAGCGATGCAGAATTTCTTGATGATAAACAAATTAGAGTTAAATCAAACTTTGTATTTAATGCGGCGATCTTATTAGGTCAGAGGTGTTCCGAGTTTAAGGTGATATGGGACACTTCCATGTTGTGACGTATTGTTTATCAAAATAAACAATAAAATAAAGTGTAATTATATAAGTACATGTAGTTTCTTTTCAAAAATGGTCACCTAACTCCTTAGCACAGTGGGTTAGAGGGTTACTAGGAACCTGTAAGTCATGAGTTCGAATCCCGCTGTGGTTTTTACAATTTTTACCTTTTCAAATATTTTTAAAAGCTATTTTTTGGTTAAATATTGTAAAATTTGAAAATTCTAAACCAGTGAAAATTTTTCAATTATATAGTACTTTAATCCACATTAATATCGACAAATCTATGTCCCATACTACCTTAAAAAGGAGGGAAATCAAATTTTGCTGATAAATGGTTTTGATGACTATTCACCATGGGCAGATAGCATGGATACTATTTTAAATTAGATAAAATGGCATGTTTATGTGGGCGCCTTCTAGTGATCAATTTGTCCGTCTGTCCATCCGAGATGGCTTGACAGGAGCATAGCTTCTCTCCCCTTGGCCCAATCTGGCTCAAACCTCATCCACAGGGTTCCTTTGGTTGAAGGATGTGCAGTGACCTTGAACCATGTTTTTAGGTACAAGGTTAAGGTCATAGCAGAATTATATACATAAAATCCTTGTCTGGGGCATATCTTTTTTCCCTTTGGTCCAATCTGGCTAATACTCACAGAGTGTCTCAATGGTTAAACGATGTGCAGTGACCTTGCATGAAATTTCTAGGTAACGGGTGAAGATCATATCGGATCATGCAAAAATCCTTTTTTGAGAGCATATATAATTTCTACTATCCCCTATTTGGCTCAGACTTCACATAAGCAGAGCGTTTGAGTAAAGGGTGAAAGGGTGTGTAGTGACCTTGAACCTATTTTCAGTGAAAAGAAACTGTGAAGGTCATAGCAGAATTATATTTTTAAAAATCCTTGTCCGGAGTATATCTTCTCTCCCTTTGCTCCATTAAGCCTCATACTTCACCCACATGATGCCTTTGATCAAAATATATGCAATGACCTCGAATGATATTTGTAGATGAAGAGTCAAGGTCATATCAGATCACACAAAAATCCATATTTTAAGAGCATAGATATACTCTCCTTTTAGCCCCTATTTGGCTAATATTTTACCTTTACAGAGTTTATTGGTTAATGGCGTGCAGTGACCTTGAACCAAGTCTGTCAATGTGAAGCCAAGGTCATAGCAGATCTTTTTAAAATTAGTTTTAGACAGTAGATTATTTTCCAAATATGCTTAATCTTGGTCAGATTGAACAAAAATGCATGTATGTTAGGGGGAATGAAATTGAACTAAAAGTTCTATGCCAGCTGGAAAAATTTCAAGTTATAGGTCAAGGTCAAAGCAGAATTCTCTGAAATAACATAAGCGGGGCCCTTTGAAATGTTCACCATTTCAATGTTGTCTGGTTCATAGTAATTTTACATAAAAAATATTCACAGAGGTACAGTAAAGTAAACTTTACATCGATAAGTATCTGACAATTAATGACGCAACGAGCACACAGTACGAAAGGTCAACCCTTTGAAAAGCAGTGAAGAGAAAAAGTTGCTCAGAATTATGTTTTAAACAAAATTGATTTTTTACGTAAATTTTAATTTTGCATTCTGGGTTAAGAAACAAGATGTTAGTTCAAGGTAAAGTAAACTTGTAGTCTGGTACCCTTCCCACAATTCCGTTCGCGCACTCTCTACAATGTAGAGAGTGCGCGAACGGAATTGTGGGAAGGGTACCAGACTAAGTAAACTTGTTCCTAAAATGAAGTCAAATTTGTTAAGTCGTACTTAAACACATTGGTTTTTTTTTGTTAAGTCGTTCTTGAAATGGTTAAGGGTTTTTGGTTAAGTCGTACTTAAAAACATTCGGATTATGTTAAGTTGTACCAAGAATCATTCGATTTTTTTTAATCTTTTTGTACTTAGGTTTCTTTGTTACTAGATAAAGAACTCTGCTTCTTAGACGTACTTCTAGCGTTGCTTTCGACATAAGCGGAAAACCCACTCGTTGCTTTGCAACGAGCTTTGCTCTAGTTATTATTATTATTTTTTTCCACAAATTTTGTGCACGCGATATCTCGAAAACTATTCGGCCGATTTCGACTATTTTTTCACAGATGATTGCCAGTGGTCATAATTCTAGAAGTTTTTTGAAATTTTGAAATCGTCACTTCCGGTTCCGATTTACGGCCGATTTGGTAAGTTTTTACGACCCATTTTGTGCAGACATAAACTCAGAGACTATCAGAGATATGAATATGAAATTTTCAGGATAGGTAGACCATAGATTGAAGTTGTGCACAATGCAGTTTTTTTACGCCAGAGGCGCAAAGTTTAGGAGCTCGCCTGGGCTCGAAAAATGGATACGAATTTTTAATCAAAATTTTCATACTTTTTTATCTGTATCTTTTTATCAGTTCATATTTTCTTAAAACATATATAATAAAAGTGGTAGAGAATTGAAAGTTCTTTCAAACAAAACCAAGAAATAGGGGCTGGCCCCTTTTTTTAGGGGCCAAGGCACTCTTAAACTCTATTACAAATAACTTAAAAACGATAAAGATTTTGTAATGCATTATAGAAGAAAAGTTGTTGATCGTACCAATATCTATTAGAAAAAATTATTGCCACGCCCATGTATTACGTAACTAGGGATTTTTAGGGGCCAAAGTACTTAAATTTTGACGCAATATAGCCAAAGAAGTAAACATATTTTGTTAAGCATTGTAGAAGAGAAAATATCTGTATTGACGATTCTAATCGATTTCATTAATCAAAACACCAATGTCTGTCCCCATTAAGGATCTAGAGGGCTGGCCCCTAAAATATTCAATCATTTGTATCTCAAAAATGATCAACAATTTTAGATGGGTGTAAGAACAAAAAATGTTATTATTCATGAGAACTTTCGAATGAACTCAAGAAAAAGGGGCTAGCCCCTTTATTTAGGGGCCAAGACTGTCGTAAACTCTATTACAGATAACTTAAAAACGAAAAAGATTTTGTAATGCATTATAGAAGCAAAGTTGTTGATCATTACAATATCTATCAGAAAAAATCAATGCCACGCCCATTTATGTCGTAATTAGGAGGTTTAGGGGCCAAAGTACTAATATTTTGACGCAATATATCTAGAGAAGGAGACATATTTTGTTAAGCATTGTAGAAGAGAAAATATCTGTATTGATGATTCTAATTGATTCCATCAATCAAAACACCAATGTCTGTCCCCATTAAGGATCTAGGGGGCTGGCCCCTAAAATATTCAATCATTTGTATCTCAAAAATGATCAACAATTTTAAATAGGTGTAAGAACAAAAAATGTTAGAATTTGTGAGACCTTTCGACTGAATTCAAGAAAAAGGGGCTGGCCCCTTAAATTAGGGGTCAAGAAACTTGCAAACTCTATTATAGATAACTTAAAAACTTGCGTTTTTTAAAGGATATTGACAATCCTATACACTATCAGGGAGTGGAGGGGGGATTTTGAAATTCCATTGATATTTTAATTGTATCGTTTAAAGATTGAACGGAAGACCTACTCGTTACTCGTAACGAGATCGTATCTAGTTATTATTATTTTTTTCCACGAATTTTGTGCACGCGATTTCTCGAAAACTATTCGGCCGATTTCGACCATTTTTTCTCAGATGATTGCCAGTGGTCATAATTCTAGAAGTTTTTTTAAATTTTGAAATCGGCACTTCCGGTTCCGATTTACGGCCGATTTTGTAAGTTTTTACGACTAATTTTGTGCAGACATAAACTCAGAGACTATCAGAGATAGGAATATGAAATTTTCAGGATAGGTAGACTATAGGTTGAAGTTGTGCACAATGTAGTTTTTTTGCGCCAGTGGCGCCATTTCTATGAGCTCGCATAGGCTCGAAAATTGGGTACGAATTTCGAATCAAATTTTTCATACGTTTTGATCTGTATCTTTTTATGAGTTGATATTTTGTTAAAACATATATAACAAAAGTGGTAGATAATCAAAAGTTCTTATCAACAAAATCAAGAAATAGGGGCTGGCCCCTTAAATTAGGGGCCAAGACAGTCATAAACTCTATTAAGATAAAGATTTTGTAATGCATTATAGAAGCAAAGTTGTTGATCGTACCAATATCTATTTGTAAAAATCATTGCCACGCCCTTTTATTACGTAATAAGGGATTTTTAGGGGCCAAAGTACTTAAACTTTGACGAAAAATAACTAGAGAAGTATACATATTTTGTTAGACATCATAGAAGAGAAAATGTTTGAATAAATGATTTAAATTGATTCCACTTATCAAAACACGATTTTCTGTCCCCATTAAGGATCCAGAGGGCTGGCCCCTAAAATATTCAATCATTTGTATCTCAAAAGTGATCAACAATTTTAGATGGATGTAAGAACAAAAAATGTTAGTATTCATGAGACCTTTCGTATAAAATCAAGAAAAAGGGGCTAGCCCCTTGAATTAGGGGCCAATAGACTCCTAAACTCTATCACTCATACCTTAAAAATGATCAAGATTTTGTAATGCATTATAGAAGCAAAGTTGTTGATACATGTAGCAGCAATATCTGTTTGTAAAACTCATTTCCAAACCCATTGATGACGTAATTAGAGATTTTAGGGGACTAAAATATTAAATCTTTAATGTGCTGTATGTTAAAAAGCAAAACTCTTTGTTAAGCATTTTAAAGGATATTGACAATCGTATACATTATCTAAAAGGAGGTGGTCGAGGGAGAATTCTGAAATTTCATTGATATTTTAATCGAATCGTTTAAAAAATTAAACGGAAGACCTACTCGTTACTCGTAACGAGATCGTATCTAGTTATTATTATTTTTTTCCACAAATTTTGTGCACGAGATTTCTCAAAAACTATTCGACCAATTTCAACCATTTTTTCACAGAAGATGGGACTTGATGTAAACTTAATACTTTTTTAAGATTTTTTCTGTCGTCACTTCCGGTACCGATTTATCGGCCATTTAGCACATTTTCACGACCTATTTTGTGCAGAGCTGATCTCAGAAACTATCTGAGATATGACTATGAAATTTTCAGGATAGGTAGTCTATAGTTTGAAGTTGTGCACTATTATGTTGTTTTACGCCAGTGGCGCCATTTCTTGGAGCTCGCCTGGGCTCGAAAATTGAGTACGAATTTTCATTCAAAATTTTCATACGTTTTGATCTGTATCTTTTTATCAGTTGATATTTTGTAAAGACATATATAACAAAAGTAGTAGATAATTAAACGTTCTTTCCAACAAAATCAAGAAAAAGGGGCTGGCCCCTTAAATTAGGGGCCAAGACACTCGTAAACTCTATTAGAAATAACTTAAAAACAGTCAAAATTTTGTAATGCAATATAGAAGCAAAGTTGTTGATTGTAGCAATATTTATCAGGTAAAATCATTTTCACACCCATTTATGACGTAATTAGGGATTTTAAGGGGCCAAAGTACTTAAATTTTGACGCAATATATCTAGAGAAGGAGACATATTTCGTTAGGCAATGTAGAAAAGAAAATGTTTGCATTGATGATTCTAATCGATTCCACTAATCAAAACATTAAAGTCTGTCCCCATTAAGGATCTAGAGGGCTGGCCCCTAAAATATTCAATCACTTGAATCTAAAAAATGAACAACAATTTAAGATGGATGTAAGTTTGTAAAAAAGTTTGTATTCGTAAGACCTTGTGAATGAACTAAAAAAAAAGGGGCTGGCCCCTTAAGGTAACTCCATACTCGTAAAACCCTCTGATGAAAGTTGAAAAACAGATTTGATTTCAGTTTAATAGACTTAAATTTCATCAATTATAAGAAAAAATATACATGTCATCATACTTTTTGAGATGTCAGATAAACATGAACATAAGCATAATTTAGTATCAGAAAACCATACTTTTTTTGTTAAAAGTAACATTTTTTTAGGCAGAAATTTGTTTATCTTGTTTAATTTTATTGTCAACTGTGTCAGGAAAGTAAAACAAAAAACATTTTTAAATTAATTGTTGGGATAAGAAAATTTATAGCATTTATAGCATTTAGACATACAACTGAAAGAACAGTCAGAGTTATTTCCCCTTAGCATAGATAAAATGTATGAAAAATTGGAAATTTAGGATAAAATTAAGCTGCAAAAATATCTTGAACTTAACAATATTTCTAATTGCATCCATGAGATTATGTTCACATAAAATAAATAAAACTATCTTGCACAAATTTTAAAGAATTCAAAGTTTTACAATAAAGTATGACGTCACAGAACACTGGATCTACTTTAAATTAGGGGCCAAGACACTCGTAAAGTCTTTTACACATACCTTAAAAAAGATCAAAATTTTGTAATGTATTATAGAAACAAAGTTAGTGATAGTAACAATATAAGTTTGTAAAACTCATTGCCACACCGATTGATGACGCAATTCGGGATTTTAGGGGACTTAAATCTTAAATCTTCAATGTGCTGTATGTGAAAATGCAAAACACTTTGTTAATCATTTTAAAGGATATTGACAATCGTATATATTATATGAAAGGGAGTAGTTGAGAGGAAATTCTGAAATTTCAATGATATTTTAATCGTATCGTTAAAAAATTGAACGGAAGACCTACTCGTTACTCGTAACGAGATCGTATCTAGTTTTTGTGTGTGTTCAGAATGTGCCATACATTCCCATACTATTTGCGACACTTCATGTTACTGCTAGTATCATCACAACATCCCATCCCGTTTGTTTATACAAGAGGACTGTTTTGTATTTTGCTTTGTGTTCACTTGTTTTTCAGACACATTTTCTTTTGCATGTCTTGATCAAATGTTTTGGCACTATCTGCATGCCTTAAATTGTTTCTCATTTTTTCAGATTATTGTCAACACCCTTTCAATGATTAACATGGTATTTTTATTCTAATCATGCTATTTTTTTCTTTCTTTTAATTTTTTTTTTTACATGTTTACTATTTAAATCATTTTTACATAATATTAATGTGCCAAACATTGAATATTATTTTGATCTGTGTTGAAGTTTTCATTTTATTTAATTGAAACACTTAATATTCTTATAACAATTCTTGTAACAATTGCTATAACATTAACTTTTCAATGCCCAACCTAAACTGATTGTGTAAGATTTGTTCATGTGGTGTGAATTTGGGGGGGGGGAGACATTTAAGTCCTTATATTTTGAACTAAGCATTGTTTTTTCTTAATGATACAATGCATGTGCCTTTTCATGATAATTATGCATTTGTTAGAATTTGGACATTCTTTGTACAATCAGGTAGCAAGGGACAGTTTCGAATAAAGTACCCGTCAATATTTTTGAAAAATTGAGAGTTGCTGTACTTGAAGGCTTATGAGTGTTGCTAAAATTCATGAAATGATTTTTAATGATTATCATTGGTTAGAGGGGTGTCTGTTGTTGAAATTGATATGCAATATATAGGCCCCTTATGTTAGGTACATGAGAATTAGAAGTAAAATGCGAAACCTGCGGCTATGACTGTTGTGCTGACTTTACACAGTGAAATTGCAAGTTACAGACGGGAGGTAAAATAACACGAAAAGTAGGTGGATGGGACATTGTAAACTATACACCGGTAAGTTTCTGACATGTGATAGTGCAACATACACGCGGTACGGAAGGTCAACCCTCTGCAGGAAATTAGCTGGGGGGGGGGGGGGTCTAAAAAGCTGAACAATCATAAAAAATTAGCAAAATATGACAGGGTCAAAATCTCATAAAAACCAGTATGTAGAAAATTTTACAGGTTTGGACTAATAATTTTCTTCAGAAAATGGTGATTGGCCTTATCAAGAGTGAATTAAAGGTATTTGTGCTGAAGGGGAACTGAGGAAATTCTAGTTACAGAGTTCCGAAGACATGCATCCCTTGGCTACAATGAATTGTATCAAAAAAACTGTCCCCTGCCACCTTCAAGACAACATGGTATTTTCAAATTTCTCCTTTAACTGTAATTTTGAGTGGGTTTTGTACCATAAGTAATACATTTTGTGAAAATGGATGATTTTCTTGGCTTTAGATTTCATTACATGATTTATTAGCAAAAATATTCAAGGGGAGTAACTCCCTCTTAAATGTATAGAATGACCACCACTACGCAGCACAGTTAAGGCTGTCAATAAACTCCGTTCAGACAAAAAGTACGGGAAATGTGCATTATGACATCACAGTATATTACAAACCTCGAAAGTACTTATTAATCTATTTATTAGTAAAATTAACTTATACTAATCTTTTAATTAAAAACAATAGATGCTATTACTTAAAATTTTGATGTCCGTTATATCGTACACACTGAAAAATAAGCGAGATGTCGTTCTCGCTATACTACAAAATATGACGTCATATGCTTCAAAATGACGCATTAAGTTAAATCATTGAAGGCTATCGTGCAGTTTTATAGCGAAGAAAAATAAATGTCATACATTAACGGAAAAGTATAAATGAATATTTTGTTTAAAATTATTATTAGTAGAATGCTACCTATATAGTCTTATTTTCATTTTGTTAAAGGTATGAATCGTATAAAGAAGCCACCTCGGTTTTGTATAAAATATCGTATATCTAAAATCTGAGTACCTAAATAAATCACTTAATTGCAAGGGCATACACTTACCTGATCCCGAGAAACTTTTACATGTGAATTTAAAATATGCTATGTAACTTAAAAACTTCTACGATCCTTGTAAAATCTTACAAATTAATTATTTTTTAATGAAATTAACCCTGTGACCTTCAAAATTATTCAACATATGCATTATAAATTACGGTTTCTACTAACAAATATTCTTATCTTAAAAAGTTCGCACCATTTTTCAAAATCTACGATATAACATCAAGTTATTTCATAATTCAGTTGTGAATTTTGACATGATTATGCCCTTGCAATATTGAATTTTTTAAATGACCTCAAAACCACAAATACATCTGCTTGTACCATGCGACTGCCATATCACGTGACCACTATGAACATAAAATATAGTACTGTTATATATATATTTTAGAAATATATTGCATTTGAGTGACTGTTATTGATTTTAAAAAGGACATGCCAGTTTAACTAAAGTATACGTGTTTTAATCACAAAAATTTGCCCATATTTTTATTGACCGCCTTAACTGTACTGCGTAGAGTAAATTGGCTACGAGAGTAGGTATTTCCTATCCTGATGACAATTAATAGGCTTAAGCCAATTACTGAGATAAGAATAAATACTTTAAAACAGTTTTTATCAATTAAATCATTAAATTTATGAATTTGCAGCCATTTTGCTGTCTGATTTTATGAAATAACATTAAGCCACCAGACTTATATCACCCAATGTTTTTAAAACAGCATATTTTTATTTCAAGTGAACTTTACATGTAGACAAATGCAGTTATCAAAGTATACTATATGTCAAAAAACTCAAGTTTTTGCTCCTTCCTATCAAAAAATGGTATTTTAGATGTATTTACAGAATTGAAAAAGCCACACCCTCTTTCCAATGGACTCCATAACCATTACATGTAGGATATGTAAATGTACATTTGACCTTGAAATAACATCTGCTATGATAATTACCCTTGAAATGAATAAAAAACAACATATTTTTACCATTTTATTGGATATATGCATCAAAAATGTAGAAAAACATGTAAAATTTGAACATTTTTCATGGAATTCTCATCCATCCCCAGGTACCCGGGTTTGTTTGAATTTCATTTTAATTAAACGCACACATCACGCTTGTAGGTCTTACTAATTTAGCTAAGTTAAAAGGAGACTAGAAACCAGAATATGTAAGATATCCACTAAATATGATTATAGGCTTAGTTTTTCATGAAAACAAGAAATCACATGTAGGGCGACATGCCTTTTTGTGAATAAAAATGCTACAAATCATCCATTTGCCAAAAAAGATCAATTTTAAATATCAGTGATGGTTGTTTTCAAATATGTGTAAGAAATGACTCAAGGAAACTGCCAAAAGTTTCATAATATTAGGTTAAAGTGTTCAAACTAATCCTACTTGTAAAAATCAAAAGATAGGGGGAGGGTATACATGTAGAGGGATTTCTAAGTGATGTGATGCTTTTATCATGATAATATCAAGCAAATGTATGACGTACTGAATAAGGTTTCTTATTTTAGGAGGTTGAACAACAGTTGACCTCTAAAAGATTAGGTAAGGATGCTTTATTTATGGAGAGCCCTATGAATCTGTGTTAAATAGAGGAAAGTGGAAATGGTGGGTTCACTTAAATGGCCATATTTTTCTTAAACCTCAATGGAATTGTCAAAATGTGGTGTACTTTTTCTCAGAATAGCATAAGCCTTTTAATTTTAAGACAAGATGACTTTTCAGAGAATGTTAGTGTATGTTAAAGGTAGCAAGGGACAGTTTCGAATAAATTACCCGTCAATATTTTTGAAAAATTGAGAGTTGCTGTACTTGAAGGCGTATGAGTGTTGCTAAAATTCATGAAATGATTTTTAATGATTATCATTAGTTAGAGGGGTGTCTGTTGTTGAAATTGATATGCAATATGTAGGCCCCTTATGTTAGGTACATGAGAATCAGAAGTAAAATGTGAAACCTGCGGCTATGACTGTTGTGCTGACTTTACATAGTGAAATTGCAAGTTACAGACGGGAGGTAAAATAACACGAAAAGTAGGTGGATGGGACATTGTAAACTATACACCGGTAAGTTTCTGACATGATACAGTGCAACATGCACGCGGTACGGAAGGTCAACCCTCTGCAATGAATTAGCTGGGGGAGGTCTAAAAAGCTGAACAATCATGAAAAATTAGCAAAATATGACAGGGTCAAAATCTCATAAAAACCAGTATGTAGAAAATTTTACAGGTTTGAACTTATAATTTTCTTCAGAAAATGGTGATTGGCCTTAAAGTGAATTAAAGGTATTTGTGCTGAATGGGAACTGAGGAAATTCTAGTTACAGAGTTCCGAAGACATGCATCCCTTGGCTACAATGAATTGTATCAAAAAAACTGTCCCCTGCCACCTTCAAACAAGTATAATTTAGTAACCCTTTCTTAGGTTCCAGATATTGAAACTGCCATTTATGTTTCCGTGTATTGAAATGCTTTTCATCTTGGTTTTATTGGATTTGTTTTCTGAGTATGAAATTTTGGTAAAAATTTTCAATAATTTTCTTTAATTTTGTTAGATGGTGTCTTTGTACAATGTGTTTTGCATGGTGCTAGCTGAACTTTGAACAGTATTGCTAATGATGGGACCATAGTCATTATCTGTATATATTTGTTTTTGTATATGTGTTTTATTTATTTATTTTTTTTATTTTTTGGGGGGGGGGGGGATGTCATTGAGTAGATGTTGAAGAAAGAAAAACATTAGTTTTGTTTTCGAATGTCCTTTTAGTGAACATTTTTAAAATTTAATTACTTGGCTCTTTGACTGTACAATGTCTTTTGTATGGTGATAGATAAAGTTTGCTCAGTATTGATAATGATGATACCAAACAAATTTTGTGTATATGCTCAGGTTTGATAATGATGAGAAAACAGTCATTATGTGTATATGCTCAGGATTGATAATAATAACACTGTCATTATGTGTATATGCTTAGGAATGATAATGATGAGAACACACTCATTATGTCTATATGCTCAGGATTGATAATGATAACACTCTCATTATGTGTATATGCTTAGGATTGATAATGATGAGAACACACTCATTATGTCTATATGCTCAGGATTGATAATGATAACACTCTCATTATGTGTATATGCTCAGCAATGATAATGATGAGAACACACTCATTATGTCTATATGCTCAGGATTGATAATGACAACATTCTCATTATGTGTATATGCTTAGGATTGATAATGATGAGATCACAACCATTATGTGTATATGCTCAGGATTGATAATGATAACACTCTCATTATGTGTATATGCTTAGGATTGATAATGATAACACACTCATTATGTGTATATGCTCAGGAATGATAATGATGAGAACACACTCATTATGTGTATATGCTTAGGATTGATAATGATGAGATCACAGCCATTATGTGTATATGCTCAGTATTGATAATGATAACACTCTCTTTATGTGTATATGCTCAGCAATGATAATGATGAGAACACACGCATTATGTCTATATGCTCAGGATTGATAATGATAACATTCTCATTATGTGTATATGCTTAGGATTGATAATGATGAGATCACAACCATTATGTGTATATGCTCAGGATTGATAATGATAACACTCTCATTATGTGTATATGCTTAGGATTGATAATGATAACACTCTCATTATGTGTATATGCTCAGGATTGATAATGATGAGATCACAGACATTATGTGCTCAGGGTTGATAATGATGAGAACACACTCATTATGTCTATATGCTCAAGATTTATAATGACAACACTCTCTTTATGTGTATATGCTCAGGATTGATAATGATAACACTTTAATTATGTCTATATGCTAAGAATTGATAATGACAACACTCTCATTATGTGTATATGCTCAGGATTGATAATGATAACACTTTAATTATGTCTATATGCTCAGGATTGATAATGATAACATTCTCATTATGTGTATATGCTTAGGATTGATAATGATGAGATCACAGCCATTATGTGAACAAACTCAGGATTGATAATAATGAGAATAAAATCGCAACTATGTCCTCTTATCACATGAACAAACTAATCTCTACTAAATCTACAAGTAAAACATATTGTAAAACAGAAATTCATTTTTGTTTTGAATGTTAATCATGCCTTTGAAAACAGTGTAATTTTGCTCTCTTCATACACAAGAAACTACTTGCTTGAATTTAACAGAATAAAATGTAAAAAAAAAAAAAAAAAAAAAAAAAAAAAAATTCTTCAGATTTACTACATATTTCCAATATATGTGATTCTGCCAGTTTTTTTATTTGCATTTTTTCTGTTCGATTACTGTGAAGATAATTTTGTAAATAAACTGTTTAAAACATCGTTTGTTGTAGTTTTTCTCCTTGTTGCGAGGTTAAAAGAAATACTATGGAAAGCTTACCTTTATGCTTTTGAGAAATAACATGAAATTTGCTGAACAGCTTCAAAATGTCAAACTACAGATTAAGTTTACACTTTTGTAGCGTCTGGTTGACATATTTTCGAGAAAATTATTCCTTTTTATTCCAATTTTTTTATGTTCGAGTTCGATATTCTGCATAACAGTGCAATGTTTTCACAATTTCCACAAACCGGTAGGGGACGTGTATTGCTTATGCAATACTCTCAGAATGTTTGTTCTGAATTAATTATTTAAAGATCTGGATATTTAGCATATATATATGTTATCTACTTGTCAAATACTGAAAAAAAAATTAACTTTGGGGGGAAAAATCAACTTAAGTTTTACAGCTACTCATAAAAATTAAATTTTCTGCGGTATTCGAACTCGCGATTTGCAGGTCGGTGAATCGAAGCTACACCCATTGCTCCTCAGAGATAGACACATTATGATGGCAAATTAATTGCTTCACAATGCATTAAAATCGTTATGATGTGACATACTGTTATAAAAAGTATAAGTCACCGGGTGTCGAGGAACCTTAATTAAAAAAAAACCGCCATCTACTTCAGGAATAATTTATTGCTTCAAATGGTTGAGTGGTCATGGAACCCTTTTATAATGATCATATAATTTTCTCTAAAAACAATTCAAGTTCTGAGGTAATTTTTTTACAGACTGACAGAGATACCTGTTCCTCTAAAGAAAGAGAAAGATTACCACAAGAGACAATGAGAACTATTGAAAGACTGCGATTAAGAGGAACTGAAGAATAATAAAAAAAATCCAATAAAAAGACTTTACTCAGCCAACTCAATCCAGTTGCGCAGTGTAACTGGCGGTTATTTAAAATTAAGACTATGCTTAACAAAAACAGATAATGAAATAGATAAAACGAATAACTACATACAGAAATATGTTTGATGCTATCACATTAAGCTTGCTTAACCTTTCCAGAGTGATCTTCCCTTCCATGTTGTCATAATCGCTCTCCCTCCATCTGAATAGCAAGCCCTGGTCAAGACTCATCAAACGCCTGATGCGTTCTATAGGAATTTTCTCCTATGCAAAACGGCATACGTCTTCTCTAGGTTTCCACTATATATAACGTGGTTTTTCTGGTATGTTTTGGGTGCCATCTTTTTTTCAGACATATGTCCTTGTTATTCTAATTTCTAATTCTTCTAATTTCTACTGCTTTGTCTTGTTTTAGTATATATTGCAGCGATGACAAAGCATTTAAATGCTTCTCTCTCAGTCCAGCTAACTAGTAGACGGCGTTTTGTTATACTCCAATACTTAATCTTCTTTAGACATTTTGTCTAAGTTCTAATGACCTATGGCCATGTCTTAGAAATAGATATAATATCCCTTTATTAAAGCTACAAAAAATACAATGCTTATTAATCCAAACATATGGTAAGAAACATCCACACTGAAGCCAATTTAGCCGCACACTGAAGTCTGATGAGCTTGCGCTATCTCATGTGGTTGCGTAATGACATTGACAGTGATGAATTAGAATAAACCATCGCCCTGCAACGGGTAACGTAAAAAAGACAACCTCATGTTCTGAAGGGATCGATATTTTTTGGTGCATCCTTTTTACTCTCATTGAAGATGTCCTCACTAGCAGACCCTTAAGAATATCTCCTATCTATTTTAAAGTGCGGACACTCTGTATGATCTGAGTTTAAAAACTCCCAACTATGGTCAGAGAAAATAAAAGAGATTATTAAGCATATGTTTACAGGGAAGTTGGTATTTAACTCCAATCAAGGCACGAGCAGATCGGGGTAACAATTGTCACTTTACCTGGAAAGAAGAGAGTGAAGATATAAAAACATGCGTTTATTCAGTTGGGTAACAGATACTGACTTCTAATGTAAAAGAGCTCCAATAACAGAGGACCAGTCAATAACGTTACATAAATTTGAGTTATCTCTCTTTGCTTGTGCATAAAAAATGACCCCCCCCCCCCCCTCGTATTCCACATGTATACTAACACTCTCTTTCCGAACGACAAATGTCGACCCGACATTTTACAAGAAAAAATTCTAAATAAAAAAGCAGGATGTTGATACCAATGAAAGACATCAAAGAAAGTATACATAATGAAACCTATTGGTTTCGTAAAACAATGATTACCACTTGACTGTACCCGACATTTGACGCATACACAATACTTTATTTTTGCCTATACTTTATGAATAGTTATGACCCAAAACTCTATATATTTCAAAATGAAACAAGGGTACCGCGACGCGAAGCATCCCCTCGTGACATGACTTGTTGTAGGGGGAAATGCATTTTTTAGGAAAATGCACGTACATTTTTAAGATCAAAATTCATTAGATCAAAATATATATGACACAACTATTTCTAAAAACCACTTTGAATTCATTATATCTATTATATCCTCATACCCAAGCTTTGTGGTGTATAAATTAAGGGGGGGGGGGGGTACATGTACGTGATTACACAGTTTTCCTATTCCTTGCAGAAACTAAACATATGCACACATATGCTTTAAAGTTAAATTATTTAGATTCATTAAATGACATTCACTTTTATATAAGCATACATAAACAATCCGTAAATATTATGAAACCAAAGTGAAGATATAGCGATCTGAAGTCTGCTCTGATGGACAATTCTAGTTGCCTGTGGTATGTCAACCCATAGTAGTAGATATGCAGCCATTATTAAACATTATGAAACAATCTTCGCGTGATAAATGTGCGATATCTGTCGAAGACTCCTTTGAATTTTGGACTAGTTCTAATGTAAGTAATACGAGAAAATTTGTCCGAAAGTCGACTGCTTGTTTCGATGGCAATCGGATGACTTTAATATCGTGCCCGCTTCAACTTTTACTTATGGGCAATCTTCTAACCCTCCAATACTACAAAACGTTTGGTTATATTTTACCTTTATTAAATTAGAATCCCAAAAATATCAAGATGTTGATTTGAACTGCATACGGTAGCGATTTACTTAAAGTTGTACATAAAATTACCGGAAATGTCTATTGTCACGTCGTATATAAAATTCATGTTTCAACTTCGCTTTTTTACGATAATTTAAAAAAAATATTGAATCAATTGACTTGAAAATCAAAAGGGGTTTATCCTTTTACTATGCCAAAGAAGTGTTAAAGTTTAATGAATATTTATTAGAGGGTTTTCTTGGAATTTTGCTAAAGAGCTGCAATGGACACACACACACATACATTACATACACACACACGCACAGCAGCGATGCCATATCCCCCTCGCAGCAAGTTGCTCGATGGGATAATAAAAATTTTAACAGCTGGCCAAGCATTGGTGTTCTTTAACAAAATGTTATGATAGTATATACTAGGATTTTCATACAGTTGTTCCAACATTTTAAAAAATGATGACTAGCATTTGAATACGGTCATTCCACACATTAACCCAACTCATCAAACATTAAACAACCACATATAGCTACCCGTATACACGATACCTTACGGTAACAATGACTGAACTTTTTGGCACAACTGGCTATACATATACATGTGCCGTAACCTTACGTGTGTAAACTAATACTCGTGGTAAGATTAAACTACGTAATGTTTAACTATGACGTCATGTTGAGTAAGAATACACAGGGTAAAATCAAAAATTTATTACAAGAGTGATATCTACTACATATAGAGATAAAGATGTGATAAAATATAGTTATTTTATAATCATATTAATCTGTATTCAAATAAAATACACGTAAATACATTTATGTAGTTCAGTATCGAAAATATGCGGAAGCAAATGTAAAATATCAATAAAAAGAGTACAAAAACTAGTGAAATTGCAACAGTAATCTATCATTGTTTGCTAGCCAGTCCTTCTAACCATAAGGTGAACGAAAGCATATGTAAAATATCAATAAAAAGAGTGCAAAACCAGTGAAATTGCCACAGTAACGTATCATTGTTTGCTAGTCAGTCCTTCTAACCATAAGGTGGACGTACTTCAGTGAATAACTCTGAGACCTCCAGTATTTATACGTTATTCCCTGAGCTCCCTGTGTGTTCTCTCCCCACAAGTAAAGGCCATTAGGGTTGGCACAGTGGCAGCTATTATGCCACCAGCCAGATTTGAACTGATTTGCACAGTGATTTATTGTGACATCGTTATCCTGATTCCAAGTAGAAAACATCATGTTGTTGACTGGTTGTAGTTCCTCTGTGAAACAGTCATCTACAAAGTTGATTATAACCCAGTTAAACAAGATTTACATTTAAAAAGCACAACTTACTTTAAATTTAGGAGTTTGTTTGATGATAAAATTATGATAATTCACATAAAAGTTACCTACAAAATATAGTCATCGATAATAATATGCATACCATCTGATGATAGTAAAATAGACACATGTAACAATATTTAAAAAAGCTTTGAGACACTTTTGAGTGAACGAAAACAATCTCTCACCAACATCTCCCGAGAAGCCCGACAACGTGACGGTGTATTTGGTTGATTCGTCTCCTACGTTGAAACTGCTGTACTTGACGTAACGTGTCTGGTTGTCAAAGTCCTCCATGTCCATCCTCATCTCATACGTCCCCTGACTCAGCAGGTGGTGTAGTTTGTCATTGCCTGGTAATACAAATATATATAACAAAGAAATGCCTGAGTGCAACGACAATTAAAGCAGTTAGACGTTTTACAGGAGGTTAACGTGCCGTCAAGGTCAATATAGACCATAATAAGATATATATAGGAATCTCATATCTGCATTAAATTAAGTTTTAAAAAAAATATTGTAATAATGATCACCCCCTGCTCAAATTATTTCAAATAGACTTTGAATTAAACCTATATTTCTGGCAAAACGATGGCTAGTTTACATGTTTTATATAATATATGAATGAGTCTTTTCTTTACATCTGATATCGTATTACAGATGACGTAGTTGTATATGGTTCATGACGTAGTTGGATATGGTTCATGACGTAGTTGGATATGGTTCATGACGTAGTTGTATATGGTTCTTAAAGAATAAAACTATCAGCGTTTATACTGAGTGATATCACTTATTTATAATGATGAATACCCTGTAATACAGAGAAAATTATAAAGAGAAAATTTAACAAAAGAAAATGCTCCTCCATTAATAAATAATTCTAAATTTTTTAAACAGAAAAATCATTTTCTCCCTCGATACCTATAACGATTGAGCTAAATTTAAAGAGAATTAAAGCATTTTAATTCATTTGATTTATTTTGTCACTTAAAAAGTATAAAACAGGCCCATGAAAATGTTTGAGGCATTGTGTAATGCGTATAGTTTTTATTTAATTCTGAGTGAATCTGTAGATATTCAACAGATTTTTTTTAGAAGCATCAAAAATAATAATAAAAGAACGAAAGAAAAAATTGCGGAAGAAAGGGAGATAGAATGTGTCTGCGTAAACACCCCACAAATACACGTTGTAAAATCAACACACCGCACATACTAGTACACGTTTCAAGATCAACACATTTGAAGAATTGTTTCTTCAAATAAAAATAATTAAATTAAATGATAACATATTTATCAATTTGAAAAGGAAACACAAACTTTAACAGTGAATCGAATGGGGCAGCATGATGCCTATAAGCTGTTTAGGAAAAATAGAACTCATATATAGTGAATTACAGGAACGTGCAAAGGATAAACGATCGGTTTTCTTTGAATTTGACAATTTCATTAAAACCTATTGAAACAAAGCATATGTACATGCATATATTTGTATGTAGATCTATAACTAATATCACTTATTCATCAGTCTTTAAACTGAAATTGTACACGCTGCCAAATGGAAAAAATATAAAAGCATATTATTTAATTTATTGAGAGAGAATAAACATTGTTGATTATTGTATAATTAAGTTTTTAGATAAAATAATTTTTTTTTTATCTACTGGAAAATGACATGGATGTTTTTTTTTCTACATAGCTTTATAAGGCGATTTGGTCTTACTGACGGTATCAGTAAGGGAAGGTAAGCCGCGTATGTCGATGTTCCTTTTCCCAATTTAGTAATTTTGATCGATTTTAGCGCTGATATTTTGCATAAAATATATAAAAACAAAACAAAACAACGCCAATCTTATTAAATATTAAATCTAAAGAAATCATTCCCATATAAAACACGATATGGTCTGGGTATCGTTTCATATGACCTTTCAATTTACAACTCATGTTCCCCTTGCCTCAAAGATGCATCATACTAAATATGTAAAGATTTGGCCAATTAGGTTCTAAGGGTCGAGTAAACTATTAATTAATGTTCAATTATTAACAAAGGACGACTGACGAAAAGCAATAGCAAAAAGCCTTAGCAACTCATATGATTTAATAAATTCAAATTTTCATTATATAAAACTATATTTTAAATATTTCCGTGAGATATCATAATGCATTGACCATCAATTCAACAATCAAAATACAGCTCTTTAAAATGTGACTATTTAATTGAAAGAGCTGTATTTTTATTGTTGAAATGAAGGTCAATGCATTATTATTTCTCATTATAATATCATAAAATTAATATTTCAGTTTGGGCTCACTCTGCGCTTTCACAGAGTTTTCAATTTTTAGTTTCACACCAGCCAAATAATATTACATACGTTGGTCCAATCTATTTTGTAAACCAGTAAGGCTTTAATAAGACAGTGGTTAGAAACATAGATGAAATATACCTAAACATACCTAGCCAAAGCATAAGACATACATACCTATCCAAAACATGACATACATACCTAGCCAAAACTTAAGACATGCATACCTAGCCAAAACATGACATACATACCTAGCCAAAGCATAAGACATACATACCTAGCCAAAGCATAAGACATACATACCTAGCCAAAGCATAAGACATACATACCTAGCCAAAGCATAAGACATACATACCTAGCCAAAGCATAAGACATACATACCTAGCCAAAGCTTAAGACATGCATACCTAGCCAAAACATGACATACATACCTATCCAAAACATGACATACATACCTAGCCAAAACTTAAGACATGCATACCTAGCCAAAACATGACATACATACCTAGCCAAAGCATAAGACATACATACCTAGCCAAAACTCAGAGCTCAGATTTCCAAATCCGTTCTTGTAATCTGTCCAAGTTCGGTAGAAATCCTCCGAACCATCTTGACGACGTTGGAAGACCTTAAATAAACGTGTCACAGAAAAGTAACTATTTGTTCTGTATGTTAATGTAACTTGTAAACTTTGTTTTATTTCCTTTTTTTTAAATAAGTTGTTTACGTGTAATAAATAAACATGAGATATTACAACATAATTTTTTGTTCTTTATGTAATAAAAATACGTGTTACATGTAGTATAACGGAAAAAAAAAATCTTTAAAATTTGTCATTACTGTCCATCCTCCGCCATCTTTGTCCATGTCACAGAAAACTGTCACGTGACCTAGGTATGGTTGACGTACTCTGTACAGTCCACTAGGCAGGCCACAGTTAATGTTGTGAAGTGATGTACAATCAATGGGACTTGCATTATCTAATAAAGTGCAGTTTATATTAGCTTTAAAGATCAATTGCTTACTCTTTTGATATTTCATAAAACCAACACGTTCAGTGATTGAAAGACTGGTATAACAATGAGTATACTACTAGATGATATCCCGCGCAAGCGCGGGTATTAACACATAAATATGATACAATGTTAATAATATTTTTTGTTCATTGTTGTATATGTGTATATATCGTGTCTGATTTTTTAACCCTTTCTTTAGAATAAAAATAAAAACACTTAACTGCATGGCTGGATATTTAGAAGAGCGGACAGGGATGAAAAATCTAAACTGAAATTGATGTTATATACGTGGCCTTAATTCTTTTTGTTGCAGGATTAAAAAGACTTTTTAAAATTTTTATTTCAAACCAGTGAGTAGGTATTTAGTGCGTCGTATCTTTACATTTTGTTCTTTAGTTAACATAACTTTATAAATTTTATCCCTGTTCCAAATAAACATTTCAGATAAAAGATGTTTTTAAAAAAAATTACCTTTCGTTCTTAAATCAACTTCCCCGTTTTATGCATAACAAATCTGTTCATTGTTTACAAATTAATGTCCAAGGTTTACTACCAATCTTTCATATATAAAAATGTATGAATTTAAAAAACTCGCTATTGTAGACATATTTATTTGCATGTCGTCAGTAACTCGTCCCTAAACTTTCCGCTATGACGTTAATTAGTCAACCCGCGTTCTTGGGGCACATCGTTCTCACGGTTCTGAAACGGTTTTTTTCCATCACAACTAAATTCGCTTTTAATATTTCCATTTTATTTATTAACATTTTGTATTAACCACAGATGTCCGATACAAGGTATCTCCCCGCAATGCATGATAAACTCATCCTACACTTTTCGCCATGACGTTAATTTGTCAACCTGCGTCCTTGGTTACACCGTTCTGGAAAGTTCTATCCCATTCTCTCACCAGAGTTCGCGCTTCGCAGGCGTTCCATCCATCAAAACTAAAATTACGCATTCAATAAACGAATTACCTCATTTTATTTGTTCAACATTTGACAAATATTAACTTCTATGTATACTTGAAATCAGTTGCCAATAAATATATTAATTCTTTACAAAATCATTTAATTTCATTTCATTGCAAGAATATATTACTTTTTATGCAAACTAGCGCGGACTTGGATCCGCCAAAGCCTGTCAATCACCTTGCTCTCATTTTTGCTTTTTCGGCTTGTTTATTGAAAACGAAAACAGGTTTTCGATTAATTTCAAAATAATTACTAATCAGTTAAAATTCAATTCTAGCTTACAGACAACATCATACAAATGTTGAGATCCCAAAGATGTAAGCAGTTACTCTGTTGCAGGCATATTATAGCTTATTTGCAAAATGTCTTAAATTATAAGTATATATTTGTTTCGTTAGGAAGGTGTGAACTTTTGATAAATATGTCGTTATTCAACAATTGATTACACAGAAAACGTAAATTGGTATTATGAAATGTGTATGATAATCAAAGTATTTACAGTACCGATCAAACCAACCTAACACAATTGTGAATCCCTACTAAACTCTTAGTTTACTTTATGGGTTTACTTGGGGTTTATTCCGGGTGTACTTACTAAAAATTTGTGTCCAGTTGAGGTTAACTTTCGGTGCACTCGGGGTTTACTTTAGGTTTTCTCGGAGTTTGCTTTTGGGGTACTCCTTAAACATTGAAATGTAAAGCAGACCCGTCTTTCATGTAATTATTTTACTGCCTGTAAATCCCACCCCTTGTATATTCCAAATACACATGTAACGTCTACTTTAGGGGTCTACTTCTGATCGGGATTTACTTTGGGTTTATTCTAGTTCCACTGTAGTAGAACCCGGAAGTAAAAACAAAGGCTTTGCCTTTTATTTGGCCTGATCTGATCGGTACTGTATATGTTAGTAAGTCAATATGAGTATAATATTGAGTTAAAAAAGAGGATTTGTTTCTTGGATTACATTTGATACATTCTAAAAACTTAAGGCAATTTCTGTGTTGAATGTCTGTCAGATGTTACATATACACTATTTTTTAAGAGCAAAAACTGTAAAAGGATGCTTGGAATGCCGACTCCAGTGAGGTTGTTTCTGTGATTATATGAAACAAAAAGAGGATCTAATACATTTACCAAGTAAACCAACAACAATCTGTTTAATATTGTTTTAATAAATATATGTATTGAATGAACTAAATAAGTGCGCAGTGATGTAATGAAAGACAAGTAGTAAACTGACCACGAATACAATGGACTTTTTTACTGGAGAGCGTCACACACAGATCGTCAGTAGAGCATGACATGCATTCATCTGGAACATGGCCAGTCTACAAGAGAATCACGGTAGTTGATATTAGGGAAAAGGGATAGAGAGGGACCTTGTTAAGATAAACGGGTTACCTGAAGCTTTCCCTAATATTTCCTCTATCCAATAAAAAGTTATCAGAACGCTCGCAAACACTTGCTATGCAAAACACGCCCAAATTGAATATCATATGCTGAAATTGATTGCGATTTGTTTTATAGTGTGATTTTTCGCGATACCATGATCATATATCACATTTGAAATTTGTACTATTTAAAAATTGAAACTGTCAACATCGAAGTACACTGTACATTCGGCATACTATTTGTTACAATGACATAATCATTATGCAATATGGTATTGCATTAAATCTCATTTCTGACTCGAAATTTGAGACATATATAGATAAAAACAACATTTTGCATATTAGAGCAAATAATTCTATATAAATGTTATTTGTGCATCATGTAAGGCACATTTTAAATTAAGGACAGAGAGAGACAAATAGAGAGAGGAAGAAATAGAGAGAACTTACCTGATCAAGGGAGAAAAATATAAAGACAGAACTTACCTGATCGAGTTCAATTCGAACAAAATCAAGTTTGGGTTCCGTTTCGTTGATGGCCGACACGAGTTCGCAAAGTAGTTCCTGTTTCTGGTAGTTAACTCCCCGACACAGCTTGGGTCTGTGTTTACATTCCCGGACACACTGCTGTTGTCCAATCATCCCCACCACCCGTACCACGGGATCACGATACCTCTCACCAGGAACAACCGCGGATGTCGCTCCTTCGGTTAATGATACCAAACAAAACTGTACTGTTGTAAATGCCACTGCATTCATAGTAATACTAACCAAAAAGCCAACCATGCTGTTTTATTCTAAAACTAAATGCAAACAAATAGACTATACTTCTGTTTTCTTTGCTCTGCTTAGATATTACATATACTAGTTATAGTGCAGTGCGTTATCTAATAACTTGCGAAAAAAATTGATTTTCCTCATTGCTTTTGTAGAAATTAATTAAACATAGTAGGGAGTTCTCTAATTGTCGTTATAGGGTTGGGAATATTAGATCAGGAAGCACACGACCAGAAATCCTCTTTAAGGAATGATCAACGTCGCCAACAGGATGTGGTACATTATTCATGTTCCTCTGTGTCACGGTTCTGTTTTCAAAATATTTGAAGCCATTCTCTCTGTACAGTATTTTTTAACTTGTTATCATTAAATATTCTCTTAGAAATCATGCAAAGACTGAAATTTGCAAACGTTTTCAAGGTTCGAAGTATTCACATCAATTCATGGCTTATTACCTACTATAGAAAACTCTCGTTTGATAAATTTATGTAAGCAATAAAGTTTAATCGTTATTAACAAAAGACTATCAGAACCCCATGCAAACAATATATTACTATTTGTGACATTCACAAAGTTTACCATGTTTTAATTTAAGGAAGGAGTCTTCTCTGGTTTTCGACTTGTCAAACGTAAATTTGATTAACTGTTCATGAAATCAAGATGAAATGAAATTAAAATAGTATTTTCTCTTTATTGTTTACTAATATACAACTTGGCATAGAAGAAGTTATCAATGTATAGAATCTTACAAGGACTATATTTTTGGCGTAATATTGGCGTAAAAAACATCACATGTTTCGCAATTTAGAATTGCTGTAGATTAATGAGTATGTTTAAGCATTTTAAAAACAATCACATTAATGTTGGATTTTTTTTTACAAATACATGTATGAACTAATTATATGATACTTGGGTTTCAGAATATGTTTTTTAAATATGATTTGCCAATCAAGTTACATTTTTATAAGCCTTTTAAAGCGTCCATTCCTTACATTGATTTATGTGACAAAACCACAAAAATCAGCTTTTCTCTCTTATTTAATGGGCAATATATTAGCTTTTTGTCAATTTATATTTTTATATAAAGTCTTCATAATACATTAAAATCAGATATATTTTTTGATAAGAAGCTTAAAAAATAATCAAAATTTAAGAAAATAAGAGAAAATGCGGGCTAAGCAATATCAATTTTAGTATAAATATTTATTCCAATTTAGTAGTATAACCGATAAACATTCTGATATTCTATCATTTCATTGAAGAACATA
The DNA here is from genome assembly GCF_025612915.1 of Magallana angulata. Taxonomy (NCBI): domain Eukaryota; kingdom Metazoa; phylum Mollusca; class Bivalvia; order Ostreida; family Ostreidae; genus Magallana; species Magallana angulata. Next base: position 61,089,087 of record NC_069112.1, read on the forward strand.
ATCTTCAAATATTAAACAAATGTCTAGAGAATAACAAAGATCTACTCTTATTTTTATCATCATTTACGTTGAAGAAAAAGGTAGTGACCTTGACCTGACCTTTATGCCAAAACAAAAAGGTCAAATTTGATTAAACTGACAGAATCATTTGGTAATATAATCCGTTTGACTGTGTAAAAATTTCTTGAATTTCTTATAATAAGAAGTATGTTTCATAACGAAAAGGAAAATTTCAATGTAACGTATGTCCTGAGGCTAACTTATTAGAAAGCGTGTTCCTCCGAGTTAATCCGATGAATTGTTATTTACGTTTTAGAAAAGTACAAGCAAACTCTCTATTTGGATTGGTAGACGATCGAAAAATCTTGCAATTTAATTGGAGTCATTTTTCTTTTTATTTTAATAAAATGTATCTCCCACAGCAGGTGTAAGGGTCTTGAAATTTTGAGGTTGTTTGTTCTAATGTTACACACTAACCCCATTTGGAAAGTGTGAATTATTATTAGTGTTCTTGTCTGAAAACAAAAGAGCTTCACAAACTTTGTTTCAATCGACCATTGATGATGTAACTATATTTCTGTCTTAGAATTTTGTGGTATAAATAAAGAAACAGAAAAAGAACATCTCTGATTGTAAAAAAAGTCAATCAATATGAAAAGGTGTAGTATGTGTCACCGTAGGGCAGGGACATCGACAAACAGCACTAGGTTGCCTGAAACTTAATACAGTAATTCAGTGCGGGAGTCATTCCCTTCCACAACGATTTTGACTGAAATTGTACATAAATAATAATAACATTTGCAATTACACCTGAACACAAACGTTGTAGTTATGTTTGGTATGAATGTATCCAGCAGCTTCAAGTATCATTTTTCATAGGGACTACTTCTTTCAATGCATGACAACAGCTCTCTGGGGAGTGTGCAGTCTGTTATCATACGAACCGAAACCTATCGGTTTTGAGAATGGACCTGTTTAAAGCTAGATGTTTTGAGAAATTGCCGTATCGTGTGTCTTTTTTTTTATGTAATCTGATGAGATAGGTAACAAATAACATTTCCTCTTAATATTTTGTCACGAGAAATACAAACTGACTTTAAAGAATCGATTTCCTTCTGAACTGTTATAAAGTGTAAAGAATTACTGATATGATACATTGAAACATCAGTTATTATAATAATTATACGGATACACCACACACGTCAACTTCGCATAGAGTGAGAGCCCTGGTTGTCTTTACGAATCTCCCCTGTGGTAATGTCGGACAGTCGATGACGACGAACTGTGACAAAGTACCGGGACCAGCAAAGAAACCACAGGGAGTGTGGACGTCTGATTCAGTCAGCCCTACAGTAACGGTTACATCTCGTAGCCGAAATGAAAAATCTAGAACAGTGAAAAAAACATACTAAAAAAAATACAAAAATAACACTCAAAGAACTGCATTTTTCACATTTAACTAATCTATTTCCTCATTATATCACTCTTGTGCATGTTATTTATAAAAAAAGAATGACTTTACAGCAATACATTTAACACTAATTAAACTTGATAGGTAAAAAATTCTTCTAGCAAAGAAAACAAGGAAGTAACGTTTAATTTTACGCTATAAATTCAATGATTTTGTCAAAGTTTGGACTATTACAGCATAACTAATAAACATGTAATGCATCCACCCATTATATCTCTATTTTGCTAGGTTGAAACTTCTTACCTCCGTATTCATCTATACCTCTGTTGAGTATTCTGACAGATATGATGGAATACACAGCCTGCAGATCCACCCTCCACCAGGGATTGGTGTCGTCTTTATTTGTGTGTGCACACTTGTCTTTGAATATATCTGTACCTCTGTTGCCGTCTACTGCATATTCAGCCCCATAGGACAAATGTGTTGACGACTGTTCCGTATGTTTACCCAATGCAAGATCAGACAGAACTGCCAATGATATAAAAAAAATGCGGTTTATAAAATAGCGTAAACTGTCCCAAGTTATGTTATATCGTATAACTTACGTCAAAATTAAATTCATTCCTTATAATTTAATACTTTAATACAAATCTAACTCTGCTTTTGTTTTAACCGTAAATGACATTTTAAACTACCCGCGCATTAGTACAACATCCTGAGTACCAGGTGATCCAGATTGAACGAAACGAGGGGTGGCGGCCATATTTGAATTTGGTGTTTGGACGCTGGTTCGCGTCTTCACAGTTTACTTCTCAAAGTTAAAGGTACTGTTGTTTAAAGTTGAATTAGACATAAAGTGTGAAAGTGTGGAGATTGCAGGGGAAGGCCTCTTGGGGCCGTTGATGAAGCACTCGTCAAGTTCATGTTCGATGATCAACTCGGATATTGGGAGCGGAGTGTGAAATGACCGAGCATGCTGAAAATGGATTGTTTGTATTTTGCCGCTCTACAGTAAGTACATATAACTAAGAGTTTCGCTCATTTGTTTTCTCTGAGCCATCGAGATTGTTACTGTTAACAGAGGATTCATATTCACAGTTTATGATTTATATCCCAACATCAACTATTTAAGCTGTTTACAGTCTATAGTAATGGGGGGGGGGGGCTAGCTCAATCAGATGAAAATCTGCTCGCCATTTTTTTTAAAGCTTTACCTTTAATAATTAATGTTTGATATTTAGAAACCATATAAAAAAAAACTATGTTTCCAATATTATAGTTTTAATCAATCAGCTTTTCCTGTTGTAAAATAAAGGCACTTGAAGAAATGCTTCTAAAACCCATGCATTATACATAGAGATCAATGATGCAGCAATGCAGTTTCTCTTTGATCAGTAATACAGCTACATTAAAAGGTATAAAACGTCAGCTTATCGATTGGTTTATATATTGTTTTTACAGAGATTTACTACTTTATGTTAGCTGAAATAAGTGCTCCACATTCACATCACCGTTCAGAAAACTAAATACTTAAAAGCTGTTATTATTACTAATATGTTAGTTACTAACTCATAAATGTAAGAAGCTTGCAAATTCCAAGAATTGAAGACCAACGGTTAGATGTTTTGAATGAATCTAAACTACAATCTAGTATTTGCCACTATATATTAATGAATAATCATTATTTACTTGAAATTGTAAATTAGATATATAACTCTTGGTTATGTAACTTGTCATTAAAAATTATCAGCTAGTTATGGTTTTAATTAAGAGTTAATTTAACTGACGTTCTTGCAACCGAATCCAGGAGCTGTAATTGAGATTAACATTTTAATTATTTTATAGATATGCGATAAAAACCATGTAAGTCATCAGTGGTGTCCCCAGCCACATCTCAACCGACGACTGCTTAGCGGAGATTTGCTTTTGGGAGTATTCTGGCATCTGGTAACAATTACGGAAAGGTGGCTCTCTGGGTTAAAATGCTGTCGTAAAAATTTCTTTCAGCAGACCACTTTTACAGAATTCCAAGCAGTTATTTTATAAAATCAATTGACAACTTTCGGAAAAACCACAAGAGAGATCAATTACAAGACTTTAGGGACAGAGATGTTGTAGTTTTAGGTATTGATTAAAGTACAATCATTGTTGTTCATTTAGTGTCACAAAAAATGAACAGGTGCTTAAGGACACAAAAAATGAACAGGTGCTTAAGGACCGGATCGCCCCCCCCCCCCCCCCCCCAGTATATAGACCCCCAATACCCCCAATACTTTAATTTTCTTTTTTTATTGATTTATCCTTTATGACATATTTCTATTCTAATTTATTCATCCATTGCCCAAAATTACATAAAAACAAACATTTTAAAAAAGCAGACACTCTGTACATATTACACAAGAAGGTTGCTAACTTCGTCCATATAGAACCAACGGAGGTAAGGGTTTATCGCAAGGAAGATAACTCGTAACATAATTTTTTTTAATTTTCTCTTTTATGTCTTTCATTGTAATACACTCAGTATGAGTGCATTCTTATAGATTTTCTAGTAACTAAGACGATAAAAAAGTGTTCAGTTCTTAGCGGCTTGATTAGAATTCATACTTCTAATGAATTGTACTTTTTTAGAGTTTGCCATGCAATATTTCGTACATCTCTCGGAGTTATCTTCCTTGCGATAAACCCTCACTTCTGTTGGTTCCAGATGAATCGGTTCAAAACTTGCAACTTGTCGGTGAAATTTGTCCTATTTGCCAAATAAATATATTTACACGGGCATGGCATGCAGATATTCAGTGATGGGAATTATCGGGCTTCGTCATGGGGTCACCCTTTTTACTGGTAGATGTAGTTTCATTGTACATTTCAACAAATATTCATCGGCTACCAAGTTTCTTTTGCTTTACACTCTTATGCGTAACGTGAAGGCTCAAAGAGAAGAAGAGCTGAATCTTCACCAACAGGAAAGACTCCTGTACAAAAACCAAAAAGAAAAGATTTTGAACAACTATTTAATGATCACAATGTGCTAATAATTGAATTTATTGCTATCTAATGCTGTCTTCTTTGATTCTCTTTAAGCTGGTGTTATAATTTCATAGAACCCAACTCTCTCAAAGGAAAAGGTGGACAACATCAGAAAAAGAATGTCTTCATCATTATGCTGTTGGAGGAATCCCCAATACAGATTCTGGTGCATTTTGGGAAGAATGTGCAATTAAACTAAATGCATTTGTGGTCCTTTTCACACAAGTTTATCTAATGCTGTCTTCTTTGATTCTCTTTAAGCTGGTGTTATTATTTCATAGGACCCAACTCTCTCAAAGGAAAAGGTGGACAACAGCAGAAAAAGAATGTCTTCATCATTATGCTGTTGGAGGAATCCCCAATACAGATTCTGGTGCATTATGGGAAGAATGTGCTAATAAACTAAATGCATTTGTGGTCCTTTTCACACAAGTTACAAGATTTACATGTAAATCAATATTAATATTGGAATTTTTTTTAACTGCTCAAGTTTGATTATTGTAACTGCCATGTGTAGAGCACAATACTATAAAGTCAGGACTGTTCCAGCCACAATTGGCATTGTATGAAAGACAGAATTGCAGAAATGTGTCACTACTATCAGATTTAGTAATACCAGTGCAAAATGAAAAGGGGTACAGGTAATAAAAAACCATTTAAAGCACTTAATCATTGATTTCAGACACTAGTTATAAATAATATAATGACAATTGTGTATTAATTGCTATCTCTAGAATATTAGTTTTTTAATGCTCTTATTTTTAACTTAATCATTTATTCATAAATTCCAGTAGTTTTAATCTTTTACATCATGAATGCTTGTTATTCCCTTAACACTCTTAAATGTTCTATTATTACTAAGGATAGTAATGTGTTTTCATTACAGTGTATTTTCAAGATTTGTCCCACTGATTGAAGCTAATGATGTGAACGTTGTCAGCAATGATGCATCAGTTTAACAAATTGTGAAGTCTTTAAAATGAACTTATGTAAGGAATGAAAAGATAATTCCATACACTGAAAGAAATAAACTTTTGAATGTTTTGACTGTACCAAACACGTCAGTTAATGAATTTGTCAATCTTCTACAACAACAAACGATAATGAATAGCTTGAAACCTGCTATATTATCAGAATCCAGTGTTGGAGCTCCATCAGGATGTGTGAGATCAAGGAGAGTTACCTTTATGGCAGCAAGTTTACTGACTTGAAAGACTAATTTTGTAGAGGTCCTAACAGAAATGTCACCATATCAACCTTTGCTGATGGATAATTTGTTGAGTGTTTCAGTTTCAGCAAATAAAATCATCAGCAACTCCAATGAAAATTTCTTTTTAAGCTTGGTACCCAAACTTACACTGATTTACAGCATCCTATTGGCAACTAGATTTCCTGATTTGTCCAGAATGCAGAAAGTGATATCTTCCAAATTGATTGATGAAAATGTTCTTCAAGAGGTAATACGAAATACTTTTTTAAAATTAAGATTTCTGTGCTTTAGCAGTTATATTATTTTGTTTTATTTCGTGTCATGTTCGAAGTCATGAAAAATACAACGCTAAACTAACTGCCCTACACTATTATTCCAACATTATTACAAATGGAAAATATTTAAAAGATATTTTAATAGTTTATTGAATCACAATGTATGTACATTTAATTTTTCCGTTTCGTTCTTTATTAAGCATATTGAATGCAACTAGTAAATTAATTGTTCACGGAACAATTAGAGGCCCTTCCACCTTTCATAATGATTTTAAAAAAAATCCCGAAAATGTTGATTATTATTGAGTAATTAGTGAAAAATCAATTTACGAAAAAAAAATATCATCGGTGGTGCCCACCGGTATCGATCCGAGAACCCCAAGCTTTGTAGGTGAGAATGTTGCCACTACGCTATTTCGATTGTTATTCGATAGAACGTAAAATTTGTTAGTTGTGTAGTCAATTTGGATGATGATAGAAAGGAGAGATGGAGCGTTCTTCCGTCTATCTAAAGTTCATACCCAAGGTTGAGAAACCTTTAGAATAGATAGGGTCTTAGCGATTGGTGGAGAGGACAGTATTTTTTCTTCAGTTTATTAATAAAAATCAGTGCCGCTTGTAAACAATGTGGCCGGATAGCGTTGACTAAGAAATCAACAGGCCAGGTCAAACTCTTGTCGCCAGCGGCTAATTGAAGGTGCGGGAACGTCACGTCGTCTCAGCTGATGCGAATTCTCTTCGTGATTTGAAATGCACGTGCTTAGAAATCTATAAACTGTCATGTATTCGTGGATAACAAGTACGGAAAATCGGGACTGAATTAAGGCCAGTCATGTATTTCAGCCAAGTCGGTAAATAAACAAACCGAAAGAAAATGTAAACTAAATTCATATAAAATCGGGGTCTGGGAAGGAAGAGTTATCTTTCGTAGAACTTCAACACAAGTCGTCACAGGTTGACGATAGAAATGTAAACACAGATGTTCAGTGAAATATGAGCATGAATTTATTAGACACAAATATCGAAGCGTTGAAATTTCGGTTCTCGGGATGATGGTTCGATGCAGCTGATGTAGATAACTTTCTTCAATAGGGTTCATTTCGTTTGAAATTTGGCAGCCAGTTAGATTCAAGTGTGAGGAACAGTCCCATGAATCATATAAGGATTCAATCCTTGTATAAAAGAAGGAAAGGGGGGGGTGGGTGGGTAATTGTACATGTAAATAAATCTGATATATATGTTGCATACACTTATTACTCATTAGTTCTAAGAGGTCAAAGGTCAAGGTCAAACCTAAAATTAACAGGGGGTGTGTTTTAAAGAGCTAATTGCACATATAAATGAATCTGAAATGTATATGTTAAATATAGTTTTAACGCATCAGTCCTTAAAGGTCAAGGTCAGGACAAATGTCAAGGTCAAACCTAAAAATAAGGGGGGGGGGGGTAATTGAAAGAGCTATTTGTACATATTTAAATGAACCTGATATTTTAGATGTTGCAGATACTTATAACACATCAGTGCATACATTTAAACTTGAGGGCATCATAGAGGCGTTAGATTTTGTACAAAAAGATGGTTTCATGTTTAAGTTTGACCTGTCTTCTGGAGATCATATTGATTTACATCCTTCAATGTTCAAATATTTCGGATTTTATTTTATGTAATTACTTCTTTGCCATTTGGTTTATCTTCGGCTCCATTTATTTTTACAAAAATACTTAAAAATTTGGTAAGATTTTGGAGAGAGATGGGTATTTACATTGTTTTATATCTTGACGACGGATTTTGTTTTGCAGATAATTATTTAATTGTTTACAAGCGTCAAATTTTGTTAAAGATACACTTGTTAAGGGCAAGGTTTGTTGTTAACGAGGAAAAGTCGTTATGAGCACCGGTCCAAAGCTTGGATTGGCTAGGATTTAGATGAAATCTAGTAAAAGGTACTTTGGAATTGCAGGAAAGTAAGTTAGAAGATCTTATGACATTGAAAACAAATCTTGAGAATTTTGATTATTAGCAAAAGTTACAGGAAAAATCGTATCATTTTCAGCAAGCTTTGGATTTGTGTGTAGATTTATGACAAGACACATGCATTTGGATATATGTTCAAGAAAGTCTTGGGATACAATTTTTCAGTTATCTAAAGAAGCCATTGTTGAGATAAATTTTTGGAAAATGAATTGTATGTTTTTACCATTTAAGACAATTTTAAAAGAGTATGTGTTACCAGAAAGAATAATTTACACTGACGCAAGCGATCATGCTGGTGCAGGTTACTGTCTTCAAATCCTCGGAAAGATTGTTCATATGAGGTGGACAGAGGAAGCCTCTAGGAGAAGCTCAACTTGGAGAGAACTTAAAGCTACGGAATTGAAACTTGATGCGTTTAAAGTAGAACTTGAAGAATGTGGGGTCCATTTACATGCGATTTGTTTGCCAATTATCACAACCATAAGGTAAAAAAGTTTTATTCAAAATTTGTAGACAATTTTACAGCAGGTGTAGATGCTTTTTCCTTTGAATAGAGTCAAGATAATAATTGGATTGTTCCTCCGGTAAGGTTGATTTCCAACACAATCTCCCATTTAATGGCTTGCGAAGGTAAAGGCGTACTTGTCGCACCTAAATGGATTTTATCGCCTTTTTGGTCAAGTATTGTAGATAATGATGGATGTTTTAAGAGTTTTGTGAAAGACTATGTAGAGTATAAAAACCTCTCTAGATTTTTTGTTAGAGGTTCACAGCGGAACAGTATATTTCACGAAGAGAAAGTATCATTCAGCGTTGTTGTTTTAAGAAAAATGTTTCTGTTTCAGTGCTTAATTCTAATTTCTTAAGCATATGATGGAAGCATGATTTTAATCTTGTAAAATATCCATGTAAAGAAAATTTTGTTGTTTTTACGATTGAAGGTGCAAGGAAAATTTTGTCAAAGCCAGTCAAAAAGAAAGAGCCTGTTACAATTGAAGTCATGAAAATGTTGTACACACAATTCGGAAATTCTCAAGAACTGGCAAAAATAAGAATTTATTGTATGTTTAGTTTGGCTTTTTCAGGTTTTTTGAGATTTAACGAGCTTGTCAATATTCGTTTTAAAGACATAAGGTTCTGTCCATCTCATGTAGAGCTTTTCATACCGAGAAGTAAGACAGATATATTCAGAGAAGGTAACAAACTTTACATTGCAAGAACTAACAAAAATACTTGCCCTGTCGCATGCCTCGAAAATTACATAAAGGTGGCAAACATTTTGGAAGCAGATGAGTTTTTATTTAGAGCAATGCAATTTAGAAAAGGTGCACATTGTCTGAGTTCATGTAACAAGCCTATTTCATATTCTACAGTGAGAGAACTGTTTAAATCCAGTTTAGAAAGCATTGGAGTTGAAAAAGAAAAATTTGTTCTTCGTTCATTACGAAGTGGTGGTGCAACTTCGGCTGCAAACAATTTAGTTCCATACAGGTTATTTAAAATACACGGTAGATGGAATCGGAAAATGTGAAAGATGGTTATGTGCAAGATAATATAAAATCCAAACTGTCACTTTCTCTTCATTTAGGTATTTAAATTAATGAATTAGCTTCATTATTTCGAGCTGAGTACACAACTCATATCTAATAATAAACAATCGATTATATGTTTTTTCTTTGTGTTTTATTATGGATTAGAAAAGAAATATTTTATTTGCGGATGAAAGAAGTGAAGTAGAAAATAAACCATTGCATATGACTGGTTGGATTGGTTGTCTCTCTGTGGGGATTACAAAACCATTAAACACAAACTCATTTCGGGTAAGGAAAAGAAAATAGGACGCTTTCCAGTCGACGGTTACGACGAAGCAACTGCCACGGTGATGTTACGGGCACAGGCATCGTTGTTGGTTGACTAGCCATGTTGAAAACGAACTCTTACATAAGAGGAAAATTAAAACCAGACTTGTAACGAGATATCTCAAAAAACGAGGTTACAAGGTCGTTGAAATGCGCGAATGCACTTTTAGCAACAGTATTTGCACCAACCTTCAGTTGAAAAAATCTGTAAACTCGATAAAATTGTCAACAGGTCGAAGTCAACTTACACCTGAACAAGTCATTCAAGCTGTGGTGAATGGCAAGTTATTTGGTATTTGACCATATGGATTATCGTTTGGATTCCAGTCATGTTTGTTATCATAAAGATACAAATATCTTCATATTATAACAGTTAAGTAGAAATAAAATGAAAATAAAAGATTATAACTGGGTTTGTGTACTAAAAGTAGTATCAACTATTTAAAACAATAGATCAGTTGTTATTTATAGATCATGAATAGTGGAAAAGGTAAAATCCGCCCATTTGCCCCATATTTTTTGCAAATCAGGATGAGAATCTTAATATTAATTATATATGACCTTAATTTTACACCCGTATAACTTTTCTTGCCGAATAAAAGCACAATTTTGTCAAAGAGATCCATAAATTCCATTTAAAAAACATACATGCATTTCATTCTAGTACACAGACATACTAACATCACCTAATAGCCAGAGGAGAGAAATCGCATTAGTGTCGATGCAATGTTCAAGAAAGGTTGTCTGTAAGCTCTGGGGGAAATGCGCAACTTTTGACATGGACAGTACAATGTATTATTTCTGCAACAAATATGCAAATTGACCAGTGGCGAGGAGACATTTGTCTTATTTCCAGCGTGTTGACTTGTTTGAAGGTAATTTTAAGAAAGTCAAATAAAAAATTTGCTTAGCTTCACTCCCTAACTTTTACAAGCAGCATCTACCTGCCTATTTACCATAAAACTTAACAACCACTGAGAAACAAAAGTATATTGCCTTTAACATATAACAATTCAATAGTCACTAGGCAGCCTAATGGCATCCTAACGACATTGGGATTGGGTGTCTTAAGCAGAGGCCTAATTATGTTATGTGCAGAGGTCATATTGCTTGGTGCCTAACACCCAATGGTGGCCTAATCCCTAATCCCGTTTGGTAGCAGGAAGCCCTATTTTTTGGAGCCGAATATATGCCCAATAGGAGCCTGACTATGTTAGACTATTACCTAGTATAAATGTAGGGCGAAAGAATGTGTTGAGGCACTTCTCTTTTATTCCTGCTTTACTTACTGTGATATTGGTGTATAATACAATTTGTAATACAAAGGTATGGTGTTGTTCTTAATATAATACCTATAAAGCTCGTAGGTATGTTGCGAGTATCACATGTTGGTGATGTGCGGGGTTGAAGTGGAGTTGAATTGCGAGACGTTACGTATGGCGACCAGGCATTGATAAAGAAATAGAAAACGTCACAAAATCATGTAATGTTCAAAAATTCAAAAACATCCGACCAAGGAACCAGTACATCCCTGGGAATGGCCGTCAGCACATTGGCAGGGAATACACATCGACTTCGCCGGACTGTTATTAAATAAGGATTTTCTCATTATGGTGGAACAGGATGCGCACTCAAAATGGCCTGAAGTTTTCCAATGAAAAAATTAACTTCCTTTAAAACCATTGAAATTTTGCGTACAGTATTCGCACCAAACGGATTCTATCAGACAATGGGCCACAAGTAGTAAGGGGGACAGAGTGCAGTCATTCTGCAGTCAGGATGACGTCATGGGTTTTCCCCAGGGATGACGTCATGGGTTTTCCCCAGGGATGACGTCATGGTTTTCCCCAGGGGGTAGTCTACAGTCAGGGGGTAGTCTACAGTCAAGGACTTAGCATAGCAACAATTGAAGAATGATACTATAAATATATACTATCAGGGTCACCTTAGTTCGCATAGCAACCGTTGAAGGATAATACCATAAATATCTACTATTAATATCTACTATTAGGGTCACCTTAGTCATCTGTAACCACAGCAACAGTGTAAAGTATTGCTAAAGTTAAAATTACCAAAATATTGTTTCCAGGCATGGTTTTATAACGCAGTTTTTCGTAGGGCGAGTCCTTTAATATTCAGTATAAAAGGTGCAAAATTTGAAGCATTCCTTCACTTCACTTTTGTTTTTTGCATCAGAGGTAGCACCATTCCTCAACCTTTTACAGTAAGTAAACTATCGTTATACTTTTTACAAAGTTTTGAGATTCTCTATATCTTTTTGTTATCAGGAGACCCAGAGACAACAGAGATAGTACAAGATACAAGATATTCTATTTCTCAATCAAGGGTCCCGGGGGTATTTCAATATACATGTTGAAGGATAATACCATAAATATCTACTATTAATATCTACTATTAGGGTCACCTTAGTCATCTGTAACCACAGCAACAGTGTAAAGTATTGCTAAAGTTAGAATTACCTAAATATTGTTTCCAGGCATGGTTTTATAACGCAGTTTTTCGTAGGGCCAGTCCTTTAATATTCAGTATAAAAGGTGCAAAATTTGAAGCATTCCTTCACTTCACTTTTGTTTTTTGCATCAGAGGTAGCACCATTCCTCAACCTTTTACAGTAAGTAAACTATCGTTATACTTTTTACAAAGTTTTGAGATTCTCTATATCTTTTTGTTATCAGGAGACCCAGAGACAACAGAGATAGTACAAGATACAAGATATTTTATTTCTCAATCAAGGGTCCCGGGGGTATTTCAATATACATAAATATACAATTTAAACATTATCTTTTTTTATAATAATATAATTAATGTGTTTTAAACAGTTATATATATGACCGATGTACATAATGTTCTCAGTGTCACTGATCATACACATAATACAAGTGTCCAGAAGAATGTCATTGATTACAAAACAATACAAAATGTGATGCTATACATGTACAAATTTAAATGGCTTAGTATGCATAAACATCATGACAAAGTGCAAGTCACAAGTTGTTATCGAAAATCGTTCACCGAGAATATATAACAGTAAACAGTACACTAACAATCAAAAACTAAAGAGTTGTGAACTTAACCCTTTTAGTGTGGTTGTCTACTTTGTTCAGTTTATCTTCAACAAAGTTGAAGATAATTTGAATTTGTTCACAATCAGACATCACCCTAGTCAATAGGGTTCTTAAAAGGTCGAACTGTGGTTTAAATTCTGGTTCTCTCATTCTTTTCTCAAGTTTACGAATTTTTCCCGGGTTTGTTCGCCTGTTGATGAAATATGAAAAATATACCTTACAGAGTGTTCAATTAATGTACATCTCACATTCCGTGATATTGATTTGCAATTCTTAAGAACTCATATTTAACCTTCGTAAATAAATTAACATTAATTATAATAAAAAATATTATAATTCAATATTGCTACTGATCGAATTGAGGTGATTAAGCATTCAAAAATAGTTCAATAACGAATATAAAATATCATTAACAAATTAAAGTGTTTATAATCATCACCTTAAGTTTGTTAATATTGAGTCCTCCACTTTGGCGTTGAACTGGCATTCCGACCAGTTGGACAGACTGTTGGAGTCGTGAGCTGGGGAATAGCTGGGATAAATCAAGTGTCAAAAATTTATTACTGAATCCTAAGACACGACAATTCTTTTGAAATGACATTAAAATGACATATAATAATCCATTTACTCTGATGAGTTTGATCGAAACTTATTCATTTTTAAATACTACAAGTAGTGCTACGATGATCGAGAAAAATATTATTCTAATACATACCCTTCAAAAGGGACGTGTGATGTACTGTCGGTTTCTGCTTTCTGATTTTTCTTACTTTCTGGGGTTGGAGTGGAAGGCCTTTAAAAAATATAACACACTTTCTGATTCCACTTAACACATTAATATTTGTATGAAAGTAGACATATTAAAATCAAGCCAAAGAAAGATAACTCTATCAAAATATGTTCAACTCACCGCTTTGCCAGGCCCTCCATTTCTAACTCATCCCCCATTTTCATCCAAATTTGTTCGAACTCGTCAAACGATTTTGCTGAGCTAGTCGCTTCGCTGTCAATATAGAAAGTTTGTGTGCAACCCATAAATGATTTGATGACAAGTTTATTATATTAAAAAAACTTATAGATATATCAAATTTAGACCTTTTTCAGTAAAGTTTAAATAACCATTAATATTGCTTTAATTTGAAAAAAAAAAATAAAACAACTGTAGGATAAGGGAAAATGAACATTACTTAAAAATTTATTTGATTTTTGTGTTATGAAGTGAGAGAAAAATTATGAACAGATTCCTTTAAAAGTTAGTATACCAAAATTTGTTCTCTAAAAATTTGATAAGTTATTATTTCACTAGCTTTATTTAATTTTGAAACGATTATCTAAAAAATTACTTACAGAAACTGTAGATATTCTTCAGCCATTTTCTCAAGATAATAACGTTAAGCAAAACTCCGTTGTGTTTATATGTCTTGAATGAAAAATTCGGTGAGGGAATGAGGAAATAAAACAAAAAAATTAAGCGGGTTGGGAATGTTTACCACCCCAATCAGCGCTTTCTTCGTGGGTACGAGTTAAAGGATTTGACGGGTCAAAGAAAAAGTACATCACGATAATGACGTAGATGCTCTACCCCATTAACTGAATTATATTCCCTTTTTAAAAACACCGCTGTGTCGTGACATATCTGCGCGACACACGGGACAGGAGTGATCTGCGCATTACCCTTGGGTCTCTGATTAAGTGATATTGTGTTAATTAATTCATAGTTGCTCTATTTTTTCTACACCTGTAAACACGGGTATTGTAAGTTTAAAAAAAAGCAATTTAAGTTACCTCGTTTCAATCCAATGTAGCATCTTTATTCAACTATTTAAGAGAATGTTTATCATATTTAGTCTTTTTTTTTTTACAGTAAAGTTTAAATAACCATTAATATTGCTTTAATTTGAAAAAAAAAAGAAATCAACTGCATGTAGGATAATTATCATTACTTAAAAGGGTGATATTTAACCCCCCCCCCCCCAAAAAAAAATCGAAGTCAACTTACACCTGAACAAGTCATTCAAGCTGTGGTGAATGGCAAGTTATTTGGTATTTGACCATATGGATTATCGTTTGGATTCCAGTCATGTTTGTTATCATAAAGATACAAATATCTTCATATTATAACAGTTAAGTAGAAATAAAATGAAAATAAAAGATTATAACTGGGTTTGTGTACTAAAAGTAGTATCAACTATTTAAAACAATAGATCAGTTGTTATTTATAGATCATGAATAGTGGAAAAGGTAAAATCCGCCCATTTGCCCCATATTTTTTGCAAATCAGGATGAGAATCTTAATATTAATTATATATGACCTTAATTTTACACCCGTATAACTTTTCTTGCCGAATAAAAGCACAATTTTGTCAAAGAGATCCATAAATTCCATTTAAAAAACATACATGCATTTCATTCTAGTACACAGACATACTAACATCACCTAATAGCCAGAGGAGAGAAATCGCATTAGTGTCGATGCAATGTTCAAGAAAGGTTGTCTGTAAGCTCTGGGGGAAATGCGCAACTTTTGACATGGACAGTACAATGTATTATTTCTGCAACAAATATGCAAATTGACCAGTGGCGAGGAGACATTTGTCTTATTTCCAGCGTGTTGACTTGTTTGAAGGTAATTTTAAGAAAGTCAAATAAAAAATTTGCTTAGCTTCACTCCCTAACTTTTACAAGCAGCATCTACCTGCCTATTTACCATAAAACTTAACAACCACTGAGAAACAAAAGTATATTGCCTTTAACATATAACAATTCAATAGTCACTAGGCAGCCTAATGGCATCCTAACGACATTGGGATTGGGTGTCTTAAGCAGAGGCCTAATTATGTTATGTGCAGAGGTCATATTGCTTGGTGCCTAACACCCAATGGTGGCCTAATCCCTAATCCCGTTTGGTAGCAGGAAGCCCTATTTTTTGGAGCCGAATATATGCCCAATAGGAGCCTGACTATGTTAGACTATTACCTAGTATAAATGTAGGGCGAAAGAATGTGTTGAGGCACTTCTCTTTTATTCCTGCTTTACTTACTGTGATATTGGTGTATAATACAATTTGTAATACAAAGGTATGGTGTTGTTCTTAATATAATACCTATAAAGCTCGTAAATCCGTCACATGTGTTGCGAGTATCACATGTTGGTGATGTGCGGGGTTGAAGTGGAGTTGAATTGCGAGACGTTACGTATGGCGACCAGGCATTGATAAAGAAATAGAAAACGTCACAAAATCATGTAATGTTCAAAAATTCAAAAACATCCGACCAAGGAACCAGTACATCCCTGGGAATGGCCGTCAGCACATTGGCAGGGAATACACATCGACTTCGCCGGACTGTTATTAAATAAGGATTTTCTCATTATGGTGGAACAGGATGCGCACTCAAAATGGCCTGAAGTTTTCCAATGAAAAAATTAACTTCCTTTAAAACCATTGAAATTTTGCGTACAGTATTCGCACCAAACGGATTCTATCAGACAATGGGCCACAAGTAGTAAGGGGGACAGAGTGCAGTCATTCTGCAGTCAGGATGACGTCATGGGTTTTCCCCAGGGATGACGTCATGGGTTTTCCCCAGGGATGACGTCATGGTTTTCCCCAGGGGGTAGTCTACAGTCAGGGGGTAGTCTACAGTCAAGGACTTAGCATAGCAACAATTGAAGAATGATACTATAAATATATACTATCAGGGTCACCTTAGTTCGCATAGCAACCGTTGAAGGATAATACCATAAATATCTACTATTAATATCTACTATTAGGGTCACCTTAGTCATCTGTAACCACAGCAACAGTGTAAAGTATTGCTAAAGTTAAAATTACCAAAATATTGTTTCCAGGCATGGTTTTATAACGCAGTTTTTCGTAGGGCCAGTCCTTTAATATTCAGTATAAAAGGTGCAAAATTTGAAGCATTCCTTCACTTCACTTTTGTTTTTTGCATCAGAGGTAGCACCATTCCTCAACCTTGTACAGTAAGTAAACTATCGTTATACTTTTTACAAAGTTTTGAGATTCTCTATATCTTTTTGTTATCAGGAGACCCAGAGACAACAGAGATAGTACAAGATACAAGATATTTTATTTCTCAATCAAGGGTCCCGGGGGTATTTCAATATACATGTTGAAGGATAATACCATAAATATCTACTATTAATATCTACTATTAGGGTCACCTTAGTCATCTGTAACCACAGCAACAGTGTAAAGTATTGCTAAAGTTAAAATTACCAAAATATTGTTTCCAGGCATGGTTTTATAACGCAGTTTTTCGTAGGGCCAGTCCTTTAATATTCAGTATAAAAGGTGCAAAATTTGAAGCATTCCTTCACTTCACTTTTGTTTTTTGCATCAGAGGTAGCACCATTCCTCAACCTTTTACAGTAAGTAAACTATCGTTATACTTTTTACAAAGTTTTGAGATTCTCTATATCTTTTTGTTATCAGGAGACCCAGAGACAACAGAGATAGTACAAGATACAAGATATTTTATTTCTCAATCAAGGGTCCCGGGGGTATTTCAATATACATAAATATACAATTTAAACATTATCTTTTTTTATAATAATATAATTAATGTGTTTTAAACAGTTATATATATGACCGATGTACATAATGTTCTCAGTGTCACTGATCATACACATAATACAAGTGTCCAGAAGAATGTCATTGATTACAAAACAATACAAAATGTGATGCTATACATGTACAAATTTAAATGGCTTAGTATGCATAAACATCATGACAAAGTGCAAGTCACAAGTTGTTATCGAAAATCGTTCACCGAGAATATATAACAGTAAACAGTACACTAACAATCAAAAACTAAAGAGTTGTGAACTTAACCCTTTTAGTGTGGTTGTCTACTTTGTTCAGTTTATCTTCAACAAAGTTGAAGATAATTTGAATTTGTTCACAATCAGACATCACCCTAGTCAATAGGGTTCTTAAAAGGTCGAACTGTGGTTTAAATTCTGGTTCTCTCATTCTTTTCTCAAGTTTACGAATTTTCCCGGGTTTGTTCGCCTGTTGATGAAATATGAAAAATATACCTTACAGAGTGTTCAATTAATGTACATCTCACATTCCGTGATATTGATTTGCAATTCTTAAGAACTCATATTTAACCTTCGTAAATAAATTAACATTAATTATAATAAAAAATATTATAATTCAATATTGCTACTGATCGAATTGAGGTGATTAAGCATTCAAAAATAGTTCAATAACGAATATAAAATATCATTAACAAATTAAAGTGTTTATAATCATCACCTTAAGTTTGTTAATATTGAGTCCTCCACTTTGGCGTTGAACTGGCATTCCGACCAGTTGGACAGACTGTTGGAGTCGTGAGCTGGGGAATAGCTGGGATAAATCAAGTGTCAAAAATTTATTACTGAATCCTAAGACACGACAATACTTTTGAAATTACATTAAAATGACATATAATAATCCATTTACTCTGATGAGTTTGATCGAAACTTATTCATTTTTAAATACTACAAGTAGTGCTACGATGATCGAGAAAAATATTATTCTAATACGTACCCTTCAAAAGGGACGTGTGATGTACTGTCGGTTTCTGCTTTCTGATTTTTCTTACTTTCTGGGGTTGGAGTGGAAGGCCTTTAAAAAATATAACACACTTTCTGATTCCACTTAACACATTAATATTTGTATGAAAGTAGACATATTAAAATCAAGCCAAAGAAAGATAACTCTATCAAAATCTGTTCAACTCACCGCTTTGCCAGGCCCTCCATTTCTAACTCATCCCCCATTTTCATCCAAATTTGTTCGAACTCGTCAAACGATTTTGCTGAGCTAGTCGCTTCGCTGTCAATATAGAAAGTTTGTGTGCAACCCATAAATGATTTGATGACAAGTTTATTATATTAAAAAAACTTATAGATATATCAAATTTAGACCTTTTTCAGTAAAGTTTAAATAACCATTAATATTGCTTTAATTTGAAAAAAAAAATAAAACAACTGTAGGATAAGGGAAAATGAACATTACTTAAAAATTTATTTGATTTTTGTGTTATGAAGTGAGAGAAAAATTATGAACAGATTCCTTTAAAAGTTAGTATACCAAAATTTGTTCTCTAAAAATTTGATAAGTTATTATTTCACTAGCTTTATTTAATTTTGAAACGATTATCTAAAAAAATTACTTACAGAAACTGTAGATATTCTTCAGCCATTTTCTCAAGATAATAACGTTAAGCAAAACTCCGTTGTGTTTATATGTCTTGAATGAAAAATTCGGTGAGGGAATGAGGAAATAAAACAAAAAAATTAAGCGGGTTGGGAATGTTTACCACCCCAATCAGCGCTTTCTTCGTGGGTACGAGTTAAAGGATTTGACGGGTCAAAGAAAAAGTACATCACGATAATGACGTAGATGCTCTACCCCATTAACTGAATTATATTCCCTTTTTAAAAACACCGCTGTGTCGTGACATATCTGCGCGACACACGGGACAGGAGTGATCTGCGCATTACCCTTGGGTCTCTGATTAAGTGATATTGTGTTAATTAATTCATAGTTGCTCTATTTTTTCTACACCTGTAAACACGGGTATTGTAAGTTTAAAAAAAAGCAATTTAAGTTACCTCGTTTCAATCCAATGTAGCATCTTTATTCAACTATTTAAGAGAATGTTTATCATATTTAGTCTTTTTTTTTTACAGTAAAGTTTAAATAACCATTAATATTGCTTTAATTTGAAAAAAAAAAGAAATCAACTGCATGTAGGATAATTATCATTACTTAAAAGGGTGATATTTAACCCCCCCCCCCCCCAAAAAAAAAAATCCGCTGTAAATTATTTATACCCACCGATATTAAGTGACAATGAAATTACTTCCAAATAGTTTGTTGTGAACAAATATTTTTTTCTATTTTACTGATAAACCTACAAGAAAGCTTTCAACACTGTAGCGCATTTAGTCGATATTTAAAATTTACCTTTGGTAAATGCAAGAAACCTACACATGCAAGAAACCTGACTTATTCGTGTATGTAAACGCATACTTGTTAAGGAAAATAACAAATTAAGGCTTATAATATAGTAATTGTATAATTCACAGGGCCTCAGTAATTAAAAAAATTATAGTCACTGTCTCGCATGTAAATGTGTGAGATTGTTTAACACACAAATGCTTTGAAACTCTTTCAACACTAAATAAATATAATTATCCCTACATACGAGAACCATTGTTTTTAGTTCCCTCAGTATCTGTTTCCCTTATTTTGATTTGTAATCAGTTAAAATGCTTATAAGGGCGTTATTAGACAAATCGCGCGAAATCAGGGTGGCCTAAAGGTCACATGATGATGATGACGTTGAAAAGTCCGTGCAGAATTCGCGCCGTTGATGTTAAGATGGAAGGAGGGAAGCGAACATCACATGCAGCAGCTAGGCTGATATGCATAATATTCATTGTCATTATTGAGTTCTACACATGTGTTGAAACTAGATGTCCGAGATGTCCGTCCAGTCATGGTTTGGTCAATTGCGCTCTCTACGTACAAAGCAACTGTGTTGCCGTCGATGTCAATGTCCAGATACGCGAAATTCGGGTTGCAAAGTGCGATGTAACCATTGTCGTCAACGGAAAGGCGCCGTTTCCAGTAGTGCGGAGCAAACATGGAACTCAATGCCATGATCATGAATTTGGTAAGTAAATTATGTACATATCTATACATTGCGGAATATGGGTAAGGGGGGGGGGGGGGGTGGTTCAAATTAAAATGTTTTGACCCTTTAATTTCTCATTTATGACATGTAAGTCGTTAATTGTCTTAATATGGACTGGTCTGGTAATTTTGAGTGATTTTTAAAAGGAGGGGGCTTATAGGGAACGATTCGTAGACTTTAAAATTATCGTGAGAAAAATTAGAACACGTGATTTAATCAGCCAATCAAATCGTTGTATCTTTACTATGGAATGTGTTTATGTAGTAAATGATAAAAAGAAGGGGAGGGGTCATCTCACAAGTCGTTCTTTTTTTAAAAATATATTTCCGGTAGTTACAGTTTCTGTAATTATGTGATTCAATTTGCCTTGTACATGTCATGTATTTCACGCAATTTTGTAAGAAAACGTGTGAATACCTTCCTTTAAATATTAAAAGAACAATGTATATTTTATAAGTACATTAGCCCCAATCCGTTTCACAAAGATATTTTTTCTGTGTATGGTTAATGTAGCTATATAGAGTAGCCTGGGGGTAAATATCTACTGTGTATACATAAACTATAGGGTGATTTCACCATGCATCGGACACCTTTGGATTTTTCCCTTTGTTCGCGAATAAAATATCATCCAAATATAAATAAAACTTGTTTTAAAAGTTACAGGTTTTCCCCTTGCTTAAATATTGGAGAAAAATTTGTAAAATTGTTAAAAATGTAGAAAATAAAGCAAATTATTGAGGTGTTGAACTATTTCACCATGGATCGGACAATATTTACCAAGCATCGGACAGCTATAGCAGTACAGTAGAAATTAAAAATAACAACATTTTCTGGTTTTAATGCACAAATACAAAGGTTAGGAAAAATGAGTTTATTCAATTGCTATTCAGATTTCTTTTAATGTAAATCCTCAAATCTACATATAGGAACTTGGAGTAGTGCTTCTGTTTTAAAGAATATTTATCAAAAGGGGTTCTTTATCGTGCCAGCTCCTACAGGAATTTTGGACTAAAAAGGCTGTGTCCGTAAAACTCGATTTTTAAGTGGTCTGAGGAAAATGTTTGTATCAATTATTTTTTAAATTTTTATTTTACTTCACATTTAAAGTATATCACAAGGAATCATCTGTAACTGAGGCACCTACATCTGTAACTGAGGGACCTACATCTGTAACTGAAGGACCTACATCTGTAGCCGAGGGACCTACATCTGTAGCCGAAAGACGAGCCCCCACATTTTGGCACAGAATTCAATTGTCACTCAGTGATGTGGGAACTGGTATTAGTCATATTATTTCAATATGGTAAAAAAAGCAATTGTTAACAATGTGTTTGTTTTAAAAGAAACAAGGATTATACAAAAAATAGATCAACGAAAAAATTAGGAAAAACTCGCTTTATAAAATGTACAAAAGTATAAATATTCGAACAAATCAAAAGATGACATATTTTCTCTTTCATATATAAAACCTCTTCCCACAATAGTAATGACAACGCTACTGAAAATCTACCAACTTAACTTGTAGCTGAGGGACCTACATCTGTAGCTGAAGGACCTACATCTGTAACTGAGGGACCTACATCTGTAACCAAGGGACCTACATCTGTAGCCGAGGAACCTACATCTGTTGCTGAGGGATATAGAGCTACATCTGAGCCCCCCACAAGTTGGCACAGAATTCAACAATCACTAAGTGATGTGGGAACTGGTATTAGTCATATTATTTCAATATGGTGTAAAAAAAAAAGCATTTGTTAACAATGTGTTTGTTTTAAAAGAAACAATTAAGGATTATACAAAAATTAGATCAACGAAAAAATTAGGAAAAACTCGCTTTATAAATGTACGGAAGTATAAATTACTTAAATTGTGCTAGAATTTAAATACTCTGTTGATAGTTCATGCATGTATATCTACTCTATTTTTTTTTATTTAGGATTTCTGGCTTGGGCAGTTGCAGTTACATCATTAATCATATTTTTTGGGCTGAGGAAACTTGTAAAGTTTTTGATAAATCGCTGCTGCCCGGAACTTAACATTTCAGATATACATTTGTTGTCACCATCATCATACACAACTTCAGCAGACACAGACACACCTCAACAACCTAGACAACAAGCCGCTCAGCAAGGACAACACGCCCCCGCTCCCCAGCCAGGACAACAAGCCCCCGCTGTTCAACCGGCACAACAAGCCCCCGTTCCTCAGCCAGGACAACAATCCCCCGCTGTTCAACCGGCACAACAAGCCCCCGCTCCTCAGCGAGGACAACAAGCCCCCGCTGTTCAACCGGCAAAACAAGCCCCCGCTCCTCAGCGAGGACAACAAGCCCCCGCTGTTCAATCGGCACAACAAGCCCCCGCTCCTCAGCCAGGACAACAAGCCCCCGCTGTTCAACCGGCACAACAAGCCCCCGCTCCCCAGCCAGGACAACAAGCCCCCGCTGTTCAACCGGCACAACAAGCCCCCGCTCCTCAGCCAGGACAACAAGCCCCCGCTGTTCAACCGACACAACAAGCCCCCGCTCCCCAGCCAGGACAACAAGCCCCCGCTGTTCAACCGGCTCAACAAGCCCCCGCTCCTCAGCTAGGACAAGTCCCCGCTGTTCAACTGGGACAACAAGCCCCCGCTGTTCAACCGGCACAACAAGCTCCCGCTCCTCAGCAAGGACAACACGCCCCCGCTCCACAGCAGGGACCAACTACTAGAAGCAAAACAGCAAGAAAGAAACTAATGTTTGAAAGTCAGTAAGATTTAATATTTTGATGAATGTATAGTCTGTACTTTTATGAAGTATGAAAATTTGAAATTTTGATGACGTTGTATCAAGTAATTTTTTTAATGAATGTACATGTAGTACAATGGTATTGTTTAATTAAGGACATTGACTCGTTATTTTTTCTGTTGTGTTTTCCTAGGGTTGCTTTTTATGTTTTTTTTTGTATTTTTTTTTAATTTTTATTTTATGCGACAGTTTGTCTTTTACTTGAATACTGATGGAAGGAAAATTTTAACTCCTGTCTTTATTTGTTGATAAGTATTATGATTTACACATGACAGTGATTATTTGGTGATTTTTGCCATGCGCAATTGATGTTGAATGATGTTTAAGCTTTTTTATTTTTTTAAAACTGATAATTGTGATTTACACCTAACATTGATCATTTGCTTATTATAATTGTGATGTTTAAGTTATGACGTTAGGGTTAATTGGTGTAGAACGTATTCCTATAGAATAATATTTAATATCCAATATTTATAGATTACAACCCTTAATATTATTTACCTGATATACAATGTGGGTTTTAAATATTTTTGAACATTTGTGAAGCTAGAAATTGAATTTATTGATATAAAAGTTGTCTTAAAGAAAAAGTTTGTACAAGGTTAATATTAAACATGTTTAGTGCTATTTAAAGATTTTTGTCATCAGACCAGTATTTTTGTTTACTTTGTTTTTTCCCTAATGTCATTTCTTAAAAATATGTTAAGTATTAAGAAATACTTAAAATCTATATTACAGGAATTTTGTTAATAAAAAGTATTCTATTTTGCTTTTTTTTTTATTGTTTTGAATTGAAATAAATTTAAGGTAGCTCTCTACATCAAATTTTTACTTCATGACTTGTCGCAATATTGTTAGGTAACCTTGATTTCCCTGTTCAAAGATGGACAGTTGCCTTCAATTATTTCATATGAATTTTTTAGCAATTAAGAGAGAAAATGGAAAAATAGTTTTTACTGAAAATGAAAGGTGATAGAGTTTCAAGTCTTCTCTAAAAATTATGAAATATAAATAAAGCATAACTATAAAAGTAAAATGAGATATATGTTTTTTTAAATAAAAAAAATATTTGTAAAATTAGTGTATTTTAAAAATATTTTTTAAACCTATGGTCAAAATATTTTAGACATGTTTCTATCAAGTAAAACTAATATATATAAACCATATTTTAGAAAGAAATTGGAAAAAATTAAAAATATTTAAGGAAAAATTGCTAATTTTCAAGATCAAACCGATCCCGATTAAAATTTGCCTGATCCTGATCTTAATTATTAAAAAAACCTACTGGCACGAAAATAAATGAAGCTTCACCACCAAACTTCTTAATTATTGATAAGTTCATTCAATTTACAAAGGGTTTAATTAGTTATTAGCGTCATAACAATAAAAAAAAAAATGAAGAATATTTCCATTTTTTCCCTAATTTAATTCCGATCAGGTTAGTGTCTACTTTGAAAGTAGGCTTTTTTAGCTTTATTTTTTTCTATTTTTTTCCAATATCTTTTCAAAATATGTTTTTCTTATACTCAATGGCTGGAAATGACTTGGTTTTCAAATTAAAAAAAAAATATTAAGAAAATTTGTTTCTAATTTTTAATAATTATTTTTTATTATAAAAAATACAAAGTCTTTATCGCCACTTTTAAATTATTGATAAACCTTATAATATACAATTTTTAGAAGCAATTTTAAAACTCTATCACCTCTCGTTTTCAGTCAAACCGATTTTTTCTCAAAAATTACCAAAAAATTCATATAAAATAATTGAAAGCAACAGTCCGCCTTTGAACAGGGAAATCAAGGTTACCTAAAATTACTGCAACAAGTCATGAGGTAAAAATTCGATGTAGATAGCTACCTTAAGTTCAAACAGGCTTTGTTTTTCTTTTTTTAAAGTGTATTAAAATGAATAAATTAAGGACATCATTAAATTTAATTGAATAAGTTATGATGTAATAAAGTTTTACAAATCAGTATTAATTTTTTAGAATTTTGAAGCATGCTTTACATTTATAAATATTCTGAATTTAGAATATGGCAGACAGCAGTCTATTGAAAGAAATCCTCGACTCCTTGAACGACAGTGATGCTGTGCAGTTATTTGCCGCCGCAAATGGTTTAGTTGGTGATGCTGAGGTCGAGGACCGATTAAAAGAACTCAATTGGGAAAAACACATCGAAGACTTATGGCAGGAGGTTCTTTCGGAGATGGAATCCCCTGCCAAAAAAAGTCGACCTACCCTCGCTGATGGCGATCAGCCTTCAACGAGTGTACAGCTTGGGGGCGGTGAGGATAGCTCCGATTCTGAGGACACGCCAGAAAAACCTTACTACATTTGGAAGAGGGATACGAGAACCTTTAAGAAACATTGGGTACGCGATACGACATTCAAAGTCAAATTTAACGAACAGTGGCGGGGTAAGAAATTAATAGACATACAAAACAATTTGCACGACATGTTTGACGACCTGTTGTCGCAAGCCAGGGGTCACGATGCGGATCTCGGGCGAGTGGTCATCAGTCACCCGAGTCTCAACAATGCAATAGTGGTCCCGCTACAATCCTGGGAAACTCTGAATGCAGATTCTGTAATGTCAGAAATCGTCAAAGTACTCAATTCGAACGAAAGCTTACCCATAGACGAAAGCCTTTTGGTCACCATAGGATCCATCGATTTGCCCAAAGGGGGAGGTAACCCTAGAAAACTACCCATCACTTCTCTTTTCGGACCCAAAAATAGCATAGAAAGAAAAAAAATCACTTTTTCATGTACAAAACGATAACAATTTATGCATGGTTATTTCCATTGGTCTGTGTTTTCTCAAAACGTGTAAAAAAGTAGACGCGGATACCTGGTCACAATTAGTGAAGAATGATTCCAGATGACGTTCTCAAACACCGTACTTTATCCAAGGCTTATTACAACAACGTCCTGAAAACGTCGAGAAAAAAAAAACAAACCGAGTTAGCGATGTGGCTGTGTCAAAGAGCAGGGGTGCCTACCGACAGATATTTAGGTCTTAATGACATCGGGCCTTTCGAAACCTTACTCAATGTCTCTATAAACGTCGTGTCCTCTAGAGTAGGAAACAAGTTCGTCAGGGTGACAAAGGATCAGGAAAAACCTCGTCTTTATCTATATCATATCGACTCAGAAAACGAAAAACACTGGCACGGGATTGCCAGCATACAAGGGTTTTTCAAAGCGTCGTACTTTTGTCATACCTGTTTAAAACCGTATAAAGATAAATCAAAACATTCTTGTGCCACTTCTTGTGAGGTATGTTTACGCAACAACTGTCCGGAAACGGATGTCCAAATGGGCTGTCGTTCCTGTGGTCGAGTTTGTCGATCTCTAGTGTGTTTCAAAAGTCATAAAGAGCAACGAACAGTCAAAAATGAAAGTTATCCCCCTGCCTGTGACCTGTTTTACCAATGTACAAAATGTAGAGTCGTTCTGGAACGTGTGAAGCGTTCCCCCGAGTAACACGTTTGCGAAGAATGGCAGTGCCCTAACTGTCGAGAATATCAAACCGGGGAACATAATTGTTACCAGAAACCGTTTGGATCCGACATCGAAAAGCGAAACAAGAAATTCTTCTTTTACGATTTTGAGACACGGCAAGATGACGTGTTCCAATGTGAGGCGGGATACAGTCCGTCTCGTGTCAGATGTCGACATTGCGTTAAAGAGCCACGTGAGTGCGTCAACTGTAGACTGTGTCAGAACTGCCGTGATCCGTCCTGTGGTTTAATGCAACACAAAGTTAACTTTGCAGTACTACAGAGCACTTGTCATCAATGCGAAAAAGAGGAATTGGTAGAGGATGCCACCTGCAGTCATTGCGGAACACGATGTGGAAAATGCTCTCGGACACTCAAAGGAGAATACGTTTCACCGCCATGTCAAGACACGTGTGGAAAAAGGGAACTGGTGTTTTCCGGGGACTACGCCGCCGAACACTTGCGCTTACGTCACCAGAAAGCACTGCAAAGACTCGATTTTAATTGCACACAATGCAAAAAGTTTTGACTTGTACCCCGTTTTAGAAGTTCTCATCGACCGACACTCCATTCGACCAAGCAAAATCATATACAATGGTGTCAAGATCATGTACATGCACATAGCCCAAAAACTGATTTTAACTTTCATGGATTCTCTCAACTTTCTTCCCATGAAATAAGCTAAAATACCAGAAGCGTTTGGTCTACAAGAACTCTGCAAAGGATACTTTCCTCATTTATTCAACACCAAAGCTCATCAAAATTACGTGGGCCCGTATCCAGACTTGCAGTACTACGGATACCAATTCCTGTCGACAGAAGAGCGAAAGAAACTAGAAGACTGGCATGCAACGAAAAAAGACGAGACGTTTCATTTTCGAGAAGACATGTTGCAATACTGCCGCTCGGACGTCGATATCTTGCGACGGAGCTGTCTCGAATTTAGAAAGTTAATGATCGACGTGACGACCATCGAAGAAAACGTTGCACAAGCAGACGGAACGTTAAAAATACAAACTACTTATGGAGTCGACCCTTTCGATTACGTCACCATCGCAAGTGTATGCATGGGCGTATTTAAGTCTTTATTTTTGAAAGGCAAGGAAAAAATACAAATAACCAAAGACGGGGACACGAAATGGTACGACATCGAACATTTAAGAGGACTGCAAGTGGTCAACGTCGAAGAAGCATCATGGGTCTCCTTAGTCGACCTTCAACATGACGAGAACGTGCAAATAGGCAAACGACAGTTCGAGAGTCCAATAGCAGTCGTTCCCTCTCAAGGGTATACAAAACGCGATGACTACAGTAAAGTTTCGATTCAATGGTTAGAGTGGTTAATGGAAAAAAGCCGTCAGCGGGGAAACCCCATTCATATTTCACACGCTCTTAACGGAGGTGAATATCAGATTCCAGGCACGAACTACAGATGTGACGGATTTGTCCCCTCTCCAACCGGAAAAGGAACAGTTTACGAATTTTATGGTAAGACCATAAACCTACATATCTTTAACATTTACCCCCTCTCCCCCTCAATTGAAGGGGGGGGGGGGCGGCGGCGGCGGCGTATCGAGTGTTGACCATAAAATACGTTTATTGTTTTCTCTCATTTTTAACAAAAAAAAATAGGTTGTGTGTTCCACGGTTGTCCGTCTTGTTACGCCGAAGATCGTCATCATCTCAGACATCCTTCCACCAATCAGACGATCCAGGAATTATATGAAATGACGAAGAAGAGAGAACGAGAGCTCAAGGATCTAGGATACAAAGTCGTCTTTATTTGGGAACATCAATTTAAATATCAACTGGAAAAGAATGCGGCGTTACAGCAGTTCGTGTCGACATTGGATATACAGGACAGATTGGACCCACGTGATAGTTTTTTTGGTGGTCGAACTAATGCCATAAAATTACACTACAAGGCGGCGGAAGACGAAACCATTCAGTACTACGACTTTACCAGTCTTTATCCATGGACAAACAAATATTGTCGATATCCCGTTGGACATCCTACCATCGTCACGGACAATTTTCAAGACATCTCTCAGTATTTTGGACTTGCTAAAATTAAAATTTTACCCCCTAGAAATCTCTATCAACCCGTGCTTCCTTACAGTTCGAATGGAAAATTGAAGTTTCCCTTGTGTAGAACTTGCGCTGACAATGAAAATCAGAACGATTGCACGTGTTCCCTAGAGGAGAGGGCCATCACGGGCACGTGGTGTACTCCTGAAATTCAAATGGCTATGTCTAAAGGGTACACAATCTTGAATACCTACGAAGTCTATCACTTTGCCGAGTCGTCCATGTACAACGCCGACTCGTGTGAGGGGGGATTGTTTACTCAGTACGTCAACATGTTCTTAAAAATTAAACAGGAGGCGTCGGGATTTCCAGTTGATTGTAAAACGGAAGAGGCAAAACGTAAATACATCGAGGATTACAAAGAAAAAGAGGGCATAGATTTAGAATACGATAAAATTATGCTGAATCCAGGGTTGCGATGTTTAGCCAAACTCTGTTTGAATAGCTTCTGGGGCAAATTTGGTCAGAGGTTGGGGATGCAACAGTCCACGTTTATTCACGAAACGGAGGCCGAAACATTTTTTCAAATGCTCATTGATCCGACCAAAATCCCCCACAATTTCCACATCGTCTCAAAAGACATTCTTCATTTAGAATGGAGCAACAGTCCTTTATTTACTCAATTCGATAACAAAACCAATATCTTCCTTGCATCGTTTACCACTATGTGGGCTCGACTGAAATTGTACAGTGTTCTCGATCAATTAAATGAGAACGTATTGTATTTTGATACAGACAGTGTCATTTTTAAGACGAAACGGTCGGACGATTTGAGTTACCTTCCCATAGGTAATTACTTAGGAGAATTAACGAACGAGATCCGCCCCAAAGACGGCTACATTGTTGAATTCGTCTCGGGGGGTCCAAAGAACTATGCCTATCGCACATCGTCTGGCAAAGAAGAATGTAAAGTTCGAGGATTTACATTGAACTGGGCCAACTCGAAATTAATCAATTTCGAGGCCATAAAATCGATCATCTGTACGTCACCCGAAAGTAAAATCGAGATCGTCAATCCTTGTAAAATTTCGAGGGACAGTAGAAAGAGAAAACTTCTCAACAGAGTCGAAACAAAAAACTATAAAATGGTTTATACCAAACGTAGAATTCTACCCAATTTAGATACATTGCCATTTGGATTTTAAAAGAATAACGATAACGCTAAAATGTATATTTGTACATCATTTTTATTGAATTCCGTTCACCAGTCATGTAAAAATGTTTTTTTTTATTTTCATTTCATAAATGTCAATATGCCATCCAAGGAATGTTTTTGTTCTTCTTTTTGCGTCTACCATCAGATATTCCGGGAGGTCTGCCGATAGTTTGCTTCTTGCTGACAAAACCCCTTCCTTCTTGTAACATGCTGTTTTTATCTTCTTTATCGCCCATAAGTTCCTTTGGGAAATTCGGAGTATTTTGAGTCTCTGTAGAGGACAATTGTTGTTCGACATGTTGGCCCACAAGACGGTCATACTTTAATTTAGGTACAAGTATAAATTCTTTTGCCATTTTTTATGAAAAACTCGACACGATGGGTTTCAATAATAAAGGCACCAATTCAATGTGGTTTAATAATATTCGACGTTTTTCCTTGTTGCTCACTTCTCTGGATCCCGGCTTGCGAATGTCTAATTCGAATGGTCTCAGTTCATTTATATACTTTTTGGGCAAAGGATATGTACCAGTATAAATATTTAGAGCTATTTCACTCATCACGTCGAATTGCTCGCTAGTAAAGGTTTTCATAATTAGTTTTTGTTGTGTACTGTCAGCATACAAAAGGAAATTTAAAAGAGCTCTATGCTTCTTCACCGTCTGCTTCATGATTATCAACTAAGACGAAATGTTTTAACTACAACTTTATATAGGTTGATAAATAATCATAAGTATGCAAGACCTTAACTGGTATTCCCTCTTTTGTGTAGGCTCTAAGCAGACATGTAAGTACCCAAAATTTCTTCTGGTCGCCGAATCATAAGCGGCTTTGAAAAAAGAAACCTGTCCCGGTAATACATGAGAACCGAACGTGATAACCTGTCTGGAATCGCGGTAATTTTTAAACAAAATAACATTCAGACAATTTAACGATATGGTCCTGGCATATTTCCCGGGAGGATAAAGGTTCTGTGAAAGCATCACTGTAGTCACGTTTCTATGATGAGATGTCACCGTAAACAGGTGAACACAATCTTGAGATTGAGCTATTTTTAACATCAAATCATCCAAGACCAAGATGGTGTGATTGACTCCCTCCGTATACTGTTCTATGTCTTCTTTAGACGGCAAACCTTGGTGTAATGTGAAGTTTGGGATTGACCGAGACATGTCGTCAAAGATGGGCTGGTATTCGGTGTAGGCGTAAATAATCTTGTCCACCGGAACAGAGAACATTCCGTTCGCATGTTGGAGAAGTGATTTAGTAAAATAGGTTTTACCACTCTGTGTGCAACCACAGATCAAAATAGTCGTAGGGGCAGAAAATGGAAGCAAAGCTTTCGTTTTCCACCAGTCGTTCATGATCACTGTTTCTTTTTCCTTGGCCATTCTTAAACTGAGAGCACGTGGCGTTTAACCTCATATTTATATGTACAGTTTGAACTCATTTTATTAATATCTCACATAGTCATGCATAAAATGTTTTACAAGAGTATCATTGACATGTATGTTAGGAAACAAAGCATACACCCGATTCAACGAATATTTGAAACACAATCTGGCAATTAAATACACCAATACATAAAGCCCACACCAATCAGAA
This sequence comes from Magallana angulata, assembly GCF_025612915.1. NCBI lineage: Eukaryota > Metazoa > Mollusca > Bivalvia > Ostreida > Ostreidae > Magallana > Magallana angulata. The sequence continues at coordinate 61,120,786 of NC_069112.1, forward strand.
TAATAGGGTTGCAATGGGATTGTTTTGAAAGTACAATGCATTTTATTTTTATTGAAAAAGTTCTGTATATCGGGATTATAATCGGCTGGTGATTTTCCAAGACTGTCAAAAAATTCTACGTGAAACGAGTCAAACACAATAAACGCAACCCAATGTTCTCCGGGGAACGGTAAAGGTTGTGTGTTCACGATAAATGCACTCGGAAACTGAGTCACAGTTGCAGGTAGCGTGTTGCTAGCAAACACTCCTTTTACGTAACGTCTTAAGCATGGGTCCGTTCTCACAATATTTAACATCTGCGTCGAGTTCATTGTTGAATATAATTGATGTCACGTGACTTATCCACCTCAAGCAGGGAAGAAAACGTAGCAAATACAAGGGCGTTGGCAGCTTTAGTTGTAGCTTCTTTGAATTTCAGTTCCAGTCTGGTATTTCCTCGACGAATGAGGTTTAAATATTCTTCGCCAAACCCGCAAGGATCGATGGTGAAGACAAACAAAGAGTATCCCGATCCGAAATTTTCTCGGGAGATATCCAGTCCAGCATCAGAGTTCCATTTTTCCGATGCTTCAAACAGACGAGTGTAAGCTGCCACATACTGTCCCGCCGAGAAGTCTGTTTTTAGTGATCTACCAGGTACGCTTTCTCCGTTGACGTATATACCGACATCTGTTACTCCCATGTGTTCGAAATTGAATGGGTTGGCCGAATAATCACCATTGACAGCTTTCTGGTCTACCAGAGCTACCACAATACGGTCTGGTACAGCCTGTGGGAAAATATTGTCCCAGTAAAATTCAGTCGATCCTTTGGGTATCGTGTTCGTTTTAGTTCGTTCCTTGATATCGTATACTTTACAGGCGTCGATTCTATTTGTTTACTGTGGTTCAGCAGAACGCCAGGATCAACTCGTACCTTTGCAACTTTGAACACGACATCCAACAGTTCTAGTTTGTAAGCTGCTGAAGATTCTGCAGACATGATTACAAACGGGGTGCTGGATCTAAATAGTTTGATGTAAATATCTACTCCGTTTATCAAGTACTTGTCTAGATCAAAGATATCTTCCTTCAGGTTTCCTTCAAGCTCAAAAGTTTTACTTTGCTCAGTAAAACCGTATCGTAGCACCAATCCAGCATTACCTCCGTTGTAAGCGTTGGCGTCGTCCATCTTCCTTTCGTCTTTATAGAACAATTCTGACTGCTTTTGAGACTTCAAGTCGTCTTTCCCACTGAACAAAATTGTCTTGAGATACGCTTTCCATGGATAGTTGTTTGTATTGAAGGACACCAGTTTGTTGTTTAAATAGACGTCCATCTGAGAAAACATACTTTGCAGAGGTAGATTGACGATACTCGTTTTTTCTTGTTCAGCCAAAGCTGTTCCGTCGGCTTTTAAAATCCGTGCTTTTACGTAAAATTTACTTCTTTTTAAATCTATATATTCTGCACCCGAACCCGAAACTACAATTTCGATTGGTGTGTCTGATACACCTATGCTGGATATTGGTCTAGCTTCCGTTCTGTCTTTGATTGGAACGTGCTGCCGTCTTCCTCTTCTTTGTAGGAATGACGGAAGATCCAGAACAGGGCCTTTTTATACTCTTGCTGTGTACCTTGACGGATGGAACACCTTCTTTGATATCATTCGCGTGTTCAGTTTTCGCCCTTTCCTCCACTGCAGCTATGGGAGTCACGTGAGTTGAGTTCACGGTAGATTCTAATTGTGAGTGTGGCCTCAAAGGAATGACGTAAGATCTATGTCGTTTTCTTCCTCTTCCTATTTGCTTAGGCTTGTAGCTGTAAGGATTAAACTTCTTCTCTGCCATATTTTTGTAAAACGCTTCCCAGAGTCTGGGGTCGCTAACGTAAGTCTGACTGTTCATCATAAAACGTAAGGGGACTTTTTAAAATGAAGTGTCACGGTCACCGGTCCATCTAAAAATGAAACCAAGTTCCCTTCTCTGTCAGTTATATATATACAGATCTGTTGTAATTCACAGATTTTCACCGGAATGTAATAGGGTACAGTAAACGCTATGTTTTCTGGGTTTTCCCCAAGACATACACGTCTCAAAAGAGGGGCGTCTTTCCCCCCAACAATCGTTTCCTCACAGATATCACAACACACAAACAACTCCGATTTCTTCTTCTTTGAAGAAATCCAACTCTCTGTTGAGAATTCTGTTAATGCAACTGACCAATATACTTCGAATGGAATCTGCTTATTTAATTGAACTCGGAAACAATTTGGTTTGTTATCAAAATAGTCAGAGCAGTCGGTAGACGTCAATACCATTCGGACGCTCATTTTGAATGAAAAAGGATAGATGAAACTTGCTCGTTTTTATTGGGCGTTTTCTAAAGAACTTTCTGGAATCCACGAGTTAAATTTACGCGGCCATCCTTCATATTTTACAAAGGCCTCTTTTATGTTCCCCCGACGCCGTCTTTTCAACACTTTTTCAACCCTGTACAATACATCTCCTGTTTTTATGACTTTCTGAAGTTCCGATTCGTAGAAGGTACCTTCGATTGCGTCATCGTCTAAATCTCTTACTTTGTACACAGGAATCCCTCCGTTTTTATATCTGACACTCACTTTAAAATATTCTCCTGTCCATTTTTGCTGATAATCTCTTTGAAAGGGATGTTTGAGTTGTGATATTCTCACATTGTCTCCGATTTTGTACTTAAACACAGGTTTTATTCTTTTTCGTAATACTTTGTTTGATGTTTTTACGTCCTCTTCAACGTTAACATTTTTGTCTAGTTTGGTCTTTTTCTGTCTCGATAGATATGTATCTAGTCTGATTTCGTCAGCATTATCTTTATTCACATTAGCGGGTGCATTACTACCCAAGGACCTGTGTGGTCTTTTGTTATAGCTGTTCACCAGGTCTTGTAATACAGTCACATAGCGGTACGTTCTTGTCTTCATGAAATAGCGATACATTAAATTTTTCATGGTGCGTATTACCCTCTCCGCATAATTTGCTTTAGTTTCGTTTTGAGTGTATATAACACTAATAGCTTCTTTTTTTAAGAAAGCTTTTACCCAACGATTTTTTAAATTCGCTACCCTTATCTGTTCTCAATGTGTGCGGTTTTCTTCCTTTTTGAAAAACTGATTTCAACCCCTCAATGATCGTTTGATTTTGTTTATTTTTCAAAGGAACGATAAATAAAAATCGACTGAATATGTCTATTAACACTAGCAGAAATTTGTATCCATCGTTATGAGAAGCTATATTGCTGACGTCTGCCAAATCACCATCCCACATAGAGTCAATCGTGTCAACAACCACATTTGAGCGAGGAAATGTCTTTCGAATCGGTTTATACAGGCTGTAAGCATCTTCGTTATTTAAAAACTGTTTAATTTTTTTGTCTACCAATCTTATATTTGCCCTCTGATTTTACAGCTTGGTACAATTTTTCGGGACCAGCAAATGCGCCTGGTTTACCGGGTGTATAATAAAGCTCCCGTAAGTAATCCGTGTAGTTTGACATACTTGACACAAACTATCTACATGATTCTAAGTGCACAGTTATATAGCAAAACACAAGTCTTGTTTGGTCGATTATCATTTTCTTTTTGTTGGAATACAATATTTTCATACATAATATATATATATATATATATATATATATATATATATATATATATATATATATATGTATAGATATATATATATATCCTAGCCACCAAACGTAAAATATCAATTAAAAAGTTGTCATTCAAAATCACTCTGCAGGTTCATTGGATCTTGAGTATCTCCAGAGTTGCATTCCATGGAGGAGGATAGAGTCTCTTGTGGGTCGTATCCGAAAGGAGTACATTCGGGACAGTTAAGCATTCCAAGCTGATTCTGGTGAGACTCGCTCAGAATGCAGAGTTCTACGTCTTTTAACTCCGGAACATACTCATGCATCTCTTCGACAGCATACCCAAGTCTTGCCAACTTGTTCCTGTTTAGTGTGACTCCTTTCTTTGTTGGAACCGGTTGTGTAGCGTCATCTGGTTTCCAGAAATGTCTTATGTCTATGTAGGATTGTTCGGTGATAATGAAACGAACACTCCTCCGCCAACATGCCACTCTGCTTCGTCATTTTCTTGTCCGACATTGTCGATGTAGCTTTGGATATCTGGCAAAAGAGCTTCAAACTTCAACCATCGGTCTAAAGGAAAGGTAACACCCTTCTTTGTGGCAATGAGTCGGCCGTGGGACTCTGCAAGGTGTCGGATATGTATGTAAAGTATCCCCTTGTAAGGCATGGCAGTGAGAAAGAGGTCGTTTACGTCATCTAATGGTATTCTACATCTTTGCTCCTGCTCGTCTTTTTTAGATTCAGACGTACCCCTGTCTTTCATGTTGATCACTAACGACCTTGCCATGGCTAACTTCTTTTCGTATTCGGTTTTTGAATCTTCATCAGTGTTCATCAGGAGTCTGGATAGGTCGCCTTGGTTAGCTTTAAGTAATGCCTTTCGGAGTCCCATAAAAGCCGTTGAACCTCGACGCAAAATAATGCTTAATAGTTTCCTGTTTTTGTCATAACTGGTCTTTTCGGCTTCTATTTGCTGTCTCATTTCATCTGTAATGATGTGCGAAGCGTATAAGTGTCCTGCTACTGAACCAGACATCATCTTCTTTACCAATGTAGAGTAGTTTGCTTTGATGAGATCTTTGTGTTTTTGCTCCATCTTGCTGACGACAAAGACTTTCAGAGAATTGGTGAATTTTCCAAATTGATTTAGGTTTATATACAATTTAGATCACGTGGTGGTGTGTGTAATCGTATGACGTCATTGACTGTAGACTCCTCCTTGACTGTAGACTCCTCCCTGACTGTAGACTCCCAATTTAGATCACGTGGTGGTGTGTGTAATCGTATGACGTCATTGACTGTAGACTCCTCCTTGACTGTAGACTCCTCCCTGACTGTAGACTCCTCCTTGACTGTAGACTCCTCCTTGACTGTAGACTGCTCCATGACTCTAGGTGCTGACATTAAAATAGAATGCTGCCTTTGACTGTCATCTAGCTTAGTGTAATTTCTTGCTATTATTTGTAAATGTTTCTCCAATACAGGGCTAATGATATTTGATGCGTTTTCTATTCGTCTTTTAAAGCGATATCTGTCCAAAGCCATGGTCATCCATTCCCCTTTTCGATCTTCATAGGGAATAGGGATAACCGTTAACTTTTCTGAAAAGTGCACAGTCTTGTTCTTATTCTTCATCCCTTGATTTATTATTTCTCACTTTTCTGTGCTTTTAAAATAGAATCATCCATATGATTTACAGATGCTTTCAGGTATTGCCACTGTGCTCTGGTCAAGATAATTCCTTCATCTCCAGGTTTTCCGTTATGAAACCGTCTTATATCAATCTGAACAGTTTCATTGACACATATCCTGACGTAAATCTCATTTGAAAGGGGATACTGATCCACAAATGAACAAGTTTTAAGTGCACTGTTTAATGTAGGGCGTAAAACACGGTATATCAAAGTGTCGTCTTTCTTCTTCTTCTGGTGTAGGACACTGACAACAACGCACAAAGAAATAATGAGCGCGACCGCAAAAATCCCAGGTATAATTATTTTTATTCTTTTTTTTCAACTCATCTTTTAGCATGCCTTTACACTCGTTTCCACAGTTATTTGTTAGAAGTTCCATCATGACCATTTGTTCAGTCATTTTTTGTCACATTGATTGTGTTTTTGTGTTGTCTAGCGTTTTTATACCCTCAACTCGCCCAATGAAAAATTAACGCACACATCTCTGTGTAACTTAAATCGTAAAAGTCCTTCTGGGCATAATTCGACGTTTCATTAGGTATTCTTCGGATCCCCAGCTGTCTACAACATCGTAACCGTTTTTCATTTTTTCTTTAAAATCATTCATACATGTCTGTTTTTTGTCAAACCATTGACTCTCTTGTAAAGTCCATTTTTTCTTGTCACTGTTTTTTAAAGCATTCCATGCTACAATTTTCCATTTGTACTGCTTCTCCTTAGTTTCCATTTTTAATAACAAATCAGTATCATCGTTGTATTTATCTAAAAACTACCCCTAACTGTAGAGTGTCCTTGAAGAGTCCCACCTTGACTGTAGACTACCCCCTGACTGCAGAGCGCCCTTGACTGTAGACTCCCTTTAAACCCATGACGTCATCCTGACTGTAGAGTGTCCTTGACTGTAGACTACCCCCTGACTGTAGACTACCCCCTGGGGAAAACCATGACGTCATCCCTGGGGAAAACCCATGACGTCATCCCTGGGGAAAACCCATGACGTCATCCTGACTGCAAAGTGACTGCTCTCTGTCCCCCTTACTACTAGCATGCCTTAAATACTACTGCCACAGTTTACATCACACAAATTTGCTCGCTCAACAAAGTTGAGTGATGTGGCCAATAGTCGACTACTGTGTTTGTTAAATTAAGTTGCCATGTAACACCTTCTACATCAAGTATGTTTGTAATCCTTTGAATCAAAAGAATTGTGATGCGAGAACAAAGTATTTAGATCAAAATGGCAAATTGTTTTCGTCTTTGTCAGTTGGATAGAAAAAAGATTTTTCGTCAGGTTTCAATTTTTGTCTAAAATTTTTAAAACAATAAAAATGGTGTTTAGAAAGTTTCAGTCTGATTAAAATCAAACCTTCCACTAGCTCCTTTATTTTGATGGTCGCGTGGAAGGTCTGAAGAAGCTGCATAAGGGTTCACATGCGAGTGACCTTTATCGATGAATATTTAATCGGATGCTAATTACAGGTTATGAACTTTTCTAACCAATCAAATTTTGTCTCTGAAATCCAACTTGGAAAGTATTAGAAAATGGCGGAGGTAAACGTGGACGAAGTGATAAAGAACGTTTGTGTAAAATTTTCAGTGGAGAGTTTGAAAACTGAACAATACCACATGCTGCAATCTATGCTAGCGAAAAAGGACTGTATTGCCGTGTTGCCAACGGGATTCGGTAAATCTTTACCGTATCAAATTTACCTCCCAGTTGTTCGGGAACTAGGACGTCTAGGCCCACAGACTGAGCATATAATCGTGTGTTGTCCTTTACTTGCCCTGATGAAAGACCAGGTCGAGCGACTTCACAGTATTTCAGAACTACGTGTTGCATACAAAGGTAATTTAAAGATTCAATTTCCTAACTTGTCATAAAACATTACACCATGCACCAGCATGCTCATCTATTTATTCCGAAATTTCTCTGACGTTCACAGTGGCGATTTATAGTGGTAATTGACGTCATTATTGAAGTCTAACCAAGTCTATATGCTATATATGTTTAGTCTAAAAATTTTATCATATTTTCTATCACTAAGAAAAAAAATACCAGCATCTCATTAACTGTTAAGACAAAAAATACGATCAGACCACACAAGATGATAAAACCGTTCTTTTTCAAAAGGTAGCAGTCATGAGATGGATGAGTTGATAAACAGAGGAGAATTCGACATTTTATTTGCTTCGCCTGAATCTCTTGTTGGAGATTCAAAATTCCGACAGCTGTTACAAAATTTCAACGTGGGCATGATTGTGATAGATGAGTTTCACACAATTGCAACATGGTAAGATTTAATTATTTAACAGATACTGTAAAAAGGGTGATTTTAAATTCTTTGCATCCATTATTTGCCAACAATCTTATTATTGTAAAAGTTAAAATTGTGCAAAATTATGAAACAATACACAAATTACTAGGAAAGTCTACTTTCAGTGAATGCATCTTCGCTAGCCAAGGGTTTTCGGTCCACTTTGCTCCCCATAAACCCTTGGCGGATTTCATTACGAAAACTCGGTGACGTGGTGGCGCTATCTAGCGAGCAACTTGAGTTGCGCCCCTTGCATTTTTACATTTAAATCGAATTAAACAACAGGTTATATACACACTACGGCATTAATACAACTTGAAAACATGTTGACTACCGAATATCGGAACATAATTAACGATGCTATTAAATACGAATTAAGTTATAACCTAGGGAAAGCACGGAATGTTTTATTCATAGTGTTTTGTAAGGACCTGTACCGGGAGTGAAAAAGTCGCCGATTTATATGAAAGCTTTCATGCCATAACATCAGGTATCGTTGTCGTGAATATTGCGGACCAAAGAAATTAAATAAAACAGAGCTCACTGAACCTTTAAAAGCAATAACCATAAGCAGGAACGTATATACTAACGAGATAGGCAACTTCTACATTCGCCATGTTTACTTCCCATGCTATCACGCGGGCCTTGACAAGTTTGTAGAACTATGGTCAATCCCAGTAAAATATATAGGTTTTTAAAACGATCTGGTTAGATCATCGTTGGGGAGGCACACGGGCCCTGGAAGTTATTGTAAATATATTGAATGTGCATGTATAAAAAAGTAAGGGTAGGACACTCTTTTTGGGGCGAAATCGGGTTTGACGAAGTCTGGGCGTTCCTCAAACGAAATTTCGCGAAAAATCGTTCAAGTATACTTTACTTACGACATATGTATACATTCGTTCCGCTCCAATGCTGTTACGTCGAAGAAAAAGGTGTTTTTATACATCCAAGTGCCTAAGATTTTCGCTAGACTGGTTTACATCCGGTTTAATCGCAGTGAATCGAAAGGTAAATTGAAAGGTAAGTTCTGATTGGTCAATAATGAAATAAATTCTTTAATTTCTTATCGATATTTGTCAATCTTCTTCATAATTCTCGCATTTCATTGTTGAAAGGCCAAACTACCCAGTATCTATATGCATAACTCCTTTCAAACATTTGATACATACTCACCATAAATTGTTATCAGTTTCGCAACCTTATTGACGAGCAGATTTATTTTATTATTAACTAATCAGAACTTATCTTTCGATTCACTGCGATTAAACCGGATGTAAACCAGTCTAGCGAAATTCTTAGGCACTTGGGTGTATAAAACACCTTTTTCTTCGACGTAACAGCATTGGAGCGGAACGAATGTATACATATGTCGTAAGTAAAGTATACTTGAACGATTTTTCGCGAAATTTCGTTTGAGGAACGCCCAGACTTCGCCAAACCCGATTTCGCCCCAAAAAGAGTGTCCTACCCTTACTTTTTTATACATGCACATTCAATATATTTACAATAACTTCCAGGGCCCGTGGGGAGGCACTGTATTCGAGAACTTGTGTCTCAATTTGTTAAAAGCACCGAATGTTTTACCAAAGATCACACATGTGTTTTCTTTTAAAGTTTATATTTACAAGCACTGCGATTGGATCAGCTACTCGCAGCTGCAGCCAATCATAAAACAGATCTTGTCACCGAGTTTTCGTAATGAAATCCGCCAAGGGTTTATGGGGAGCAAAGTGGACCGAAAACCCTTGGCTAGCGAAGATGCAGTGAATGAAACAGTTTTCAATTTATTAAAAATGTAAATAGATGAAAGAAGAGTGGAAAACCCTTCTTAAAAGTACATGTATTTAATATATCGTGAAAAACCTTATCCTTAAACCTTACCCCTCCTATATTAACAGTTTCTATTCATTATCAATAATAGAGGGAGACTTTGTCACACAGACAGGACTGGTAAGGATCATAGTTTCTTTAAGTAAGATTTGTTCTATTTTTTTTTTAGGGGAGGGAACGACGACTCCGATGAATATCTTGTTTTTAGGAAGTGGTTCCGCCATGTAGGAGAACTGAGATCCCTGTTTCCATCGGCACCAGTTCTGGCCCTCAGTGCTACATGCACCAACAAGATAAAAAAACGTGTCATGAAAGTCATGGGATTAAGAGAAAATGACACTACCCAGATCTCTATTTCCCCAAATAAGCCAAATATCAAATTGGTAGTGAAGAAAGTGAGTAGTGAAATTGAAACTGCAATTTACTGGCTAGTAGATGCACTTGGTTTACTTGGGGAATCATTTCCAAGAACTCTTGTTTACTGCAACTCCATATCAGACGTTTCTAAGTTATACAATCATGTTGTTAAAGAACTTGAGAACTGTACAAATCTAGTTGAAATGTTTCATTCAGAGACTCCTGAGGACAAAAAAGAGAAAATAGTGTCAGCATTACGAAATAAAGACAGTTGTGTACGAATAGTGATTGCTACTTCAGCTCTTGGAATGGGAGTAGATGTTCTGAATTGCAATTCAGTAGTTCTGTATGGACCTCCACGATCAGTTGTAGATCTCGTGCAAGCAGTTGGCAGAGTTGGAAGGGATGGTTTACCATCGGTTGCTTTAATTATTTACAATTCCCACCATTTGCGAAATGTAGACAAAGAAGTGAAAACTTTTATTTCTTGTCAGAATTGCCGCCGAAAAGAATTGTTGAAAAATTTCATATCCGACACTGACTTACTTAAATTTACTGACGAAACATGTCATACATGCTGTGATTTATGTGCTGAATTGTGCAAATGCAATCATTGTTCTGTGTTAGATATTGAAAAATTGTTTAATAATGAATGTTTGAATTGCTCAAGTGACAGTGATGATACTATTGATTATGATTGGAATGTTGATGAACTAGACATGGATTTTAGTTTGTTTTTCTAATACCGGTATGAATTTCAGGGTTTTTCCAACAAAAATACCCCATTGGAATCATGTTGTGTGTGTTCATACGTGTAGATAAAATTAATTTTATCAAGCTATGTACTCATGTATCAGTAATTGAAATAATTCTTGATTATTTAAGGATCCTAGCAATAATAAACTCTTGTCTTGTTTAACCAGACGCTCGGCTGTCTCCATAAATATCCGACAAGCAGAGAGTCTCTCTGCTTGTCAGAGATTTACGGACAAATCTCCGACAAGCAGTGAGCCGAGCGTCTGGTTGAACGAGACTAAAATGAACTCTGGCGTAGGAATAATTCCTATGCCAGAGTTCAATATAGTCTTGTATTCTGAATCATACTGCTACAAAATTACCTGAATTGTTCGTACCTTTTAAAATCTGACTATTTTCAAGGTATTTAACTAATTTTATCAATTATTTTAAAGTACTAAGTCTTGCCAGCGGTTATGATTTGTGCTTAAGTGGAAACACTGTTTCACTTCCGGTTTGCCAGAGTAACTGCATAGGAGAGCTGATTAAAATCAACTCCCAAAAAAAGACTTTAAATGAAACTGATAATACAAGATACAGGAATCTATCAGGTTTTTTTTTATAATATGGACCTCTTTAAAATTCCTTTGAAAGAACAGTAACTTAAATAGTCTGATTGAAAAGTTTTTACTGTTAATGAATAAAGAACATATCTGTTTATTTTCTCATTAATTCAACATTATAAAAGGTTTGATTTTAATAGGACTGATAAGAACTGTTCCATTCACAAACACATTTACAATGAAGTGCCAAGGTTGGACAATTTTGCTTGTTTTCTTCTATATGTCAAGTTTGCAATATAGGAATGAAAGGCTATAGCTTTGTTTTGATTATGCTTTACTGTATACGTTTGAATGGTATTTAAACATTAAAATAAATATAAACAAATATCCGAGTATATAGAATGAAATATTATTGAATGCATTTCCATTCCTGTAATTAATATTTAAAGAATACCGTTATATATTCAAGTAAAGTTTGAGCCCATGTTTATGAAGAAGTTCAAAAATTTATTCCAACTTGAAATCTGGTCTCGAAATATAAATCAATTACTGTTTGCAAGTGCAGATGAAAGGACATTAAATCACAGATTAGAAAATTGATATATTATCAAGGAATGTTGCATTTGTCCTAAAAAGGAAGCAGTTAGTACTTTCTATTGCGCAAACGACTAAATGGAGTTGACGGTTTGTGTCTGTGAATCATGATTGGCAATCCTTTGATCGAATTAGAGTACGGGTCCTTGTCCACAGAAAGGTCTCGACAATGCAATTGTCTCTTTGGCTGATATTCTAAACATCTAATTTCCAAGAGTTCTTTTGCTATCTTTGAAACATCCACTTTATAATTTGGAAGTTTGTGGAACCCTTTTCGGCCTTTTATTTCAGAAATCACATCGAAGTTTTTAACGTAGTTGATTAAATGTGGAAATTGCTTGGAACGTTCAATAATGTTCTCTTTGGTTTGATGGCCTGAAACAATGTTCTTACTGTCACGATTGATCATTTCAATATATTCGTCCAAAGCGATATTGTTGTTTTTTCCTCCCTGCAGGTTAATTGTTCGGTTGGCAATAAAGCGCTCCCTCTGTTGACTGGTAAGAGTATGGGGATTTTCACTCATGTCGACCAATTGTACACATCCAATAACATATTTCAGTTTGTTTGTTTTATTAAATATCGGCATTTCATATTTAGCTGATCGCACAGATCTTGCTCCATCTCCCATGTCAATTGCTGTATCAAGATTCTTTAGTAAAGCTGTAAGTTTAAACACTAATACAATGTAGTTAAATAATTCATCTGTATCTTTACATGGTGCTGGTGAAGACTTTTTTTTTTTTGGTGGGCACAACATGCTGGTGTTTGATAGTCTCATGCGCTTTCAAGCTTCCCACAGATGCATACGATTTGTCACAAAAGTGACATTTGAAATGACCATCTTCATCAGTATCTAACCAATAGTTCTCAGGGTGATTAGGGTCTTCCAAAATCGCTCTTAACTCTTCAAATATGTCATCTTTGTTGTCAAAAAACCATTTTTTCACTATCGTTTGGCACAAGTCGTTCATCCACGTTATTTTCTTGTCGTCACTTTCATCTTGAAACCCTTCTGGTAAATCAATTTGTGAATCAAATTCACTCTTGCCAAATTCTTTCAAAAACATGGTGCAGCATATGGCATCAAATACTGAATAGTAAAGCATTTTATATGCTCGGAATGAGTTTTTCACATCATGTTTCACGTTCCTAGCATTCAATAAATTCCGAAAATAATACAATGTTCCTCTGTCTGTTTGTGATGCTGTACTATAGGTTAGCTTTGCTATGGCCTGAAAAACAATATATATATATATATACTAGATTTTGACCCGTGCGTGCACGGGTTGACATTGCATATCTGACATTTACGAAATAGGTACATCGACACAGTTTATTATTGACATTTGCATAACAACGCTATAAGCCTACAATAATGGTATTAATTTCACTATACTTTCCTTAGTTTGATAAATCTAATTGTGTCTCGGGAAAGGCACTCACCACAGTTAGAATGCCTCCCTTATACCCGTAGTGTAGCAGAAAATTGCAGAATCGCTCCGGAACGATTTTGGAGAAAGTTAATGAAGTTGCCTTGAAAATAACAGTCAAATTCATCACAACAAACCTTTTTGAGAGTGCAAATACCTTTTAACTAAAAAATTTAATCCATAGAATGGAAGAATTCAACACCTTTTCACCAACGTACACGTATTTTCTTTATACAACTGGGTCCGTAGGACATTATTCATTTTTACGATAAAACATTTCTATCTTCACTCTCCTAACAAATATATAGTGTAACTCTTTTGCATGTAAACAAATATTTTTTGTCATCACGAAGACAAAAGTAAGTACTTAGTTGGAAGGTGTATTTGTTATTTTATACTTTCTCTCATAAGAAATCATTTATTTATATGAACAGAATATATAGCAAAAGTCCAATGAAAATTTACCCGTATATGTATTATCATTTCTGAGTTTATTCATGCAGATATGATATTGTGAAAACATAAACTAAAGATCCCGTTAGCGTTAATGTATTGCGCAAGCGCAAGATTGTAAAATCCAAAAAATCCAGGTGTTTTCCGGGATTTTTTGAGGATAGCGAAGCTTACCTGAGAAAAAATAAAAACAAATTGGTAATCTTCAAGTACCAATGATGTTTAAAATATTCTAAACAAAAGACAGTATTCTTCCGATTTATCGGTATTAAAGACCAAAAATTCGAGTCTATTATTTTAATATAGTAGTATAGATGTGTTAAATACACATTTCAAAGTAAAACATAGATGTAATTAACACCAAAAATTAGAATTGTAGTCCATGTATTATATGTTACCTACCTCTAAAAAGTTCATCATTCTGTGCCAGTCTTCTATTTTGGAAATGAATCCTTTGAGACTTTCTTTTGCAGACCCAGCATTTGACATGGCATTCTGTGCGCCTTGAATGCGCTCATCAGTTAATCTATCTCCTAAAAGAATGAGAATATGCATTAAAATAATCAATTACACAATTACATCTGTGGATTATTTATTGGGTATACATAGTGGCACATGTACATGAATCAGATATAAACTAATTGATGTTGTATATTATTATATATAAAAAAAAATTGCTAAAAAGTTGAACTTCCAAAAAACACTTCCTCTGCTATTTCTCCATCTTTCATGGGAACATATTTCTCGGTCAAGCCTTTCAATAACTGGATAACATCTTGAGTCTTATTCTCGTTGCAGTCGAACAATCCTATGGAGTACTGCAATATAAGAAACCTTATGATATATCTTCATAAAAATAAAATGAGAACTGGACAAGAGGGAAACTATAAGCTTTTCAAGATCTAAAAGTAAATAGTATGTAAATTTGTATGACCCCACCATATTTTCGCTAATTTGCAATCGCTACATAAAATTCATGTTCATGTAATAGGGCATGGTGTCTGCAATAAACTTGAAACCCCAATCAAGAATATTTGTGCCAAAATAGAATTATTAAAGTTGACACAGTAGTTGTAGAAACAAATAAAAATCTGACAAGTTTGTAAACAGAATATTAGTGACAGTCACATGTGATTTAAATTTGATTAAGCTTTCTGTTCAAGTAAGCAAATAAAAATGGTAAAGATTTTAAGACACACCTGCTTTGTTTTAATGCCAGAAAAGTCACTGTATCTATGTTTCAAATGCTTTGGATAGATATGCTCAAAGATGTCATGCATTTGGTCCAAGTTTTGAATTACTGATGTGGCCATTAGGAATGTCAATTCTTCCAAGAGCAAAGCCTGATCATCTAAAGATGGAATAAAGTTGACTGCAGACATATGGACCACCTCATCTGCCTCCAATGAAGTGCTTGGAATCACCCTATCTACAACTGCTATCACATTGAAGAGATGTAATGAAATGGTTTTGCTTTGGGAGGTGCGGTATGTGGGGATAATATTCTTGTCCCAATTATCACCTATCAATTGGTATTTCAATTCTCCGCCTTCACTCCAATTCTTCTTGATATCAAGTATTTCTGAATCTAGAAACGCTTCCCATGATGAAAGTTTCTTAGAAATGGACTTTGAAGTCGTGCACAATCCAAGTTTAGCCAATCTGTCAATATCCTGTAAATATAAACAAAATGTTATTTAGGTTTAAATATTTCAAATAAGAAATGTTTTACAAACATGTTACATATACAGCATCTTTTTATATCCAGAGTACCAGTAGTTGACCCTTGATTTTTTGTAATCTCTCAAAATCAATACATGTAATTATTAGGTCATCAACTGCTAAGTGAGTGCCAGTGTATCAGGTTTGATGTTTGTCAAGCAAAGGGCACTGGACAATAATTTGACCCTTCATATTGTGACCTCAAAATCAATAGAAGTCATTTACTTTCAATAGGATATCATAACATTATGATGTATTTCCATTCTTACATTAAAGATAATGATCAGACAGCATTTGGTCTACTAACTGAAGAACCCTGCTGAATCCACTGACAGAGGGACAGATAGGCCAAAAGAGAGCTCAATCTCCCTGGTTTGTGTCTAAGAAACGGACCCCCATTTCAAAAATAAACCAAATTGTCCCAATTTACTTATTAATAAATTCCAATTTTGTTACAATAAATGAAGGAGATTCATTTAACTTGACATTTGTTTCTATAATTCAGTTTCATTTTCAGAAACAAAATGCACAATAACATCAAAGCACACAATCTAAGAACACCCTGTACCCCAAAATACAATGACAGCTCTGAAAGAAGCTGAAAATTACATGTAATTTGTAAAATATTTTAAATGAATCTTACTCTTTGTTTACAAGCTCCGTGAGTCAAGATGAATCCGACCTGATATTGTAAGCATGACATCTGGTCACTTCGGCCATGGAGAGCAGTTGCAACAGTATTCATTAAGTGCACATACTTCTTTTCTGTAGGAGGAATGACTGTATCGCTGATAATAGATGAAACTATCTGGAGCATGTTTGGAGCTCTAATTTGTATTTCTTTGTTAAGCTCATCCCACGTGAACCTGAATATGGAGTCATATGATTTTGTCTGTAAAATTGATCCCGATCCACGCTTACAAAGTCTTTGGCACTCTTTAGATACAATCTTTGAGGCTGCAGAGGAAACCAGCTCAGGAACAGAATTGCTTAAAATGTCTAGAATGCACTTGTCAACATTTTGTCCTCGACACAATACACGGCAAATTTTCTTGTGAGAATCATTTGAAATAAATACAGATCTTTCACCATGACTGTAGTACACGGATAGCTATTCAAAACAGAAAATATAACATTTATTTAACAAGATCAATATTACATATATATGTCACAGTGTTTTCAAATTGGTATAAAGCCCATGGAAATTTAACATATCAGTACATCTCATTGTAAGCTATTAGTACATTTCATTGTAAGCTTATAGTTTATATAAGCTGATAGTCATACATTTCTGATTAAAAATCTCTTTGTTGTACAAATCACAGAAAACGTTACATATGAAATTTCTTTTTCCAGATCATTTTATTTGTGTTAAATCAACTACGGACCATATCAAATTCTATGCATACTTTTTATATATGAGGGTATGTCATGACCTTGATATTAGGTCATTCGGTCAAGGTCAATGGCATGAAATGTGCCAAATTCATGTTCGGTCCATACCTTTCTTATGGAAAAACATTATAAGTTTATGCTTCACACAAAGATTGCTTATGATCTGTGGGTATGTAATGACTGATCCTTAAAGGTCATATGAAACGATATCCTGACCATATTGAGTTATATACGGGAATGAGTTCATAAGTGCATATTTAATAAGACTGACATTGTTTTTTTGGATATTTTATGCAAAATGTGAGCGCCACAGTCGATCAAAATTACTTAATCGGGAAAAGGAACATTGACTTACGCGGCTTACCTCCCTTGCTTATGACGTCAGTAAGACCCAATCGCCTTATAAAGCTATGGTGTGAATACAAATATCCATGTCATTTTGCAGCATTTTAAAAGAAAAAAAATACTATTTTATATAAAAACTTGTATAATTATACAATAATCAACCACGTCAGTATTTTTTCTCTCAAGAAATGAAATCGTGTGCGTTTTTATTTACATGTAATAGCGTGTACATAATGATATTCAGTTTCGAGACTGCAGGGAGAATTAATGATTTTCTTCATAGATCCACATGCAAGTATAATATAATTTTAATATAAGCATACTTATATGTTTTATTTGATCTTTTTAATGAAATTGACAAATTCAAAAATAAGTCTGATCGTTTTTTCCCATTTGCACGTTTATGCAATTCATTAAGATTTTTTTTCTAAACAACTTGTAGACCTCATTGTGTCTCATTCGCTTCACGATTATATTGTTTGTTTCACTTTCAAATTCACAAATATGTTACCATTTAATTATTTTTAGTCTAAGAGAAATTTCTTCAAATGTTTTGTTTTTGAAACGTGTACTTGAATGTGCGGTGTTTTGATTTTAAAACGTGTATGTGCGGTGTTTTCTCATAGATCCCTTTTATCTCACTTTCTTCCGCAATGTTTTCTTTCGGTTTTTTTATCATTATTGATGCTTGTTCTTAATAAAATCTGTTGATTATCCTCACATTCGTTCACAACTATTTTTTATCAAACAACCGATTTATTTTACCGATACATTTCTAAATCCGTAAATGCCATATTTCCGCGATCTAATTTAATAAAACGTTAATACACGTGTACACAAAGTATTTTCTAAAGACATTGCTACATGTATATATCATTAAGTCAGAAATTTATAGTATTTCGAAAAAAAAATTAAGAATAATTTTGCGGCATTTTATAGCAGCTCTTAAATACAAACTATGTACACAATGCCTCAAACATTTTCACTGGCCTGCCTTATATACTTTTTTATGTGAAAAAATAAATCCCCTTTAAATGTAGCTCAATCATTATACGTACCGAAGAAGAAAATGATGTTTCTATTTCAAAAGGATAAGGATAATTCATTAATCACCTGTAAATGTTGGAGCATTTCTTTCGTTAAATTTTCACTCCGGTACGGGATCTTTATCATGATTTTACTTTTGTGAGAAGCTGATATTAGATTTATTCATTAACGACCAATTAAAACTAAGTTATCTGTAGGCTACTACGAAATCAAATGATCTCATTTGAAAAGAAAGACACGTTCATATATGCAAAAATTACTAAGATTTTAATCGATAAACTACTGTAAAATTACACTAGTTTTAATGCATTGTTTACATCGGTGGGTCTTTGTGACGTCATAAATCCACAAAATCAAGAACGATAAGCGGGCAAGAATGTTTTCAGGTGCTCAGTTTTCACGGTTATTTCTCAGTAATGCAAAGGCAAAAAAATCTTACATCATGTATTTTAACATTTGTTTATACCAAGCTTTATATTCATGAAAGAAAATCATAGTGTTAAAAATCGTTTCATATGACCTTTAAAGGCAAGTTTAATTTCATTGTTCAAAAATGCATACTTCCCTGTCTGTATCATGTCTTGTATTAATGGAAATGATTAGAGGGTAAAATTTCAAAAAGCATGATTTTGTAGGATCACATTAAATTAATCGTTTGATTCTAATCCCTGTCCGCCCCTCTGAAAATGACCCGTCACGATGTAGTTAATTTTTTTTTTAAATAAATGCGTTGAATAAAAATAATTTGTTAAAAAAAAGGCTCTGTATACCAATAATTCAAAACATTTAACAGCTGCTTGACATGTGGATAATTGTTTGATTCCAGTCATGGTTGTTAATTATAAAGATGTAATATCTTCATGAATTAACAGTTCAGTTGAAATAAAATGGAATTTAAAGTATAGAAATTGGTTTGTGTACTTTGATAAGAATTAACAAATTGAAAAAAAATTAGAGCAGTTGTTATTGATAGAACATTGGCGGTTAAATAGATAGCATCCATTAATTCTATGCAATGTTATAAAAAAGAACTTCAGTTATGATTTTTTCGTAGCGTGGGTATTATTTCTGAGCTTGCTCACAGTATCTTTAGAATGTAATATTATGATTCAAAGAAAAGAGTCTTGTCTGGAGTGTGACCTTTCGAAATATTAATATGTTCGAAATAATAACCATGAAATAACATGTTTCGTCACCACTGCGAACTGTAACGTTGCAAAATGACGTCAAGAAGACGAATGCACAGTTATAGAAATACTCAATATCGATATTACTATTTATGTTTCCCACTATACAATTGATATCGGCACTATATCACTTGACATCTAATTAGTTTGTTCCTCGAAGTTTTCAGTTTTACTGCATGTCTCTTCGTTTACTGTGAGAAAATCCCTGAACGTCAGATGACGTTGTTTATTCCCTTGAGCAAATATTTACAGATATTATAATCTTTTCCGTACTTTAATGTTAAAAAAAAACAATACCATCACCCTCCAAAAATGTAATACAGTTTAAGACAAACGCGCTAATAATTTATACTTAATGTTCCCAGCACTGAGCATTTTCACTGGGTTGTATTCATACAGCTTATACTTTCTGTTGCGCCGTGACCTCTGCCGATGTCAATGTTTAAGTCGATTTAAAGATAATTATCCGTCTTTAGTTATCGATATCTGTTCAACAAAACTATACATTATATGACATTAAGTAACATAGCTATGAAAAAGGTCTTCGTATTTTTTTATTGATTTTCGTATACATGGTTATTTGAAAATTGTTTATTGTAGATTCAACCAACGAATTTACAAGAAAATTGCGCGGAGTTTCTATTATTGTATCCAACACCACCGATCCCTGGGATGGTGTTGTTTGTTATCACAACACAAATACCACCATAGAGACCATTCCTGCTGTGGTGGATATACCGTGCTCTGTTGTTGGACGTTACGTTATATACTACAATGAAAGACTAACAGGAATCACTTACTCCAACAATCACAGTCAATTTGCATTTGCTGATTTATGTGAAGTGGAGGTTCTTGGTAAACTCATATTCTTTTCAAATGAAGAATTTTGTTTTCTTTCTGTTTTAGTAGGTACTACAAATGTACATAGTACAATCTATCACTGTTAAATCTGCCTATCTGAATGAGTGCGTTTTTCATTTCTATATATAACAGGCTGTCCTGTTTTTATTTCATTTTTCTTAAATTTCAGGCTGTCCAATTCCTATTTATGGACATGAGGACTCTTCTTGCACAGTTCCTTGTTTAAAGATGTGCAAAAATTGTACGTATTACGTAGATTTCTGTCCGTTCATCTAACGTTATCTTCAATATACTATATCTTTGCAACGGGTGATATACTCTATACATGGTTATTGTCGCCCCATGTAATTTTCGCCCTTCTTCACTTGAAAAGAATTAGGTCCCGTTTAAAATTCGCCCAGACACAGAGATTGTTTGAGACTGTGGAATTCATCAAGACTTTATCATGCGAACTGACCACGAGGGCGAAACGAACAAAAGTAAAACGGGTGCAAAGATTTACCTTTATAACGTAGACACAATGTTGATTTTGAATATAACTTTTATTGAGATCTAGATCTACATTGTGATTGTCTAAATTAAATTATTTTTCTTATCTTAAAATATATGACAACTTTAGGTCATGATGTAGTGATTGATATCAGAGTGTCTTTTTGATGCTAGAACCATTATGGCGTCATAATTGGTTTGATGAGAATTGTTCCCGTACTTTTCGCCTACCAAGGAATTATGTAGAAAATGAAACTGTTTCTTGACATTTTTAATCAAATCAAGTAATCCTAACTTATATTTGATTTGACATCTTTTTAAAGAAGAGGTCAAGAGCTTGTTTGATGTCATTTTTGAAGAGACTGTAGCCGCTTTAGATATATACCATTAGTAAAAATTGGTCAAAACACTGAGATTTGTTACTTATTTCCCTCATATTTCATAGAAAATTGACATTTCAAAATAAAAATTTTCATTGTGTTAAACAAAAATCTAGGCCCCGTACACCTTGTCAAACAATGCTATTGTTGTGAAGCCTCAATGAAAGAATTTAGATCTTGAATTTCATAAACCTGAAGCACCTTTCATTTTCTAGATCTTGACCTTAACTCATACAAAATTGTTGTCTTGGTAAACGCGTTTATTGTGTATTTTTTTTACATAAATCTTTTTTTTTAAGAAACCCTATTAAAAAAAGAAATTCTAATTCTAAAATAACGTAACTATTAACAACAATGTAATTAAATAGCAAACATTGTTAATTTATCCATAAAAAGCCTTTTGAAACAAAATGTAGAAAAATTGTAGATCTGGAAAATTTAAGCTATATGAAACAGACTTGGCTGTCTTCACCTGAGGGGGCTAGCGACAAGGCTGTTGATGGGAAAATAGGCTCTATGGGTATGTCTCACGAACAATGTACAATATCGGAGCCAGATACAACAGTCACGTGGTGGGTAAACCTTGGAAAAACATACAGGCTCGACCACGTAATCATCTATTTCAAAACAGGTAACCTTACTTTGGATACATGACTCGATAAAATACACTTTTATAAAAATTGATGCGATTTATATGATGCAATTTGACGAGATTATAATTGCGTGAACCCTGAGGTCCACGCCGAAAATATATAAGCGAGGTTAAACCGGATGCTATGGGGAAAATTCAGCCTGCGCATGAGCTAGCCGGGTTCCTGTGCGTAATGGGTAGCTCAGGGAGCCAGGCTAGCACAAGTTTTTCTGAATGGGAATTGGGATTCCATGCCATATGCACACATAAGTTCTAAGGCGCTGTAATTGTAAAGTTGTCTGTAAACAGTAGTCAGTACAGAAACAAAGTATTCCTTTTAAAGAAATAATCGGCATGTGATACGAACTGTCAGTATTATAAAATAAGTTAATGTTATGCCGAAACTACAACAGGCATCAAATAGCATAATTTGCAATGTTTTGTTGTTATCTGTATACACATGTAACTTAACTTTATTTTTATAGTAGGCGAGGTTAGAGCACTTCACGATTAAAAATTTTTACGCATTTAAGTGTGAGTGAATAATTATGCCACTGTATAAAAGTTTAAATCTCAAGTAAATGCATCAAAATATGAAATTAATTTAAACAAAGCTGTCACTGCATAGTTAACAAAGTAGTGCGAATCGTAATGTGTGCGCAAATAGTAGAATTCGCCGAATGCCTGATAATATACATGAAGACTTCATAAATAGATATATCATAGTTTTTTTTTAAAGTATGAACCCTTTATTATCTGAGATAAAAAGTCAGGGCTATACATATACGTAATCCAACGTACAAATTTAGTGGTGAAAAGTCGGTGGAAACTTTGATAATCTTAAGACTGGTCCACGTATTGTAGTCCTTTTTTTAAAGGACAGCAACTTGTTTATTCTATTTTTTTTCTTCTAAAGATGTCCTGAATGGTACTGGAGCCTTCTCTGGATTTTCAGTGTACATTTCAAACACCGTCAATCGACATGATGGTAGTCTTTGCTACCGCGATGGACATCTGCACTACAAAACTACCCTTCCTGACCACGTGCTTATCGACTGTCCATACTATGGACAGTACGTCATATTCTACAATGAGCGACTTCCTGGAGTAACCTACCATTCCAGTTACTCTCCGTTTGTGTATGCCGCCCTCTGTGAAGTGGAAGTTTACGGTATTTTTCAGAATTTTTTTTGTGTATATTGTTTTAATCACGCCCCCTAAAAACCACTGTCATAATAATGATATAAGCAATGGTAACCAATTCATAGTTATAAGATGATACGCTTTTTAACAAAATCTTTTGTAAAAGCAATTTTCATAAAATGAAAGACCTCGTAAGTCAAGAAATCACGGCGCGGGAAGAAATCATCTTTGATATTTCACAGAATGTCATATACGTATTTTAGAACTTAAACAGTATGTTTCTGATAATTGCTATTAAGATTTTAAGTCAAAATACGTATCCAGAGTTCCAATCAAATTTAATTTTCAGCAAACGTCCACTATCTATAATGAGGAATGCTTAATAGCAAATGTGGTTACATAGACTTTAGATTGGCTTAACCTAAAATGATACAAAGACATAATTTACAAAACATCTAAGAAAAAACAGTCACCTCGATGATGCAATTTGCAATTAATATCAGACTTTTGAGTAATGACTGAAAAAACAAAATGAACCAATGAATTAAAAATGAGCTTGTTTTTTTGACAGGATGTCCTAGTCCGGTGGCGTACAATGAATATTGCTGGATGCCCTGCCCAGAGAACTGTGAAGAATGTTATCCTGGAACAGGATTTTGTGTAAAATGTAAACCAGGATATAGTGGCGATGGCTGTACAATATGTATGTTATGGTTTCAATCCTATATTTGATCTGATGGCTCTTGTTTCTAAAGTTTAGTAGAACTTTACTGATTACAAATTATTTATTCAAACCAATCTCGTCATTATCATTTTAATATAGGGCAGTTGGTTGTGGTTACACGATATAAACGTATGATTTAGTTGTTTGGTGTGGCTAGGATACAGGTTATATACGTATGATTTAGTTGTTTGGCGTGGCTAGGATACAGATTATATACGTATGATTTAGTTGTGCGGCTAGAATTCAGGCTTAATATGTATGATTTAGTTGTTTTCATTTCAAATATCGAGTCTAGTTTTGCTAATCTCAATTTTTACTGATTAATGTGTAAATGTATAAACCAATGTGTTTGATAGGAGAAGGAGTTCAATATAATTAAATAAACCTTATAAAGATGTTCTTTGTAAATGTCTTTTTTGTTTAGCGTGCCATGCCAGTATAAAGAGGTATTCCTATAGTGCAAAGGAGACACTATCTGGACCAATCTACGATGTCAAATCTCTCAAGGGAATAACAGTCACGGGGGACGGTCTGGTAACACTTGATTTGGAAGTATTCCAGAGTTCAACAGACATTGACTACGTGTCATTCTCTGTTACACAGACAGACCACGTCATGGTGGACTTCTTCAAAGACGCCTACGTACCTATACAACAGGTGATTGTTCCATAGTAGTGGTACATCTACCATATCAACATTTTCAAAAAGCGATGCTTGATGTGTCGATATACGACATTTTGGTTCTCTATATCGATAAATTTAGTAAACGAGGTACTCATAAATGTACCCTGCACTAAGAACTTTTCAAACGATTCTTTTTAAACAAAAAGCATATGCCTCCTTCTCTTATAGTGGCATTGCACTTGTAGAAATGACCATAGCTAAAGTCAGGATTTTTTTGCAGGTCATGAGCAGTATTTGTGTAAAATTATAGATTCTAATACTTTTCAATTATAATCTGCCCCAGACAGGATACAGCATTTTAAAAAAAACAATGACAATGTTTAACTTGAACAGATACATGTAAGTCAAATTCATGACACATTTTCGGCAATTTGTTTATGAAAGAAACTTCCAATGTTTTTCCATAAAAACAGTACAAAACCGACACGGATTATATACTTTTTCTTCTAACGACCTTGACTTTGATTGAATAACCTTGGGTCAAAATCGTGACATACCCTCAGGTCATAAGCAATATTTGAATAATATTTCTGCCAGTTGACCTTGCCAAAATGACCTTGGATCAAGGTTATAAGAAACATTTGTGTGAAGTAAGAACTTTCAATGCTCCTCCATCAAAAAAATATGGACCAGGCATGAATTTTCAGGCCACACATGTAAACAATCTTTGTGTGAAGTCACACCTTTTAATGTTTCTCCATAAAAAAAGATGTGGACTTACCCAGATTTTGAACTGACAGACGGACAAGGTGATTTCTATAAACCTCCCCCAAACCTTCATTAAAGTCGATAATTAAAAGACAAGAATTATTATAGACTTGTTTCTTATCTTATGGAACTATTGCTTGAACAAGATTACAAATAAGGACGTTATCAGAGTTTATGATATTATCTTGTACTCAAGTTTTAAATCTACTCAGCAATGTCTTATTTTGAAAATAAATGTGTTGTAGTATTCAAGAAAAATTGAACAATTGGATCACTGGGACGTTAAAGTGGTGAACAGCCTCTCTACAAGAGTCAACATCGTTAGAATAACGATAAATGCTACAACCAGCTACACACTCTCAAAGCTTGTAATTCGTCTGCGGAAGTGCACCGAGTTTCCTAATTATTCTTGGTAACCTGTAAATACTTTTAATTCAATACTGTGTATAAAGAAAATATAAACACATAGAACTCGATACAAGGTAGTGTAGTTGTTATGGAAACCTAGATAAGGGAGAGAGAGGCGAATAAAGAGAGGTTGAGATGGAGAAGTGAGAAATGGTACGGTGATTGAAAGATAGATAACTACAATAAAAGCAATCTTATTTTTCAGACAAGTACATGAACTTGAAAGAAGAAAATATAGGAAAAAATCCTGAAAACTACATTTATGCAATGTATTCCTGAATAAGCAAAGAATAATGTTTTCATCCACCTTCAAAAACAACTTAAATAAAATGTTTTCATCTAGATTTTGTTTCTTTTTTTAGCGTTTTCGCGATTCTTATGCATCGCAACTGTTGGAATGGGTATGTGATTATTAGCACGTGCTAATCATGTTGAGTTATTAAGCCTTTCTACATGGCACCGAACGTTGCAGATTTCCCGCATTCTTCTGAATTTCTTTTCACAAATTACAAAACCCGATCATTTCTTAAAATACATGTAATAAGTTATGCGGTTTATTGGTATACATATATATCTTGACCATCGCTAATGTTGAGTCAGAATTAAGTTTTCAGAGGCAGTAGTGTTAGTGATACAAAATGAGAAGATAGTACAACCTTATTGTTTCAAAGAAAACTTTGTAAAATAATAAATAAATAAAAATATAATTATCTTTATATTATAACATGTTTAAAAAACTTCTCTGCCTTCTAGGCTTTCTTAAATCACTATTTTTTTGTTTCATCTGGGCGATGTGCATTAGCACTTAAAAAAGAAAGAAAGTACACAACACTGTTGTTAATGTGCAGGAAACACACATGGCATAGGGGAAAACTTGGGACCACAACAGCATGCTATTTAAAATTAACACTGTTACACACAGAAACCGGGATGAGGCCATGAACATCGGGGATTAGGAACGCTGTACAAGTTCTGCCAAATATAGACTTCCCATTCACCACAAAACAGAACAATCAAATTACAAAGAAAACAGCGAACGGTAGCATTGCCTAGTCGCCTAACTAAAAGTCATTGTCAAGCCGCCTAAATAAAAGTCATTTTTTAATGATTGTCTTTTTAATTTTTTTTTTTTAATAATGTAAAAAATTATGTATATTTTCACTAAATATAAATGATTTGGTCAAACAATGACGGATAACTTTGTATTTTTAATTAAAACAGCTTTTTTAAAAACAAACAATCTCCCACCGGTTAAAACGAACATTTTGAGGATTTTTATATTGTATATTCATAAATAAATTACAAAAAAGAATTTTGCTTTGTAACTTTTAAAAAAAATAATTAAAAGATATGAATTAAACTGAAAAATTTCTTTAATATCTAACATTAACATGTGATTATTAAGTTTAATGCACAAAGCGACCGCTGCGACCCGAGTTCGATCCCTGTGATCGACAGAGGTTGCATGTGAAAGCGTATGGTTGTCGCCCTCTTGGACACCTGTGTTTTCTACGGGCACTCCGGCTTCCTCTCACATCAAAGAACCACTCGCGCTAATATCCGTGCCAACAAGAGATATTAATATGAGTTGTAGGATTTGTTTATCAATCGTTGTACAATGAATTAAGTGTAATTTACATACTTGAATAGATCTATCCTCATTCATAGAGACCTTTTTCTATGAAGAAAGTTTTAGACCCCTCTGTAAGCAAAACTTTCGTTTAAAAATTAATCATTTGACTTTAATTTTTGTTTTCATATAAATCAATTAGGAATTTATTAAACTTTCAGTTAACTTTGTTTTTTTAATATCTAACAGAAATTCCGAAATATGTTGATGTATATGTAAAATGTAGGCGGGAAACAACCGTTAGTGTTCGTATTTCTGAATTTTAAAAGTCATTGATAAATAGAATTGCCATTCCAATTTTTTCTTTCCATCATTGTCTCTTAGCTATTGTAAACTTTTTGTCCCCCGCCACAACGCGGAGCGGGGACATAGAAATGCCGGGCGTCCGTCCGTGTTTCCGTCCGTCACACTTTTTTGTGAGCGCTCTCATGTCTACTAATTTTGACGGATTTTCATGAAATTTATACCAAATGTTTATACTACTAATACTTTGGTCAAGTTCAAAAATCAGCATTGGTCGATACTTTTTGTTGGAGTTATGGGACTTTGACCACATTAATGACTCTGTTTTATCCAAAAATTGACCTTGTAAGCGCTCTCATGCCTACAAATTTTGACGGATTTACATGAAATTTATCGCAAATGTTTATACCACTAATACCTTGGTCATGTTCCTAAATCGGTCGATACTTTAATTGGAGTTATGGGACTTTGTGTCCGTGCGTCTGTGTTTCCGTCCGTCACACTATACTAGTATACTGCTTGACCGGCGGGGGACCCAGGAATTCTATTTAAATTCGATAAAAAAATTAATATCATGTGTAATTGAAAATTATGCAAAGACTAATATATGCACAAAAAGTCGGTATGTTTTAGTTTAATTTCATTATTAAATCAATAAATATATTTGTAAACTTGTTTGAGAAAAGGTGTTGTATCGCCTATCAGAGTTGCAAAGTCAGTTCGGGGAACGGACCCTTACACAAGGAGCCGATGGTCGATGCTACTCCTCCGGCTTTCCAAAGTTTAGTTCGTATAATTTTATGGACACAGAGAAGAAAAAAGTGGTAGACTTTCAAAGAGTCAGGTGAATTATTTAGAAATATATTTATTCGGTAAATAAAACATAAAAAAGAATTTAATGTGAAAATAAACTGTTTTCGTTAATTTCATTCTATGAGGATATCCCACCTGGAATTTCTCATAAACGCCCGAATGATAATGAACCAATTAGTGATGATGATGATTGGGTATCAAAATCGTAACGTTTAAATTGTATATCTGAACGGTTTAAAGAGTAGTAAAACGATATATTGTACATGTAAATTGTAAATACTTTTAAAGAGTGTATATGGGTTTATATTGAATATTCTTGACTTTTATTTACAGCCTTGTACATTGCCTATCATTATCAATTGTTCGATTTTTTTGGTTGGATTGATTTTGAAAACTGAATTGGTTTGGGAGTTTGACATTTGAAACAAGCATTCTGAGAGTATTGCATAAGCAATACACGTCCCTTACAGGTTTGTGGAAATTGTGAAAAGAATGTACTGTAATGCATAATATCGAACCCAAACATTAAAAATTTTGAATATAAAAAAATAATTTTCTCAAAAATATGTCAACCAGACGCTACAAAAGTGTAAACTTGATCTATAGTTTGACATTTTTAAGCTGTTCCACAAAGGACTATGTGCGGTATGGTCAAATATCTGCCCCCGATTTCAACCAATTTTTAAATAGTTTCGTATAAAAATTAAAATCTTTACAAATCATTGTATAGAGGATGCCTATAACTTTAATAATGATTTTAGTCATCATTACTCATTCGCTGTGTATCTATGACGTCACCTAAATGGCCCAAATCTTGCAAATTTGCAAACAAATGAAAATATTCTCATTTTTGATATATATTATGCATTCGGAAGTATGGAGCGCAGGTCTGCTCAAATGCGATTTTAACATATGTCTTTCTTCAGATAGTTATACACATTATACTCAAATACTTGGTACTTGAGCAAGCCTGCGCTTGATGTTTCCCAGTCGAAAAACCATCGAAAAACACCCATATTTCGCAATCAAAATAATGCAATCTTCATGACGTCATTTCTACATTATGACGTCACTGTGGTGATAGCCTTTTACACCTTTATTTCCAATATGATTTTAACTATCTTTCAACTTATTTTTAAAGCTCTTTCTAAAACTTCGATTTTGTGGGCAAAAAATGCATAAAACCGCACTTAGTCCTTTCATATTATTCCTTAAACGCATAAAGAAAAAAAGTGTGGAAAACTGAAGTGGGACAAACAGACGGACAGACAGACGGACGCAGAGTCAGTATATTCTTTATGTACGTTTGACAGATCTGCAGGACTACCCAAAATTCGTATTTACAACAGATTAAGGGGACTGACATTACACATTTTGTTTGAGTTGGTTTGGAAGGATTAGTATCCTTATTTGTCTTTTAAGAGAAATTGTACACGAATAAAGATTCTTAAACACTTGGCTAGTTTTGTTTGAGGAAAGGAACAATTGGTACGAAATACGTAACATATTTTAGAGGAAAAATTAACTTAACATTGATGAAATGAAGAATGCTGTATTTGAGGGTCTTGAAAAATGAATAAACCTTTTTGGTTTTTAAATTTAAAAGCCTTTTCAAACATTTTGGACAAATCAATTTCTAGATCAAAGAGGAAAACTTGATTAAAACATACTATTAATTGCAATGATTTTCATTATAAATGAAGTATGTGTTTGTGTGTGCGTGCGTACGATATTAAGCATGTTTTTGTCTATTTTGGGGTGAACCTTAATGAAAATTGCAATGTGCATCCACATATATGCTTTTTTGACTTTCGTATTTTTTGGCTCACCGAGTGTACTTTTCTAATCAACATTTGTCCCATGTCTGTTATTGTTTGTGTCATCATATTTGTTGTCGGGAACAATTAAAATTTTATATACTTTTCCAATAGAACCACTGAGCCAATTTTAAAGAAACATATGATATGGATAATTGGGCAAAGTGCAGTCAGTTTTCGAGAAAGTGGGGTATTAAATATTCGTGCAATTATTTGTATATGTCAGTTAAAATAAACCACTGTCATGTATTTTTCTATTATCAGGGAAGATTATTGTTTATGTTTACAGATTGAAATTTTTGAAAATATCATTTTTTAAACAAAAATTGCACATTTTTTCGCATATTTGACATATATACTTATTATTCAACATGTTTTCTATCACAATCAAGTATTTTCAGCTGATTTGAGAAAAATGTTCAAGGTGTATTGGGGAATTTTCAGAGCGAGAACAACTGCATTGCATACTATGACATGTTTCATAAGAAACCGATTTCATCTTTAGTTATTATGCAAAATGAAGGATGCAAGGAAGACGGAAATAAAGACATTATAAACGCATATAAATATATAAGAAGTAGTAATCAGAACTATGTGGTGTATTTACTGGTGGGTTTTATTTTGGTTGCTGATGTTTTGTTGTTGTTGTTTTGTTTTTTTTTTGGGGGGGGGGTTGCTGATGGGTTTTTCCAATATTCATATCGATCCAAAAGTATTAATCACAATTGTTGTTTTTCTCCATCAATATCAATACGGAATGATTGAAAAGCTTTTACCTCTCAAAGGTGACGGACTCGACCAGTGCCTCAAACACCTCCACCTCCTCGTCTTCAAAGGTCATCGGCTGCAGTTAAAATAGGTTGTCATGTATAACGAATATCCTTTTAAAATTATATTGTTCTTTTTCAACTGCATTATTGTGCTTAAGATTTGGAGTAATACATGTATTTGAATTTCAAAAGATGAATAAGGTGTTTTACCTAAAACAAAGTCGATGTTGTCGAATTGTTACATCGTTGACCAGCAAAATCATTTGGTCGGATGCAAAGAATATTGAACACCTCTCTAACTGGGGCGTTTGGGGATTTGGCGATCTCACCCCAGAGGGTAAGACGGGCTGTTTTCCCTCATACCCCAGTTGGAGGTCCTGCCTCTCTGTAGACGTTGTTGTGTAAGACATCTCTCCAATCTGCAAAGATAAAATTAAAACTGATTATTAAAACATTAAGTCGTAAAGAAAATGCAATGGCGTCAGAACCGGAGAAGAGAAGGGACTAGGAGAATTTATCCACTCCTCTCTTTATTTGCAAGATAGACATTTTCATAATTCATGTAAATAAAAACAATCATTTTTTTAAGCAGGCTAAGGAGGAGTCACGCTCGTCGCCTAAGATTTTCAAAATATAGTTAAATCGTTCTCCTTCTGCGAAAAAAAAACAATTTAAGAAATTTTGGGTCTTAATTATCAACTTTTTGGAAACTCGGTTTTTCTTTATATTAGCCCGATTTAAACTTGGTGACATATGAAAACCAATTTTAGTCACGGTCACCGTGGACTCATATGTGACCAATCAATGATATTTATATAAATAGTTATAATAACTAGAAGTTACCTCACTACACCTAAGACACTTCGTCACAAGATAGCGATTTAAATGTGTTGTTGTACTGTTTATATCGTTCGATATGGTTATTTATCGTCGTAGCCCAGTGGTTAAAGTATTTGGCTTCTGAACCACAGATCATGAGTTCGAATCCGCCTGGGGCTTAAGTTCATGTTTACTAAATTAAATTTTCGAAAATGTAATTTTTCATCCAAAATTGCACATTTTTTTGCCCTAGACTTACAAAATTCTTATCCATTATCATATGTATCTTAATAAATTAGTTTTCTGCTGATTTGAGAAAATATTTCCAGGTGTAGTTAGCATCCTTAACAACTATTCTAGGTTTACTATTTAATACGAGCTGTCATGGTAAAGTTTATAAAACTTTATATACATTATCCCATTTCTTGAACTGATTAATCATACATGTAAAACGGAAAATAAATTGGAGCTTATCTCTAGTCTCTTAGTTGCAATATTACATGTTTGTTATATTAATTTCATCACAATGAAACGTACTTGGGTAATTTCCACGGGCCCTAAAGATAATCTTTTCGTATTCTCAATGGCGGAAGCATCCGCCATTGATAGAATCCGTGGCTGACGGAATTCGTCTAATGTACATGTAGCCTTCCCCCCTTCCGTTATTGTTCCGCTTGTGTCCATTATCTGAAATATGAAAATTGTAATTGTGTATTATTTTAGATACAAATCACTTCTAAAATTTCATATCATGTAAAAATGGACTGTTAGCGATTATTGGAATTTATAAATTTTGCTCATGTAAATACACAGATGCATGTATGGTATGGGGGGCACTTACAACAGCATCGAATTTAATTTCGAGCCCAAAGGTTGGGTGGGAGTGGACTCTTAGGATTCGGAACCACAAGTTCTTCGTCAGTTTTTTGGCCTTTTCCTTGCTAAAGGTGCTCACTGTCGTTATTTCGTCGTCAAGCAAGACATTGAAGAAGAACTTTGTTGTTCTGCCAGTCTCCGAAAACTTGGACGACAGAGTGTGGGTTTCCCCTTCTTCTATTACAAATTCCTTGATGTTCTAAAGAAAAAAAAAAGAATTTGATGAGCAATGAATTTGATATATTAATACATGTATAATGATAAGTATCTATTTTCTCTTTACATATTCCCAACCACCCCCACCCCCATTCGGCTGGAAAATGCGTAGAAAATATATTTGTAAAATACTCGGTTTGTGTTGAAGAGAGTGATGGGGAGAGGGATTAAAATGAACAAAAATTCACAGAAGTGATGATAAAACATTTCAAAATTACTAGAACTTGAAAAAAAAATTAGCACTCAATTAACTCGTTTCAGCAATGAAAAAAGGCACGACATTCCATAACAGTTTTTGCACGTGTTACTCGGAGTGTGTGGACATTTACTGCAAGGTTTTGGTTTTTTAGTGGTTGCAAAAAAAGTAAGCATGTAAGGGATTGGATACATAAAAATAAACTTTTAATGTTTTGATAAAATTCAACGTCCCAAACAGTTATGAGCCCTTAAACTCCCTCAATGATAAAGACAACTGATCTGAATCCCATGTGGCTTACAAACGATGAAAAATAATTATATATCAAAATTTTACGTTGCATTATATTAATTTCCCCCTGAAATAAAAATTTTGTACGTCTATTTATTTGTAATGATTACATAAAAAGAATTAAAATATGCATAAAATACATAAGTTTTTGAAATATATAAACACATTAAAGCTTACTTTTCTTGCTATTTCCGCCATCTGTAGCTTTCTTGGTAACAGACTGAATTTATAGACGTGTTCGATAAAGAAAACGACGAATTGAAACGTGGACACGCACATGCGCATGGAAAACACACAGGAACATTCAAATTGCTTACCTGACAATATTTTCTGATAGTGTACAGCTAACTACGGGGTGGATCTAAATAGTTTGACATGTTTAATAATTTTAAAAGATCTGATGAGATATTGCACACTTTGTGAAGCTTAAAAAGAAGAGTATGTGTGTCAGAGAAGAGAGAGAGAGAGAGAGATAAATTGAAATAGACAGTCAAAAATGAACAGAGAGATAGAAATAGACAGACATACATAAATAAATATAGAGAGAAATAGATAAAGGAACAAAGAGAGGAAAACAAACAGACGAACTGACGAACAGAGAGAAAGACAGAGAGGGAGAGAAAGAGAGGAAAAGGGAAAATTTATTATTATTTACTTTTTTATAATTTAAATTGTATTTCCTTTGTTTAATTTTTAATTGCACATTTATAACATCTTCATAAAAACTATATGGCCAATTCTTTTAAAATCAAGTATGATTTCACTAAGGGAAACCTTACAAATTGTAAATCTCATGACCCCTGTCCCATAGGGACCTTAGGGATAGGGCAAAAATGTTCAAAACGTGATTATTTTTCCTAAATCTTCTTCTCTACTACCACGCTGAATTAATAATTATAATGTAGACCAAGAAGTCCTCCATCAAAATGGTAAATTTCAGGATCAAACCCACAGGTGAAAGAGTTTTGACTCTAGGGTGGGGTCATGGTAGTCAGATAGTGTTAATGCATAGATGGGTGCTGAACGTATATCATATTTCAAAATTTAAATTATTTTATTCTGCTCTTGAATTTAATGACATTCATATATACACAATAAGAAAAGAAAATGAAGCTGTTTATGAAAGTTAAAGATATGATTTCGGGGTGGGTGGGGGGGGGGTGTAACAGTTAATGAACTTATACATTGTATTCCCTCGATTGATTGTAATCACTGTTGCTGCAATAGTGTCTGTATAGCCCCTAGAAGTGCAGGGGGCGGGGCCAATTTTACGTCATTGTCAAATGAAAGCAAGAGGAGGGTTATCAGATATAGCCCCAGACGACGATTGGTAAAGGGGGAGGGTTATCAGATATAGCCCCAGAACATGATTGGTGTCAATATGACCCACAATGTGCATAGAGATGAGATATGAATTAAAGATGAGCTGTCTTACATGTATAATGGAATTTGCTTTTCCTGTGTTTAAATCTAAATATTTAATCCTAATATGAAATAGATGTTACTGCTTATGACTGGTTTTGAAATATCATCAACATGTACGATGACAGCTGCAATATGTAATTGAAATGGATGAGACTAAATGCATCCACACGACAAAGCAATTATTGTACTAACTGTATTACATGTGCTGTGGTTTTTTATGACTTCGAAATAATTAAAAACATTTCTGAGATTAATTGCATTCAAGTAATGGAGTACAACTTAAGCTATATAGATATCGACTCATCTTACAGACGTTTAGAGCAGTAGCTAAAAGCGGAATGTTTTCTAAGATTGTCAGTGAAATTTAGTACACGGACAGAAGTTGTTTTATAATAAGAAAAAAATGAATCAAAATGGTCATTAATGTTATTAGCTTAATGTAATTAATTAATGACGCATACCGATAATACAGTGTTAGTGTTGCACCATGTTATTGCTATGAGTTAAAGGAAGGGGGGGGGGGGGTAGTTCAAAGTTGTTTTAGTAGAAAAAAGAGGGAAGTGAGGCAGATAAATCGCCGTACAACAAATGATATAGGAGGGTGGGGGGGGGGGGGGGTCACATATAACAGCACAGTGTCAATAGAAACCAGTGGGAGGGAACATATTCGACTTGTGGTAATATATATAAGTCCCAGGAAATTCGTCTTAACGTATGTTTGATTGTTCCTAAATAAAAACAACATATGGAGATTATATACGAAGACCCTGAACCTAACGATACATTTTCATGGAAACATTTTCCAAAGTCAATTTTTTTATAGAAGAATGTTGACAATATTATTTCTAAAATGTTCTGCAGAAGAAGTGATTAGCAATGAAAAATTGTTTTAAAATAGGAGATGCATTGCATGTGACTATGACCATCCGTCCGAGAGAAGTATGGACATGGAATCGAATTCAAAAGTTAGCGATTTGATGGTGTTGGAGTGTGAAGAAGAATTAAAACTATCGGACAGAGTGATGCGGAGAAGGCCCGTCGGACAGGTGATCGTTTATTGCACAATAGTTGCTATGATTATTATCTGTTAACACGCTTATTATTGAAGGGGAAACAAAAATTAAAGTAGATACTCTATATGCCCGTGACTGTACTCAGTCGAAAAGCGACAATTCCACAGGACTAAAACTAATGTGTCAATACGTGAATAAATTTCCACTCAGCGAAGACATCTTCGTGCGAATCTGCGTCAAAGAAAACAATGTAGCAATAGATATTCGACGCTATAGAGGACACGAAGCAACAGAAGAAGGAATTCAGTTGAATCTCAACCTGTGGCTGTATTTAAAATCATCAGTAAGACATAAAGATTCCTCAATTAAAAAGAGTGATTCGAAAGAGAATGTGAGAAAACATGTATTTTTCCGATGTATATAATAAAATTAATTTTGAAAAAGAAGGTTGTCTGGGTTTTTTTACTAGAAAGTTTATACTTTTGTATAAGAAGACGAATAAAGTGGAAATTTTTACGGTAATAAATTGCACGTAGACAAAGCCTTTAAAGAAAGTAGGAGAAAGAGTCAGAGGTTTGATTAAAGATGAAACGATTTTGAAATTAGGCTCTAGATAGTGTTAAAGAAAAGTGGGAGGAGTCAAAACTACTATTTAAGAACACATCAACTTTATTGAAAGCACTGTGAAAAAAAAACATTAAAAAAAATACATTGATTGAAAGTATACAGCAAATATGAAAGTTGTATATTTAGCAAATCTTGGGAATAAAAGAGAAGTCAGGATTTGCATGAACAAGACAACAGCAATTGTAATAAGAGAATTGGAAGGTGATGACCGGCAGGGTATTACGTTGGACAGATGCCAGTGGACACATTTAATGGGGTTTGCTCAAAAACGCAACAAAAGCAATGCAAGGTATGCAAGATGAAGAAAACAGCGAAGTCAATTATATGCAAGATTTAGGAGGTGATATTTATCTTCAAGTACATCCATCATTTCGATTTGTTATACTTTCATGTTAAATACTGAATTCTGATTGGTTGAGACGCAGTTCATAATCCTTTCTATTACCCTCAGCATTAGCAACGCACTTTGCAACGGGTAACATTACAAATTGTTACATGCGCGAAAATTATGCGCGTACGGTTCGCTGTAGAATTCACGTTATTCCTATATAAAAGCAGTAAAATTTTCTTAAAAATTAAGACATTCAGTATAACAAAATAAATAATGCCTGGTTGGGAGGATAACAGTTGAAATTGACACCCCTCGAAAACCATTGTCAACCTCCGCTTCGCGTCGGTTGACAGTGGTTTTCTCGGGGTGTCAATTTCAACTGTTACCCTCCCAAACAGGCACTATTTATATAGTGTTACTGAAAGAAAATTTGTATCTGCGCCATACAGTGATCCTCTTCTACCCTATCCGCATTGTCCAGCATACAAGGGGAAAGAATGGTGCCCCACTAAAGAAGGTGTAAGTCTACGTGTTTTAGAAAGGAACCGATTGACTGAACGCTTGCAGCTTATATCAATTTTTTTAAGTTGAACATTTAATATCATTTAAGGGTGTTTTATGGTTATATTAAGATGTACAAAAAAATAATAAATAAGTAAAATGTTGAGTTTCATAGTTTTATTCAGTAAATTGTAATCTTTGTACAGAAAATCAAATTACAAGGAAAAATGCATAAAAAAGTCACATATAAGAAATGCACCAACAAAAAAATCCCCCAGAAAAAAAGAATGACTATACAGGAAATAGAACATTAATCTCGTTCAAAACATTTAAATATAATGTCGAAAAAGATTTATAATTGATAAATTTGAAGCAAGAACTCACGAAATACATACAGAAAAAGAGGTTATATACAAAGAATGTATTATAAAAAAAAATAATGACTTTACAGAAATAGACATAACATCAATCTTTTTAAAAACATTTAAATGAAATGTCATAGAAGATTAGAAGTAATAAAACGTATGAAAAACTCACGATTTCAAATACATATCAAATGATAGATATAGGAATATGTCATAAACATAAGAATCTCGTTAAATTTACAAAAAAGGTTGGAAAAGTCACGGAAATGAATGTATTTGTCAGTAATTAGTTACATAAATTATCCCTCACTGTATAAAAGAGAAGAAAAAAAAGAGACAAGATCAAGCAGGCAAGATTCATTGGATAAACAATTGAAAAGTAAGTCACGTTTTCTTTTGTAATTTAACAAGATTGAACATTTAGTTCTAAACATTTTACATAGATGTCTCCTTCCAAGACTTCTAAATTGTTCGCCAAAAGTTATATCTCCCTATTCAGAGCATCCGTTTGTTTGTTTAGGTCCCCTATTTGTTTTCCTGGGGTTTCTTTGGCACCTTGTTTTGATGCAAGCTCTGTGGTCAGTCGCCTTTTTTCGTTTTTCATATGATAAATAGTGATGTTAGTAGGTCCGAGATCTACAGTACTAAATTCATCATCGTCCGTTTGCGAAAAATTAGGACTGAAAAAAAGGTCATAAAATCAAAATTTATGGTAAAAAAAAAAAAGATTGTTGAAATAAAAGCGGGAAAAATTATAAAACCAAAATACCTCTTAGGGGGAGATGTTATTTCCGGCGAAGTAGATCGCGATGAGACAGTGGAAGGAGATCTGGGGAAAAAATAAGACAATTTCATGCCGAATCACAGAAAGTTTGTTCGTATCATCAAGTATATAAAAAAAAAAAAGATTGTAGTTTATTCTTAATTCAAAACTTAAGAAAAGCTATACCTTGTTATTGTCGAAAATGAAGTAGACAGGTGACTTGAGGATGATTATGAAAAAGACTCGGACGATGTTGATCTTAAATAGAAAGTAATAATAAGAAGAAAAAGTAGATTAAAAACAAAAGAAGAGAAGTTTTGTTGTAAATTGAGTAGAACAGGAAAAAAAATATATACCCTATAGAAGGTATAGCATTAGACCCGGAGTCGATATAAATTTTTTCTTTTGCCGATGCTGTAAGACAGAGAACAACTTAACATTTAGCATTTAAAAAATCGAACAGCATCTTACGTCTAAAATCTAAAGTTAGACCATCCGCCATCTTGATTCTATAAATAAATATGATTCATATTGCTTCAGCTTACGTCATACATCTATAATTAGACAATCCGCCATCTTAAATCCATCTATAAGGATATATATGCAGCAGCACTCTTAGCAAGTAAGGTAGTCATATCATGCCGAGTTGTTGGATGGGTAGGCACATCATACTGAGTTGTTGGATGGGTAGTCATATCATACTGAGTTGTTGGATGGGTAGGCACATCATACTGAGTTGTTGGATGGGTAGTCATATCATACTGAGTTGTTGGATGGGTAGGCACATCATACTGAGTTGTTGGATGGGTAGTCATATCATACTGAGTTGTTGGATGGGTAGGCACATCATACTGAGTTGTTGGATGGGTAGGTATATCATACTGAGTTGTTGGATGGGTAGTCATGTCATGCTGAGTTGTTGGATGGGTAGTCATATCATACTAAGTTGTTGGATGGGAAGTCATATCATACTGAGTTGTTGGATGGGTAGGCATATCATACTGAGTTGTTGGATGGGTAGGCACATCATACTGAGTTGTTGGATGGGTAGGCATATCATACTGAGTTGTTGGATGGGTAGTCATGTCATGCTGAGTTGTTGGATGGGTAGTCATATCATACTAAGTTGTTGGATGGGTAGTCATATTATACTGAGTTGTTAGATGGGTAGTCATATCATACTGAGTTGTTGGATGGGAAGGCACATCATACTGAGTTGTTGGATGGGTAGTCATGTCATAATGAGTTGTTGGATGGGTAGTCACTGTTGGATGGGTAGTCATATCATGCCGAGTTGTTGGATGGGTAGTCATATCATACTGAGTTGTTGGATGGGTAGTCATATCATACTGAGTTGTTGGATGGGTAGTCATATCATACTGAGTTGTTGGATGGGTAGGCATATCATACTGAGTTGTTGGATGGGTAGGCACATCATGCTGAGTTGTTGGATGGGTAGGCACATCATACTGAGTTGTTGGATGGGTAGTCATATCATACTGAGTTGTTGGATGGGTAGTCATATCATACTGAGTTGTTGGATGGGTAGTCACTGTTGGATGGGTAGTCATATCATGCCGAGTTGTTGGAAGGGTAGGCACATCATACTGAGTTGTTGGATGGGTTGGCACATCATACTGAGTTGTTGGATGGGTAGTCATATCATACTGAGTTGTTGGATGGGTAGTCATGTCATGCTGAGTTGTTGGATGGGTAGGCATATCATACTGAGTTGTTGGATGGGTAGGCACATCATACTGAGTTGTTGGATGGGTAGGCATATCATACTGAGTTGTTGGATGAGACATTCTGATTCTGACGCGGAGTCTTGTAAATGAAATTTCCATTGATCTGAATGGATTTTTCCGTGAGGGTCGGGGTAGGTATAAAAACAAATTTAATCGTTCAAAGTTTTGAATTGTTAACAACGAAATATCAGATCGAATGTTTTAGAACGATTTATAAATCCAAAATACAGTCATTTTTAATCGGTTGACGCGTGAGCAAATGTATTAAGTAGGCGGGCATCCTTACACCCTATTAATTGAAGACAAATGAAATCGCGTCCAGCAGAACTCCCTGGCATTTTAGTGTATGTTATTATAAATTTATGATTTTGTTTGTTAATAACAATTCAACATCAATCATTAATTAACAATGTACACTCTAGTACACTAATACACAATTTTGTTGCGATGACCCCCCCCCCCCCCCGGCCATTATACCTATTTTTAAATCAGGATTACACACGTGCTTGCATGTGCAGAAGACAATCTGGAACTTAACTGATAACTATATCATCTCTTTGGAAATTTATTTCTCCGTAAGCAAAAACGTGTAGTAACTGATACATGCAATTGTGAAAACCATAGAGGAATGCATGATCTGCGCATAATAACTAACTGCTTGATACCATATTTCTTTTTTCCAACATGTTTTAAGTCAATAATAATATGAAAATATATGCTTGACTTCATAACGGAAATTGATCCAGATAAATATAATTATCAAAAATAAACCAAAAAAACAAACTACACTTTCATCCTTCACCCACAATATTGCCTTTTCGATATTTGTCATCGTGGTAGATCCGTGTAACAATCTATTAAGTAGGTGCTTGCACGACATAGAACCGGCCCTTGCTGACCAACGTTTTCATTAACACATATAAAGGAAAAAAAATATTTAAATTTTTTCTTTGATTTATTTTGATGTAAATAAAAAAGAGAAATAATTAGTTCTATAATATATATGCGATGTAAATCTTTTTTCCATGCAATATTTCGTATAAAACAACGAAGAGTAGTATCTTGAAACTTCATTCAAAATTTTATTAGACCTTTAAATTGTAAAATGCTAACATTGAAAATTGTGCCCGATTCCTTTTGTTTTTAAGGTAAATCTTTATTGTTGAAAAAAAACTGATTTTTTGAGACAAAATAAATTGACATAATCAGTTTGACATTATCTAAGTGCAGTTCTGAAGCTCTTAGTCTGAAAAAGAATCGGATGGACGACCTAGGACCCAGATCGTCCATCCAAATTTCTTGAATGTTGCCATTTCTTTCGTACGCGGACGCATGTTGGCCGAATACTCACCGAGACTAAATGGTTCGTATTTTAAGTTTTAACTGCGTTTAAAGGTAATATTGGAATTCCGATAATTTTGAAGATGATTAATTAAATAAAAAGGGTTAAAATTACCGTTAAATTACCGGCATCGGTTCCCCATGCGCGAATCTAGAAGAGTAGGGTGAGGGTTCCAGACCCAACCCTAACCCCCGCAAAATTTCTTTCCATTACATGTACAATATAAAATTACAAAAATATGCCTCGGACATCCCCAGGCAAACTCAAATAACCGTCAGACACTCAACCCCCACCCCAGGAAATTTTTTCTTATCCGCGCATGCCCCTTCCCCCCCCCCCCCTCAAAAAACAAAATTATTCTTCAGAACCCCCTGTAAAATTTCGAGGATCTCCGCATACATTCTAAAAGATTCATTGGCCCTTGCTTTCGATTAAAAATGCGAGTAAAATGTTTGGTCTTTTTACGTTCATACCGGGCATACCCACTGTGTGATTATAATCGTCGTCCATATTCTGTGTATATTGAGTCAATTATGATGATTAGATAAGTTTCTCAAAATAAAATGCACATGCAAAAAAACAACATGCGGCGAATCAAACTTCAGACAACTTTGAAAGATCTGTATTTGCTTATATACATGTACTTTGTTTCTTTTACACAGTGTTTACACATCTAATATTGCACCATGGTCAGGTATCAATTTTTGTATTACGTCACAAGTATGACGCAGCTACGACGGAAGACCTCATCGTTGCTTGCAACGAGCTCGTCTCTAGTTATATCCCTTCTTTGATTTGACATATAAATTCAATACATTTAACATGTATAAACAAATGGAATTCACGAATTTCCTAGAGATTCGTAGCGCAATTGAACGCCTGATTGCACGATTATGTATTGAATAGTATACGATTTGGTGTATTACCGTATGATAATAAACGAATTATTTTATGGGTTTTGTTTATAATGTATCATGACCCCGAATACTTTAGTCTGACCTCACAAGGGGCATAATTCAAACTACATTTAGCAGAGTATAAAATCAACATGAACACGGATTTTTACTATGTTATTATCACGAAGCCGATAACTGGTACAGTAAATCGTAATAACTCGGCAAATTCGGGGCATACTTAAAAGCACAAAACAAGATGTTTTGGGTTCTAAATAATGATATAAACTAACAGATTGATAAATAAGGAGTTCACTTTTTAAAGTATGTCAAGTTTTATCCAAAATTATCAAGAACCAAGGAATTACGATAAGAAAACGTTAAATTTTAGCCGATAACTGGTACAGTGCCAGTAGAGGATTAAAAAAAATTCTTATTTTTATGCAAAAATTTAGATGTTCGGAAAAATAAATTCATTAAATTACTGTTTTTGATTTGTTTTAAGGTTACAGTCTGGAATTTAGACTAGTGTCTTTGTAATGAATATTTTGTCAGTGAGAGAATCTTTTATCGTGCCAACACCTACAGGAATTTTGGATTAAAAAAAATGTTCTATCTTCAAACATGTACAGCTTGATCAACAAAAAAGTGGTTGTATCAATTATTTTTAAAAAAAATATTGTACTTTATACACATGTTGAGGTATAACGCATGGAATGTGTACCTTGTTAACTATAAGAGAACAAAAACCATGCACTGAAACTTCTCCAATGCATGGTTAATTTGTGTCCATTGCTTGATAAACTCACTCCTGCAATTCTTTTTTTTTTAGTGTGCCTCAATTATAAACGAGGGTGTGTATATTTGCTTTGAAATATGCAATGTAATAATATTCCATTCTTCTTTAATGTTGCACGTTATCAATAAAAAAAGCAAGTAAAAAATAATAACTGTTTATCCGCGCATGCCCCTTCCCCCCCCCCCCCCCCCCTCAAAAAACAAAATTATTCTTCAGAACCCCCTGTAAAATTTCGAGGATCTCCGCATACATTCTAAAAGATTCATTGGCCCTTGCTTTCGATTAAAAATGCGAGTAAAATGTTTGGTCTTTTTACGTTCATACCGGGCATACCCACTGTGTGATTATAATCGTCGTCCATATTCTGTGTATATTGAGTCAATTATGATGATTAGATAAGTTTCTCAAAATAAAATGCACATGCAAAAAAACAACATGCGGCGAATCAAACTTCAGACAACTTTGAAAGATCTGTATTTGCTTATAGCGAGCGCAGCTCGCCGGCGCGCAGCGCCGGCTAGCGAAGCGAGCTCTAAGAACCAGTGTGCGCGGGAAAAAGAACGAGCTAAACCTACAGTTCATCAAACAAAATTTTTTGTCTACGTCCCATAATGCTCTCTAATGTTTTCACCCGTGGTGCTATGCCAAAAATGGCCGACTTTCAACTCGTAATTTACGGTGACTTAAAGTTTGAAGACACGTTTTGAGTACCGCATATGCTTTGGCGAGACTCAAAAGATTTGTTACATGCTTCCATACCTTCGTATTGAGTCGAGAAACGTAAACAAAGACGAACAAAGTCATGGATGACGTCACAGTGCACTCGCGCTATATTTCCCGCGAAAAATTTAGAGGTGGATCAAACATCTGTAATGAGTGTACTGGCTATTTCAATATAGTCTGCGATACCTGCCTCATTGACATATGATTTGTTTTTAATCTTTTTTTAATATAGAGATTTTATATATATATAAACTAACAAGGGCCATACTTTACTGTCATGTCGATCCATTTTTAAAGTAATTGTGCATGCATGTACCGTGCAGTAGGCAGGTAAGTATATGAATAGGAAGGAAATAAACAATAGGACATTTTGAACTAAATAAAAAGGAATAAAATGAAAAAATAAACAGTTAAAAAATTATGTAGATATTGCATATAGTCATACCATTAAATAAAAGTGGGAAATTACACACCTACAAACAGGTACCGGGCTCTCTCTCTCTCTCTCTCTCTCTCTCTCTCTCTCTCTCTCTCTCTCTGGGTAGGGGGTTGCGCTGTATATATCATAACCATTAAAATTAGTACATTTGGCATACTTATTGTAGAGCAATACTCTCTCAAAAATTCTTTGACGTTCGTTGATACCTAAATAAAACTATAAGTTG
This sequence comes from Magallana angulata, assembly GCF_025612915.1. Classification (NCBI taxonomy): domain Eukaryota; kingdom Metazoa; phylum Mollusca; class Bivalvia; order Ostreida; family Ostreidae; genus Magallana; species Magallana angulata. The sequence goes on from NC_069112.1 coordinate 61,164,964, forward strand.
ACAATGATGCAAGGTACAGTATGTGTAATTCTTGCTGCACTCGCCAGAACGGTAGCACCGTAAAACATATTATACATGTACTTTGTTTCTTTTACACAGTGTTTACACATCTAATATTGCACCATGGTCAGGTATCAATTTTTGTATTACGTCACAAGTATGACGCAGCTACGACGGAAGACCTCATCGTTGCTTGCAACGAGCTCGTCTCTAGTTATATCCCTTCTTTGATTTGACATATAAATTCAATACATTTAACATGTATAAACAAATGGAATTCACGAATTTCCTAGAGATTCGTAGCGCAATTGAACGCCTGATTGCACGATTATGTATTGAATAGTATACGATTTGGTGTATTACCGTATGATAATAAACGAATTATTTTATGGGTTTTGTTTATAATGTATCATGACCCCGAATACTTTAGTCTGACCTCACAAGGGGCATAATTCAAACTACATTTAGCAGAGTATAAAATCAACATGAACACGGATTTTTACTATGTTATTATCACGAAGCCGATAACTGGTACAGTAAATCGTAATAACTCGGCAAATTCGGGGCATACTTAAAAGCACAAAACAAGATGTTTTGGGTTCTAAATAATGATATAAACTAACAGATTGATAAATAAGGAGTTCACTTTTTAAAGTATGTCAAGTTTTATCCAAAATTATCAAGAACCAAGGAATTACGATAAGAAAACGTTAAATTTTAGCCGATAACTGGTACAGTGCCAGTAGAGGATTAAAAAAAATTCTTATTTTTATGCAAAAATTTAGATGTTCGGAAAAATAAATTCATTAAATTACTGTTTTTGATTTGTTTTAAGGTTACAGTCTGGAATTTAGACTAGTGTCTTTGTAATGAATATTTTGTCAGTGAGAGAATCTTTTATCGTGCCAACACCTACAGGAATTTTGGATTAAAAAAAATGTTCTATCTTCAAACATGTACAGCTTGATCAACAAAAAAGTGGTTGTATCAATTATTTTTAAAAAAAATATTGTACTTTATACACATGTTGAGGTATAACGCATGGAATGTGTACCTTGTTAACTATAAGAGAACAAAAACCATGCACTGAAACTTCTCCAATGCATGGTTAATTTGTGTCCATTGCTTGATAAACTCACTCCTGCAATTCTTTTTTTTTTAGTGTGCCTCAATTATAAACGAGGGTGTGTATATTTGCTTTGAAATATGCAATGTAATAATATTCCATTCTTCTTTAATGTTGCACGTTATCAATAAAAAAAGCAAGTAAAAAATAATAACTGTTTATCCGCGCATGCCCCTTCCCCCCCCCCCCTCAAAAAACAAAATTATTCTTCAGAACCCCCTGTAAAATTTCGAGGATCTCCGCATACATTCTAAAAGATTCATTGGCCCTTGCTTTCGATTAAAAATGCGAGTAAAATGTTTGGTCTTTTTACGTTCATACCGGGCATACCCACTGTGTGATTATAATCGTCGTCCATATTCTGTGTATATTGAGTCAATTATGATGATTAGATAAGTTTCTCAAAATAAAATGCACATGCAAAAAAACAACATGCGGCGAATCAAACTTCAGACAACTTTGAAAGATCTGTATTTGCTTATATACATGTACTTTGTTTCTTTTACACAGTGTTTACACATCTAATATTGCACCATGGTCAGGTATCAATTTTTGTATTACGTCACAAGTATGACGCAGCTACGACGGAAGACCTCATCGTTGCTTGCAACGAGCTCGTCTCTAGTTATATCCCTTCTTTGATTTGACATATAAATTCAATACATTTAACATGTATAAACAAATGGAATTCACGAATTTCCTAGAGATTCGTAGCGCAATTGAACGCCTGATTGCACGATTATGTATTGAATAGTATACGATTTGGTGTATTACCGTATGATAATAAACGAATTATTTTATGGGTTTTGTTTATAATGTATCATGACCCCGAATACTTTAGTCTGACCTCACAAGGGGCATAATTCAAACTACATTTAGCAGAGTATAAAATCAACATGAACACGGATTTTTACTATGTTATTATCACGAAGCCGATAACTGGTACAGTAAATCGTAATAACTCGGCAAATTCGGGGCATACTTAAAAGCACAAAACAAGATGTTTTGGGTTCTAAATAATGATATAAACTAACAGATTGATAAATAAGGAGTTCACTTTTTAAAGTATGTCAAGTTTTATCCAAAATTATCAAGAACCAAGGAATTACGATAAGAAAACGTTAAATTTTAGCCGATAACTGGTACAGTGCCAGTAGAGGATTAAAAAAAATTCTTATTTTTATGCAAAAATTTAGATGTTCGGAAAAATAAATTCATTAAATTACTGTTTTTGATTTGTTTTAAGGTTACAGTCTGGAATTTAGACTAGTGTCTTTGTAATGAATATTTTGTCAGTGAGAGAATCTTTTATCGTGCCAACACCTACAGGAATTTTGGATTAAAAAAAATGTTCTATCTTCAAACATGTACAGCTTGATCAACAAAAAAGTGGTTGTATCAATTATTTTTAAAAAAAATATTGTACTTTATACACATGTTGAGGTATAACGCATGGAATGTGTACCTTGTTAACTATAAGAGAACAAAAACCATGCACTGAAACTTCTCCAATGCATGGTTAATTTGTGTCCATTGCTTGATAAACTCACTCCTGCAATTCTTTTTTTTTTAGTGTGCCTCAATTATAAACGAGGGTGTGTATATTTGCTTTGAAATATGCAATGTAATAATATTCCATTCTTCTTTAATGTTGCACGTTATCAATAAAAAAAGCAAGTAAAAAATAATAACTGTTTATCCGCGCATGCCCCTTCCCCCCCCCCCTCAAAAAACAAAATTATTCTTCAGAACCCCCTGTAAAATTTCGAGGATCTCCGCATACATTCTAAAAGATTCATTGGCCCTTGCTTTCGATTAAAAATGCGAGTAAAATGTTTGGTCTTTTTACGTTCATACCGGGCATACCCACTGTGTGATTATAATCGTCGTCCATATTCTGTGTATATTGAGTCAATTATGATGATTAGATAAGTTTCTCAAAATAAAATGCACATGCAAAAAAACAACATGCGGCGAATCAAACTTCAGACAACTTTGAAAGATCTGTATTTGCTTATATACATGTACTTTGTTTCTTTTACACAGTGTTTACACATCTAATATTGCACCATGGTCAGGTATCAATTTTTGTATTACGTCACAAGTATGACGCAGCTACGACGGAAGACCTCATCGTTGCTTGCAACGAGCTCGTCTCTAGTTATATCCCTTCTTTGATTTGACATATAAATTCAATACATTTAACATGTATAAACAAATGGAATTCACGAATTTCCTAGAGATTCGTAGCGCAATTGAACGCCTGATTGCACGATTATGTATTGAATAGTATACGATTTGGTGTATTACCGTATGATAATAAACGAATTATTTTATGGGTTTTGTTTATAATGTATCATGACCCCGAATACTTTAGTCTGACCTCACAAGGGGCATAATTCAAACTACATTTAGCAGAGTATAAAATCAACATGAACACGGATTTTTACTATGTTATTATCACGAAGCCGATAACTGGTACAGTAAATCGTAATAACTCGGCAAATTCGGGGCATACTTAAAAGCACAAAACAAGATGTTTTGGGTTCTAAATAATGATATAAACTAACAGATTGATAAATAAGGAGTTCACTTTTTAAAGTATGTCAAGTTTTATCCAAAATTATCAAGAACCAAGGAATTACGATAAGAAAACGTTAAATTTTAGCCGATAACTGGTACAGTGCCAGTAGAGGATTAAAAAAAATTCTTATTTTTATGCAAAAATTTAGATGTTCGGAAAAATAAATTCATTAAATTACTGTTTTTGATTTGTTTTAAGGTTACAGTCTGGAATTTAGACTAGTGTCTTTGTAATGAATATTTTGTCAGTGAGAGAATCTTTTATCGTGCCAACACCTACAGGAATTTTGGATTAAAAAAAATGTTCTATCTTCAAACATGTACAGCTTGATCAACAAAAAAGTGGTTGTATCAATTATTTTTAAAAAAAATATTGTACTTTATACACATGTTGAGGTATAACGCATGGAATGTGTACCTTGTTAACTATAAGAGAACAAAAACCATGCACTGAAACTTCTCCAATGCATGGTTAATTTGTGTCCATTGCTTGATAAACTCACTCCTGCAATTCTTTTTTTTTTAGTGTGCCTCAATTATAAACGAGGGTGTGTATATTTGCTTTGAAATATGCAATGTAATAATATTCCATTCTTCTTTAATGTTGCACGTTATCAATAAAAAAAGCAAGTAAAAAATAATAACTGTTTATCCGCGCATGCCCCTTCCCCCCCCCCCCCCTCAAAAAACAAAATTATTCTTCAGAACCCCCTGTAAAATTTCGAGGATCTCCGCATACATTCTAAAAGATTCATTGGCCCTTGCTTTCGATTAAAAATGCGAGTAAAATGTTTGGTCTTTTTACGTTCATACCGGGCATACCCACTGTGTGATTATAATCGTCGTCCATATTCTGTGTATATTGAGTCAATTATGATGATTAGATAAGTTTCTCAAAATAAAATGCACATGCAAAAAAACAACATGCGGCGAATCAAACTTCAGACAACTTTGAAAGATCTGTATTTGCTTATATACATGTACTTTGTTTCTTTTACACAGTGTTTACACATCTAATATTGCACCATGGTCAGGTATCAATTTTTGTATTACGTCACAAGTATGACGCAGCTACGACGGAAGACCTCATCGTTGCTTGCAACGAGCTCGTCTCTAGTTATATCCCTTCTTTGATTTGACATATAAATTCAATACATTTAACATGTATAAACAAATGGAATTCACGAATTTCCTAGAGATTCGTAGCGCAATTGAACGCCTGATTGCACGATTATGTATTGAATAGTATACGATTTGGTGTATTACCGTATGATAATAAACGAATTATTTTATGGGTTTTGTTTATAATGTATCATGACCCCGAATACTTTAGTCTGACCTCACAAGGGGCATAATTCAAACTACATTTAGCAGAGTATAAAATCAACATGAACACGGATTTTTACTATGTTATTATCACGAAGCCGATAACTGGTACAGTAAATCGTAATAACTCGGCAAATTCGGGGCATACTTAAAAGCACAAAACAAGATGTTTTGGGTTCTAAATAATGATATAAACTAACAGATTGATAAATAAGGAGTTCACTTTTTAAAGTATGTCAAGTTTTATCCAAAATTATCAAGAACCAAGGAATTACGATAAGAAAACGTTAAATTTTAGCCGATAACTGGTACAGTGCCAGTAGAGGATTAAAAAAAATTCTTATTTTTATGCAAAAATTTAGATGTTCGGAAAAATAAATTCATTAAATTACTGTTTTTGATTTGTTTTAAGGTTACAGTCTGGAATTTAGACTAGTGTCTTTGTAATGAATATTTTGTCAGTGAGAGAATCTTTTATCGTGCCAACACCTACAGGAATTTTGGATTAAAAAAAATGTTCTATCTTCAAACATGTACAGCTTGATCAACAAAAAAGTGGTTGTATCAATTATTTTTAAAAAAAATATTGTACTTTATACACATGTTGAGGTATAACGCATGGAATGTGTACCTTGTTAACTATAAGAGAACAAAAACCATGCACTGAAACTTCTCCAATGCATGGTTAATTTGTGTCCATTGCTTGATAAACTCACTCCTGCAATTCTTTTTTTTTTAGTGTGCCTCAATTATAAACGAGGGTGTGTATATTTGCTTTGAAATATGCAATGTAATAATATTCCATTCTTCTTTAATGTTGCACGTTATCAATAAAAAAAGCAAGTAAAAAATAATAACTGTTTATCCGCGCATGCCCCTTCCCCCCCCCCCCCCCCTCAAAAAACAAAATTATTCTTCAGAACCCCCTGTAAAATTTCGAGGATCTCCGCATACATTCTAAAAGATTCATTGGCCCTTGCTTTCGATTAAAAATGCGAGTAAAATGTTTGGTCTTTTTACGTTCATACCGGGCATACCCACTGTGTGATTATAATCGTCGTCCATATTCTGTGTATATTGAGTCAATTATGATGATTAGATAAGTTTCTCAAAATAAAATGCACATGCAAAAAAACAACATGCGGCGAATCAAACTTCAGACAACTTTGAAAGATCTGTATTTGCTTATATACATGTACTTTGTTTCTTTTACACAGTGTTTACACATCTAATATTGCACCATGGTCAGGTATCAATTTTTGTATTACGTCACAAGTATGACGCAGCTACGACGGAAGACCTAATCGTTGCTTGCAACGAGCTCGTCTCTAGTTATATCCCTTCTTTGATTTGACATATAAATTCAATACATTTAACATGTATAAACAAATGGAATTCACGAATTTCCTAGAGATTCGTAGCGCAATTGAACGCCTGATTGCACGATTATGTATTGAATAGTATACGATTTGGTGTATTACCGTATGATAATAAACGAATTATTTTATGGGTTTTGTTTATAATGTATCATGACCCCGAATACTTTAGTCTGACCTCACAAGGGGCATAATTCAAACTACATTTAGCAGAGTATAAAATCAACATGAACACGGATTTTTACTATGTTATTATCACGAAGCCGATAACTGGTACAGTAAATCGTAATAACTCGGCAAATTCGGGGCATACTTAAAAGCACAAAACAAGATGTTTTGGGTTCTAAATAATGATATAAACTAACAGATTGATAAATAAGGAGTTCACTTTTTAAAGTATGTCAAGTTTTATCCAAAATTATCAAGAACCAAGGAATTACGATAAGAAAACGTTAAATTTTAGCCGATAACTGGTACAGTGCCAGTAGAGGATTAAAAAAAATTCTTATTTTTATGCAAAAATTTAGATGTTCGGAAAAATAAATTCATTAAATTACTGTTTTTGATTTGTTTTAAGGTTACAGTCTGGAATTTAGACTAGTGTCTTTGTAATGAATATTTTGTCAGTGAGAGAATCTTTTATCGTGCCAACACCTACAGGAATTTTGGATTAAAAAAAATGTTCTATCTTCAAACATGTACAGCTTGATCAACAAAAAAGTGGTTGTATCAATTATTTTTAAAAAAAATATTGTACTTTATACACATGTTGAGGTATAACGCATGGAATGTGTACCTTGTTAACTATAAGAGAACAAAAACCATGCACTGAAACTTCTCCAATGCATGGTTAATTTGTGTCCATTGCTTGATAAACTCACTCCTGCAATTCTTTTTTTTTTAGTGTGCCTCAATTATAAACGAGGGTGTGTATATTTGCTTTGAAATATGCAATGTAATAATATTCCATTCTTCTTTAATGTTGCACGTTATCAATAAAAAAAGCAAGTAAAAAATAATAACTGTTTATCCGCGCATGCCCCTTCCCCCCCCCCCCCCCCCCTCAAAAAACAAAATTATTCTTCAGAACCCCCTGTAAAATTTCGAGGATCTCCGCATACATTCTAAAAGATTCATTGGCCCTTGCTTTCGATTAAAAATGCGAGTAAAATGTTTGGTCTTTTTACGTTCATACCGGGCATACCCACTGTGTGATTATAATCGTCGTCCATATTCTGTGTATATTGAGTCAATTATGATGATTAGATAAGTTTCTCAAAATAAAATGCACATGCAAAAAAACAACATGCGGCGAATCAAACTTCAGACAACTTTGAAAGATCTGTATTTGCTTATATACATGTACTTTGTTTCTTTTACACAGTGTTTACACATCTAATATTGCACCATGGTCAGGTATCAATTTTTGTATTACGTCACAAGTATGACGCAGCTACGACGGAAGACCTAATCGTTGCTTGCAACGAGCTCGTCTCTAGTTATATCCCTTCTTTGATTTGACATATAAATTCAATACATTTAACATGTATAAACAAATGGAATTCACGAATTTCCTAGAGATTCGTAGCGCAATTGAACGCCTGATTGCACGATTATGTATTGAATAGTATACGATTTGGTGTATTACCGTATGATAATAAACGAATTATTTTATGGGTTTTGTTTATAATGTATCATGACCCCGAATACTTTAGTCTGACCTCACAAGGGGCATAATTCAAACTACATTTAGCAGAGTATAAAATCAACATGAACACGGATTTTTACTATGTTATTATCACGAAGCCGATAACTGGTACAGTAAATCGTAATAACTCGGCAAATTCGGGGCATACTTAAAAGCACAAAACAAGATGTTTTGGGTTCTAAATAATGATATAAACTAACAGATTGATAAATAAGGAGTTCACTTTTTAAAGTATGTCAAGTTTTATCCAAAATTATCAAGAACCAAGGAATTACGATAAGAAAACGTTAAATTTTAGCCGATAACTGGTACAGTGCCAGTAGAGGATTAAAAAAAATTCTTATTTTTATGCAAAAATTTAGATGTTCGGAAAAATAAATTCATTAAATTACTGTTTTTGATTTGTTTTAAGGTTACAGTCTGGAATTTAGACTAGTGTCTTTGTAATGAATATTTTGTCAGTGAGAGAATCTTTTATCGTGCCAACACCTACAGGAATTTTGGATTAAAAAAAATGTTCTATCTTCAAACATGTACAGCTTGATCAACAAAAAAGTGGTTGTATCAATTATTTTTAAAAAAAATATTGTACTTTATACACATGTTGAGGTATAACGCATGGAATGTGTACCTTGTTAACTATAAGAGAACAAAAACCATGCACTGAAACTTCTCCAATGCATGGTTAATTTGTGTCCATTGCTTGATAAACTCACTCCTGCAATTCTTTTTTTTTTAGTGTGCCTCAATTATAAACGAGGGTGTGTATATTTGCTTTGAAATATGCAATGTAATAATATTCCATTCTTCTTTAATGTTGCACGTTATCAATAAAAAAAGCAAGTAAAAAATAATAACTGTTTATCCGCGCATGCCCCTTCCCCCCCCCCCCCCCCCCCTCAAAAAACAAAATTATTCTTCAGAACCCCCTGTAAAATTTCGAGGATCTCCGCATACATTCTAAAAGATTCATTGGCCCTTGCTTTCGATTAAAAATGCGAGTAAAATGTTTGGTCTTTTTACGTTCATACCGGGCATACCCACTGTGTGATTATAATCGTCGTCCATATTCTGTGTATATTGAGTCAATTATGATGATTAGATAAGTTTCTCAAAATAAAATGCACATGCAAAAAAACAACATGCGGCGAATCAAACTTCAGACAACTTTGAAAGATCTGTATTTGCTTATATACATGTACTTTGTTTCTTTTACACAGTGTTTACACATCTAATATTGCACCATGGTCAGGTATCAATTTTTGTATTACGTCACAAGTATGACGCAGCTACGACGGAAGACCTCATCGTTGCTTGCAACGAGCTCGTCTCTAGTTATATCCCTTCTTTGATTTGACATATAAATTCAATACATTTAACATGTATAAACAAATGGAATTCACGAATTTCCTAGAGATTCGTAGCGCAATTGAACGCCTGATTGCACGATTATGTATTGAATAGTATACGATTTGGTGTATTACCGTATGATAATAAACGAATTATTTTATGGGTTTTGTTTATAATGTATCATGACCCCGAATACTTTAGTCTGACCTCACAAGGGGCATAATTCAAACTACATTTAGCAGAGTATAAAATCAACATGAACACGGATTTTTACTATGTTATTATCACGAAGCCGATAACTGGTACAGTAAATCGTAATAACTCGGCAAATTCGGGGCATACTTAAAAGCACAAAACAAGATGTTTTGGGTTCTAAATAATGATATAAACTAACAGATTGATAAATAAGGAGTTCACTTTTTAAAGTATGTCAAGTTTTATCCAAAATTATCAAGAACCAAGGAATTACGATAAGAAAACGTTAAATTTTAGCCGATAACTGGTACAGTGCCAGTAGAGGATTAAAAAAAATTCTTATTTTTATGCAAAAATTTAGATGTTCGGAAAAATAAATTCATTAAATTACTGTTTTTGATTTGTTTTAAGGTTACAGTCTGGAATTTAGACTAGTGTCTTTGTAATGAATATTTTGTCAGTGAGAGAATCTTTTATCGTGCCAACACCTACAGGAATTTTGGATTAAAAAAAATGTTCTATCTTCAAACATGTACAGCTTGATCAACAAAAAAGTGGTTGTATCAATTATTTTTAAAAAAAATATTGTACTTTATACACATGTTGAGGTATAACGCATGGAATGTGTACCTTGTTAACTATAAGAGAACAAAAACCATGCACTGAAACTTCTCCAATGCATGGTTAATTTGTGTCCATTGCTTGATAAACTCACTCCTGCAATTCTTTTTTTTTTAGTGTGCCTCAATTATAAACGAGGGTGTGTATATTTGCTTTGAAATATGCAATGTAATAATATTCCATTCTTCTTTAATGTTGCACGTTATCAATAAAAAAAGCAAGTAAAAAATAATAACTGTTTATCCGCGCATGCCCCTTCCCCCCCCCCCCTCAAAAAACAAAATTATTCTTCAGAACCCCCTGTAAAATTTCGAGGATCTCCGCATACATTCTAAAAGATTCATTGGCCCTTGCTTTCGATTAAAAATGCGAGTAAAATGTTTGGTCTTTTTACGTTCATACCGGGCATACCCACTGTGTGATTATAATCGTCGTCCATATTCTGTGTATATTGAGTCAATTATGATGATTAGATAAGTTTCTCAAAATAAAATGCACATGCAAAAAAACAACATGCGGCGAATCAAACTTCAGACAACTTTGAAAGATCTGTATTTGCTTATATACATGTACTTTGTTTCTTTTACACAGTGTTTACACATCTAATATTGCACCATGGTCAGGTATCAATTTTTGTATTACGTCACAAGTATGACGCAGCTACGACGGAAGACCTCATCGTTGCTTGCAACGAGCTCGTCTCTAGTTATATCCCTTCTTTGATTTGACATATAAATTCAATACATTTAACATGTATAAACAAATGGAATTCACGAATTTCCTAGAGATTCGTAGCGCAATTGAACGCCTGATTGCACGATTATGTATTGAATAGTATACGATTTGGTGTATTACCGTATGATAATAAACGAATTATTTTATGGGTTTTGTTTATAATGTATCATGACCCCGAATACTTTAGTCTGACCTCACAAGGGGCATAATTCAAACTACATTTAGCAGAGTATAAAATCAACATGAACACGGATTTTTACTATGTTATTATCACGAAGCCGATAACTGGTACAGTAAATCGTAATAACTCGGCAAATTCGGGGCATACTTAAAAGCACAAAACAAGATGTTTTGGGTTCTAAATAATGATATAAACTAACAGATTGATAAATAAGGAGTTCACTTTTTAAAGTATGTCAAGTTTTATCCAAAATTATCAAGAACCAAGGAATTACGATAAGAAAACGTTAAATTTTAGCCGATAACTGGTACAGTGCCAGTAGAGGATTAAAAAAAATTCTTATTTTTATGCAAAAATTTAGATGTTCGGAAAAATAAATTCATTAAATTACTGTTTTTGATTTGTTTTAAGGTTACAGTCTGGAATTTAGACTAGTGTCTTTGTAATGAATATTTTGTCAGTGAGAGAATCTTTTATCGTGCCAACACCTACAGGAATTTTGGATTAAAAAAAATGTTCTATCTTCAAACATGTACAGCTTGATCAACAAAAAAGTGGTTGTATCAATTATTTTTAAAAAAAATATTGTACTTTATACACATGTTGAGGTATAACGCATGGAATGTGTACCTTGTTAACTATAAGAGAACAAAAACCATGCACTGAAACTTCTCCAATGCATGGTTAATTTGTGTCCATTGCTTGATAAACTCACTCCTGCAATTCTTTTTTTTTTAGTGTGCCTCAATTATAAACGAGGGTGTGTATATTTGCTTTGAAATATGCAATGTAATAATATTCCATTCTTCTTTAATGTTGCACGTTATCAATAAAAAAAGCAAGTAAAAAATAATAACTGTTTATCCGCGCATGCCCCTTCCCCCCCCCCCCCCCTCAAAAAACAAAATTATTCTTCAGAACCCCCTGTAAAATTTCGAGGATCTCCGCATACATTCTAAAAGATTCATTGGCCCTTGCTTTCGATTAAAAATGCGAGTAAAATGTTTGGTCTTTTTACGTTCATACCGGGCATACCCACTGTGTGATTATAATCGTCGTCCATATTCTGTGTATATTGAGTCAATTATGATGATTAGATAAGTTTCTCAAAATAAAATGCACATGCAAAAAAACAACATGCGGCGAATCAAACTTCAGACAACTTTGAAAGATCTGTATTTGCTTATATACATGTACTTTGTTTCTTTTACACAGTGTTTACACATCTAATATTGCACCATGGTCAGGTATCAATTTTTGTATTACGTCACAAGTATGACGCAGCTACGACGGAAGACCTAATCGTTGCTTGCAACGAGCTCGTCTCTAGTTATATCCCTTCTTTGATTTGACATATAAATTCAATACATTTAACATGTATAAACAAATGGAATTCACGAATTTCCTAGAGATTCGTAGCGCAATTGAACGCCTGATTGCACGATTATGTATTGAATAGTATACGATTTGGTGTATTACCGTATGATAATAAACGAATTATTTTATGGGTTTTGTTTATAATGTATCATGACCCCGAATACTTTAGTCTGACCTCACAAGGGGCATAATTCAAACTACATTTAGCAGAGTATAAAATCAACATGAACACGGATTTTTACTATGTTATTATCACGAAGCCGATAACTGGTACAGTAAATCGTAATAACTCGGCAAATTCGGGGCATACTTAAAAGCACAAAACAAGATGTTTTGGGTTCTAAATAATGATATAAACTAACAGATTGATAAATAAGGAGTTCACTTTTTAAAGTATGTCAAGTTTTATCCAAAATTATCAAGAACCAAGGAATTACGATAAGAAAACGTTAAATTTTAGCCGATAACTGGTACAGTGCCAGTAGAGGATTAAAAAAAATTCTTATTTTTATGCAAAAATTTAGATGTTCGGAAAAATAAATTCATTAAATTACTGTTTTTGATTTGTTTTAAGGTTACAGTCTGGAATTTAGACTAGTGTCTTTGTAATGAATATTTTGTCAGTGAGAGAATCTTTTATCGTGCCAACACCTACAGGAATTTTGGATTAAAAAAAATGTTCTATCTTCAAACATGTACAGCTTGATCAACAAAAAAGTGGTTGTATCAATTATTTTTAAAAAAAATATTGTACTTTATACACATGTTGAGGTATAACGCATGGAATGTGTACCTTGTTAACTATAAGAGAACAAAAACCATGCACTGAAACTTCTCCAATGCATGGTTAATTTGTGTCCATTGCTTGATAAACTCACTCCTGCAATTCTTTTTTTTTTAGTGTGCCTCAATTATAAACGAGGGTGTGTATATTTGCTTTGAAATATGCAATGTAATAATATTCCATTCTTCTTTAATGTTGCACGTTATCAATAAAAAAAGCAAGTAAAAAATAATAACTGTTTATCCGCGCATGCCCCTTCCCCCCCCCCCCCCCCTCAAAAAACAAAATTATTCTTCAGAACCCCCTGTAAAATTTCGAGGATCTCCGCATACATTCTAAAAGATTCATTGGCCCTTGCTTTCGATTAAAAATGCGAGTAAAATGTTTGGTCTTTTTACGTTCATACCGGGCATACCCACTGTGTGATTATAATCGTCGTCCATATTCTGTGTATATTGAGTCAATTATGATGATTAGATAAGTTTCTCAAAATAAAATGCACATGCAAAAAAACAACATGCGGCGAATCAAACTTCAGACAACTTTGAAAGATCTGTATTTGCTTATATACATGTACTTTGTTTCTTTTACACAGTGTTTACACATCTAATATTGCACCATGGTCAGGTATCAATTTTTGTATTACGTCACAAGTATGACGCAGCTACGACGGAAGACCTAATCGTTGCTTGCAACGAGCTCGTCTCTAGTTATATCCCTTCTTTGATTTGACATATAAATTCAATACATTTAACATGTATAAACAAATGGAATTCACGAATTTCCTAGAGATTCGTAGCGCAATTGAACGCCTGATTGCACGATTATGTATTGAATAGTATACGATTTGGTGTATTACCGTATGATAATAAACGAATTATTTTATGGGTTTTGTTTATAATGTATCATGACCCCGAATACTTTAGTCTGACCTCACAAGGGGCATAATTCAAACTACATTTAGCAGAGTATAAAATCAACATGAACACGGATTTTTACTATGTTATTATCACGAAGCCGATAACTGGTACAGTAAATCGTAATAACTCGGCAAATTCGGGGCATACTTAAAAGCACAAAACAAGATGTTTTGGGTTCTAAATAATGATATAAACTAACAGATTGATAAATAAGGAGTTCACTTTTTAAAGTATGTCAAGTTTTATCCAAAATTATCAAGAACCAAGGAATTACGATAAGAAAACGTTAAATTTTAGCCGATAACTGGTACAGTGCCAGTAGAGGATTAAAAAAAATTCTTATTTTTATGCAAAAATTTAGATGTTCGGAAAAATAAATTCATTAAATTACTGTTTTTGATTTGTTTTAAGGTTACAGTCTGGAATTTAGACTAGTGTCTTTGTAATGAATATTTTGTCAGTGAGAGAATCTTTTATCGTGCCAACACCTACAGGAATTTTGGATTAAAAAAAATGTTCTATCTTCAAACATGTACAGCTTGATCAACAAAAAAGTGGTTGTATCAATTATTTTTAAAAAAAATATTGTACTTTATACACATGTTGAGGTATAACGCATGGAATGTGTACCTTGTTAACTATAAGAGAACAAAAACCATGCACTGAAACTTCTCCAATGCATGGTTAATTTGTGTCCATTGCTTGATAAACTCACTCCTGCAATTCTTTTTTTTTTAGTGTGCCTCAATTATAAACGAGGGTGTGTATATTTGCTTTGAAATATGCAATGTAATAATATTCCATTCTTCTTTAATGTTGCACGTTATCAATAAAAAAAGCAAGTAAAAAATAATAACTGTTTATCCGCGCATGCCCCTTCCCCCCCCCCCCCCCCTCAAAAAACAAAATTATTCTTCAGAACCCCCTGTAAAATTTCGAGGATCTCCGCATACATTCTAAAAGATTCATTGGCCCTTGCTTTCGATTAAAAATGCGAGTAAAATGTTTGGTCTTTTTACGTTCATACCGGGCATACCCACTGTGTGATTATAATCGTCGTCCATATTCTGTGTATATTGAGTCAATTATGATGATTAGATAAGTTTCTCAAAATAAAATGCACATGCAAAAAAACAACATGCGGCGAATCAAACTTCAGACAACTTTGAAAGATCTGTATTTGCTTATATACATGTACTTTGTTTCTTTTACACAGTGTTTACACATCTAATATTGCACCATGGTCAGGTATCAATTTTTGTATTACGTCACAAGTATGACGCAGCTACGACGGAAGACCTCATCGTTGCTTGCAACGAGCTCGTCTCTAGTTATATCCCTTCTTTGATTTGACATATAAATTCAATACATTTAACATGTATAAACAAATGGAATTCACGAATTTCCTAGAGATTCGTAGCGCAATTGAACGCCTGATTGCACGATTATGTATTGAATAGTATACGATTTGGTGTATTACCGTATGATAATAAACGAATTATTTTATGGGTTTTGTTTATAATGTATCATGACCCCGAATACTTTAGTCTGACCTCACAAGGGGCATAATTCAAACTACATTTAGCAGAGTATAAAATCAACATGAACACGGATTTTTACTATGTTATTATCACGAAGCCGATAACTGGTACAGTAAATCGTAATAACTCGGCAAATTCGGGGCATACTTAAAAGCACAAAACAAGATGTTTTGGGTTCTAAATAATGATATAAACTAACAGATTGATAAATAAGGAGTTCACTTTTTAAAGTATGTCAAGTTTTATCCAAAATTATCAAGAACCAAGGAATTACGATAAGAAAACGTTAAATTTTAGCCGATAACTGGTACAGTGCCAGTAGAGGATTAAAAAAAATTCTTATTTTTATGCAAAAATTTAGATGTTCGGAAAAATAAATTCATTAAATTACTGTTTTTGATTTGTTTTAAGGTTACAGTCTGGAATTTAGACTAGTGTCTTTGTAATGAATATTTTGTCAGTGAGAGAATCTTTTATCGTGCCAACACCTACAGGAATTTTGGATTAAAAAAAATGTTCTATCTTCAAACATGTACAGCTTGATCAACAAAAAAGTGGTTGTATCAATTATTTTTAAAAAAAATATTGTACTTTATACACATGTTGAGGTATAACGCATGGAATGTGTACCTTGTTAACTATAAGAGAACAAAAACCATGCACTGAAACTTCTCCAATGCATGGTTAATTTGTGTCCATTGCTTGATAAACTCACTCCTGCAATTCTTTTTTTTTTAGTGTGCCTCAATTATAAACGAGGGTGTGTATATTTGCTTTGAAATATGCAATGTAATAATATTCCATTCTTCTTTAATGTTGCACGTTATCAATAAAAAAAGCAAGTAAAAAATAATAACTGTTTATCCGCGCATGCCCCTTCCCCCCCCCCCCCCCCCCCCTCAAAAAACAAAATTATTCTTCAGAACCCCCTGTAAAATTTCGAGGATCTCCGCATACATTCTAAAAGATTCATTGGCCCTTGCTTTCGATTAAAAATGCGAGTAAAATGTTTGGTCTTTTTACGTTCATACCGGGCATACCCACTGTGTGATTATAATCGTCGTCCATATTCTGTGTATATTGAGTCAATTATGATGATTAGATAAGTTTCTCAAAATAAAATGCACATGCAAAAAAACAACATGCGGCGAATCAAACTTCAGACAACTTTGAAAGATCTGTATTTGCTTATATACATGTACTTTGTTTCTTTTACACAGTGTTTACACATCTAATATTGCACCATGGTCAGGTATCAATTTTTGTATTACGTCACAAGTATGACGCAGCTACGACGGAAGACCTCATCGTTGCTTGCAACGAGCTCGTCTCTAGTTATATCCCTTCTTTGATTTGACATATAAATTCAATACATTTAACATGTATAAACAAATGGAATTCACGAATTTCCTAGAGATTCGTAGCGCAATTGAACGCCTGATTGCACGATTATGTATTGAATAGTATACGATTTGGTGTATTACCGTATGATAATAAACGAATTATTTTATGGGTTTTGTTTATAATGTATCATGACCCCGAATACTTTAGTCTGACCTCACAAGGGGCATAATTCAAACTACATTTAGCAGAGTATAAAATCAACATGAACACGGATTTTTACTATGTTATTATCACGAAGCCGATAACTGGTACAGTAAATCGTAATAACTCGGCAAATTCGGGGCATACTTAAAAGCACAAAACAAGATGTTTTGGGTTCTAAATAATGATATAAACTAACAGATTGATAAATAAGGAGTTCACTTTTTAAAGTATGTCAAGTTTTATCCAAAATTATCAAGAACCAAGGAATTACGATAAGAAAACGTTAAATTTTAGCCGATAACTGGTACAGTGCCAGTAGAGGATTAAAAAAAATTCTTATTTTTATGCAAAAATTTAGATGTTCGGAAAAATAAATTCATTAAATTACTGTTTTTGATTTGTTTTAAGGTTACAGTCTGGAATTTAGACTAGTGTCTTTGTAATGAATATTTTGTCAGTGAGAGAATCTTTTATCGTGCCAACACCTACAGGAATTTTGGATTAAAAAAAATGTTCTATCTTCAAACATGTACAGCTTGATCAACAAAAAAGTGGTTGTATCAATTATTTTTAAAAAAAATATTGTACTTTATACACATGTTGAGGTATAACGCATGGAATGTGTACCTTGTTAACTATAAGAGAACAAAAACCATGCACTGAAACTTCTCCAATGCATGGTTAATTTGTGTCCATTGCTTGATAAACTCACTCCTGCAATTCTTTTTTTTTTAGTGTGCCTCAATTATAAACGAGGGTGTGTATATTTGCTTTGAAATATGCAATGTAATAATATTCCATTCTTCTTTAATGTTGCACGTTATCAATAAAAAAAGCAAGTAAAAAATAATAACTGTTTATCCGCGCATGCCCCTTCCCCCCCCCCCTCAAAAAACAAAATTATTCTTCAGAACCCCCTGTAAAATTTCGAGGATCTCCGCATACATTCTAAAAGATTCATTGGCCCTTGCTTTCGATTAAAAATGCGAGTAAAATGTTTGGTCTTTTTACGTTCATACCGGGCATACCCACTGTGTGATTATAATCGTCGTCCATATTCTGTGTATATTGAGTCAATTATGATGATTAGATAAGTTTCTCAAAATAAAATGCACATGCAAAAAAACAACATGCGGCGAATCAAACTTCAGACAACTTTGAAAGATCTGTATTTGCTTATATACATGTACTTTGTTTCTTTTACACAGTGTTTACACATCTAATATTGCACCATGGTCAGGTATCAAT
Organism: Magallana angulata; assembly: GCF_025612915.1. Lineage (NCBI taxonomy): Eukaryota > Metazoa > Mollusca > Bivalvia > Ostreida > Ostreidae > Magallana > Magallana angulata. Next base: position 61,183,583 of record NC_069112.1, read on the forward strand.
TTTTGTATTACGTCACAAGTATGACGCAGCTACGACGGAAGACCTAATCGTTGCTTGCAACGAGCTCGTCTCTAGTTATATCCCTTCTTTGATTTGACATATAAATTCAATACATTTAACATGTATAAACAAATGGAATTCACGAATTTCCTAGAGATTCGTAGCGCAATTGAACGCCTGATTGCACGATTATGTATTGAATAGTATACGATTTGGTGTATTACCGTATGATAATAAACGAATTATTTTATGGGTTTTGTTTATAATGTATCATGACCCCGAATACTTTAGTCTGACCTCACAAGGGGCATAATTCAAACTACATTTAGCAGAGTATAAAATCAACATGAACACGGATTTTTACTATGTTATTATCACGAAGCCGATAACTGGTACAGTAAATCGTAATAACTCGGCAAATTCGGGGCATACTTAAAAGCACAAAACAAGATGTTTTGGGTTCTAAATAATGATATAAACTAACAGATTGATAAATAAGGAGTTCACTTTTTAAAGTATGTCAAGTTTTATCCAAAATTATCAAGAACCAAGGAATTACGATAAGAAAACGTTAAATTTTAGCCGATAACTGGTACAGTGCCAGTAGAGGATTAAAAAAAATTCTTATTTTTATGCAAAAATTTAGATGTTCGGAAAAATAAATTCATTAAATTACTGTTTTTGATTTGTTTTAAGGTTACAGTCTGGAATTTAGACTAGTGTCTTTGTAATGAATATTTTGTCAGTGAGAGAATCTTTTATCGTGCCAACACCTACAGGAATTTTGGATTAAAAAAAATGTTCTATCTTCAAACATGTACAGCTTGATCAACAAAAAAGTGGTTGTATCAATTATTTTTAAAAAAAATATTGTACTTTATACACATGTTGAGGTATAACGCATGGAATGTGTACCTTGTTAACTATAAGAGAACAAAAACCATGCACTGAAACTTCTCCAATGCATGGTTAATTTGTGTCCATTGCTTGATAAACTCACTCCTGCAATTCTTTTTTTTTTAGTGTGCCTCAATTATAAACGAGGGTGTGTATATTTGCTTTGAAATATGCAATGTAATAATATTCCATTCTTCTTTAATGTTGCACGTTATCAATAAAAAAAGCAAGTAAAAAATAATAACTGTTTATCCGCGCATGCCCCTTCCCCCCCCCCCCCCCCCTCAAAAAACAAAATTATTCTTCAGAACCCCCTGTAAAATTTCGAGGATCTCCGCATACATTCTAAAAGATTCATTGGCCCTTGCTTTCGATTAAAAATGCGAGTAAAATGTTTGGTCTTTTTACGTTCATACCGGGCATACCCACTGTGTGATTATAATCGTCGTCCATATTCTGTGTATATTGAGTCAATTATGATGATTAGATAAGTTTCTCAAAATAAAATGCACATGCAAAAAAACAACATGCGGCGAATCAAACTTCAGACAACTTTGAAAGATCTGTATTTGCTTATATACATGTACTTTGTTTCTTTTACACAGTGTTTACACATCTAATATTGCACCATGGTCAGGTATCAATTTTTGTATTACGTCACAAGTATGACGCAGCTACGACGGAAGACCTCATCGTTGCTTGCAACGAGCTCGTCTCTAGTTATATCCCTTCTTTGATTTGACATATAAATTCAATACATTTAACATGTATAAACAAATGGAATTCACGAATTTCCTAGAGATTCGTAGCGCAATTGAACGCCTGATTGCACGATTATGTATTGAATAGTATACGATTTGGTGTATTACCGTATGATAATAAACGAATTATTTTATGGGTTTTGTTTATAATGTATCATGACCCCGAATACTTTAGTCTGACCTCACAAGGGGCATAATTCAAACTACATTTAGCAGAGTATAAAATCAACATGAACACGGATTTTTACTATGTTATTATCACGAAGCCGATAACTGGTACAGTAAATCGTAATAACTCGGCAAATTCGGGGCATACTTAAAAGCACAAAACAAGATGTTTTGGGTTCTAAATAATGATATAAACTAACAGATTGATAAATAAGGAGTTCACTTTTTAAAGTATGTCAAGTTTTATCCAAAATTATCAAGAACCAAGGAATTACGATAAGAAAACGTTAAATTTTAGCCGATAACTGGTACAGTGCCAGTAGAGGATTAAAAAAAATTCTTATTTTTATGCAAAAATTTAGATGTTCGGAAAAATAAATTCATTAAATTACTGTTTTTGATTTGTTTTAAGGTTACAGTCTGGAATTTAGACTAGTGTCTTTGTAATGAATATTTTGTCAGTGAGAGAATCTTTTATCGTGCCAACACCTACAGGAATTTTGGATTAAAAAAAATGTTCTATCTTCAAACATGTACAGCTTGATCAACAAAAAAGTGGTTGTATCAATTATTTTTAAAAAAAAATATTGTACTTTATACACATGTTGAGGTATAACGCATGGAATGTGTACCTTGTTAACTATAAGAGAACAAAAACCATGCACTGAAACTTCTCCAATGCATGGTTAATTTGTGTCCATTGCTTGATAAACTCACTCCTGCAATTCTTTTTTTTTTAGTGTGCCTCAATTATAAACGAGGGTGTGTATATTTGCTTTGAAATATGCAATGTAATAATATTCCATTCTTCTTTAATGTTGCACGTTATCAATAAAAAAAGCAAGTAAAAAATAATAACTGTTTATCCGCGCATGCCCCTTCCCCCCCCCCCCCCCCCTCAAAAAACAAAATTATTCTTCAGAACCCCCTGTAAAATTTCGAGGATCTCCGCATACATTCTAAAAGATTCATTGGCCCTTGCTTTCGATTAAAAATGCGAGTAAAATGTTTGGTCTTTTTACGTTCATACCGGGCATACCCACTGTGTGATTATAATCGTCGTCCATATTCTGTGTATATTGAGTCAATTATGATGATTAGATAAGTTTCTCAAAATAAAATGCACATGCAAAAAAACAACATGCGGCGAATCAAACTTCAGACAACTTTGAAAGATCTGTATTTGCTTATATACATGTACTTTGTTTCTTTTACACAGTGTTTACACATCTAATATTGCACCATGGTCAGGTATCAATTTTTGTATTACGTCACAAGTATGACGCAGCTACGACGGAAGACCTAATCGTTGCTTGCAACGAGCTCGTCTCTAGTTATATCCCTTCTTTGATTTGACATATAAATTCAATACATTTAACATGTATAAACAAATGGAATTCACGAATTTCCTAGAGATTCGTAGCGCAATTGAACGCCTGATTGCACGAGTATACGATTTGGTGTATTACCGTATGATAATAAACGAATTATTTTATGGGTTTTGTTTATAATGTATCATGACCCCGAATACTTTAGTCTGACCTCACAAGGGGCATAATTCAAACTACATTTAGCAGAGTATAAAATCAACATGAACACGGATTTTACTATGTTATTATCACGAAGCCGATAACTGGTACAGTAAATCGTAATAACTCGGCAAATTCGGGGCATACTTAAAAGCACAAAACAAGATGTTTTGGGTTCTAAATAATGATATAAACTAACAGATTGATAAATAAGGAGTTCACTTTAAATGATAAATAAGGAGTTCACTTTTTAAAGTATGTCAAGTTTTATCCAAAATTATCAAGAACCAAGGAATTACGATAAGAAAACGTTAAATTTTAGCCGATAACTGGTACAGTGCCAGTAGAGGATTAAAAAAAATTCTTATTTTTATGCAAAAATTTAGATGTTCGGAAAAATAAATTCATTAAATTACTGTTTTTGATTTGTTTTAAGGTTACAGTCTGGAATTTAGACTAGTGTCTTTGTAATGAATATTTTGTCAGTGAGAGAATCTTTTATCGTGCCAACACCTACAGGAATTTTGGATTAAAAAAAATGTTCTATCTTCAAACATGTACAGCTTGATCAACAAAAAAGTGGTTGTATCAATTATTTTTAAAAAAAATATTGTACTTTATACACATGTTGAGGTATAACGCATGGAATGTGTACCTTGTTAACTATAAGAGAACAAAAACCATGCACTGAAACTTCTCCAATGCATGGTTAATTTGTGTCCATTGCTTGATAAACTCACTCCTGCAATTCTTTTTTTTTTAGTGTGCCTCAATTATAAACGAGGGTGTGTATATTTGCTTTGAAATATGCAATGTAATAATATTCCATTCTTCTTTAATGTTGCACGTTATCAATAAAAAAAGCAAGTAAAAAATAATAACTGTTTATCCGCGCATGCCCCTCCCCCCCCCCCCCCTCAAAAAACAAAATTATTCTTCAGAACCCCCTGTAAAATTTCGAGGATCTCCGCATACATTCTAAAAGATTCATTGGCCCTTGCTTTCGATTAAAAATGCGAGTAAAATGTTTGGTCTTTTTACGTTCATACCGGGCATACCCACTGTGTGATTATAATCGTCGTCCATATTCTGTGTATATTGAGTCAATTATGATGATTAGATAAGTTTCTCAAAATAAAATGCACATGCAAAAAAACAACATGCGGCGAATCAAACTTCAGACAACTTTGAAAGATCTGTATTTGCTTATATACATGTACTTTGTTTCTTTTACACAGTGTTTACACATCTAATATTGCACCATGGTCAGGTATCAATTTTTGTATTACGTCACAAGTATGACGCAGCTACGACGGAAGACCTAATCGTTGCTTGCAACGAGCTCGTCTCTAGTTATATCCCTTCTTTGATTTGACATATAAATTCAATACATTTAACATGTATAAACAAATGGAATTCACGAATTTCCTAGAGATTCGTAGCGCAATTGAACGCCTGATTGCACGAGTATACGATTTGGTGTATTACCGTATGATAATAAACGAATTATTTTATGGGTTTTGTTTATAATGTATCATGACCCCGAATACTTTAGTCTGACCTCACAAGGGGCATAATTCAAACTACATTTAGCAGAGTATAAAATCAACATGAACACGGATTTTACTATGTTATTATCACGAAGCCGATAACTGGTACAGTAAATCGTAATAACTCGGCAAATTCGGGGCATACTTAAAAGCACAAAACAAGATGTTTTGGGTTCTAAATAATGATATAAACTAACAGATTGATAAATAAGGAGTTCACTTTTTAAAGTATGTCAAGTTTTATCCAAAATTATCAAGAACCAAGGAATTACGATAAGAAAACGTTAAATTTTAGCCGATAACTGGTACAGTGCCAGTAGAGGATTAAAAAAAATTCTTATTTTTATGCAAAAATTTAGATGTTCGGAAAAATAAAATTCATTAAATTACTGTTTTTGATTTGTTTTAAGGTTACAGTCTGGAATTTAGACTAGTGTCTTTGTAATGAATATTTTGTCAGTGAGAGAATCTTTTATCGTGCCAACACCTACAGGAATTTTGTATTAAAAAAAATGTTCTATCTTCAAACATGTACAGCTTGATCAACAAAAAAGTGGTTGTATCAATTATTTTTAAAAAAAATATTGTACTTTATACACATGTTGAGGTATAACGCATGGAATGTGTACCTTGTTAACTATAAGAGAACAAAAACCATGCACTGAAACTTCTCCAATGCATGGTTAATTTGTGTCCATTGCTTGATAAACTCACTCCTGCAATTCTTTTTTTTTAGTGTGCCTCAATTATAAACGAGGGTGTGTATATTTGCTTTGAAATATGCAATGTAATAATATTCCATTCTTCTTTAATGTTGCACGTTATCAATAAAAAAAGCAAGTAAAAAATAATAACTGTTTTTGAGTGGGATGTTGCCCCCTTTTCACCGTCATGATGAAGTTCGTGTTCACTGTCGTGTCTTTGACCTTCGTTGTCATCGTCAAACAATAATCCACAGTATCCGCATAAGAAGAAGGTGTTCATCTAGTTTAAAAATATTGATGTGTAATCAGAAAATGAACATGTAATTTAATCTCAATAGTGTAATGGTCTTTTTTATGATTTTACTACTTACTTCGTCTTTCTTGATTAATCCGGAAACAATAATTCGATTATAATTTTAAAATTGAAAACGTTTAAGGATGCGATACTTCCGTAATTCATAGTCAGATGAAATCGTTGATTTTTATAATTAATATTCTTAACTGAGTAAAAATGTATGATTATGTAATTAAGATTTGTTACTGATAACAATTATATATCATTACCGAGTCATCATCATCATTATTCGATAGCATTAGACGGTTATGTCCATCTTCATGCATTTGACCTTCAAGGTGATTCTTAAATATTAAAACGCAGTACTTGCATAGGAAATCTGACATCTATATAAAAAAAAAGATGAAAATATTCTGATTTTTTTTTTGCTTTTCAAATATTTATGTCTTTTTTCTTAAACCCATCATTGTCTGTTGGTTTTTTCCCTTTTTATCACTGCAAAAAGAACGATAACTCTACAGCCTGGCTTTTCAAATTATCTTTCCCTTCTCCATAGAACAACAGAAAAAAAGATTGTTTTTTTTTTTTACAAAATTTATGAAAGGATGACACTGCATCGTATGAATAAAATAAAAAGTATACATATGATATTATACTACAGTAACAGTAAAATGGTATCTTAAGAAATTAATTACATAATATAAAATTACACCTTATATTTTGAAAATAGTTTTATAAAGTTTTGTAAAATTGTTTTTGTAAACTACAGATTGTAAAAATAAGATCCTAACATGTTATATTTTTTTGGTTAAAAAAAAATTAGTCATTATACATTTTTAATTAAAAAAAAAAATCTAATATAGATAATTATCCATAGACCTACATGTTATTTTTAAATAAAAAAAAATTCACTCTTTACAAAAAATATTACAAAAATGTAGTTTACCTACATTTTTTACACAGAATTGTGAATATACCTTTAAACACCTAAATGTTGATTTCATAAAAAAAATAATTAAAATGTATTACAGCAATAAGGATAATATTATTAATATAAAAACCTGACCTAAAAAAAATTGTACAGTGTAAAATATGTATACACAAAGCACTATTTATATGACTAGAACAAGGTAATGACTTTTGTATGATAAAGTGTTCTATTTAATACATGTTAGCACTAAAAATAAGACTAGAATTAATAAATGGTACATACTGTAGTAAAATATCATATTTTTAAAGTAATAATTAAAAAACAATTTTGCACATCAATATGCACATGTAAAATTTGTAAACAAAATTAAAAAAAACATTAAAAAAAATCAATTTAACATAATGACACCTGATGTTTCGCCTAGTTTTTACAAATAAGTCACGTCATTTATTTTGTTTGAAAAAAACACATCACCATGTATAATTATATACATTTTTTAAACTTTAGTAAAACATAAAGTGGTGTGTAATTACATAGCACAACCATACAAATAAACTCAACTGTTATCTACCATGTATACATGATATATTAAAGTTCAACTTATTTTATAATTATTAATAAAAGAAAATCGCCAGCCACAGGCTCTTGGAATGTCTTCATCCGGTAAGCTTCAAATCGCTTGTTAGTTCAACAATCATATTTTAAAGTTTGACTGTATTTCTGAACTTCAGGCCAAATTTAGAAAAGTTTTAAGTCTTAAAAGACTCCCCGACAGCTCTGTTTATGGGCTATGGAAACTCAGGTGGCCAATAAGGCCTAGCTGTGGTAATCTTGTTTAATTCCTCCCATTCTTTTATTGAGTAAAAAGGAGCTTGAATATGAATTCTTTAAGTTTTTGAAATGCTAAAGATTCTGTATACATGTTAATGTATGAAGGTGACAGTGCTAAGAGGAGAAGAACAGTGCCAGTAAACAACACCTCATCAGAAAACAGTAAGGAATTGAAATAAATGATTGATACTTGCTACAGTAAAACATGGTTATACATGTAGCAAACACACTTACAATTAACTGATGCTTATAGGAAGGTGATTGTCAGTCTCCAAGTGACTTCATTACAATCGCTGTAATCTTGACGGATATAACAAATTACACTTATATAGAAGTAAAATCGCCCATCCCTGGCACTTTGTTATAAACATGTTTTATTGTACCGTCTTCTATGCATGGCACATATATTACAATTAATGTCTAAATCTTCTTTTTTTACTATGCATTTCAGTTTCACTCCAACAGAGAATAGTACAGATTGAGGAGGAAAAGTTGGAAGTCATGAGATGCAATTTGCAAGTTGAGAAGCGCAAGCTGGAGCTCATGGAACAGTATGTCCATTGGAGGATGGAGTCAAGGGCAGAGTACAGTACACCATCAGTGTCACCAGTCATAAGAGGACTTTTTGCATCTTGATTTTAAATATCTAAACCATAAATGTCTGTCATATTTTAAATTTGAAGTATATATTCATAATTGGGTGGGTGTAAATACAACATTTACAATGTGGTTTTATTTTAGCATTAAATGCATATTTTTGGATATCATCAATTCTATATAACATACCAGGCTATGCTGACAAATTGAATACCATGCTGTATTCAATTTGTCTGCACGGTCTTGTGTGTTATAGGACCGAGGAAACTTTGCTGGTAAAATTCTTCTTAAAATATTTTCTTCCTCTCCAGAACCATTGTGCCAAAATTGCCAATCTACATTTACATTCAAATTGTTTTTATGTATTCTCAAACCTATAATATATGGAATTTTTGCAAGTTTACCTCCCCTTGGCTCGAGCCAACATGAGCCAATATGAATGTTGCTGATCACATTTTGTTTGGTCTTTGTTTGTCTGTCTGTCTGCACATTTTTCAAATTTTTTGCTGCTTTTCTAGAAGCACAGTACTGGGTCAATTTCAACCACACTTGGCATATGACGTTTTTTTCATAAATTAGAACACAAACACTATGGAACAATTTAACTTTGTATTACCAATAGGTATTAATTAAAATCAAATATGCAATTAAATTTGTACAAACATATTGAATAGTATATACTCCTGTATTGAAATTGTACATAATGAGCGAGTAATACCGATAATTTAGTCATACATGTATTTTAAATACTTGTGCATAGAACTTTTTTTCATGTGCTTTAAAGTTGGAATATGTTTTGTTAAAGAAGCATATGTACAACATCTCATCATATTCACATGCATTGATTATATACCTGTATTCATTCGTTGTTATGTTTGACATTAGATATTTATTGTTAAGAATGTTTTTAATTTACCTACTCAAAAGACAGTCATTATGTAGATAAAATACACTATTTGATAAAATTGACACTAGCTAATAGTCTGATTTCATACAAATTTGCAAACTTATGTGCAAATCAATATACATGCTTTCTCTTAAATGTAAAAAATGATATAATTATAATTGTAGGCATATCCATACTTATTTTCATTAACATGTATTTAAGTCAATATGTGCTAAAAGAAATGTATTTATACATATTTGTCAAAAGTCAATGTTACATATATGTAAATGTATATGTGTTTAATTTAATTATTATTTATCACAACTGAAAATTGTATATTTGTTTAATTTCCATGTTTTGAACATTGGTCTGTGTTTATAACTTAATAACATTCATTGATATCACAAATAGAAATATCTAAGTGTCTTTTTTTCAAGCAAGTAGACTGTAAATACAAAAAACTACTTATAGAGCAAATCTCTGGATGAGCCTTTGTCGGACAGTCTGGCCAGCAGCGTCAGCATTTGCTCCAGGCTGAGGAACCCCCTGATCTGGATGGAAATTGAGCTACATGTCATCTACTGGCAGCTTGATATCCATACACAGGTTGTGCAGCTTGAACACAGCTGTGAGTATTTGAACACTTTTGGCAGGTGTAAATAAAAGCATCCCTCCAGATTTATGTATACACCTGAAAGTAAACAAAGTAGGTTTCCTCACTGATTCTTGGGTTTGACCCCGTTGAAAATCGTATGATTGTATAAGGAAAAAAAAATTATGTATATTTTTAAATCCCGTCGGTCATCGTTGTTCATGAGTAATCATTACCTAAATCTGGATTTGCAAACACCAAGAGCCCGTTCAACAACAACCCTTGTTTTGCTGTGGGCGGAGTTGTAATTTTCCTCTGCCTGGCTGCTCGGGTTAGCTTTTGGGGTCATCATGTAACTTCGCAATGCATATGCCGAGTCTTCAAGAAGCCAACCGTCAACTCTGTGGAAAGATAGAAATATAGGATCTCTTATGATTTGCTACGGTATAGGGTCATAGGCGTCGGTAGCCTCTCACCCCTTTTTTTTGCAAAGTTATACCTAACCATTAGAAACATAGCATGATTATAGAGGGTTCAGCCCCCCACTTTTTCCTCGCAGGAAAGAAGATAATTGTTCCTAAATTTACCTTGAAAGATTGAGAAGTTGGATTCAGAAGCATACTAGCCCCCCCTCCCCCACGGATTAGGATTTTCATGATTCTTGGAATTGCTTTTTTCTCAATATTTCTGAGGATTTGTCTAGCCCCCCCCCCCCCCCCCCCCCCACTTTCAATTTGCTTCCGACGCCAGTGAGGGTTTTGATCCAACGAGCCACCAACATGGTTAAAATATAGAAAATTTTTAATTTATCGTGTGGCAGTAAAAACAGAATTTACAACAAGACAATTGATTTTGTATTTACCGCCAACCGGTAAATTCGAAATTTATAACATATACGTGAAAATTGATAAAAAAATTTTATTTTATTAATTTTGTTCAGATTAAATTCAATACCTTGTTTCCATATGGGTTTTCAGTGCGGAGTTTGAAAACATGAACGCATCGTGGGTTGACCCAGGCCATTTGCAAACTAGATTGGTAAACCTTGAAATTAAAAATAATGCGAATTTCAATTACAGATTTTCTCGGTATTCATTTAATGTAATATAATATTGTAGTTTTGTTGAATGAAAGAAAGAAAAGAGAAGAATGATCACCTTAAAGAAGCGTCAGCAACCACTTGTACGTTCATAGCGTGGAAGCCCTTCCGACAGACGTACTCTGGTTCATTGTCTTTGGGTGCTATGATAGGAATTTAAGTCCCATCAACGGCGCCGAGGAGGTTTGGAAATCCCGCAATCTGATAAAATTCATGTTTTGTACGAATTGCATCATTGCCTACAACAGTAAACATGCTGATTTTAAAGAGCGTCCCATTCATGTAGATGTATATATACAAAGATGTACTAAAATTCAATAGATGTAATAATTATATTTAATACATCCAAAATCAATGATATCTATACATGTATAGCGGTACATGTACTAGAAATTTTAACTTGTACACACCAGTTGGAAAATTGATGTTATGGAGCCTATTGCAAATGCTTTTGGTCACGTTATCAATTGCTCTAGAAACACTAGCTCTAGAAATCCCGTGTAGGTCACCGCACTCAGGGAAAAAAGCTGCCTTCGACAACTATCTTACTGTCACTAGAACCTGAAAATAGTGTACGTACCATAAATAATTGAACCTCTATTTCATACGTGTTTCTGAGAGAGAGAGAGAGAGAGAGAGAACTTGCCATACATTTACATGTAGATGTAGATAGGGGTTGGGTGTTGGAAGAGAATCAGGACCTTGGTTTCGTTGTAATTACTATTCAAACATAGATTCACTTACAGCAAATATTCACAATGTCTTTTATATATAATAATAAGCCCGGTATTTACATTATTTTCAGTACAAACTTGAAAGACGGCGTTCAACCAAAATGAATGAATTCATTTTTATTGTGCACTACGATACTTTATAACATATAGTATACAATAATTTTTCATGGGGTTATGGTTTATATTGGTTCAAATATACTTATATGAATACGTATGTAACTTTCTATTGTATTCTCATCAATTTACTATATGCATCTTTAAACACCAGAAGATGCCAAGTTATTGCTGTCGTTTTATACTAATTTTTTTTTAAAAAGCAAGTTACTTATTAGTGTTACCGGTGTAATTTGCATTTTACTTGATATATATTTACAAAATTTTACATAATATTAAAATGTTCTTATATTTAAAAAGATGCTATATCGTTTGCGAAATCGTATCTAGGTCTACATAAACTCTCTCTCTCTCTCTCTCTCTCTCTCTCTCTCTCTCTCTTTACTGCACACCTAATCATAGAGCGAACATTGTCAATGTGTAATTTAATAAAAAAAAAAGGTGGAAAAAAGTTAAAAGTATATAGATTTTATAGTATAAAAGTTATATAATAAGGTCTTTGTATTATAGTAGTTGACACTAACACATTTCTGTGACTGCATGTTGTATTTTCCCTCCGTGTGTACATGTACCATTCATTAAATAAAATATATAACGGCAGATAACTCGAAATAAACATAGTTCAAGTCGGACTCGGTCTTCGGTAAATTTATTCACCTGTGTGAAAGCTGAGAGTGCATGGCTCCTGTTGGTGTCCGGCTCAACGTCCTCCCTGACAATATCTATGAGGCGGAAAAGAAATTCCCTTGGTAGACGATACCGCTCGATCACCTCCATGTCATTCAAAAAGTCTAAGAGGTTTGTTCTGTCTCGAAAAACACGTTCTATTCTTATTAGTTTTCTCTGCTCGTCGTCTGCTAATAAAACACGGCGGCCATTTTTATTTGTTTACATGCACGTAAATCAATTTAAGAGTGCCCCTGACAGCTCGTAGACTTAAGAGCAACTTCCATCGTAACTCGCAACTCGCAACTCTTAGTGAAACGCACTTACGTACAACGTTCACGTTTACGTCTACGTTTACAATCTCCGATACGTTAGTGAAACGGTCGCCAGTAATTGAAATATCATAATTATCGAAAAGTAATGTTATCGGAACCATTTCGAGATTTTCAATCGTACATTTCATTTTCTTGTCAAAACTATTCATCATCAATTGTCAGTAAAAAAAATAATTTATTTTGAGTGTTTATGCATAATAGAAATGTGAGACGTTTACTATGTTCCAAAAGTAACGTATCTAATTTGTATTCATTCAGCAGTCAAGATTGCTCATCAGCTCCTTCATAGCTTTATTCAGTATATCACAAACAACTGTAAGCTTTTTGGGAAAAAAGTAAAAGGAAAACCCCCTTAAGCAAAACTGCCCCCTAATGTTACAATACAAGTTACTCTATTTTCCTTACTGCTATCAGATCAGATATGAGAGGACGCATCGTATTTTAACCTGATAAGGTTTGGATTGAGTAATTTGTCAGAAATTGATTTGGTTTGTTTAACTACCAAATTGGTAAAAAAATTATAGCTTTTTAATCTTTATTCTAATATCAAACGAAACATCGATAAAACACATTTAATATTTAATATTTCGTGGAAATTTACGATAAGATAAATTCATCAAGATAATTTTGACAAAAGTAGAGCTAAAGTCGTTGTGAAGCAACGATTATGTTTTCAGCTGCAGATGAGAGTCGAAAAAACAAGTTATAATGAATAATTAAAGGGGCATGGTCACGATTTGGGTCAAATTTTATATTTCTGTTTTTATTAATTACAATGCTTTATGAATGCATTTCTAATGATCGAATGAAATTTGGGTGCTCGTGGATGAGTTTTAAGCAAGATACAGGGCTCACATTTCTTCGTCATGTAAACAAGGCTCGTGTCCTGTTTTTATTTACATAGGTTCAATATACCAGTAAATTATTTTTTTCAAGATGATTTGTCAATATTCTTATTCATTTAAAACCTAAATGAACAGTTCCTAATGATTAACACATTCATTTAAGGTATAAAACTGGAGTTTTTACTTCAACATTCAAAATGTAAACAAAAGCTTTGTTTACATAGCGAGGAATTGTTAGCTCTGTAACTCGCTTATAACTAAACAAATGACACTCAAATTTTGGTTGCCTTTTAAAAATGCCTTTCTGAAGCATTATAAACATTAAAATCGAAAAAATAATTGTTGACCAAAATCGTGACCATGCCCCTTTAACATGTGTGTTTTTACTTTTACAATAAATAAACCAAGCTTATATTAAATAGCAATATGCCTTACGTCAACTACAACAGCGCACGATATTAAATTGACGTTTAATCTCTAACAATTTCAGAAGATGTAAATAAAATATGGACATAATTATCTTAGTCATTTCTAAAAAGACAACAAAAGGTTAATTTATTGGTTAATTTCTTGCACACCAGTCCTCCATAATTTGTCGTTTTGATAAATTATAATAAGGCTTTGTACGATCTGTCTATGCTTTGCTTCCAAGTGCGCTGTTACGATACCTTTATAAAAAACAATAATAAATAACCAAGGACTTCAAAGGGTCTTTGTTAATATATATATATATATATATATATATATATATATATATATATATATATATATATATATATATTTCATTACGTACATGTATCACACTTGACCTTGTCAACGTTGAGTAAAACCTGGCATTTGAATTTCATGAAAGCAGTACATGTGAATGCGAAAAAGCAGTTGAAATTTTTAAACAAATACTCTTTAAAGTCCTCAGTTATTTATGATTTTGTACTGTATAAACGTATCATAACAGCGCACTTGGAAGCAAAGCATAGACAGATCGTACAAAGCCTTATTATAATTTATCAAAACGACAAATTAAGGAGGACTGGAGTGCAACAAATTAACCATTATATTTACCTTTTATTATCTTTTTAGAAATTACTTAGATAATTATGTCCCCATTTTATTTACATCTTCTGCAGTTGTTAGAGATTAAACGTCAATTAAATATTGTGCGCTGTTGTAGTTGACATAAGGCATATTGCTATTTAATATAAGCTTGGTTTATTTATTGTGAAAGTAAAAAACACATATGTTAATCATTACAACTTGTTTTGTCGACTCTCATCTGCAGCTGAAAACATACTCGTTGCTTCACAACGACTTAAGCTCTAATTTTTTTCAAAATTATCGTGATCAATTTATCTTATCGTAAATTTCCACGAAATATTAAAAATTAAATGTGTTTTATCGATGTTCGTTTTATATTAGAAAAAAAGATTAAAAAGCTATAAATTTTACACAAACAAAATCAATTTCCGACAAATTACTCAATCCAAACCTTATCGGGTTAACATACGATGCGTCCTCTCATATCTGATCTGATAGCAGTAAGGAATACAGAGTCACTTGTATTGTAACAATAGGGGGCAGTTTTGTTTATGGGCGTTTTTCTTTTACTTTTTTCCCCAAAAGCTTACAGTTCTTCGTGATATACTGAATAAAGCTAGGAAGAAACTGACGAGCAATGTTGACTGCTGAATGAATACAAATTATATACGTTACTTTTGGAACATAGTAAACGTCTCACATTTCTATTATGCGTAAACACTCAAAATAGAATATTTTTACTGACAATTGATGATAAATAGTTTTGACAAGAAAATAAAATGTACGCTTGATAATCTCGAGATGGTTCCGATAACAATACTTTTCGATAATTATAATATTTCAATTACTGAACTTTCATTACTGAAATGTCAATCAACGAAAATTTAGAACGATCAAAGTTACGTCAAAGAAATAAAAAACAATCTGGTCCAATTAAAGCTAAAAAAAAAAAATAACACTTATGCCTTGTTATTAACGGCGCACTTAGCATTGCGCCAGTTTTTGACTTAATAACCTTATTTCCTGACATTTTCTGTAGATTTACTTATTTTTAAAAAATTGTTCGGTCAGGTCATACTAGTATTGTCGCTTTACTATGCTAAGCCAATCATTTAAAAACGTACGACCTCGTAATCCATATAGTGTAAAACTGTAGTAGGATGTTACAAACATAGTAGAACATATAAACTATATATTGTAGTTTGGTGTAGCTGTAAACAAAACAAAATAAATTGGATATTGCCTAATAACTTTGTAAAAAGCAAATAATATCAAAACTTCATCTTTGATATCTTAACAGAAAATAAATAATCAGAAAAATCGATATCAAGTATTTAAAGAAGTTTTATGCCATAATTTGTCAATGATAGATATGTAAGCTAGCACCAATTTTGTCTAGGAAAATTGAGCCACCATAAAATCTATTGATTCCACACTATTTATGTAGTCTTAATACCTACTATGTTTGACGTCATATCATCCCTATACTCACACATTGTTTGTCACCAGCCCCAGTCATAGGCTTTCCCAAAAATTTTTTTTTACTTTTTTGTCCCTATACTATATTTACGTGGTAGAATGAAACTTGTATACATCGATTTAGGTGGAAGCGTTTTTATATTACAACGATTTAACTAATAATACTCTATAGACAATAGAACCGAACTTCAACTGTTCATCTATATTTTACTTCCTCTTATAACTCAACATCCTTTCATCTTTACAAAAAGGTCAAGATGAAAAATAATAACAATGTCGTTTTAAAATAATCAGGGTTGTGATTAGTTCGTCAGAAGCAGAAAAAAACCCAATACAAATAATTATGCCTCTTTTATTATCACTAGTCTCTACAAGCTAACTCGTGAGTAGATAGGAAACAGCTCAAGGATGTCAAACTGAAAAAAGCCCGTTTGTACATGTTTTAACAGTGCCAAAATATTATATTGAAGTTTATCGAGATATATTTTAATATCATACTTAATATTTGAGTAGAAAAATCATACTAAGAATGTATAGGGAAAAAATCATCATTAAATGAAAAAGAAGTTGTTTTTACTTATTACCTGTATGTAAAGATTTATAATAATAAGTGAAATGGTTTTCTTGCTTTGACATTAGTCCTGCATGAAACCGAATTTACATAAGCAATAAAAGCGAAACAAGGGACCATCGATTTTGTATAATAAATTTTTTAAACATATTGATATGAATAGGGCAAATGTTTACTGATTGGTTGATCCTGAAGAATGAATGTCTGAACTGTTGTATAAATTCTTAGTTAATGTTAAATACCTTATCAGTATATGAGTAACCATTAGGTAACTGTTGATGACGAGGACCTAAAATGAAATTCTTGGCAGTGATTTTATGTATTCAGTATTTTACATTGGTATATTCTTCTGGACAATATTTACTTTCTTCTTCGTACTTTATTAAACAAGGGCATGTTTCCGAAACCACGGATCTAGATGTTTTCGCGGTTCACAAACTCGAAATTCCGTCCGTTGTAGAGTGTGCATTGCAGTGTGGAATGAACTTCCTTTGTAACGCCTTTGACCTTTGCTTTCTTAATGATCTGTACATTTGTCGATTCCGCAGTGGACACGCAAACCTTACAAACGCCACTACACAATGTGAACTTTTTGAAAATACAACTGTAAGTACAGTTTTTTTTACGAACTTTAAACCTTGTAACAGAGGTTTTTTTAAATATAAAACGAGCAGAATCCTGCTTCAAAATTTGACCAAATAATTTTCTTTCAGTGTAAAGTTTCTAAATAAATCATTTTTGGTCATTTAAAAATATTCATTGACAAATGAATTTCAAACTTTAAAAAAAAGAAATTCAATGAAAATTCAGTAGGATTTACAGTCTTATTTTCTTATCATGAGTTAATATTAGGTATATTCCGGCCCTATTTTTAAGAAGAAATCAAAGTACTGAGAGTACTGAAAGACGGGGTTTTGAAAGTTTGAATTTGTAATTGTCCTGGATTTCCTCGAATATGCTTCCAAAATTTATGAGTTTGAATTAGTGGTTACAATCTATGTTAATTCGGCTTTTTTGCAATTGTCTGATACTTTGTCTAAATTGTACTCAATCCCGGCCTTCATAATCATAAATTGACACAAAGGTATATTATGTAAAAAAAAAAAGACCCCAAAGAAATATTTTTAAAAATTAATACTAACCGGGAAAATCAAACAACTATATCAAAGTAGATAACTTTAATCATTTGATTTATTCAATCCACAAGTCGGACGGTATCCGTAATAAAAGCTTTATGAAAACCCCGAAAACTCTAAAACTGCTGAATTAACAAACAAAGTGAACATTTGTATACCGATAACAAACACAGGCACCTGACGTTAGAAATATTTTTTTACAATAAGATTCAAAGAACTTTGGCAATAAAAAGATTTGTCACGGTCGCCATTTTGATCTTTAAGACCGACTTATCTGACACGATTTTCTTCATTTGCGATACATGGAAAATTAATAGGTAAAATAAATCCATTCGCCACTCACTACTTTTTTGTGTAAACTCGTGCATCACCTACACGAATTACGATACAACCGTTACTTTCATTAAAAATCATACTCCGATAATCAGAGACAAAAATAACAGAGATTGTCAACTCCGCCATTAGCGTGTACATGTTACGGGACCAACCTTACTTTGAGAACTACAAGTGCAGCAGCAATCTTGTGTGTAAGTCATTAAATTTGAACCTGATAGGGAACATGACCATGAACCTGTAAATATTTTAGCCTTGTTTTACCGGTATTTATGAAATATTTACAAAACCTCTTTATTTAGTTTTTAAATTACTTTTTTAAAACTTATTGACTTTTCACAAAGTAATGGTAATGCATAACTTAACTGATGTAATGGTACATTGTAATGTAATGCATTACTTCAAGAAAATTAAGTAATGGTAATTTAATGCCCTAATTCATGAAGTAATGATAATGTAATGCATTTTTTTACAATGTAATTCACCCAAAGCCTGATTCCAACTAAGCCGGAAAACATGAACATTAACATTAAACTTGGTTCTTCAATCGATACGATTGTATATATGATATGATGTATAAGTCTTCCAAAATGTATAATCTATTATAGATTTTGTTTACAATGCATTGTTTTAAAATTAAATTCAGTTTAATCAACTAAAGAGCCAACGAACGAGAAGGCAAATTCAGACTTGTTTTTATTTTCTTCCTTTAGAGACGAACAGCAGTCATACCGCAAGTAGACTGGAAGCCAATGAAACCCCTATTTGATTTGTAAAACATCTGTGTATAACCCGTCCCGATTTTAACTTCGGCTTGCGCATGAAGTTTCGTAGTATTAAAGTGAAAGATTGTCAAAATAAAATTCACAACTTTTCAAATATTGGCACATTGCGTTTGGGAACTTTATTTCGATTCCACCATAAACCTCTTTTATTGATTAATGAGGTCGTACACCAACTGAATGTCAACGGCGCTGTGCATTCAGTTACGTAACCCTTTCCACATTTGAACCCGAGCAAGAATATTTCAATCAATAAAACTATTTGTTTATTTTCTAAATAGAATTTTGTTTATACACAGAGGACTAAATAAAGGGTTAATGCGTGTTTTTATAATACATATTTACTGAAATGCATGAACACTTTCTGCACTATTTTCTTACGCGTAGACTCAATTCATGTGTTCTACGCGTGCCTTCCAGTTTGAGACTTCGGCTGACAGTAAACCAATAGACGGGGTCACGTGACCCTGTCTAAGAATGATAAAAAGACTTTACACTAAAAATCTAAACATTTTCTCTTTAATGTCTAAATATAATTGTATTGTATACAAGCTTTTTAATACCTTACTCACAAGTTTTAAGATCAATTCTATGTAAGAATTAAAATTCGATGGCCAAGCATAGTTACAGAATTTCTTCATACTTGACAATTTGATACACTTAAGTGAGTAAAAAGCCTAACATCATTTGTTTGTTTCTATGTGGTCCCGTTGCCATGGTAAAAATGGCATTTTAATTCTTATTTGAGAACATATTGTGAGTAATGTGCAGAACTTGGGATTTCCAGGGTAGAAATATTTAACATTTTCCCATTTCGACTTATTGAAAAACCACACAAAACTGATTTCAAAACTTTGTAACGGTTTCCATAATTACATTTTAAAAGTATTGGTTTTTTCATCAATTTTCTGATATATTAAATCATTGAAAATAGGACAAAGGCTGTTTTATGTCTTCGATAGTTTACATTAGTAGGGAAAACCTTTTGATATGGCTTCAAAGTAGGTAAGTTTTGCTATTTTTCCATCTTAAGCCTCGATTTCTTATGGCAACGGTTACCCCTAGCAACTAACTTTTAGTGGCGTTTTTTGCGTTTTACACTTAAGTGTGTCCATGAATGAAATATAAGGAAAATTGGTGACTTTGCATGGCCAGACCCTTTTATAAATCTTTGATTCTTACATTGAATTGATCTTAAAGGGAAAAACAAACTGGTTAAGTTTGATATCCTTGCCAAACCTTGTTCGAAAGGGGGAAGGGGGTAACAGAAAAAAATGGAAAAGATATCTCATGGAAGTTTCTTTATAACTTAAAAGAAAATGTTATCAAATACAGTATGTTACATTTTAAAGATTATAACGAGTGATAAATTATAAATTAAATATTTTAAATGTCATCCAAATGGGGATAAATAAGTGTCTTTCTTTTCTTCTTGATATAAAACATTCAAATCATATTTTTGTGTTTAACGTCACAGCCGCCATTGAAATGTAATCCATAGTAAAACAAGTATGCTCTGTATAGAGATTTTTTTCGTTCTATATTTTAATAAATACTTCACATAATTACTCGCAAATGGATAGTGTTTGTCCTAACAGCCTGCTTATAAAGTGTAGAAAATTTGATAAATATGCATGCGCGAGTTATCTTTTAATTTTGCTTAAAATACTGAAAAGGACATACATACATACACACACACAGCAGCGATGCTATATCCCCTTCACAACTAGTCGCACAAGGGGATACATATACCATAAGTGTTACATTCAAGATTGCCTAGCGAATTCTTCAACTAAGAGGAAGATACTCAATTTTCTATAATGATAAATTTGTTCATGTCATTACATTGGATGCGTTTTCTGAGCTCTGTCGGAGAGTGTTCGACAGGATCGATTCATAAATATGTCGTTCAAATTCAATACGTAATGTTGACGCACACAAACAAATTACCTTTACATGGACTGTTCCTAATATATTTCCAAAAATTTCACAGCTACATTGTTTGAGCTTGTTTAATAAATACAAAGGTCTATGTCATAATATATGATTAAATTAATATAAATCACTCCCGCACTTGAGCGTTATGGACATCTAATGAATGTGTAGCACTCTCGGAATAATGGAATAATTGCAGCTACGTGTAAGATGATTTATTATAAAGATACCAATAGTTGTTTTTCTGTCTCTTACAGTTTACTAAATTGTATTCCTGATGTAATTTTACTCGACTGATTTTTTACCCATTTTACGCCTTTTTAAATTATGACATTTACAAATAATTATATTTGATTTGTGTTACATTGTTTCTCGTCTAAGTTACATTAGGATAGTAGTAAAACTCAATTAAGCCACTGAGTTCCTCTTCACTTGTTAATAGCTTCTGCTTAATGTATATCCCTTAATATGGTCACCATATCATCAATTTATAATATATGTCATGAACTCATTTGTTCATATTGTTATGTTCTTCTGTAAATTATTATGTTTTTCCTTATTTGTAGAACAAAAACTGCCACAATGGAGCACTCTTTGGAGCTCAAGGACCGTGTGAGATCAGTAAGTTGATGTCACAGGGTAACGGCATCATAATAAAACTATGTGTCTGTATTCTTTATGGCGAAGTATAGAAGATATATCTTAACTCAATAAAAACTACGTGTCTGTATTTTATATGGTTAAGATATATCTGTACTCAATGATAAACTTTATTATACCTCAATATGATTATTCTATATAACGCGACATCTGATTAGTTCTGGACAATCACGTGACCGGGCGACAAAACACCGTGTCTCCCGGGGAATAAATATGATGTCTCACCTTTTCGGAAATCTCGGGTTTTTTCATCCAAAAGGTATGAAAAAGCCAATATAAGCATACGATGTTAACAAATATGATAAAATCAAAAATATTTAACCATTATTTTAAATTCTCTTTTCGCTACAAAAATCAATTTTACTATTTTTGAGTTCAATCTATAAAAACAAAGATAGAAAATTATAAAAAAAAAAATCACAACGTTTTTTATTTAAAAAACATAAAAAATCAACGTATGTTGTTTAATCATTTGTTGTTCGGTTTAATAAAACTTTAATTGCATGATGGTGAGAAAAATATGAAGATTTATTCCCCCAGAAAATTTATATTTCTCTCGGGCATAGCCTTTGGGAAATCTTTTTTTTCTTGGGGGAATAAATCTTCATATTTTCCTCACCATCATGCAATAAATGTATATTGTGTCTGTATTTTATATGGTTAAAACTTATCTTAACTCATTACTAAACTGTTGTGTTTCCGACAACTTAATGGTTTTGAGGTTTTAGGTGTACTTATAGTTTATAGTTCACCTCTCTCTAATTTTGAAATGCCGCTTTTATTGAAACAATCTCGTGTTGCAATATTAGTTTCTATCGCTCCTCAACTGCCAACGGGGTTTATTTACCGGTTGAGAAAGATACGGTCGGCTGCTTTCCGATCGAGGCATTCAGGTTGCACGCACTTCTAAATGCGCGAACTACACATTGTAGTAAAATGTTTGTGATAAAGAATAAAGGAAACAACAATCAATAAAATACAAGTTTTATTCATTCTTTAAAAGAACTCCCGTAGTTTTAGTACTTTTTTGCACAGAATGCGCTCCCTTACCTCGAATGTCGTTCAAACAGAGTGCATAACGTCTGCGTCCTTTTGAAAACCCCGGCGGCACTATATCCACCACAATAGCTAAATGATGGAAAATCCATGAAAGTAACACGTAACATCGTACCATCGGTTTCTACAAAAAGGCTCCGTTTCTATGGGATTTTTGACATTGCTTGATCTGCTACAGTGGTTTGCGTATGGTATAACGGTTTACAATTATCGAGGGTTTTTTAAGCATCAATGCCTTGGTTTCAGTCTGTTTTGTTTCGTCTTTCATTGGGTATACCTTGCCAGTTTAGTGGTTGTCATATTATTTTTGTTCAACACGCGTTTCTACACGTCTTTTCGTCCAAGGTAACGTGTTCGGTTGTATGAAATACCTGAAAGCGGTTAAACGTGAATAGAGCTCTCCGCCTTATATAGGGGTGTGTAGCGATAAGCAGGAAATCGACAACTAATATGGCGGTAGTCGGAGTTAAAGGGAAATAATGCGTATTTATGAATTCATGACAGCTTTAAGAACGAGGACTATTACATGGATTTTTATGTTTTGATGTTGCTGTGTTGGTATTCTTTTTATTGTTTTTCTAGTGTATGATATGGCTGAGATTAACAGCTAAAAATCGTAATTAACTTTCAGATATCAATGAATGTTTGGACAATCCTTGTCACAACGGAGGAACATGCAGTAACAATGCTGGATCTTTCACGTGTACATGCACAGGTGGATTCACAGGGGCACTCTGTAATGAAGGTAAATGTATATTTTTCTTCCTCTCTCTGACAATAAAAATGTCTTGCTCTTCTGTTTCTGTCTTTCTTTCCGCCTCTTAATTTAAGTTGATGCTTATCAACTCTTTGATGGTTATTTCTGTATATTTGCCTTCCTCTCTTATGTTTGCCATTACCTCTCTAAATCGATACTTATCTAAACAGTTTTCTACTTGTAAACACTTTCATATTATTTCAACTTTATTTTTTTTCTATTTGAGTGAAGAAATACACTGTTCATTGGAGCTTCTGTTTGAAGGATATAGTATCATTATTAGATCAATACAGGGATGTGTGACGTTTATATTCTTTTTAAAGAAATCAGATGTAATTTTAAAAAGTTTATAAGCTTTAATTGACGCTGACGTATTTGAAAGTATATCTAATTTTCAAAGACTCAAATTAAAGGAACTGGTGTAAAGTACATAAGGTAATTTCAATTTTAGGTCCATTGAGTCACTCAGATAACTTATTGTAATTCGTATTTTACCGTCGTCGTCCGTGTTAATGCGACGCCCGTCGTGCGTTAACATTTGCCCATTTATTACTTCGTAATGAAAAATTACTTTGGCCGTTTCTTTTAAAATGTGACATGATGCATCATAAATTGTACATTTTATGACTCTTTGCTAAGATTGCCTATGGGCATGACCAAATTTGCTAAATTTGACAATTTTTGTAATATTTCACTTCTTCTCTGCGTATCTAAGAAAATCTACTTTAAAGAATGCATTCATATTTCTACCAAAATTGTAAATTCCATAATTGTATTCCATGTGTTAAAGGGTATTATCTCTAGGTTGATGCAAAAATGCTAGTTTAGTATAGTTGCATATGTTAAAAAATCTTTTTTTCACGTGCTGATACTGAGTAGAAACTGACTGTATATTAAGAAAAACTATAAAGCTTTATACTTAAATTATAACATTTTATGACCTCTGGGTACAGGGTTTATAATCCATGTCAGGGGCAAAATGGTGATATAAAATGTACTACATATATGTATTAAATGTTCAAAATATCGTTCTTTTTCTGCTGACACTAATTAGAAACTGACAGCATATCAAGAAAGACTATACAGCAATCATGACAATTATAAACTTTATTTTCCTCGGGATAGGGATTCTAATTCCGGGGCAGGACAAAAATGAAGATAGTGTTAATGCAAACGATTTTTTTTTTACATAACGTTTGCTGACCCTCGGTAGAAATATACTTTATAATTAAAGATTATGAAAAGTTAACAAATACAATGCCCCGTTTCTTATTTATAATTTTGTCTCTTTGTATATGTATCGAATCGTTCGTTGATTGAAATCTTCTGTTTTAAACGACTGAAGTCTTAAATGAATCAATAAATATATTTGTGTTGTCATTTATCCATGTATTGTGTAACCTAAAATTTTCACAGTAACTGCCTACATACATACGCCATTATTAAATCGACAAAAAACCTGAAAATAATGCCTGTTTAGGAGGGTGACAGTTGAGGTTGACACCCCGAGAAAACTATTGTCAAGGAATGTATTAATTTAAGAAAACGTTCTTGCCTTTTTGGGAGTTGATTTAAATCAACTCTCCTATGCAGTTCTCTGGCAAACCGAAAGTGAAACAGTGTTTGGACCTAAGCACAAATCATCACTGCTGACAAGATTTAGTTCTTGAAAATAATCGATAAATTCGATGTAATGTATCTTGAAGCATTGATTTTTAAGAAACTTATTTATGTCACCGGGATAACTCAAAGATTGTAATGCTCTAAAGTATAACTGGACAGAAAAGCCTCATTCAAGAAAATACATTTTCCATTAAAATTAGACAAAAAACTAAGCCACATGTTGATGTCTTCCTTAGCCTCTGTGGTCAGGAAAAGATGTGTTTGAGCATTAGATATGTTCATAGTCAAGTTAATCATCCGCCGCAAAAAGGCCCTACCAGGTTGCACAACCGAACAGGCAAAATTTAGTACTATCAAGGACTGCATCTCCTTTAATGTACATCTTTTCCTTTCTAGGAACTGTTCAAGCAACTCTTTGCATTAAACTAATTTATCCTCAGGTAAACGGGCTTCCTGTTTCGGGATATCTAAAGTAATTCCTGCAAAATCCATCACTTGTAAGGGGAATTTTGTTTTATCATTAGCCAGGGGTACCCCTATCTCAAAACTGATAAAACTTATCACAAACTGATAAAGGCTTTCAACTTTGATAATGCCAACGTTTTAGAACTCTCTAATATAAAAAAAAATCGTCCAATATATGAACCATCCCAAAAATACCCAATTTGTTAATAGCTATCCATTCTAGGGCTGTACTAAACTCCTCAAATATTTTGCAACTTGTGCGACAGCGACTTGTGCGAATGTTACAAACAGTACTATCACACAATCACGTCTTCTTTCCAACATTAATTCCTCATGTATGTAGTCAAATAGATGAATAAAAAAACGAAGAGTAGCTTTGCCCATGGCGTCAACCCCGAAGAATTTTTTCTCGTTAAGCGATAGAAGGAAAAAACACAAAGTTACACTCGGGTATAAAATACTGAATAATTATACACCCAAATATTTGTATGATATTGTTGAACAGTGTCTCCCAGTCTCACACAATTATTCATTACGTAATAATAACTTGTTTAACATTCCAATTACCAGAACTGTTGCATATTATAATCGTTCTTTACCCTCAACAGTTAAATTATGGAACACTTTGCCGAACAGTTAAAAATCTGCAACAAGTATAGCCAAATTTAAGCAAGGCTTGCAAAACAATAACCTTGTAGATAAAATAAAATCTAAATTATACAACCATGGACAAAGAATTGTAAATACACTTCATTGCCAGATAAGAAATTTTTCAAGAAACCTTAATGCAGACTTGTATAATCATAATTTAGTTAAATCATCAAAATGTTTAAGATGTGGGTACTCTAATGAAGATTCATTTCATTTTTTCTTTCATTGTCAATTTTATAAAACTCAGAGAAACTCTGTTTAGATACATGAGTTATGACATACCAAAAGATATTAATATTTTACTACATGGATATGATTGTTTATCTCTAGCAGAAAATATATCATTTTTTGTTCATCAAAGTTCATCAATTTATAAAAAACAGTAAAAGATTTTAAAATGTAAATTAATAATGGGTAACACTGTGCTAAATGTACTTTACATATACTAATTAATGACCATATTATACTATAACTAGTACTATATATGCGTTTATATATATCTCTATTTTCTCTTTTGTTTTTTTGTTTATCATTATCTTGTTATTTATTTAAATCCTTTATTTCTATATTTTTTACAAGTTAGTAAGTGTCCATGTTAATCTTTGGAAAGTATATACTATTAGTATTATAAATATTTATACCTTAATCTCAGATGGAGAGAACTAATATAGGCTATTATTGCCTGCTGTTCAATAAAGATTCATTTATATACTTAATATATGTATATTTTTGAATAAAATATTTCTTAAACTAAACTAATATTTTCTCAGATAGTTCTTACATTAATCGCATGCCAAATTATTGCCTTCCTGGATTAATCCATGCCCGAAAACGATTTCCGCACGGGTTTCGAGTACCCTTAGACTATGAGTAAAAGATCGAGTATTAAAGATTATAATATGATAGTATTTTAAAACTACGCCGACTTTTTGCAGTGTTTACATGCAGGACGCTAAAAATGTAATAACTTAAGATACCTAGATATTATTGACCAATCAGAAATCAAGGAATGCATAGGGGCTCATCAAGGGTTACACACAACATGAGGTAAAATACGGGGAATAACAGAAAATGGGTAAAATAATGATTCATTCATTTACATAAAAACAGTTATTAAATAACTTTCATTTATGAATACCTTGAAAATAGTCAGATGTTATTCTGTATTTAGAGGTCGCGTCATCAAGCTATCACGTGAGCTGGTGTACACATTCTCTAGCTTGTTGGAGATTAACGGAGACGGCCAAGCATCTGGTTAAACGAGACTAGAGTTCATTATTGCTTGGATCCATACAATTTTTTGAATATTTCGATTACTTATACATAGTTTGATTGAATCAATTCTATCTTTAATTATTACACAACACGATTTATACGGGGTTTTTCTAAAAATTCTGGTCGGAAAAGTCCGAGAATTCATATTATAAAAATGTGCATTATTCAAAGACAGCTTATAAACTACTTGCCAAGCAAAGTAACTTGTCGTTGATTTTAAAATGAATATTAATCGATAAAATCAAATCCCGTCAGTACTTCAGTACTTTGATTTTATCATTTATTCGCATCATATTTCTTCAAACATATATTAAATGACTTCTTTATAGGGATGATGTAAAGACACACAACGGTATTAATTTTTGAAGTCATTAAAAACAACTAAAAACGGACATTGCCTGCTCAGAAATGTAGACATTAAATTCTACGGACTAAAATCTTATTAAAATGATGTTTTATGTCTAATGTAAGTTTCCTTCCACCTTTTCGCTCGGGTTCTTTTCTCATTTTGCTGTGACTAGCAAAGAACCATCCTATCATTTTAAAGTTCCGATTGAGAATAAATGAAAACGGACCGAACGATAAGTGAACGCACAGTGAGCGGTTTGTGAACGGTGAATGCGAACGGAGCGGCGCGCTAGTGAACGCACGGTGAGCGCACTGTGAAAGCACAAAAAAAAATGGAAAGTAAAACGTCTCAGGGACTGTATTTAACAACACAGAAGGCATTTTTTTGCTTAAATTTAAATCTAGTCAACACATGAATCTAATTACTTGGAATTACTTAAGACTAATTTGACCCTCACTTTGATCCCTACGAAGATACTAATGGCTCTAAATTATTTAAAACATTTTATCTAAAACTTCCAACTATATATCAAGTATGTTCAATTGTTTTCTAATTTAACAGTCATGCATGATTTCTATAATAGATACACATGTATTTAAACTGAACACATTTCATTATATCCAGGGCTTCGTTTAAATAAAAAACCAGATTCATAATTTGTTCACTCTAATGCAAGTAAATTTTATAATAGATGTTGACATAGTTTGGATGCAAAATAATTTTGTGTGTATGTATTTTAATAATATCTCAAGTCATATTTAATATGAAGTCATTTCCGAAAGACTTTATAGTCTATAGCTTATCATTTCCAAAGAAATGAAATGAAACAAAAATTTGCAGATCGGCTTCATTTTTGATTAACATTCATTGAAGTCAATACTGTTTTTTCATTCCATATTTACATTGCATTGTATATTCGTTACGTAATCACTAGACATCGACATTTTTCTCTGTATAATTGTCGATAGTTCTGCCGAAGTTCGCATTAGGTAAATATGCCAAACAGTCGTCGTCGTACTATTCAATATATGGGCCCAATGTGACCATGAATTGCTTACATATTACATTTACAGTTCAGTTTAATATCAACTGTCAAAGCTATTTCTCTATTGAAGTTAATGGTATCATCATATCTTTATCACGCAAATATTATTATTTATTGTAATTTCGTTGACAGTTCTGCCGAACATCGCATTAGGTAAACCTGCCACACAGTCAACAACGCATACTGAATATATCGCCACGTATGCAGTGGATGGCAACAGAGGAACAAACGTTGGTGTAGACAAGTGTGCACACACACGTGGTGGCGACAGAAATCCCTGGTGGAGTGTGGATCTACAGGCTGTATATACAATCACATCTGTCAGAATACTCAACAGAGGAATAGATCAATACGGAGGTAAGTGTAAACAAGTATTCCTTTTAAAGGAATGATCGGCAATAATGATATATTGATAGCTAAAAGCAATCAACTTGATCAGTTTGATGTACAATAATTTTAAAAAGTACTGTATTTTTACAAAATATAGAATATTTTGAATCTAAACACCATAATTTCATCATTATAAACCGTCAACAAATTTACTTTTGAAATAATTTGGGGAAAGCCGTTCGTAAACCCCTTGTCTAGTTTTATATTTTTAACGTAATTATTAAATGTTAATGTATCTTCTTCTTCTTCAGAATACTGAGGAGAGCTCTTCAAAGAGCATTAACACGTATACAAAGAAAGAGTTGAAATAATATATTGTGACTGAAAACATTGAATGCCATTATAACTTGCTATTGAGATCGCATTATAACGTAACCTTGTTTAAAAATAAAGCTGCCTTCCTAGCTACTATTATGCAACATTAATAGATCGAGGTCAGTTCGTGGAGCATCTTCTTATGACTGAGGTCAGTTCATCGAGGTCAACTGCATTACTGAATAAATCTTTTGATCGAAATTCTTACGCGTGAGACAAAATGTGCATTCTTGAATTAAAAGGTCGAACTGTATTTTATGTATGTTTGCATATCTTAAAGTAAATGAATTTAAATAAAACTGAGTAGAATATTACATAACTACTAAACTAAACTTCGAGTTTTATAAGAACTACTTATGCAAGCGGAATGTGTGCGCACGTGGAAGCATTTGCCGGATGCCTCATATGGACACAATAGTGATCGGCCGAAGCCGATCACAAACAGCATTGTAAATTGAATCGAAATACAGTAAATCACGAGAACACTGAAGTTTAGATTTTGGTTTTTATGTCCATACCTTTGATCAATATAGTGAAATTAAAATGGTCACCCCCCCCCCCCTCCAAAAAAAAGAGAAATAATTGTTAATTTGTTCTTTTGTATTGTCTGCAAAAAGAAGTTGTATAAATGGTTTTATTTTGCTGGACACATTTTTATCATTGAATTATCTATGCTTTAATAAATGCAGTGAATAGACATAATAATGTAAAACGATAAAGAAATTAATGTGTGAACATTTACCGGATTTCTCTAAATACTTCTTTTTATTATACTCCACTGAATAACTTGCGATGGGGTATTGTATTTTACATCCCCCCCCCCCCTCCGGGGCTGGGGATAGGTTGTAAACGCAACTCTTATACCTTTGCACAGAATTCAACTAAGCGTATGTTAGGCCACACCCAAAAAATGTTCGTCGGACCATACGCTACTTATTGAACAAAAGTACATAAATAGTATTATGTGAACTTCCTCGCGTCGGAAAATTTCATCCGTTTTCTGTCATTTATCTGCGTTCAGAAATCACTAGTAGTATAGTAATCGTTACTAATAACAGAGTAAACTTTGGTTGACCTGTACACAATCTGTTTTTGAATCTTAGGATTTGTTAATTTAATAAAAACTACAAAAAACGACGATATTTTTACTACAAAACACTGCCATAAATATGACCTGCGATGTCTTATGGACTGTTTTAAACCCATTGAGTGGCTTGCTCATCCAAGTGAGGATAACATACATGAATGGGACAATATATCAGCTCAGTTTATAGAGTCAGAATATTCGGATAGGATTAAATCAGATTTTGAATACGCTCGTAAGTATATTGAAAATCGTAACACTAAAGGTACAGTGTTTTATTACATGTTATACGGAATTCGAGACTCCTTTGCCTCTAACCCTCTTTATTTAAGAAATAAACAACGTTATTTAGTGAACATGGCGTTATGAATAGCAATTGCTCTGTTGGCATATTCAATGATGCGCGCTAGCGCATCATGGAAAATATGCCAGCAGAGCAGTTGATATTCATAACGCCATGTTCACTAAATAATCGTTGTTTATTACTTATATTTGCATTTTACCACTCGCAAATACCCTGTATTAGCCTAGACCTTGACATTTAGCTATTACATCAAAAGTAAAAATTCAGACTGTAATGTATCTTTTTAATACACATATATTTGTTAACAGAATCAATGTTATGTTATAACAGTAATTCTTTTAAAATTTTATCAAAAACATGTTTTAATATTACATGTAAATACGTCAATTTTAATGGAGTTGGAGAAAAACGCAAGATGTATCGTATAGTGGTTTAAATCTATAACGTCATGGAAAAGTATATATAACGTTACACCTTTATGACGTCATAGTATACTGACAGAGCAATTGCGATTATAGAGAAATAATTGCAGCTCCTCCGTATGGGCTTACAGTGGGAAAGAACAATGGAAATGCACATATTAAATACTGTACTATTGAGTATGAGGAATACACCCAACACACACGTTATGTAAAATATAAAGGGGTTCAGTCAGAAACAGAAAACTTATTTTATAGCGGTGGTTAGTAAGTAATCGCTTTTGTCTTTAAAATGACAATACATATGTACTTTAACAATGATTTCTCTAAAAGTAAACACAGGTTCATGGTTATAATACTAATGATGCCAACAGGTTAAGTACTGCTAATCTCACTCCTTCTGAAATAGTATGACAGGTCTGTGCATTTCTCACTTGGTATCATGGAAAACGTGTATCACATTGTTATGGTTTTTAAGCGAATTTTTATTGTCTAGCAAAGAAATAAATACATCTCTGAACATAGCTGTAAATTAAACTATATATAATTCAGTAACTGCATATGACAGGTTTGATACATGTACACGCAAACTCTTAAATTGTACTTAAAATACCTAAGACATAAAGTATGTATCTACAATGATTACCAACCCAATCAGTATGTACCATATATAAAATAAAATCCTAATGTTTACTGACCATCTAAAAATGGGGGCATAACTCAGTGGGTAAAAATGACTATTGTAATGGCAAAGTTTTGCATGTTTACATGAACAAAGACATAAAAAGGTATTAAACACATGTATTTTCTGATAAAATTTAAACTTCATTCTAATGTTTGATTTATACCTTAAATTTTTTATTGCCTTAATGTCAACTTTTTTAACAATAATTGTTTGAAAAAAATACTACTATGTGAATATATATGAATGAAAGAATGTTTTAAAAGTGTTATGGATTGATTTGTCATAAATAATTTTTATATGAAAAAACATGCAATTTTCATGTGAATTTAGCATACTTTTATATAATTTTGACACTAAATATCTTATTGCATGTAAAACATGCCCCAAAAAATCGCATTAAAATTATACAGTTTTCATGCAAATATCATGAGAACTTATTCGCATGAGAAACTTTTCATCGGATTTTTGCATGATTTTCTAACGAAAAGTAACACGCATGAAAATCGTGCCAGCCACGTTCCCTGTGTAGGAGTATGCCTCAATGAGGGGGTTAAATTTTAATATAGGAATACAAAGAAAATTTGTTAAAAAACCTTATCAAACACCAATCGGCCAGAGTACTGTTACTTGTGTAGAAGCATTCTCAAGTAGTGCAGATTTAACTTTGTTAAAATCATGATATCCGGGTAGAGTAGCATTTTAACTGATCAAACTATTTTTTCTAAACCACCATTATTGTTCCATCCAAAACTTTTTGAGGGAGTTTTCATTCTCCGGACATCATGCTCTGTAACACCTTTAGGACTAAATCATGCATTTCTAAATTGTTTCTCGTGTTGCTAGTTGTCCGATAATCTAATTAGTTGGTCGTTAATCAGTTCGCTAAGCATTACCTAAGCATTAAAGAATTCAATTGCTGTAAGTACATGTATAATACAGAAAATGAAGGATTGTAGATTTTTGGTTGTCAAACTCGCTCTCATAATACACGAGTTCGTCATCTAGAACCGCATACCATATTTGTACGCTGTATTATGACATTGCAAATTTTGCTGTTTGTGATTTTTTCCAAATTGTTTTGCGATTAAAATATTTTTGTTGTTTTAAAACTTCCATTGCCATCACAAAATTTGTTTGCAACATTACAGAGTACATCTTATACTGTCGTAGCTGACCAATCTTAAAAAGTGCTCATTGATTTTGTCATTGCAATTTAAAGGTTACAATTTATTTAAGCTAACTAATGAAATTACGTAATTGTTAGAATATATGGAGAGGTACTTATCAAGAATTGGCAGTAGGCATGTTTAGTTTTTATCTGGGCTGCTGTATATATGCTTTATCGCAAAAACAAATGGGATTTGCATGAACATTTTTTGTGGGGTATATTTTACCAAACTAAAATCCCATGGAACTTTTGAATTCAAATATCTAAAAAAAAACACCTCAAAAAATTTAATTTTTCCAATAAATTCATTTAGAATTTTAAAAAAATCCACTGTTTGATACATTCTAAACTTTGGTCGATAGTACATGTATGTTTGCAGTGTATGTCCATTCGGAAAAGGTCCATTACACTGTTATACATAAATAATAGGAACGGGGGAACTACGAACGCGGGTTGGCTAATGAATGAAATTGTAGTTCGAGTTTAGTATGCATCGGAGAACTATAGCTCCTCGTTTGGTTCAGGAAATGTATCATTTTTTAGCTCACCGAGCTGAAAGCTCAAGTGAGCTATTCTGATCACATTTTGTCTGTCGTCCGTCTGTCTGTCTGTCTGTCTGTCTGTCTGTCTGTCTGTCTGTCTGTCTGTCTGTCTGTCCGTCCGGCTGTCCGTCTGTCTGTAAACTTTTCACATTTTCAACATCTTCTCAAGAACCACTGGGCCAATGTCAACTAAACTTGGCACAAAGCATCCTTAGCCTAACGGGATTTAAATTTAAGGATCACGCACTTTTGCAAAGGGAGATAATTAGGAATTTATGAAAATTTTCGAGAAATTTTCAAAAATCTTCTTCTCATGAACCAATAGACCAGGAAAGCTGAAACTTGTGTGGAAGCATCATCAGGTAGTGTAGATTCTAATTTGTAAAATCGTGACCCCCGGGGGTAGGGTAGGGCCACAATGGGGGGTTGAAGTTTTACATAGGAATATACAGAGCAAATCTTTGAAAATCTTCTTCTTATGAACCATAAGACCAGGAAAGCTGACACTTGGGTGGAAGCATCCTCAGGTAGTGTAGATTCTAATTTGTGAAAATCATGACCCCCGAGGGTAGGGTAAGGCCACAATGGGGGGTCGAAATTTAACATAGGAATATATAGAGTAAATCTTTAAAAATCTTCTTCTCA
This sequence comes from Magallana angulata, assembly GCF_025612915.1. Classification (NCBI taxonomy): domain Eukaryota; kingdom Metazoa; phylum Mollusca; class Bivalvia; order Ostreida; family Ostreidae; genus Magallana; species Magallana angulata. Next base: position 61,217,821 of record NC_069112.1, read on the forward strand.
GAAACTAATCAGCCGGGAAAGCTGAAACTTGTGTGGAAGCATCCTCAGGTAGTTTAGATTCAAAGTTGTGAAAATCATGACCCCCGGGGGTAGGATGGGGCCACATTTGGGGGTCAAAGTTTTACATAGGAATATACAGAGTAAATCTTTAAAAATCTTCTTCTCATGAACCATAAGACCAGGAAAGCTGAAACTTGTGTGGAAGCATCCTCAGGTAGTGTAGATTCACAGTTGTGAAAATCATTACCCCGAGGGTAGGGTGGGGCCTTAATGGGTGGTCGAAGTTTTACATAGGAATATATAGAGTAAATTTTTAAAAATCTTCTTCTAAGAAACTAATCAGCCAGAAAAGCTGAAACTTGAGTGGAAGCATCCTCAGGTAGTGTAAATTCAAAGTTGTGAAAATCATGACCCCCTGGGGGTAGGGTGGGGCCACAATGGGGGGTCGAAGTTTAACATAGGAATATATAGAGTAAATCTTTAAAAATCTTCCTTTCAGAAACTAATCAGCCAGTAAAGCTGAAACTTGTGTGGAAGCATCCTCAGGTAGTGTACATACAAAGTTGTGAAAATCATGACCCCCAGGGGTAGGGTGGGGCCACAATGGGGTGTCGAAGTTTTACATAGGAATATATAGAGTAAATCTTTAAAAATCTTCTTCTCAGAAACTAATCAGCCAGGAAAGCTGAAACTTGTGTGGAAGCATCCTCAGGTAGTGTAGATTCAAAGTTGTGAAAAACATGACCCCCGGGGGTAGGATGGGGCCACAATTGGGGGTCAAAGTTTTACATAGGAATATACAGAGTAAATCTTTAAAAATGTTCTTCTAAGAAACTAATCAGCCAGAAAAGCTGAAACTTGAGTGGAAGTATCCTCAGGTAGTGTAAATTCAAAGTTGTGAAAATCATGACCCCCTGGGGGTAGGGTGGGGCCACAATGGGGGGTCGAAGTTTAACATAGGAATATATAGAGTAAATCTTTAAAAATCTTCTTCTCAGAAACTAATCAGCCAGTAAAGCTGAAACTTGTGTGGAAGCATCCTCAGGTAGTGTACATACAAAGTTGTGAAAATCATGACCCCCGGGGGTAGGGTGGGGCCACAATGCGGTGTCGAAGTTTTACATAGGAATATATAGAGGAATCTTTAAAAATCTTCCTTTCAGAAACTAATCGGCCAGGAAAGCTGAAACTTGTGTGAAAGCATTCTGAGGTAGTGTACATACAAAGTTGTGAAAATGATGATCCCCGGGGAAAGGGTGGGGCCACAATGGGGGGTCGAAATTTAACATAGGTATATATAGAGTCAATCTTTAAAAATCTTCTTCTCAGAAACTAATCAGCCAGGAAAGCTGAAACTTGTGTGAAAGCATTCTCAGGTAGTGTAGATTCAACGTTGTGAAAATCATGACCCCAAGGGGCAGGGTGGGGCCACAATGGGGGATCGAAGTTTTACATAGGAATATATAGAGTAAATCTTTAAAAATTTTCTTCTCAGAAACTAATCAGCCAGGAAAGCTGAAACTTGTGTGGAAGCATCCTCAGGTAGTGTAAATTCTAAGTTGTGAAAATCATGACCCCCGGGGGTAGGGTGGGGCCACAATGGGGTGTCGAAGTTTTACATTGGAATATATAGAGTAAATCTTTAAAAATCTTCTTCTTAGAAACTAATCAGCCAGGAAAGCTGACACTTTTAAGATAGCATCCTCAGGTAGTGTAGATTCAAAGTTGTGAAAATCATGACCCCCGGGGGTAGGGTGGGGCCACACTGGGGGATCGAAGTTTTACATAGGAATATATAGAGTAAATCTTTAAAAATCTTCTTCTCAAAAACTAATCAGCCAGTAAATCTGAAACTTGTGTGGAAGCATCCTCAGGTAGTGTAGATTCATAGTTGTGAAAATCATGACCCCCAGGGGTAGGGTGGGGCCACAATGGAAGGTCAAAATTTACATAGGAATATATATGGTAAATCTTTAAAAATCTTCTTCTCAGAAACTAATCAGCCAGGAAAGCTTAAACTTGTGTGGAAGCGTCCTCAAGTAGTGTAAATTAAAAGTTGTGTAAATCATGATCCCCGGGGGTAGGGTGGGGCCACAATGGGGGTCGAAATTTAACATAGGAATATATAGAGTAAATCTTTAAAAATCTTCTTCTCAGAAACTAATCAGCCAGGAAAGCTGAAACTTGTGTGGAAGCATCCTCAGGTAGTGTAAATTCAAAGTTGTGAAAATCATGATCCCCAGGGGTAGGGTGGGGCCCCAATGGGGGGTCAAAGTTTAACAAAGGAATATATATGGTAAATCTTTAAAAATCTTCTTCTCAGAAACTAATCAGCCAGATGATTCTTTATAATTGTTAAGACTTTGGCCCCAGGACAATTCGTTGGTCTCACAAGAAGGTTCAGAGTTTATGTACGTTTATATCCCATATATAAACAATTGTTAAGGATCTTTTTGAGAACTGCAATACTCAAGATATGATATGACTATAAAATCGTCCTGTTAGAAAAGGGACTAATGATTATAAACATAAGAATATCCAGGGGAAAATGGATTTTATTTATACAGGATCAACATGTATTATTGTACATTGTCCAGATTGTTTGTATTATGACTCCATTAAGCTGATTTTATCATACCTATTGTTCCTCAGGTGAGCGATGTGGGCCATGGGCCTCTTGTTTCAATGATTCATTTGTCTTTATTTTGCATATTGGAGTTTTAATTGGGTAATACAACTTTTGAAAACAAATAAAACATATAAACTGTTTAATGTTACCGTTGATTCGCAACAAAACAAGCTATGGCAGCTTTGAATGTTAACTTTCTTTTGGCATAATGCAGAAGTTTACAATACTGGGAAACGATGCTTTCGTGAGCACCATACCGCATTTTGCCCAATTATGGCCATAAAATCACTTTTCAACTCATATACGTAAAATACAAGTGATAATTTTGAGAAAAAAACCGACACTTTTCAACACATATATGTAAAGAATGATGCTAATTTAAAAAAAAAACACAAAAAAAAGTTATAACTTTGCACTCACGAATCCCTGAAAATAAAATGCAGTAAACCATGCGCACACAGCCATTAATTTTTTTTACATCTGGCCGATCACTGGCCATCAGACATCGGAAAACCGTTACTGTGTACGTTATTCAAGAATATATGGTACAAAAATCGCTAGTTTTTCTTAAAAATGGGTTTAGAGAAAATTGAAATGCATGTTCAATCGATTGCATACAGTGAAGATATAATACGTGTCCATAAAATGAAAAAAAAACTATGAACTAATTGTATTTATCAAAAGAAATGTGTTAATATATGAAAAATACATGTAGCCCGAAGAGAAAACGAAATGTCTGACTGTTCACAAGATGTCGTTTCAAATAAAATATCCGATGGCGTGTTCGGCTAGACTAGCATATAGAAACATGTGCATGAACACATAGAATTAATTCCTGAATAAAAAAATTAGTTGAATAAATTAATAACAGTTGATAACTGTCTACACTTTAGGAGTGAAAAGCCATTTTTTTTCACAAAGATTATAAAAATTATATTCCCCTGTAATGATGTACACGTATGTTACTTTTAAAATCATTATCGCAAAAAGTTAAAGGCTTCAGGCCACGACCACCTCATAATAAAAGCAAGCAAATCATTCACAAAGCTTGCAGCTGTATTTTATAAACAGAACCGTGCAAAAAGTGAAGCGTTTTGTTTAAAAAGCTTACTGAACTTATCCGTACAACTGGTGTAGAAGCTTGTTCTAGTGTTCTGTACATACCCTTATGACCAAAATATGACTTATTTTAGATATGTCATTCCGGCTGCAGGATGTTACCGTCACTGTGGGGCTGACAGAATCTGACATCAACACTCCCTGTGGTTTCTTTGCTGGTCCCGGTACTGCGTCACAGCTGGTCGTCATCGACTGTCCGACATCAACAAAGGGAAGATTCGTAAAGATCTCCAAGATAACTGAGTTTCTCGCTCTGTGTGAAGTTGACGTGTTTGGCGTTCCCGTCTAATCATCAAATGATTTGGTGTCATAGATGAAAAGTTACCGTATAAAAATACATGCATTTGTTTGTTTATTCCGGATAATTTATTGTGTATCCTCTTTTTTTTCAATTCAGCTGGACAAGTCTTACTTATGCCTTCAGTCAGTTCAAGCATACATGTATCTTTTACAACATATACCATTGCATACAATGTAACAGAGCACTGAAATCTTATACCACTGCTTTGGAATCCAATACCATAACATATAATCTCATGATTGTCAATCATCATATCATTTTTAAAAGTTTTATTATTACAGATCAATGGTACACTTAAGGTTCTGATCATTTTAGTTCAAATGTTTTGAACTCTTCTGTACACTGCGGGTTTTTAGTCAGATTTCATTGCACCCCATTGTATCATTAAGCCTTTCATTTCAAATATTCATAGCACAGCATACACATTTCATAGCGTGTTATTTAAAAAAAGTATAGCATATCATTGAAATGATAACCATAGCATAGCATAATTATAAAAGACATGCATGAAATGTGTATTTACATGTATTTGTTAGAGTCTGTCCCAAGATATTTCAGCAGCACATTTGGGCGATTTTTTTTAATAAAAATACACATACATGTGAAATAAGTGCAATTGAAATAATTGAAAGGGATAATTTCCAAGATAATTTCATTGACACATTATTATCTTTCACTTGGAAAAACACACAGGAGCGAAAACAGATTCCTTACGGAGATTTATAATGAGGAATGTTTACATTTATTCTCCATTCGGAATACATCGCGTAATTTTTCAACGTAATCATCAGGGCTCGCTGCAATACAAAATCCCCGTAGACATCACATTTTTGGCATTGTATTGGAACCTGATAAGCTAACAGGGGCGTTTTGACAGAGAAATCTTGGAACCCTGAGTGTTTATAAATATCAAGAAAATAAGCAAAATGTGAACCCAGGATATCTTTGGACAGAGTATACTTATGTTGCGTGATGACTCTATCTTATTATCTCATTTATACCACATACACTGAGTGTGAATTTATCATGTACCTTTATACATGTATGTATCAACATTTACAAAATTCATTCGAATCAATTCCTGTTTGTTTTTGTTATCTGTTAGAAATGTTGTGTCAATAAAAACAACTGCGGTTTTTTTTTCGTTTTCTTTTAAATAGGACAGTGGAGACGACATGGTTATCATTTACCCAGAAAAGAGATTCTTTATAACTTTTGGATCGTGTCTTTAGATTAAAATTCTATAATGACGCGTTGAAGCGGATGTCAAAACGAATCCTGTTGAACAAATCTTCAGCCAAATGTATATCATTTCTAATGATACAGAATCGATAATACAAATACGTTTAAATTTTCATTGAAAATTTGTCATATATTCTGTTCATCAAAGGAAATACGAGAGACAACTCTAACTCAGTGCATTTGATACGAAAAATCCCAAGAGTTCCAAATGTCAGCATGATGTGTAAATTCGAAGCAGGTAAGCGTTGGTAAAAAAGTGTTTAATTCTTTATTAATATGAATTAAAGTTGAAGCTGAACGGCCTCAAAATGGTTTGTTATGAAAAATTTAACTGCTATTTACAATCCAGCTTCATTAATTTTCTCCAAAATCGTTTCGGAGCGATTCTGCTATTTTTGCTACATAACCGATATTTCGCAGGCATTTTAATTGTGTGAAGGCCTGTCCCGAGACACAGATTATTATAACTAAGCAGAGCTTAGTGAAATAAATAGCATTATTCTAGGCTGAAAGCTCGATGTATCTATTTCGTAAATGTTCGGTATCATAAGCAATGTCAACCCGTGCAAGCACGGGTCAAAGTCTATTAGAGTAAATATAATAATATCTGTTTAAGTACTTTCAGTGTTTTGATGAATTTCATTATTGGCCGTTAGCCTTTACTGGCTTAATGGCTGCTGTAAATGGCTGTTACATTCGGCATGGTTATCAGCCTATCAATGGAGTTGAACCTGTTATAATTTTGGTTCCATCATTAATTCTGGGTGATGCACTTGTATACCCAGTAGTTTGTAGTAGGGGAAAACCGTCAATGTAAGTATAATTCATGAACAATATCGAATCTACAGTGGTAGATAACAGTTAAAAGTGTTTTGCGGACTGGAATATTTATATCTGGCAAAAACGTGAAGAACGATATTCAGAACTTGTTTTGCATTATGGCATTTAACAAGAGGCCCATGGGCCACATTGCTCACCTGAGAAACAATAGGTATGATAAAATCAGCTTAAGGGAGTCATAATACAAACTATCTGGACAATGTACAATAATACATCATACATACTTTGTATCTACACTACCTGAGGATGCTTTCACACAAGTTTCAGCTTTCCTGGCTTATTAGTTTCTGAGAAGAAGATTTTTAAAGACTTACTCTATATACTCTTATGTAAAACTTCGATCCCCCATTGTGGCCCTACCCTACCCCCAGTGGTCATGATTTTCACAACTTTGAATCTACATTACCTGAGAATGCTTCCACACAAGTGTCAGCTATCCTGGCTGATTAGTTTCTGAGAAGAAGATTTTTAAAGATATACTCTATATATTCATATGTTAAATTTCGACCCCCCCCCCATTGTGGTCCGACCCTACCCCCGGGGATCATGATTTTTACAATTTTATATCTACATTACCTAAGGATGCTTCCACACAAGTTTCAGCTTCCTGGTTTTTTGGTTCATGAGAAGATTTTTGAAAATTTCTCGAAAATTTTCATAAATTCCTAATTATCTTCCTTTGCAAAACGGCGTGGTCCTTAATTTTTTGACAACTTTGAATCCCCTCAGGCTAATGCTTTGTGCCAAGTTTGGTTGAAATTGGCCCAGTGGTTCTTGAGAAGATGTTGAAAATGTGAAAAGTTTACAGACAGACGGATAGACAGACGGACGATAGACAAAATGTGATCAGAATAGCTCATTTGAGCTTTGAGCTCAGGTGAGCTAAAAAGTGAAATCAAGACTAATAGACAAAGGTGAAATCTCCCAGAGCATGGATATCATGCAAGGTATTGCTAGTATACAAAATACTTACGCGAACATTTTAGTATGTGTGGACGGCCAAGGTAAACATCTAGAGGATCTCACACTGGAGATAAGAGCGAGAGTTGGAATCAATTAGAGACTTGAGAAAGTCCAAGATCAAACAGTTGAGGCCGAAAACTCGATTTCAGAGTTACAGGAGAAAAACAGAATGATGGAACTGACTATACAGCTGATTTAAAGGGCTAGCATGTGTAAGTGAATTATCTTAATCTGAGATTATCAGGATCCTGACTGCGATTTGTTTAAGGTCCGAACATGTGTATTTGTCGGGTTCGGATATGCGTGAAAGTCATTTACCAATTATGGGGAGAAATAATATAAATAAGAAATCGGCATGCATTAATTATAATTAAATGTGTGATGACATATTAAAGGCGTAGTTTAGTAACAACAAGTCACTACCGATGAAGAGGGGAGAACCATTAAAAAGGGAGACAATTTGAAGGTGCGATTACTTCACGCTTAGAGACTACATCACAATGCTGTCTTCATATGTTTTGTTCTACGAAGAGGAGGAAGTCAAGATGTCCTTGAGAGATCTAAATCTGTGGAGTCCGTTTAAGGGTGGACCAAGAAAAATTGTTTGAATAGTCACCCGCTGGTTGGAGAAAAATTAAATTTGCGAGCGAAGAAGGTAGATATTAGGCAAGTGTTCATATATATATATATATATATAAATATATATATATATATATATATATATATATATATATATATATATATATGTTTATATATATATATATATATATATATATATATATATATATATATATATATATATATATATATATATATATAATATGTTAGTAGAAATGTTTATTAGTGCTTCTTTTTTAACTTTTAGCAATATTTTATTTTGTTGAAGTGATGATGAATTGCCATGACATGGAGATTATCATACCGAGAGAATGCACGGTTTTGGCGATAGATTCGATGTCGTTGAAGGAGTGTTCAGAGAAGAACCCGAATGATGAGCTAATTGCACGTTTCGTTAAAAATCAAGAAATTTCGTAGAAGGGATAGCACTTCTTTGCTAACAAGAAATCCAGTCAAAGACAGTGAAGAGAACTTCTATCATTTCTATAAAAAAGAGTCACCATTTATCAATCTTCGCCCAGCAAAGTTTATTCTGGAAGGAGTGGAATACAGATGTAGTGAACAGTATATGATACACCAAACAGTATACAGTTGTTGACTGGGGTCGAGGGCAACAGTTGATCTGTCGGACCGGCTCGCAAACTGTTGCCCAAGGCCGAAGGCCGCGGGCAACAGTTTGCGAGCCGGTCCGACAGATCAACCGTTGCCCGAGACACAGTCAACAACTGTTTTGTTATACCCCTTCTAATCAATAACACGTTTTCGCGGAATGTGACGTCACCGGTCAACAGTCTTTTTTAACAGTCGATTTTAACAGTTCCAATCCAACAGTTCCAGTCCAACAGTCAAAACGCTGGACTTTTTTTTGTATAGAGTTATATAGTAACTGTTTTACAGGGGTATAACAACAGGAACTATTACAAATATGCATAAGCGATATATTTAAGCAATAATTTAAAGAGCAAAAACGATTGAATTCTTAATTTTTTTTTATTTTATAGATGTTTAAAGACGATGGAAAAGCTCAGCAAATGTTGTCGACCACTGACCCTCTAACAATAAACAATAAAAAGACTTGGAAGAAAAGTCAACGGTTTTGATGCAAAAGTATGGTCAAGTCAATGTGTCAATATTGTCAAGCGAGGTGTAACAGCCAAGGCAAGGCCTTAATACATACAGTACATGTAAGTAAACCAAACATTTTAAATACTACATGTAGTAAGACTTGAATATAGAGATTTGTTTTAAATCTTCTTTTTTTTAAGTTCAAGCAAAATTCACGCTTGGAGAGAGCTTGATAGAAACTTTTTCAAAAATACTGGCCGAGGCATCCCCGTCTGATCGCCTGTGGGATATCAGCTCGGACTACAAGATAAACCCCAAATCAACAGCCGCAAGACCTGGAGAGGGAAGAACAGGCTTAGATATTTACTAACGGACGTTAGAAATGAAATAATGAGTGGAAACGGGATGTTTAACCAGTGAAGAAAAAATGACTGAAAAAAACAAAAACAAAATAGACACAAAAGTGCTGAATATTGACTTGTGACTGTTAAGAAGGAATTTATTTAGAACTTATATATTTTAAATAATTTTCACTGCGTGTTTAATTAAGATCATATTTACTGGAACAGGCGGGTTTAAATGTCTACGCTTGAATCGAACGGGATATAGAATAAGATCTGCCTTTTTTCTTTGTGTCAATTACGAAAAGAATAGCGAAATATTAAAATAATAAAAGTATTATCTGATTAGATTGTAAGAGATGTCGTTCAGGCATGATTTATACGAGCTGGCACAATTAAGTGGTTAAGATCTGTTCGTCGTCAAGGTGTTTTAATTTAAAACATTATGACGGCTTCAGGAAAACAATTTTCGCCCAGTGGTGAGAGAGGAATACATGGCCCAATATAACTGGTTAACTTGGGTTGCGCATGCGTTGGGTGTCCAGATACAACACAAAATGAACACCGGTCGCGAAAAGCGTGTGGGGGCATATCCGGTAGACGGATAGTGTGGTGCGACAAACACTGTGTTTCAGTTTCAACCAGTGAATGACCAAGTGGCTGGTGAAATGTGCAAGTAAAAAGCACAAGATTTAAATTGAATTTAAGATTACGTTTAATGTGAAGAACAGTATTTATACAAAATTACAAAGAATATTTTTTTAACGCAGATTCGCTTAAAGATATCTTCGCTCCGCGGGAATTTATTGACGTACAGAGACATTAGTTTAAGATGTCCTTTGGAATTTACGCTTTTTCACTAAGTATTGTAACGGGCTTTAATTTTTTTTCTTGCACATGTTGATATGAAAATTGGTAGATCTAAGTTTATCTTAATAATTTCTAGGTCAAGTTTGATTTTGGAATGTTTTTGCCCCTTGGACTTCCAAAAATTCCAAATATTTGCAGTTTATATTCATTTTCTTTCTGAATGTTTTCGGGGGGGGGGGGGGGGGCATAAGTGTTTCACAAACATATCTTGTTTAAACTAATAATAATAGACAAACATAATCGTTTAAAGCTCTGTTCACAAAAATATTTTAACCAATCTACAAAATCTAGCAAAACATTTTGATGTATATCTCTCATGGCAAACTTTGACAAAGTCTTTATACACTTTTAACAGTCGATTTTAACAGTTCCAATCCAACAGTTCCAGTCCAACAGTCAAAACGCTGGACTTTTTTTTGTATAGAGTTATATAGTAACTGTTTTACAGGGGTATAACAACAGGAACTATTACAAATATGCATAAGCGATATATTTAAGCAATAATTTAAAGAGCAAAAACGATTGAATTCTTAATTTTTTTTTATTTTATAGATGTTTAAAGACGATGGAAAAGCTCAGCAAATGTTGTCGACCACTGACCCTCTAACAATAAACAATAAAAAGACTTGGAAGAAAAGTCAACGGTTTTGATGCAAAAGTATGGTCAAGTCAATGTGTCAATATTGTCAAGCGAGGTGTAACAGCCAAGGCAAGGCCTTAATACATACAGTACATGTAAGTAAACCAAACATTTTAAATACTACATGTAGTAAGACTTGAATATAGAGATTTGTTTTAAATCTTCTTTTTTTTAAGTTCAAGCAAAATTCACGCTTGGAGAGAGCTTGATAGAAACTTTTTCAAAAATACTGGCCGAGGCATCCCCGTCTGATCGCCTGTGGGATATCAGCTCGGACTACAAGATAAACCCCAAATCAACAGCCGCAAGACCTGGAGAGGGAAGAACAGGCTTAGATATTTACTAACGGACGTTAGAAATGAAATAATGAGTGGAAACGGGATGTTTAACCAGTGAAGAAAAAATGACTGAAAAAACCAAAAACAAAATAGACACAAAAGTGCTGAATATTGACTTGTGACTGTTAAGAAGGAATTTATTTAGAACTTATATATTTTAAATAATTTTCACTGCGTGTTTAATTAAGATCATATTTACTGGAACAGGCGGGTTTAAATGTCTACGCTTGAATCGAACGGGATATAGAATAAGATCTGCCTTTTTTCTTTGTGTCAATTACGAAAAGAATAGCGAAATATTAAAATAATAAAAGTATTATCTGATTAGATTGTAAGAGATGTCGTTCAGGCATGATTTATACGAGCTGGCACAATTAAGTGGTTAAGATCTGTTCGTCGTCAAGGTGTTTTAATTTAAAACATTATGACGGCTTCAGGAAAACAATTTTCGCCCAGTGGTGAGAGAGGAATACATGGCCCAATATAACTGGTTAACTTGGGTTGCGCATGCGTTGGGTGTCCAGATACAACACAAAATGAACACCGGTCGCGAAAAGCGTGTGGGGGCATATCCGGTAGACGGATAGTGTGGTGCGACAAACACTGTGTTTCAGTTTCAACCAGTGAATGACCAAGTGGCTGGTGAAATGTGCAAGTAAAAAGCACAAGATTTAAATTGAATTTAAGATTACGTTTAATGTGAAGAACAGTATTTATACAAAATTACAAAGAATATTTTTTTAACGCAGATTCGCTTAAAGATATCTTCGCTCCGCGGGAATTTATTGACGTACAGAGACATTAGTTTAAGATGTCCTTTGGAATTTACGCTTTTTCACTAAGTATTGTAACGGGCTTTAATTTTTTTCTTGCACATGTTGATATGAAAATTGGTAGATCTAAGTTTATCTTAATAATTTCTAGGTCAAGTTTGATTTTGGAATGTTTTTGCCCCTTGGACTTCCAAAAATTCCAAATATTTGCAGTTTATATTCATTTTCTTTCTGAATGTTTTCGGGGGGGGGGGGGGGCATAAGTGTTTCACAAACATATCTTGTTTAAACTAATAATAATAGACAAACATAATCGTTTAAAGCTCCGTTCACAAAAATATTTTAACCAATCTACAAAATCTAGCAAAACATTTTGATGTATATCTCTCATGGCAAACTTTGACAAAGTCTTTATACACTGGTTCCTCCGCATCTTTTTATGTTTTGACAAAAGTAGATCATGATAACATATAGACACAATAGACGACAGATCACACCCCCCTATCCCTTCTATATGTGGTATTCTCTCGGGCGGATGGTCATAGTCATATGTCATACATCATACAGAACATTTTATTAAAAATATTGTCCACATTCTTCTGTAAAAGATTGATTTTGGAAGTTTTCCATAAATATGCATCCTTGGGTTCTGGGTTTTCGTATAAAACCTGCAAATGTTGTTTTTATTTAGGAACAATCAAGCATAAGTTAAGACGAATTTTCTGGGGAAAAAAAGTTGAATATGTTACCCTCTTTCAAGCTTCTATTGACACTCTGCTGTTATAAGTCCAACTCCTTCCTCCTATATCATTTGTCGTATGGATATATAACTGCATGTCTTCTCGTTTTACCACTTAAAATCTGGGGTTACATGTATATCTACCAAAACAAACTTTAACCCCCCTTCCCCTTAACTCATAACAGTTACATGCTGCAACACTGACTTTTTTTTTATGTCTGTGGTCCTGTGTTTGTAAAAAAAAAATCTTTTTACCACTTAAAATCTGGGGTTACATGTATATCTACCAAAACAAACTTTAACCCCCCTTCCCCTTAACTCATAACAGTTACATGCTGCAACACTGACATTTTTTTTATGTCTGTGGTCCTGTGTTTGTAAAAAAAAAAATCTTTTTACCACTTAAAATCTGGGGTTACATGTATATCTACCAAAACAAACTTTAATCCCCCTTCCCCTTAACTCATAACAGTAACATGCTGCAACACTGACATTTTTTTATGTTTGTGGTAATGTGTTTGTAAAAAATACCAAACATGGCGAAGGTACATTTTAATTTAAACAAAATTTGGACATAATTGTTTTTAATACCGATTTTTAATTTTTTTTTTTTTTTGAATTGACTACATATATTGAACTTTGAAAAAAAAATTATTATTAAAATCTCAAATTCTGTGTAAACGTTATCCTAAATCTATGACTTATGATATGATAAGGATTATAGGGAGAATCCAAACACGTCCATTTCACAAAGAGTGAGATACTCAGTTGTCTTGGAGATCTTTACGAATCTCCCCTGTGGTAACGTCGGACAGTCGATGACGACCAGCTGTGACAGAGTACCAGGACCAGCAAAGAAGCCACAAGGAGTGTTGACATCTGATTCTGTCAGACCAACAGTGACGGTAACATCTTGCAGCCGGAATGACACATCTTAAATTAGTCAAATTATAGATGTCAATGAAAAAAATTAAAAAAAACTAATTTAGAAAACTGCAGTATTTTAAAACAAAAATTACATGTTAATACATTACTTATATAGAATATGAACTTCTTCAAAACGAAAACGATTGCAATAATTTCTTAATAAGTTTTATTTGAGATCACAACAGCATATTAAATGAAGATAACATTAAACAAAAATGTCTATACCTAAGATATTTCAATTTTGCATTGTCATTCCTCAGTACGCTTACCCGTTCCGTACTCATCCATTCCTCTGTTGAGTATTCTGACAGACTTGATGGAATACACAGCCTGCAGATCCACCATCCACCACGGATTTGTGTCGCCATCACCTGTGTGTGCACAGTTGTCTAGGATAAGGTTTGTACCATTGTTACCATCTACTGCATACTCGGCCCCATGTAATAAATACGTTGACGATTGTTCAGCAGGTTTACCAAATGCAAGCTCCAATGGAACTGTAACTGATTAGCAAGGTTTTAGTGTTAATATTAATACATGTTAAATACAATACAATATATACATTGTAAATAATTTGATAAAAAATGCTGTTTACTTGACTGTTAATTAGAATGTGCTTTTCAATGTGTAGATGGCACATCCTTTAGTACGCGTCTGTATATTATTTTACAAAATAAGACTCCACAAACGCCATAGCGAATGTTCACTCCCTCCACTTGAAAATTATACTAAAGGACTATATATAGTTTGAGTCTAAAATGGCCCCCTTAAATGAACACTGTCATTTTACTGTAATTCTTTGTTTTATTTGTACAAATATACATTTGAAGTTTTTTCATAATTTTCATTTTGATGTTAGTGCCCACAATTTAAAAATATGACATCATAAAATTTAACTTTTCCCGCCATTTTCTCCTTTTTAGCATAAAAAGGCTTGTTTTGAAGCAGTTTTTCTTCAAGTAAACATTGAGCGACTGCTTGAACAAACAAAATATTTTCACCAAAGATGTATCTTTCCAATACCTATAAGTGGCAAAAAGTTTGTTCTTGTTCAAAGAGTCGCTCTATATTTCCAATTTGAAAAAAAGATAAGAAAAATGTCAAATTTTGACTGATTTTGATTGATTTATCAAAATAGCGTCACTTCTGACGTCATATACTGCCAGTGAGCGCATATAAATCAAATAAATAGGCGAAAAACATATTTTATGTCAACTCTTTTATAAAATAGCACAACAAGTTAATGTACCTGAATCATTTTAAAAACAGCGAGTAATTGGGGCCAAATGTGACTCATATCATATATAGTTCTTTAACATAAGTTTTTGAATTTCTAATTTCAAGTAGAATGGTTAATCGTAATCATCCATTATACCAGTGACATAACGCCATGTCATGACGTATTCACCCATAGTGTTCTCGTTGGGCCACTGATTCTCAGATCAGGTGATATAAAATGTGTAATGTGATTTAGTTTTTTGCCCTTTTTTTCAAAACATGATTTTTGCCAATTAAAAACTGAAATAAAATGATAAGGAACAAAATTTTGAAAAAAAGTACGACGCACCGCACACTTTCTTTCCCGTTATGAATATAAATCCGTATATATGTATATACCACCAGAAGTATCTTCCAAAATTACAGCTAGCCTTGCATTCATTGCATTTAGACAAGTCAAAATAAAGTGACACCTTAAACAGATGACACAAATATTTAGATTTACAGAACTTCACGAGTAGGGGCGAGCTAATGTAGAAGTCTGACTGTGGCCTGATAGGATGAGGTGGGTTGTTTTTATGTAATCCTCTTCTGTCAGGTATCTTACAAAACTATTTGAGATTCATAAATGAAGAAATAGATCTGTAATATCAGAGACATATAAATAACCTTATAATTATCATATTTTCGTCAACTTACATTTTTTTCATTGATCTTCTTTGTGGTCTTTTCCTTTTTACCGGGGAATTCCATGCAAATGTACTGGGTACACTACTTGGCCTGAGACATCGTTTGCCATTCAAGAACCGACGTAGTTCTGGCTGTGAGAAGTGTGCTGAGCACACCCTAGTAGCGTCCGATATCTACGAGATAAATTTTATAATCGGAATTATCACAAATTTTGCATTTAAATTTGTTTTAATTTTCACAAAAAGTTGAATAACTATCTGCTTTTTGAACTTATAATCCGCGATTAACTTGTCGATTTGATAGCTTTTGTGTTGTAACGCGAATCATTGTTACACAACGGAACACAACAATGATAAGCGGTACCCGTATTGCTGTTTACACATTCTTTACTACAACTCGCCATCTTGTTTGCGTTTCTAGTCTCGTTCTGGAGTTCAATGACGTAATCCGTGAATAAAGAGTATTCAGTACCAATCCCAAACATGTTAAGTATTCAAGTCCAGACTGTGAAATAACAGAAGATGAAAAAAATAAAGTAGAGAAGAAACAAGAGAAAGGATTCGATTCAGTACTAAATCCCGAACATGTCAAGTATTCAAGTCCAGACTGTGAAATATCTGAAATGGAAAAAGATAGAGTAGAGGAGGAACAAGAGAAAAAAATAATTCAGTACCAAATACCAAACATGAAAAGTATTCAAGTCCAAACTGTTAACTACCAGACGAAGATAAAGATGAAGCAGGCTGAGAGGAGGAACAAGAGAAATGATTCAACTCAGTACCATATTCCTAACAAGTCAAGTATGTAAATTCAGACTGTGAACCTTCAGAGAAGCGAGATATCGGATTGGATTTGGATTCAAATTCTGAACATGTCAGCATTTTAAATCAAGATTATGAACCTCAAGAGGAACCAGAAATAAGATCTAATTCAGAACAATATCCAGAACTTAACAGCGTTTTATATTAAGATTATGAACCCTCATAAGATGATACAGAATCAGATTTATTATCAAATCCTGAGGACATTGATGATGCGGATTATAAACCATTAGAAGAAGAAATGCATGTAGAAACAGATCCCGAACATGTCAGCGATTCTGACTCAAATGCTTCTGAAGAAATTGATATTTATTCAACAATGGCAATGAGCAAAAGTATAACTGTTTTACAATCCGGAAAAAAAACTCGAAAGGAAGAAGAAACAATAAGCATCATTGCTGTGTATATTGTAAACATTTATCAACTAACATTGCAAGACATATGTCGTTAAAGCATAAATGTGAAATTGACGTTCCGAAGCCTAAAATATGTAAGAAAAGAAGAAAAATGTGGGATGTCCAAGCGTAGAAAGGTAATTTTGCCCACAACTACAATATTCTGGAAAAGGAGATGGAGTGCTTATTCCTAAATATCGATCACGAAAGGAAGCCCCAACACCAAAGATTATTTGTCATGTCCATACTGCAAGGGTTTTTTTTTTTTTATCAAAAATCAGATTTGTGGAAACATCAGAAGTCCAATAGAAAGCCAGAAAGTAGTGATGCACCTACTGTTCCTCCAGTTAGAAGTGGAAAACTTCTTTTTCCAATTCAAAACCAGGAAATTAACAAAAAAACTTTATGAAAACATTTTGATAAAAATGAGAGATAATGATGTCCGCAGAACAATAGAGGGTGATGACCTCATAATGCGTTTTGGTCAAAGATTGTATGAAGAACAAGGTCATCATCCTCACAGACTTCCATATGTTGCTCAGATGGAGAACTTTGGCTTCTTCTCAATCTGAATGTTTTAATGTCATCAGATCTCAACATTTTTAGTCTAGAAGATGCAATGAGCGCCTCTAGTTGGGACTCCCTTCTTAAAGGTGTTAAAATCGTTTCAGAATTTGATAACAATACACAATCGTATGGCATACAATCCTTAGCAATCAAACTTGGCTACAGTCTGAAAAATTGCAGAAGATTTATACTTTGTTGGTTTGAAGAATGATGATGACGACAGAAATAGAATATCCTGAACATTTATTCAGATGTACAACTGTGACTGGAAAACTTCTATATCCATCAAAGCATTAGCTTCCTTATCAACCTCAAAATACAATAAAACTCTGCTCTTACCTCTTGTAGAAGATGTAGTGAAAATGAATAATTATCTTCAAAAGAAAGCTGAAGAAATCAGAAACTCATGGCTTTGGGGCCACCAACGCTGAGATTTTTTTCAAATCTGAGATTTCTCAGAAAATTTGAGTTTTTCTTACCAAACCGTGCCACCAAATAAGTTTTTTTCTCAAACTCAGACTTGTCTTCGAGTTTTTTTTCTCAAAATTAGAGATTTTTCTCAAACGTGCGTGCCACCAATGCTTTTTCTGACTCAAATGAGAAAAAAAAATTGAGATTTCTCAGAAAATCTTGATATTGGTATATAGTAACCTCAAATAAAATCTCGTGTGAATTCACTCATCCAAAATGACCGTCAGACGACGTCTGCAACGTCGACGTCTCAATAGAATTCCTAGACGTTTTAACGATCGTTCCAATCCCCTATAGCTAGAGACCCTCAATGAAGCTGAGGTATTCAAAAGGTATCGATTTGTCCCAGAAATTATTATATTCCTTGTGAGTTTAATGCAAGACCAGTTAACATACCACAGCAATCGTAACAACCCTCTTACCCCTCTGTATCAAGTTTTAGTAGTGCTATGCTATTTCGCTACGGGATCCTTTTATATCACAATTCGTGACACGCTGTTGGTATCCAAGAGTTCTGCAGGAAGAGCCCCCCCCCCCCCCCCCAAATTATTTTGCAAAGTTAGGCATAGCCAAACTTAAAATCCCTTTTTTTTATGCTTGTCAAGATTTCTGACAAGGTTTAGCCCCCCTCTTGACCAGGGATGGGGTAATGGTAATTTGTAATGGTAATTGAGTGTAATTAATTACAAATTTTGATGTAATTGAAAGTAATATGTAATTGGCCAAATTTTCAATTACATGTAATGGTAATTTAATTTCTTTCAAAAAAGGCATGTAATTCCAATTACTTTTCAATTACATTCAATTACACACTGATGTACATATAAATATAAAGTTGTCCACTACTTATTGTTCCCCACACTATCAATGGCACAAGGTCAAGATAGGAAGAGTAACTAAAAAGCATTGAACTATTGTTATATATATATCATACTAAATATTTTTCAAAATCGAATTTTATCAGTGATTCAATATTCAATCATAAGTTTCCCAAATTTAATTAAGTACATGAATTTGATGATTTGCTTGATCTCTTTTTTTCTCAAAAAATACTTATTGCCCTTCTTATTAGAATAATTTGTGTGACAACTATCATTGAATTAGTTGAAAAAAATCACTGTTTAATTTACAAACAAAATCAGTGTTACCTAAATTATATAAACTATCAAGTCATGCTTTGTAATTGATAGTCTAAAATATATAGAGCTGAATGCATGGCCTCAAATGGGTTTTAAGTTTTTGATGCCTAACATGTCCACAGGGTTTGTTCCCTTAATGCAAACACTTGATAATTACATGTAGGTACAGACCAACAGGTGTGAATTGTGTGTCAATAACAATGATTGTCTGTCCTCTACCTGAGACTAACCTGTATTTTGGCATTGTATTTATAACTTAGAAAAAAAAATAGTGGATAAAAATGCAAAGGAGAAAGTGTTCATATAATAGTTTTGCATGCAGGAAATACTTTAGTTGAAATAAAAGGTGTAGGTTAGAGGATATGACTTTCAAATTGTTATTGAATATCAAGGTGGTATGGGACACCTTCATATTGTGACCACCGGTACCTGCGTTTTCAAATAAACAATAAAACAAAATTTATATTTTTTTCTTTCCAAAAATTGTTACTTATCAGAGTACTAGTTATAAGCAAATTCTCAAATAGTGAAAGTATTTTGAATTTGACGAAATTTTATTTACATAATACACATACCTCCTTAAATGTGTATGTGTTGTAGATAAATCATGGTTATAGTAAATTTTGATGAAAATGTAATTTGTAATTTAATTAATTACATCTGCAAAGTAATTGTGATTTAATTAATTACATTTGAAAACTCTTGTAATGGTAATGGTAATTTAATTGAAGAATTTAAGTATGTAATTGTAATTGAATTAATTACTTTCCATTGTAATTGACCCCATCCCTGCTCTTGAAAAGCTTCCGACTGCAATGTATTGACAGGCATATCACTCTATTTTACTAAGGCCCACCCTTTATTTTCATATTTATTCAAAATCAACGTTAACAAATGGCTACAAATCAAGATGATTTTCCGCAGTAATATTTTCTTAATAATAACGATATTGCATTTCTCCCTGTAACAATAATGCTTTAAACTGTTTTAAAGAGGTCGTTTTTATTTAACTGTGTCTGAAAAACCATCAAAGTTGGTGTAGATTTCATATAATTCATAGTATAAGGAGGGGCCCCCAGTAAGTTGTTACAGCATATCTTCCTTTTAATTTTTTTGTACAAGCATTTAACGTTTAGCGAGACATTTCTAGTGATCAATCAAAATTTCAGCGTCAATCGTAGAATTATATGCAAGATACAGAGCTCACAATTGATTTTTGTGTTCATTTTATTGCATTCAACTTAAAATCTTTAAACTTGTTATTTACTATCAGAATGAACAAATTCATGACCTCCGTTCTGTTTACTTAAGCTCCGTATCTTGCTTTTAATTCGAAACTTGACACAGTTGAATATGGTTAGTAAAAAGAAAATTGTAAACAATTAAAACAGAAGAAACATGCACTAAAACAAGGGAAGGGTAAAATTTATTTTTCATAATATACATATATCTATATATTTCTAGAAGCTAAAATAATCTCCGTTTAGACTAAAAATGCCGATCATCTGAACAAAACACGTCGCATAAATCAACCATTACATAGAGATCGTACCGAATTACCAATAGGATGTATAGTATTTATAATTTTATATGTTGTAAGTGAGTCAGCTTTTGCTCAATTTCCGCAGGTAAACAATAAGCTGTCTGATTTACCGAGGTCTAGTTTATTTTATTCGATGCGTATAAATTCCTAAATACAGGCAATAGCTCCCCTCAAGTTAATCAAAGTACTGAAGTACTGAAAGCCGGGCTCTTTTGGTGTGTATTTATGCATATTGTGTAGTAAAGACTGAAAATCTCAATCTCTCTCTCTTTCTCTCTCTCTCTAAAATATGTCTGTCTTGTAGAAATTAAAAAAGTTTAACAGTTGCTGCCTTGGATTTTGCAACAAGCATTATATATTCAATCCCTGTTTCTTAATCGCGCAGCAAAGTAGTTCATGGAAATTCATGTATGTGTCCAAAATGCATAGAAATGTTTTAAAAGCACGTTATTAATAAGAAAACTAAGATAGACAATCACAGGACAAAAAACCATCTTTAAGCAAGTCCTTAAAGGTGTCTTAAAGGTGACTTAAAGGAGCTTAAAGGCTATACAACCTTTAAGCCGCCTTTAAGTCACCTTTAAGCAAGTGCTTATAGGTCCTTAATGTCCAAACTTCTTTAAGCCACCTTTAAGTCACCTTTAAGCCACCTTTAAGCATCGTTAAGTGGCATTTACGCTCTCTTTACACTGCCTTTACACTGTCTTTAAGTGGCCTTTAAGTCAATATTGATCAAGCTGAACAATAAAAACATATATTAAATGCAAAAGCTATTTTATAGAGATGGGAGGGGTTCATCCGAGTGATAATATAATTTCCAAAGAAGGGGGGGGGGGTGTTCCAGGCGGTTTTAATCGTCGCTCGATTAAACACAGATCGCTATCATCAGCACCGCTCCGATGGACACAGATTGCCGTTATAAAATTCTTTATAATTTTTGGGGGTTTCAAAATTATTGTCGGGATGAGTGCAGTCTCTGTATCTTAATATGTGCATAAAACTAATTAAAGTATGTTTCCTATTATAAATTAATCGGTGAAAAAAATCTCTCTCTCTCTCTCTCTCTCTCTCTCTCTCTCTCTCTCTCTCTCTCTCTCTCTCTCTCAGTTCATCCGGTTATTATAAAATGCATGATTTAATTTGTTAATCGGTTTAAGGTTTGTATTTTTTTTTTCAATTTTCATTATTTCTAACTCTAGATCTGCTAGATACATGTTAAAGATGAAAAGACTCTCAACTGCCTTTGTTATATCGGGCAGGATATTACTGCTTTGTTTGTCTAGACAGTTTTGTTCGTTTGTGTATATCTAATTAGAGTCTATTGTTTGTACAACTTAAGAAAACCCCTGGAACTAACACAGAATATACACGATATACACAACAGTTGTGTCGTGTGCCCAGGTGCATGTTTGTGTATATCTAATTAAAGTCTATTGTTTGTCCAACTTAAGAAAACCCCTGGAACTAACACAGAATATACAAGATATACACAACAGGTGTGTCGTGTGCCCAGGTCCACGGCAGGGTTATTAAAGGCGTTGAATCTTAGTATGTACGAGTATACGATAAGTCTAATGAATAAAGTATTATTTCCTAGCTCTGGGTTTCAAAGATGTTACGTCTACAAATTAACGATACATGTATGTAAGAGTAAAATCTTGAGGCTAATTAATTAATGTACCGGTGATCATAAATAGGGGTTGATTATTTAAATATATGTATAAGGGTAAATATGTCAAATATACCCGGCCTGGCACATCATACAATTGTATGTACAAGTCATTTGCAATTGCCACATGCAGTAAATACGTCACCGGTAATTGGTTATTATACCCGCACTTTCTAAAGAAAGTTCGGGTATATTGTTGTTACCCTGTTCCGTCCGTCCGTCCGTCCGTCCGTCCGTCCGTCTGTCTGTCCGTCCGTCCGTCTGTCACGTTTTACTTTCTCAAACTGCCCTTACATCTTATAAACCAGCAAACTGAACTCTTGGAGTTTGATTTGGGGTATCATGTTGTTTTGTAAAAAGGTTTCAAAAATTCTCTGTTAGTCCTGGGGGTCAAATAATTAGTAAAAAATGACGTTTTTTCACAAAAAACCTTCTTCCTCGAACTCCTCCTACATTTTCAACAGTAGACAAATCATCTTTTGGAATATGTTTTAGGGTATCCTATAGATGCGCAATAAAGTTTCGGAATTTTCAATTTTGTCCTGGGGGTCATTTAATGGCTAAAAAATGACGTTTTTTTACAAAAAAACTGGTTTCAAAAAACGTCTTTTTTTTTGGCAGTAGCCAAATGATCTTCTAGAATATGATTGGGGGTGTCATATTGAGGCGTGATCAGGTTCCAGAATTTTTTTTTTGTTAAGGGGATCAGTGGGCAACAAAAAATGACGTTTTTTTGCAAAAAAAATATTGTTTCCAGAACTCCTCTTACAACTTTTGGAGTAGCTACGTCATCTGTTGGGATATAATTGGGGCTGTCCTATAGATGTGCAATAAGGTTTTAAAAATTTAAATTTCATCCAGGGAGTCAAATAGTAGCAGAAAATTGACGTTTATCACTAAAAAAAAACCCTAGATCCAAGAGCTCCTCTGATGATTTAATGGAAAGACAATCATATCTTGGGATATGATAGGAACTGTTCTATAGATGTGCAGTAAAGTTTTAAAAATTTAAATTTCATCCAGGGAGTCAAAAAGTAGCAGAAAAATGACGTTTATCACTTAAAAAAAAACATAGATCCTAGAACTCCTTTTATGATTTAATGGATAGACACATCATATCTTTGGATATGATAGGAACTGTTCCATAGATCATGTAGATGTGCATTACGGTTTTGAAAAATTAAATTTAACCCTGAGGCCCATTACCTACCGGTACATACCTTTTGATGCCCTTTAAGGATCAAGAATATATATGGTTAAGGGGTGGGGATCTCAACCGTTTTCGAGATATTCGTGCACTTCCTGTTCAAGGGGGGTCATGACCACCCCTGGGGCCCATGACCTGCATACCGTTTGATGCCCCTTGACACAAGGAACAAGAATATATATGGTTTAAGGGTGGGGATCTCAACTGTTTTGAAGATATTAAGGGACTTGCTGTTTTAGGGGGTCAGGACCACTCACAGGGCCCATGACCTACATAACATTTGATGCCCCTTGACATCAGAAACATGAATATATATGGTTTAGGGGTCATGATTATAACAGTTTCTGAGATATATGGTAATTTCAAATTCCTGGGGGGTGGGGATGACCCCAGGGGTCAGATCTAATAAACCCTATATATTGCCAGTAACAGCCAATATATGATTATGAAAACCCTATATTATTATCTTTTTCCGTTTTCAAGTTACCATTTACAATAGAGTCTACGATTCTTCCTACAAGGTTCAATGTTAGACCCCACACCCTTTTGACACCCCCCCCCCCTCCCCCCCCCCCTCTCTCCCCGAAAAGTGGTTGTCTAACCCAAAATGAGAAAAATCAAACCAGGGTGCACAACTAGATTTGCAGGCCTATCATATCCTAGAGTTTTGTACAATTATGTTCAGCCATCTCTGAGAAACAAGTTCAGAGCGGGAAAGAAGAAAAAGAAGATGAAGAATAATAATACATGTATTAATTAAGAACCGTACAAAAACAATGTCTCCAAACTTCATTCAGGAGACTTAATAATTAATAAAGATTAAATAGAGATAGGATCATCAAACATCAATAATTTAAAGATAATTGACAATTTCTGATTCTAAGGGGGTCAGGATGACCCCTTAGAGTCATGACTTACATGCCATAATGATCTTATGCGCCTGCATGATCTAAGGAGGAATAATATCTTTGGATTAAGGTGGGGATCTCAATGGTTTTTATGATATTTGATAATTTCAGGAAGAGCACTTGGGATCATGACCTACATACCATCTTAAATGCCTTGAACAAAGAAAGAATAATATAATATGTATATGATATATGATTCAATTTAAGAACCCAGATATAGATCAATCATCTGTTTAGTAATACTTCCTATGTATATATACATGTACATGTATTAGTTTGTGTTTTGTTCTATACTATTCATGTTCATGACTGTAGTATTGCTTAGTCTTATTTTAAATTACATTAAAAAATTGTAAAATATATGACTTGGAACCCCCACTCCCAAACAAACTCAAATATAAACTGTTCTCTCTCCCCCCCCCCCCCCCCTCCCCCCCCCTCCCTTGTCGAATGATCTATTAAAATCAAAATATAATTTGGGTGTCTAAAAACTTTTTTAACTGGTAAAAAATGTTATTCTTAAAAAAAATTACATTACACCTTGCATAATTGACAAATGATCTATTGAGATACGATCAGAGGTCATATTTCTACCTGGGGATCAATAAGTAGTATTCATTGACAAGTTAAAATTAATTAATAAGAATAAATGATTCAAATTATAAACGTTTATACTCCACATTCATCCCCCCACCCCAATCTAACCTGCTTATAAAGATTCAGTCTTCTTAATACATTCTTACATGTGTACAGTAGCAAATTTTAAATCATTTCTTGATTGCTTTTTCTCTCGTGATTCACATTAACATTTGGGAAATTGCTTAATTCAATTTTTAAGATTTATAAACAAAATGTTATATGCTTCACTGCCATGTGTATTCACCTATTTGGGGCAATTGTAAAGTCTCCTAAACAAAGCAGTGACATCATTAGGCTAGGAACTACCCACATGGATCAAACACTACTGTATATAACATATGAATAAGATAAAATACATTATTATTTCTAGTTCTTAAATGTCAGGGTGTCTCCAAGGGGGCATAATCTTACAATACAATTTTACGCGCAATGACACAAAGAGCAAAAATAAATTAAAAGGTTTAGGGATGAGGATCTCAGATCTCAGAATTAAGTTAACAAAATATACAGTGTATCATATCATTTCCTATTTCATAAAGGGGGGGGGGGGGGGGGTTAAAGACAACACCTGGGGGTCATTAATGTACTTTACACCAGTTGATGCATCATAATGACTTTAGAAGATATTTTGTATTTTCCTGTTTCGTGGGGTCAGAACAGTCCCAAGGTCATGACCTACATTGTATTTGATGCATTATAATACATTAAGAAAGGAATACTACTTCCTTCCTATTATAACTCATATAAAAAATATTAGTTTCTACACTTACTTACATATGTAATACACAAATTTAATAAGAAATTGTTTATAACTTACATATGTAATACACAAATTTAATAAGAAATTGTTTATACAGGGTCAATATGGGGTCAACTCAACAGTGCATGCAGTCTGACAAATGAAAAAAATAACTTTTGCAACTAAAATGACAGAAACTTTACAAATGCGATAGGATAGGTAACGATGATAAGCCTATTTAAATATTAAAAGATGATGATACAGTATGCTGTCAGAGGGAGATTACATTTAGAAAGTGAAAGTAGAACTTATATACATGTGTATGTATGCTGGCAGGAATCCCATGCTGGCATCTCATTATATTGTGCTACTGCTACTACATGTATTATGCTTACCTAAATTGGTCAACATCATAATGATAATCCAATTAAAACACAATAATGAATTCCTTTAGCTGATCTTAACTACCGTAATCCTTTTCTGCATACGGAAAACACAGACATGTATGTATGGGTGTTGCTAAAACGCGGAACGGAAAACGGAACGGAATGAAAAATATCACGTTTATCGCTTAATTAAAAAGGGTATAGACTGGCCAGAAACGATTTACTTTGTATCTTTTATTTATATCTAATGAATGATTATCAACATGTTGCTATCTTATTAATATTCATATGAATGTCTATCAATTATAGCATTGTATTCATTCGGCTTTAGTGGAGTACGAAACGGAAAATCAAATGTATACGAATTGTGAAACATTAACATGATTAAACGAGCAAATTAGCTATAACCTTTTACTTATTTCTCTTATATGGTATTGCTGGCATATTAGCGTAACGTACGCAGTTAGTGAAAGCGTTTTATGCGTGTTTTGAGTATTTTTATATTATTTTCAAATATGATATACATGTATATACTTACATCAAAATTGAATTTTCGGTGTTCTAGACGATCTTTTATCATACAGACGATACAGTATCATTGAGATGGAAGAAAAAAACCGTAGGACTGACGACATTAAAAATTAAAATACAGTAAACATTAAAATACCCGGTAATTTGTGAAACTAGTAATTTGTGAAACTAGTATTTTTAGCAATGCAATTTTGTTTACGTTTGCATTACTAAGCAGTTGTTTATTCCAGCAGCTATATACATATGATCCGAATAGAGAGCTCTAGACGTTGCCTGGTTTGATTTTCCGATTATATATTGGGACTATAGTCTGTCGATCCCAAAATATTCATGCAGCACATTTGGACGATTTATAATGGAAAATGTTGACATCTTTTCTCCATTTGGAAGTCACTCAGAAGACCTTGCACAATTTTTCAACACTATCATCCGGGTCTGTTAAAATGCAAAACCCCGTAGACTTCTTTATTTTTAGCCGTGTATTTATACCAGCTGATAAGCTAGAGAGGACGTTTTAAAGAAAGAATAATGAGAATGTTTAATGCTTGTAAAAGAGAATCGCTTGAACCCTGAGGTATATATAAATATACAGCAAAAAGTAAATCGAGGATATTTTGGGACAGAATATAGTGGTCAATGCATGTACTGTTAATTTTGAGGAAATAAATATTCTTGAATAAATAATCTAATATTGCTAATCTTTCAAAAAAAAATAAAAAGGTACATAACGTATATCGTTTTAGCATACTTAATTAACAAATCTATGAGGTAAATAACATTAGATAAGATTTTCCGTTTTCCTTCCGTTCCGTTTTCCGTTCCGCGTTTTAGCAACACCCATGTATGTATACACGTGAACCCATCTAATCGAAGAGCTGGGTAAAACTAGTACCCGCTAATGAGACATGCAAACCTGTGTTGTGTACGTAACTTCAGACAAAGATCAGTCATTTGTAACATGCATGTATTTTTATGACCTATTCTTCAAATCCACTTGCACTATTTTATTACGTAAATAACAGCTTTAAGGTGGTGCAGGACACCTGCATATTGTCATGTACATGTATACTTCCTATTGAGATAAACAGTAAAGTATGTTGAATATTGATTAAATATTTACCCCCCAAATAATGTTACCTAACATTGAAGCGCAATGGGTTAAAGCGTTTACATGTCTGTAAGAGCATTGGGGTCCAAGGTGTATTTTTGGTGATTTTCATGGGGAGGGGGGGGGGGGTCTGGACCCCTCACTCCCACCCCTTCTCTAAATCGATGTTCATGTAAGCACACAGAAGCAAATCTAAAACCGACAACCGCCACGGGGAGGGGGCATAATTTAATTTTTAATTTTGTTTGTAATAATTATATAGACCATTATACTTCCTATGACATAAAATGTTAAGATTATTGATTAACTGAAAATTCACTGCAAACAGTTCTACCCCAAATTGCACATAAAGTGCTGCTCATGTCACAATGTTTATTATCATATGGGCAGGGATCTCATCCTTCAGTTATGAAAATTATAATTTTTAAATGTATTACCGGAGTTTGCATGTAGCCTTCATTTTTAGCTCACCTGAACCGAAGGTTCAAGTGAGCTTTTCTGATCACCCGTTGTCCGTCGTCCGTCCGTCCGTCCGTCCGTCCGTCTGTCTGTCTGTCCGTCCGTCTGTAAACTTTTCACATTTTCAACTTCTTCTCAAAAACCACTGGGCCAAATTTAACCAAATTTGGTACAAAGCATCCTTATGGAAAGGGGATTATAAATTGTTAAAATAAAGGGCACAGCCCTTTTCAAAAGGGAGATAATTGCGAAGCAGTAAGTATAGGGTGCATGTCTTTAAAAATCTTCTTCTCAAGAACCACTGCACCAGAAATGCCAATATTTACACAAAAGCTTGTATATATAGTGAAGATTCTAAATTGTAAAAATCGTGACCCTCGGACCAAAACTGGGGCCCCAGGCGGGGTTCAAAGTTTAACATAGAACTAGATATGGAAAATGTTTTAAAAATCTTCTTCTCAAGAACCACTTCACCAGAAATGCCAATATTTACACAAAAGCTTGTATATATAGTGAAGATTCTAAATTGTAAAAATTGTGACGACCCTCGGACCAAAACTGGGGCCCCAGGCGGAGTTCAAAGTTTAACATAGAAATACATAGGAAAATGTTTAAAAAATCTTCTTCTCAAGAACCACTGCATCAGAAATGCCAATATTTACACAAAAGCTTGTATATATAGTGAAGATTCTAAATTGTAAAAATCGTGACCCTCGGACCAAAACTGGGGCCCCAGGCGGGGTTCAAAGTTTAACATAGAACTACATATGGAAAATGTTTAAAAAATCTTCTTCTCAAGAAACACTTCACCAGAAATGCCAATATTTACACAAAAGCTTGTATATATAGTGAAGATTCTAAATTGTAAAAATTGTGACCCTCGGACCAAAACTGGGGCCCCAGGCGGAGTTCAAAGTTTAACATAGAAATACATAGGAAAATGTTTTAAAAATCTTCTTCTCAAGAACCACTGCACCAGAAATGCCAATATTTACACAAAAGCTTGTATATATAGTGAAGATTCTAAATTGTAAAAATCGTGACCCTCGGACCAAAACTGGGGCCCCAAGCGGGGTTCAAAGTTGAACATAGAACTAGATATGGAAAATGTTTTAAAAATCTTCTTCTCAAGAACTACTGCACCAGAAATGCCAATATTTACACAAAAGCTTGTATATATAGTGAAGATTCTAAATTGTAAAGATCGTGACCCTCGGACCAAAACTGGGGCCCCAGGCGGGGTTCAAAGTTTAACATAGAAATACATATGGAAAATGTTTAAAAAATCTTCTCCTCAAGAACCACTGCACCAGAAATGCCAATATTTACACAAAAGCTTGTATGTATAATGAAGATTCTAAATTGTAGAAATCGTGACCCTCAGACCAAAACTGGGGCTCCGGGCGGGGTTCAAAGTTTAACATAGAACTGCATATGAAAAATGTTTGAAAATTTTCTTCTCAAGAACCACTTCACCAAAAATGCCAATACATACACAAAAGGTTGTATATATAGTGAAGATTGTAAAAATCGTGACCCCCGAACAAAAAGTGGGGCCCCAGTAGGGGTGTAGATTTTAACATATATAGGAAAATGTTTTAAAATCTTCTTCTCAAGAACTAAAGTGCAACTGTTTGGGATATTACTATGCATACATGTACATCCTTAAATAATGTAGATTCAAAAAATTGTAACTCACGGACAATTGATGGGCACCAAGAGGGGTTCAAAATTTAAACATTTTAAAAAACATAAAGGTAAAGTTTAAAAATTTTCTTCTCAAGAACTACAATGTTTTAGTTTGTGGAATTTCTATGCATGCATCCTTCGCTTATGTAGATTCCTAATTGGTAAAATCGTGACCCCCGGACCAATACTGGGGCCCCAAGATGGGGTCAAAGTTTATTATAGAAATATAAAGGTAACATGTTAAAAAATCTTCTTCTCGAGAACTACAATGCTTCAATTTGTGAGATTACTATCATGCATACAACCTTGGATAATGAAGGTTCGACAGTTTTAAAATAGTGACCCCTGGACTAATACTAGGGACCCAAGATGGGTTAAAAGTTAAATGTAGAAGTACCGGGATATATGGAAAATGTTTAAAAATCTTCTTTTCGAGAACTACAATGCATCAATTTGTCAGATAACTACGTAAGCACCCTCAAATAGTGTAGATTCGAAATTATAAAAGCCGTGACCTCAGTCTAATACTGGGGCCCCAAGAGGTGTTCAAAGTTTAGCATAGAAATATAGAGGAAAAATGTTTAAAAATCTCTTTCTAGGGAACTATAATGCTTCAGCTTGTGAGATAACTATGCAAGCATCCTTAAATAGTGTAGATTCCAAATAATTAAAACTTTAGCACTGGACTAATACTGTGGCCCCAAGAGGGGTTCAAAGTTTAACATAGAAAGATATCTTGAAAATGTTTTTAAAAAGTTTCTCTCGAGAACTATAATGCTACAGTTTGTGAGATTACAATGCAAGGATCCTCAAATTGTGTAAACTCTAATGTAGTGGAACCAAGAGTTATCTTTCTTGATGTTCTGTACAGTCTGAGAGTTATTCCTCTTGAAGTGGAACTCTTCTACGTTCAGTTTTTCAGGTTGTGTATGTGCGGTCCCACCGCAGTGCTACACATTTTCATTCCTATGTTACTATTTATGTTGTTCAAGCCAACCATAAACCTCGGACCATAACTGGGTCCCCAGAAAGGGGTTCAATGTTTGAAATAGAAAAAGCATATGCTACGAAATGTAATGTTACAAGGAACTGCTGTTCAGGTGAGCGATGTGGCCCATGGGCCTCTTGTTAATTAAACTGGTACAAAACAGTGTTATTTAGGGGCAAACACATGGTGCGGGTATTACTGTCTAATGACAGCATCTAGTTTTGTTTGTTATAGAATTGATAGTTTATAAATCATGTACATACAATTACATGTAAATATTTAAACATATTGGAACGGTGCCGCAATCATGAAAACCGGGAAATTGCGGGAAATTGAACAAATACCCTAATAGTATCAATGCATTCAATAAAATAAATGATTTCGTTTTCTTTCTTACATTTTTATAGCTATAAATAAGATGAACGTATATCTACTCGGTTTAAATTTAATAACTACATGTAAGAAAGCCTACTATAGTGAACCTAACGGTTTCCATTTAAGTATAATATATTTTTGTTCACTGAAGACCAAGTTCCGTATTTCATTCTAAATACATGCATGCATGTAATTTATAAATTAGATATAATTGATTGTTACAAACTGAATGGTTTGTCAAAATCTTTTCAAGTAAACACATTCAATACAGTGATTCAATATCCACTGATATATAGGATATAAAAACCCTTCTATATATGTAACTTGCCGTGGCGCAGAGGATGTGTGGTGATGCTAGTAAACTAAGGGTCCCGGGTTCAATTCTCACCGTGGCCGGTTTTTATGTGGGTTTTTTTCATTGTTCTTTCTAGAACAAAAACCGTTTTAATACCTTTTCTTTCATAAAGTTAATACATTTTGTTGGAAATTAAGCACAATATTGAATTAATTTTTTTTTAATGGCTTAAAGGTGGCTTAAAGGTGGCTTAAAGAAGTTTGGACATTAAGGACCTATAAGTTGTCCTTAAAGGTGGCTTAAAGGTGGCTTAAAGATCGTCTTTAAGCTACCTTTAAACACCTTTAAGCTATCTTTAAGGAGGACTTAAAGATGGTCATTCATCCTGTGAATTCATTCGAAATTCAAAACAAAGAAACAAAATGCCAACACTTTTGACAAAACGTGGCTCTTTGTGTAACTATTTGGTATAGCGGAAGCTTTACCTTGACGCTGTTTGGTTTTTTGTTTATTTGTGCTATTTATAGTAACATTGGCGATTTGCCTGCCTATAGCCAGGACTCTGCTTTCAGCAGAGCCCGGCTAAAAAGCATAATTCATAAAAATAAAACGAAAATCAAAACAACCTAAAACCACTGTCACAAGTGAAAATGTCAACACATTGAAAGATTTAGTCTCAATTTACTTCACGAAAGCGGCACAAATATATTTAGCATGTCAAGTATCCCTTTGCACGTAAACTGTTGCACAACAAGCAAATTCATCTTCGGCAGTTTGACCCTTTGTTTACGCGTCAACATTCAAACAAGGCCGCCTCAAACAAGGAACTTTCGTTTTCGATATGGAATACCGAACCCGAAGTTATACAGTGGTAACAACGTTATTGTTGACAAGCCAATCGTGTTAAATAGTTCGTGTAACGTGGGTGATCGTTTGTGTAACGCGCGGGATCGTGCGTGTATCAGGAAAAATAGTTTGCGTTTTTTACCGTACGTGTTCGTGCGTGATCGTGCGGTTTTTTCGTTTTAAAACTTTTTTTACGGAATGTCGGGATTTATTCTTAAACAACGACAAGTAGTTTTTGTAAAACAATGTGAATCTTAAACTCTTTTTTTTTATAAAAGAACATTGACAATTCTCTTTCGTGGTTAAATACATTTATCAAGTATTTCCACAGCTCATTCAGTCCTTTGTTCGGTTGAGTTAGTTTTGCATAATGTTATAGTCAGCCTAAATCAAGCATCCATTGTGTCTTGACACATAATTTTAATCACATTAGCAAGAGCGACTCATTGAATGAAAGCGGTCAAGCTTACCCACTCCCCGTTTTAAACTAAACGATTATCTCCAATGTTTTTCTTTCAAATGAGAATACGATACGCATTCCTATCTGGTATATAGTGTAAACATTTGTTTGAAATAAATTTTTTATAGGCGCTTTAAAATTTAGAAAAAATAGAAATAAATCAATTATGTACTGTAAATAATGAAAATATTCAATGTGTAAAATCGGAACAAGGTAACAAATTTACCCCTATCCCGCATAATGAAATCGTACGTAAGGGAACTGGATTACATAAACAGTCAACTCGTATGTAAATAATTTCGTATAGTTGATGCATTATCTTCATTTCATTTACACTTAAGTTATTATTCGTTATGGAGACAAAAAAATTAATTTGTGTATGAAACATATTTTTTTGTATGAATGTGTAAATTGTTTACTCGTAAAATAAAAAAAAACCAGTGCATAGCTACTGTACATGCCGCTTTTCAATAAAACAAAAACATAAAGCGATACAAATTAAAGCAATACGTTTTCTTAATTCTAATCTTAAAAATTAATTTTGAATTTGCGTGTTTAATAGTGTAGAATCGTTCGGTTGCGTGTTTTATCGTTTGTGTTCGTGTATCGTGAAAATTCAGTAAGTTAGTGATCGTCCGTGTATCGTGCGTGATCGTTTGTGTATCAGAATCGTGCGTGTCGTTTGTCAACAATAACGTTGCTACCACTGTAAACTGATTGACCGCGATTACCTCTTTATGTTTTTTTTCGAAAATTACTCACATTTGGAACATAAATCGCCCATAATTTTTGCAATTTACATTTTCATTCCGATAAGAATTATTCATGCTAAATTACGTTGAATTTGACTAAGTAGTTCTGGAGAAGAAAATTTTTTAAAATGCACCCCCCCTTTTTTTCTACAGTTTCGAGTTTTTCTCCGTTTTATATAAAGATCGGTCTTTCATTTCTGCAATTTATAATCACCTCTCCATAGGAGGGATGCTTTGTGCCAAATTTTGTTGAAATTGGCCAAGTGGTTTTAGAGAAGAAGTTCAAAATGTGACAAGTTTACAGAGGGACGGACGCGGACAAAATGTGATCAGAATAGCTCACTTGAGCTTTCAGCTCAGGTGAGCTAAAAAGTATAGCACAATAATTATTCATATTATTCAACAAGGGCGTTACGTTGTTTAAAATAACGTCATTGAAACGTGTTTGGTATATATCAGAGTTTAGCAGTTACACTTACTCAGACACTAAAACAACAACAACAATGACAGCATGATTAAACAATTTAATTTTATGAAGTGACACACTTGTACTTATATTGTCTAATTTTGTGATAATGGCATTTAGGAATTTAAACTAGTTTTTATACATCTGATACATATCTGTTATATACTACAAGACTCACTGTCAATGAAAGTCAACAAATATACCAGTATCATTTTTGATAGAAAATCTTTTAATTTTTAAAAGAAATCTGGAAAAATGTTCCTTCCGGATTTTCGTTGTACATAATCTCTACCAGAGGAACAAATAAGCCAGAGAGCCATGAGGGACATTGCATTTTTCACTTCGTTTGCTTTACTCTCAAAAAAATAGTTCGACACCGGAATAACACAATTTGGAAGAATCTTTAGGGCGTCAGCTACTTTGTCCCTGATTTTTCTGACGCAAGGATATTGGTAAGCATATCCCATGTCTTCATTTGGTACCCCGATTTCATCAATAGCTGTGATGATTACAAATTGCTTAATGTCATCTACAAGAAACAATTGTAACTACTTATAAAGATAATGTAGTATTTCAGAACGTTATCCAGGAAGGTTTTATTTCATCGATTGAAACTCTCCAGTGCGGGAAGTTAATTTTGCATTACATGCTTGCCAGAAAGATCTCCAAGTTTATCTTTTAAAATGATAGGTGAGCTTGCTCTTTAGCCATCATAAAACAGAGGTAAATTTTTAAAACTATTGATTATCAATGGAAGGGCACAATAGTGCACTGCAATTGTGTTGGGGGTTGGCTTGGGGTCTCAATTAAGAAAGGTTAGTCAAGAGTAGTTTCCTATCGGCACTGGCATTATTTATTAACAGTGATTATTATTCTGTATTAAATGTGATTTCAATTTTAAAGTGAAAAATAAAAGATCAGTAGAACAATTGTTTGTAGCGTATCTTTTCGGGACTTTCTGGTAAATTCAGAAAACATATCCGAGGTTGGTTTCCTAGTTGAACGTAAAAACCCAAGGTATAGTTAGGAAAAACTATTTATCGTTATTCTAGAAACAACATTGCATTAGATGACCTAAACTACTGTTACTTTTGGCATTCGTGTGCAGGTTAAACAACAAAACATAATTACAGATGACCTGTAGAACGTTTAGTTTATCTACATAGGTACTCTCAGAATGACATACTCTGAAGTCGAGCATGCGTATTTCAGTAAAATAGACTAACGTTGTTGCTAGCACTCGAGAACGCTAAAAATATATTATTTATTCATATAGACACAGGGCACAATAGTTTATTGTTTACAAATAAATGTATACGGTTTTCTACCAATCTGTTTTGCCCCCTTCTTTTAAGACATCTGCTAAACTGCAGATAACGTCAAAACTCTGTTAAAACTTGCTCAATTTAACCCAACATCGAACTTCACCTTGATTTTTCAATGATTAGCTCGACGATATTTCACAGAAGCGCGTGATTGAACATTCTGTAAGATATGGGTTTTTTTTAAAAAGATTTACTCAATATATTCCCGTGTAAATATTGCCCCTCTCCACATTATGGTCCCACCCTACCCCAGAGGATCATGATTTGAACAAACCTCAATGTAAACAACCACATAATATTAAGAATTTAACTTAGGTTTAAACAGTTTAACAAAATGATTTTCCTTAGCTTTACGCAATTGTTCATTGTTTTCTTTCACTTTAAAAAAAGGGAAAATTTAAAACATTCCCTTTCCGCACATATCGAAATGGCCGCTGCATGGTGTGTTCCTCACTGATGGGTCTCTAATCTGCTGCTTGTGGACGCTCACTCTATCTGCGAGTTTGGTTCCAGTTTGTCCTATATAGTTGTCACCACAAGTAGGGCACGTCATGCAGTAAATCAGGTTCTTGGATTTGCAATTCATTGTTGAATTAACGTTAAAATGCATACCGTTCTTGAACATTATGGATGGGCCGGTTTGAAAAAAAGGACATGTCCCGCATCGTGGATCCTCGCCAGTTGGTTTTACGGGGTTTTGTTAAACTGTTTAAACCTAAGTTAAATTCTTAATATTATGTACTTTTAACCCCATGAGAAAATGGTGCTTATGACATTTTTAACAAAATAGAGAAATAACATCACAAACATGACGTTACGTCATAACATCGTCTGAAAAGCGTAAAATATATAACCTGACATTTTCATCGCGTATAGTGTTTATACCTTTTTCTAAATTTAGTTTTCACATTATTTTAAATAATCTCTTATTATATTCTATTTGCACACAAACTTGATTAACTACATGTATTTCTGGGTTTTTTCCCGATATTAGCTTATTCCTCCAAATTGGCAATGATTTGGTGAAATTTTACAGAGATATTCTGTTATTAATTTGATGTGTCTGCTTCACCCCCCTTTTTTTTTTATACCGAATTGATATTAACATATCTGCATCACAAATAAAAAAATAATCTTATTTTAAAGAAAGAAAGTCATTATTCAAACCATATACTGTTGATACCATATTTCACGCGAGTACTTAATTGCGAGAACATAAAATCGTGAATGCCGAATTTTTATCATAGTTTAATGTAGTTTAATATAGTTTAATATAGTTTAATATGTCCAAAAATAAAAGCGAGATTTTAAAATTCGCGAGATAAACTTCTCGCGATTTTACGCGGATATTAATTCCTATCGCTTAAATAGGAATCTACGCTCATAGTGCGTGGATTAAGAAAGCAAAAAAGAAAATTAAAAAAAATTAATAAACAAACACATGTACTTGAATCGTCTATATTCAGCAAGTACCGTTGCCGGTATTGTTTTAACTTTAAACTTGTTTTCCAAAATCCTTTTCTAATAATTTACTAATAAAGCGGTAACTAGAAACAATTCTGGTTACACAAGCTGAAAGAAGACAGTAAAAATCTATCTAAAGATAATACAAATGAAAGTTTGCAGTTTTTCACATATCTCACTGATTC
The DNA here is from genome assembly GCF_025612915.1 of Magallana angulata. Lineage (NCBI taxonomy): Eukaryota > Metazoa > Mollusca > Bivalvia > Ostreida > Ostreidae > Magallana > Magallana angulata. The sequence goes on from NC_069112.1 coordinate 61,254,561, forward strand.
GGTAAATACTTGTATTGTTACTTTCTCATTAGTTTAAAAAACAAGTGCTTGAGTTTCCTCACATTCTTAATATTAAGTAAAACGCTGCATTTACATGTACAAAATGAATCGGATATGCCCTAAAAAAAACCACCCCAACAATTCCTTGTTTTTACTCTTAACGAGGCCGAGTCTAATTATTTCTAGCCTATATATTTTGATGAAATATCTTGCATAAAATTGTCCGTAAAGAGCATTCCTAATGTACATCAATACGTTAAATAAACGGAAAGTGTAAATCATCTTAAGTTGGAGGTTGAGTCTGACTTCATCATGATTCTTTTGTGCAGTCCAGATTTTACCTAGGTAGGACAATTAATGTTTCGACCAATTGATATACGGAGCGTGTATATTTCAGTCCTGTCAGTTTCAACAGAGCTATGAATTACAGATAATTTTCTTTAGAAATAGAGGGAATCATACTTGGTTGAGGTGATTATAATAAAAGACGTTAACTTAATGTACAACTAAATAAAAAAAAAAATTTCATGTTTCTATCATGTTCCTATCGGCGATTTTTAAGGTCTTCCGTTTCCAGCGGAAGACTTTATAGTTTTCGTATTGTTTCTTATTATTTTTTCCCCAAATTGTGTGCACGGGATTTCTTGAAAACCTTTTGACCGATATCAATCATCCGGTACCGATTTATCGGCTATTTTGTAATTTTTTACGACCTATTTTGTGCAGAGCTGATCTCAGAAACTATCAGAGATACGGCTATGGAATTTTTAGGATAGGTAGTCTATAGTTTAAAGTTATGCACTTTTATGTTATTTTACGCAAGTGGTGGCATTTCTTTGAGCTCGCCTACGAATGGAAATTGGGTACAAATTTTAAATAAAAATTTTGTACGTTTTGATCGGTATCTTTTTATCAGTTGATATTTTAAGAGATATATAACAAAAGTGGTTGAGACTCAAATATCCATTCCAACAAAATCAAGAAAAATGGGCTGACCCCTTTTTTAGGGGCCAAGACACTAGTAAACTCTATTACAAATAACTTAAAAACGATCACGTTTTGGTAAAGCATTATAGAACTAAAGTTGTTGATCGTAACAATATCTATCAGATAAAATCATTGCCCGCCCATTTATTACGTAATTAGGGATTGTTAGGGTCCAAAGTACTTAAACTTTGACGCAATATATCTAGAGAAGAAGACATATTTTGATAGACATCATAAAAGAGAAAATGTTTGCATTCATGATTTAAATCGTTTCAACTTATCAAAACACCAATGTCTGTCCCCATAAAGGATCTACAGGGCTGCCCCTAAATTATTCAATCAATTGTATTTTAAAAATGAACAACAATTTTGGATTGGTGTAAGAACTAAAAATGTTCGAATTCTTAAGAACTTTTCAAAGAATTCAAGAAAAAGGGGCTTGCCCCTATAACTAAGGACCAAGACACTCGTAAACTCTATTACAAGTAACTTAAAAACGATACAGTTATTGTAATGCATTATAGAAGCAAAGTTGTTGATCGTAACAATATCTATCAGAATAAATCATGGCCAAGCCAATTTATTACGTAATTAGAGATTTTTAGGGGCCAAAATACGGAAACTTTGACGCACTATATCTAGAAAAGGAGACATATTTTGTGAAGCATTGTAGAAGAGAAAATGATTGCACTGCTGATTCTAATCGATTCCATCAATCAAAGCACCAGTGTCTGTCCCCATTAAGGATATAGAGGGCTGGTCCCTAAAATATTCAATCATTTATATCTAAAAAAGGAAAAACAATGTTAGATGGTTGTAAGGACAAAAAATGTTAATATTCGTGGGAACTTTTGAATAAACTCAAGAAAAAGGGGATGGCCCCTTTAATTAGGGGCAAAGACACAAGTAAAGTCTCTTACACATACCTTAAAAAAGAAAAAGATTTTGTAATGCATTATAGAAGCAAAGTTGTTGATCGTAACAATATCAGTTTGTAAAACTCATTGCCACACCCATTGATGACGTACATGTAATTAGAGAATTTAGGTGATTAAAATTTTAAACCTTTAATGTGCTGTATGTGAAAAAGCAAAACACTTTCAGAAGCATTTGAAAAGATATTGACAATCGTAAACATTATCTGAAAGGGCGGGGTTGAGTGGAAATTCTGAAATTTCACTGATATTTCAATGGTATCGTTTAAAAAATTGAATGGAAGACCTACTCGTTACTCGTAACGAGATCGTATCGAGTTATTTTTTCCAAAAAATTTGTGCACGCGATTTCTCGAAATCTATTCGTCCGATTTCAATAAAAAAATTTTTACAGAAGATGGGACATGATGTAAACTTCATACTTATTTGAGATTTTTCCTGTCGTCACTTCCGGTACCGATTTATTGGCCATTTTGTATATTTTTACGACCTATTTTGTACAGAGTAGATCCCAGAAACTATCAGAGATATGACTACGAAACTTTCAGGATAGGTAGTCTATATTTTGAAGTTGTGCACTATTATGTTGTTTTACGCAAGTAGCGCCATTTCTTGGAGCTCCCCTATACACGAAAATAGGGTACGAATTTTCATTCAAAATTTTCATACGTTTTAATCTGTATCTTTTTTTCAGTTGATATTTTGTTAACACATATTTAGCAAAAGTGGTAGAATGTTAAAAGTTCTTTCCAACGAAATCAAGAAAAGGGCTGGCCCTTTTATTTAGGGGCCAAGACATTCGTAAACTCTATTACGAATAACTTAAAGATTTTGAAATGCATTATAGAAGCAATGTTGTGGTAAAATCATTGCCTCGCCCATTTATTACGTAATAAGGGATTGTAGAGGCCAAAGTACTTAAACTTTGACGCAATTTATCTAGAGAAGGATACATATTTTGTTAAGCATTATAGAAAAGAAAATGTCTGTATTGAAGACTCTAATCGATTCCATTAATCAAAACACCAATGTCTGTCCCCATTAAGGATCTAGAGGGATGGCCCCTAAAATTATCAATCATTTGTATCTCATAATGATCAACAATTTTTGATGGGTGTAAAAACAAAAAAATGTTAGTATTCGTGAGACCTTTTGAATAAAATCAAGAAAAAGGGGCTGGCCCCTTTAATTAGGGGCCAAGGCACTCGTAAACCCTAATACAGATAACTTAAACACGATAAAGATTTTGTAATGCATTATAGAAGCAAAGTTGTTGGTTATAACAATATCAGGTAAATTCGTTGCCACGCCCATTTATTACGTAATTAAGGATTTATAGGGGGCAAAGTACTTAAACTTTGATGCAATATATCTATAGAAATATACATATTTTGTTAAGTATTATAGAAGAGAATGCGTCTGTATTGTTGATTCTTATCGATTCTATTAATCTTAACCCCAATGTATGTCCCCATTAAGGATCTAGAAGGCTGGCACCTAAAATTATCAATCATTTTTATCTAAAAAATGAACAACAATTTTAGATTGGTGTAAGAACAAAAAATGTTAGTGTTTGTGAGACCTTTCGAATAAAATCAAGAAAAGAGGGCTGGTCCCTTTAATTAGGGACCAAGGCACTCGTACACCCTATTACAAATAACTTAAAAAAGATAAAGATTTTGTAATGCATTATAGAAGCAAAGTTGCTGATCGTAACAATATCAATCATGTAAAATCATTGTCACGCCCACTTTTTGCGTAATTAGGGATGTTAGTATTCGTAAGACCTTTTGAACGAACTCAAGAAAAGAGGGCTGGCTCGTTTTATTAGGGTCCAAGACATTCGTAAAGTCTATTACACATACCTTTAAGATAATCAAGATTTGGTAATGCATTAAAAAACAAAAATGTTGATCGTAACAATATTAGTTTGTAAAACTCATTGCCACACCCATTGATGACGGAATTAGGGATTTTAGGGGTCTAAAATTTTAAAACTAATTCTATGTAAGAGTCAAAATTCGGTGGCCACGCATAGTCACGGATTTCCTTCATACTTAACAATTTGATAGACTTTGGTGAGTAAAAAAGCCTAACACCATTTGTGTGTTGCTATGTAGTCCCGTTGCCATGGTAACCAAGGGTAAAGAGGAAAAATGGCATTTTAATGCTTATTTAAGAACACATTGTGTGTAATGTGCAGAACTTGGGGTTTCCAGGGTAGAATATATTATTAAAAATAGAAAGAAATTTTTTATGGAGAAACGCATATTTTTAGAGCGTTTCCATGGTATCTAAACAGAATTTTAAAATCTGTTTTCTTCATTTAATTTGAATAAAAAGTTCAAATCTTGGATTTTTTGGTTAACACTATTATGATTGTGCAATTAAGAATTTATATATGAAAACTGAGAACCGTTGCTATGGTAACAAGCTTAAAAATAAGGAAAATTATAATAGTTTTAGGCATCTTTGAATGGATATTATTCACTTATAATGAATAAATACATAAAATCAAATGGTGAGAAAAAATAAAGTATGTCCTTAACTTTAATGACACTTGAAAAAAAATCTGAAATTTTCTAAAAATAACTGCCGTTGCTATGGACTTTTTAAAATGTAAGAGTTTCTGTGTTTTTTTAACGCAACTTAATTTTCCGTAGCAACAACACTTCTCTGTTGCATAACAAAGCTTTTTTTGGTATATAATGAAAAAATAGATATAATTTTACAAGTTCCCCCCAAAAAATGCAAAAAAATTATAAAATCAGGAATTAAAGCATATCAAAATCATCTTAAATTTCTTAGTTTTTTCTATTTGTTGGCTTTGTTGCCATAGCAACGGATGTCAATCTTCATAATATAAAATTAATAACATGGATATTGATGTAAAATTTTAACAGTTTCCCATTTCGGCTTATTAAAAAATCGCAAAAATAATGATTTCAAAAATTTGTAACGGTTTCTATGGTAACATTTTATAAGTATTGGTTTCGCCATCAATTTTCTTAAATAATTAAATAATTGAAAATAGGACAAAGGCATTTTTTTGTCTTTGATAGTTTACATTAGTGGGCAAAACCTTCTAATATGGCTTCAAAGTAGTTAAGTTTTGCTATTTTTCCATCTTTAGCCTCAATTACTATGGCAACGGTTACCCCCTAGCAACCAACTTTTAGTGGTTTTTTGCGTTTTACACCTAGGTGTGTCCATGTATGAAATATAAAGAAAATTGGTGACTATGCGTGGCCAGACCCTTTTATAAATCTTTGATTCTTACATAGAATTGATCTTAAATCTTTCATGTGCTGTATGCGAAAAAGCAAAACACATTGTTAAGTATTTTAAAGGATATTGACAATCGTATACATTATCTGAAATTGAAAACTGTATAATACATTACTTCTGATATTGTTTTCAAAGTTTATTACTAAAATATGACATATTTAATAATGTCACGAAAATCGCATAATTCATGTTGTTTACGAATAAAAGCTACAAATATATTTTAGCTATTGATTGCTTACATGGAACAGACAGTGTTTATGTAAATGAAATATGTTTACATAAAATACGCCACTAACTAGTTTCTCTTTGATATCCTCATATAAAGTGAAACTAAAAAACCGCCATATTTTTTTTGGGGGGGGGGGGGGGTAATCACTTTTCACTTGCACACAACTGCGCTGACAGTAGAAATAACAACAAACCTTTGTTTCTAAAATAAATGAATAGCATAGATGCAAGCATACAACTATAGGCAGCAATGTGATATGATACTAATAACAAAGTGCTGTATTTTACGTTTATTAAACGACTAATTCAGTCATGATAGTTGACGTTGCGTATGTGAAACACGGCGTCATGATTTACCTATTGAAAAGGGGAATTGTAAATGGGCAAAAAACTCTACTGAGAATAAGCGTAAAACCATAAACTTTTAGATTTCAGACCTTTCAGATGTGTTTAATTCAATTATGTAAAAAATCTAAAAATGTGCAAAAATGTCTTAGCACCCTTTTCTCATTGGCGCAATCATATATATATATATATATATATATATATATATATATATATATATATATATATATATGAAAAAAATCACAACACCGAAATGATTTTTTTCATATAATACTACGTGTGTGGATTTATACTATTTATTTTTGGAATATATATATATATATATATATATATATATATATATATATATATATATATATATATATATATATATATATATATATATATAATCAAAAAAGAAAAAGAAAATGAACAGCTCCATAGTTTCTATTCACTAGCGCTTTCTGGATTTACATCCTTCTTTAGGTGAATGTACATAAGTTATTAACTTGTTTTCCTTAGAAACGTTTACTATGACGTCATGATGTAACGAGAGTCTTTTCAGGGAAGGAATAAATCCATGCCGTCATAATACAATATAAAACGGTAAAGTTCGGGAAAACTGAATTAGACACAATATAATCATATAGTCCAGTCATTCTATGGTTATACCTCAAACTAATTGCAACAGAAATGTTTTTTGTGGAACTCGTGAGATATATAACGTATAAAAAACATATCAAAAATCGAGAAAAATCGAAATAGGGGAAAGTCGTCAATATTTGCCCCAAAAAAATCTAGATTTTACTTCAAATATTATGGAAAGATATGGCGCCCGTAGATTAAGAATGACGATATGGGAGAGAACTCGTAATGGTCAACTGCGAGGACACATCTAGGTTCCATCCTTTTCAGTCTGGTTAGTTAATATAAAACTTATATATAAAAGTTTTATACGTATTTAACATTCTTAAGAGTTAACGCTACCATGCAAGGTATTTTGGATGTTTTTAAAAGGCGTAGATACACGGGAAACGTCAAAATGTAGTACGCGGCAGAAATGAGCTCATTTCGGTTTGCCGAGGTTCCTAAACCAGAAATCACATACAAAACAGCTCTATTTTTATATTTGGACTACAGTATATACATTACATACATTAAATAGTCCCGTAAAAAGGGAATTTTATTCTTATTGCCAGGAGTTGCTGACAAAAAAAAACAAAACTATGGAACGCCGATAGTGCCAAAAATGTTACAATCTAACCAAATTTAATTCATGGAAAAATGAAGTTCTACCGATAATCAAATACAAAATCGATGCAGACAAATTGTGTCATGGAGCTACCATTTATCTTTTCATGTTAGTATGGGGGCTAGGATGAAATAAAATAAAAAAGGAGGACAGGATGAGACAATTTAAAAAAAAAATGATAAAAAATGAATATTTATTAATCAACTAACGGAGGGAAATTAATATTCATCAAAAATACCATTATACAATTCAATTGAGAACAGATAATACATCGGAATTTGGTCAAAGAACAGGTTTTAATGAGAAGCTTAATAACGACAGGCGGTATGACTCGAGGAAGAGGTATGTCAGAGGGTCAGCGAGCCCAATGGATTTTATCTATGCCAGACTGCGCGGAAATGAACAATGCTTTGCAAGAGTTTACTGGAGTCAATTATGGAACAAGTGACCAACATAAAGAAGGTGGGGAGTCAAGGAGATCTAGAAACTGTCAAGATTTGAAAACATTTTTATCGTTTCTTATTATAGTCTGTCCCAAGATATTTTTGCCCATATTTTCTTAACTTATTCAATATTTATAAATACCTCTTGGTTCAGACGATGTTCATTCAATAGTATGAAAAATGAAAAAATCCCAAGATTTCCCCTTTGAAACGCCCCCCTCTAGCTTGTTGGGTATCAGTACACGGCTAAAAATAAAAAGTCTACGAAGTTTTTCCATTGCCAAGGAGATGAAGACGTCCGGATGATAACGTTGAAAAATTGCACGAGGTGCCCCGAGTATTTCCGAATGGAAAAAAGATGTCAACATTCCCCATTATAAATCTCCGTAGGAAATCTGTTTTCGTTCCTGTGAATTTTTACGAGGGAAAAATGATAATGTGTGAATGAAGTTATCTTGGGAATTTTCCCTTTCATCGATTTTAATTGCATTTCAGTCACAGGTTTGTGTATTTGTATTAAAAATCGTTCAAATATGCAGCATAAATATCTTGGGACAGACTATAGCAGAAGTCCTTTTGTAGAGGAAACGAGTTTGCGAAACATAGAAACAGGGGTCTCGGCGGACAAATTTGTCAATGTTGATAATTCGAAGGAATTAGGCATTAAAATACTGAAGTCCATGGACGGAAAAAAAATAGATGAATTTTCATTTAAAAGGAAAGAACAGGCCACTATCTTAAGTGCAAAATCGGCTATCAAAGTTGATGATGATGTCATTATTGTTGCTTCACAGCTTCTCTTCCAACGCTTTCTTGCTGCATCAAATGGCATATATGAAGATCGGTCCGAAATATTCACCTATAAACTCTGTAGTCACCCCAGCTCAATGTTTGATCCAAATGGTCTCATGCGACCAGCACAAAAGTCAAGTCTTGCAGATGCTATTTGGGGAAAGGGCGATTGTTGCGAGCATTTGAAATGAGCGAAAACGACGAACCTCAGTATGTTATTGATGGTGGCTCTCTTCTCCATCGTATACACTGGCAAAGCGGACTTTCTTTCGGTGCAATTTGTCAAAGGTGCATTGACAGCGTAGAACGGAAATACAGTAAAGCTATAGTTGTATTTGATGGATATGCTTCGGGTCCAGATACTAAAGATGCCACTCACCAGCGGCGCACCAAAGGAATCATAGGCACAAAAGTTTCATTCACAGATAGAACTCCTTTCAAATCTAAAAAAGACATGTTTCTAGCAAACATTGAGAGTAAGCAAAACTTTATTAATCTCTTGAGTGCAAAGATGGTAGAAAAGGGAAACAAAACAAAACACGCAGATGCCGATGCTGATGTATTGATAGCCCTTACTGCCATCGAATCGGCGAAAACAAAACCAACTGTTTTGCTTGGAGAGGACACTGATCTTTTGGTACTACTCCTTCATCATGCGGACGTTACATCAAATTCGCTGATATTCAAATCCGGCAATGTGTCAAAAGTAAACACACATATTAAAATATGGGATATTTTGAAGACCAAATTGCTGCTTGGTGAGGAGCTATGTACATTGTAACCTTTAATTCATGCTATCAGTGGTTGTGACACAACTTCAAGAATGTTCGGTGTCAGTTAAGCAGCGACCCTAAAGAAATTTGGAGAACATGACTTTCTCAAGACTCAGGCACAGTTACTATGCAATGCTAACGCAAAGGATAATGTTATTTCTGCTGGTGAAAACATTATTTCCTCTTTATATAATGATGCTCCATATGAAGGACTGAATGTTCTTCGCTACAGGAAGTTTGCTGCAAGAGTATTGACAAACAAAACATGCGTTCAAATTCATACTTTGTCGCCAACATCAAATGCGGCTTCATTTCATAGCCAGAGGGCTTATCTTCAAATGAAAATGTGGATGAACAAGGACAATCTAAATCCGTGTGAATGGGGTTGGAAAGTCGCTAATGGAAACCTTGTTCCAGTTAAGTGTACAATGGACGCAGCTCCCTTTAAATTGCTGAACATTACTCGATGCAATTGTAAGACAAACTGTGACACTAAAAGATGTACTTGTTGAAAAAACGGACTTGAATGTTCAGTAGCTTGTGGCGAATGTAAAGGAACTGGTTGTACAAATTCGAGCAAAACAGTTGACATGGACGATTAAATGACAATCAACTTCTAAAGATTTATGTAGAATACGCAAAAACATGATAAGCATAATTAAGGGGTTTCGGTAAAACAATTCCATGGTTTTTTTTCTCATATAAAGTAAATATTTTGGTTTTAAAAAAAGTATCATACCGGTCAATCGTTTTTTATTGTTGTTATAAGATCTATTGAATTTACGAATTGGTCATTATTTGATCCATCTAAACACTTAACATATATATAAAATTAATTTGAAGACCCATGATATAATTTAATTTTTATTAAGAAAACATAAATTCCCAGTTTTTGTCAAAAATACTAACATTTTCACCCAAAATTATCACTTTCTATACTTCAAAAATCATCATAGTTTAATTTTTTTCATCATTGTTATAAGATCTATTGACTTGATTAAAAATTGTGTACGTTGCTATTTTCTTTTTTTAGTTACAACAAATTTCCAGTTTTCGGCGATTTTTCATCAAAATCCAAAGTTTTCACTCAAAATTTTCCATTTTCTGAACTTTGCAGTTCATCAACGTTGAAATAAATCATAACTGTAATAAGATCTATTGACTTTCTTAAAAATTTAGTCCGTTGCTATTTTTGTTTTTTAGTCACGGCAAATTTCCAGTTTTCGGCGATTTTTCATCAAAATCCAAGGTTTTCACCCAAAATTAACAATTTCCCTTTATCAAAACATTCTCGATTTTTTTATGTTCAACAGTTCACCTAAACCAGCTTGGAAAACTAGAAGAACATTCTGTTGCAATTAGTTTGAGGTTTGGTCATATTTTGGCTAGAATGACTGGACTAATAACGACATCAATAAATTTACAAATACAAAGACTAGCTAGAACAAAGATGATTATACAGATATTTAATATTTGTTGAGTTTTGGGGAAAATAATTTAATGAAAAAGTTCTCTTTCACAAGTCTCATGGCGGTTGAATCGGTTTTAAGTTTATAAAATGGGAATACTTTATAATCTCCCTTAGCACATCTGTCAAAATGTTCACTGCATGGGGTGTTTCTGGTACTGGGATCATTGATCTGTTGGCGATGGACGCGCATGCGGGCGGTAAGTTGTGTTCCGGTTTGGCCGATGTAATTTTCGCCACAGTGGTTACATGTAATACAGTAAAGCAGACATTTGGATTTACACGAAATATTTTCATTAACATAAAAAGTCTTGCCACATTTAAAAGAAATAGAATCTCCTGTCTTTAGGAAAGGACACGTGCCGCACCTGGAATCTCCGCATTTGGAAACAACATATTTTTCTGGTGTTGAATGAAATTTTGCTCTTGTTAATATTTTCTTCAGATTTGGTGGTTGTCTTTGGCTATGGAGTCGGTCAGATGTTTTAATTAGTTGTTGAAGTTCTTGATCCCGCTCAATGATAGAACAATTCTTTTTTGCTTCTTGAAATATATTAAAATGTTTGGGATTGTAGGTTGTAACAACAGGAATTAAAAATGACTCATTTCCTTTTTTCTGGTTGTTCTGAGTATATTATGTGGTATTTTCTTTGCTTTTTCTATGGCCGAATCTATTAGTTTTTCGGGATAATTTTGAGCACTTAGATACATTTTCAACTCCATCAATCTTCGATCTTTGGTTTTTTCTTCACTAACAATAGTTAGTTCTGGGAAGAATCCGAGGATGATCTTCATGAATTTCACAGTCTTCTTAACTCTTTAAATCCAAATATTCAATTCACCATGGAATTCAGTGATTGTTCTATTTCATTTCTGGATATCATGGTTTTAAAAAACCAATCAAAAATTTCAACAGATGTTTATTACAAAACCACGGACACTCATCAGTATCTAAATTTTAAATCCTGTCACCCTACGCACACCAAAAGAAATATCCCGTACAATTTATCAAGAAGAATTTGCACTATTGTTAGTGAAGAAAAAAATAGAGTCGGCCATAGAAGAAGCAATACAGAATATTCTCAGAACATCCAGAATAAAGGAAAAAGAGTCATTTTTAATTCCTGTTGTTACAACCTACAATCCCAAACATTTAAATATATTTCAAGAAGCAAAAAAGAATTTTTCTATTATTGAGCGGGATCAAGAACTTCAACAACTAATTAAAAAATCTGACCTACTCCATAGCCAAAGACAACCACCAAATCTGAAGAAAATATTAACAAGAGCAAAATTTCATTCAACACCAGAAAAATATGTTGTTTCCAAATGCGGAGATTCCAGGTGCGGCACGTGTCCTTTCCTAAAGACAGGAGATTCTATTTCTTTTAAATGTGGCAAGACTTTTTATGTTAATGAAAATATGTCGTGTAAATCCAAAAATCTGCTTTACTGTATTACATGTAACCACTGTGGCGAAAATTACAGCGGCCAAACCGGAACACATCTTACCGCCCGCATGCGCGTCCATCGCCAACAGATCAATGATCCCAGTACCAGAAACACCCCATGCAGTGAACATTTTGACAGATGTGCTAAGGGAGATTATAAAGTATTCCCATTTTATAAACTTAAAACGATTCAACCGCCATGAGACTTGTGAAAGAGAACTATTTTATTAAATTATTTTCCCCAAAACTCAACAAACATTAAATATCTGTATAATCATCTTTGTTCTAGCCAGTCTTTGTATTTGTAAGTTTATTGATGTCGTTATGATTATATTGTGTCTAATACAGTTTTTCCGAACGTTTTATATTGTATTATGACGTCATGGATTAATTCCTTCCCTGAAAAGACTCTCGTTACATCATGACGTCATAGTAAACGTTTCTAAGGAAAACAAGTTCATAACTTATGTACATTCACCTGAAGAAGGATGTAAATCCAGAAAGCGCTAGTGAATAGAAACTTTGGAACTGTTCATTTTCTTTTTCTTTTTTGATTATATATAGGGAATAATACATACCCTTTTCCATATCACAGCTTGTATCAGCCCGAGACTCCAATATCAGCCCGAGGGCCGAAGGCCCGAGGGTTGATTTTGGTCGAGGGCTGATACAAGCTGTGATATGGAAAAGGGTATATATTATTATATTTATCACATACTTAGTAATAAATTTAAAAAGAAAACCCATCAACTTGAACAAATTGATTATTCATATCATTTGATAAAAGTATGGACATGTACATGTATTTAATAAAAATATTAGTTCTTTTTGTTTAAACAAACATGAAGCTACAGGATGGAATTTCATCAGGTTTTAAAAACTGACTGCTTTAAAACATTTGCTAGCATTTGAAGTTTTCAACTGCACTTAAAAATGTCGACTGTAACTGAAAATGTTTTATTTTTCGTCTGTAAACATGCAAAAATGCCGAAGCGAAAAAAGGCAGATGAGTTCCGCAAGGGGTGTGATACGGATCCGTATCAGCCCTGGAGGGCTGATAACCTGTATCAGCCCCGGAGGCCGATACGGATTTTGTGATGTCATCTGTATCACACGTGCAAAAAACCTGTATTTATTACTAAGTATGTAATATATATATATATATATATATATATATATATATATATATATATATATATATATATATATATATATATATATACATATATATATATATATATATATCACGGGAAATGTTACGGAGCTTTGTGGTTTATCTAAAGTTATTTTAAAAAGATTTTTCTAATAAATGCCCTGTTAGATCTAGTCAAAACCGGAAGTACAGGAAGAAAACAAAATAAAAGCATGTCAACTTAAAAAATAAATAAATCATCAAAAATTTTGGAGTCATACGTGATAATGAATCATTTTTTGGTCTTTCTAATTTGCAACTTGCCATTTATTATGTGTAGCATTGTCAAATAGTGGGATAGCCTGAAGAATTTAAACCTTTTTTTTACCTTTTTCTCATTAATCATAAGATACATACCTTCCCCTTTTCTACTGTTTTGAACTTTTTTAATTTCTTTAAAACTTTTTGACACTTCCGTAGATAAATTTGATGAGGCCCGTATGACATACAAAATACAATGAATTTCATCAGCAGGAGTCGGATTTTTGTTAATAAACTTTTTCATCTTTCTCATTTCAGAAGCTCCGACCATCTGCAAGGTAATCAAAGAAACTTATATTTATAAATGTTAATGTTAACGTATCATGTTCTGAAGCAAAAACACATAGGCCTGCAAAACTAGTCTAGTAACACATGTAACATGCTTAAGTTTAACAATTATGGTTTGATAAGGGGTTCTGTTTAGCCGAAGGTAATTTTAAACAAAATATGTTTTACTCTTGTCATTCTTCATAAATTATTCATATTAATATAGTGCACGGTCTGGATCATCGAAAACAAGTTATTTGGCTTGCCTATATGGCCAATTTATATTTATAGTATAATTAAATCCCAGAGCTTGATTGAGAGAGACAGCGAAGTGATATCGGATGTTGACGTGATGGTTGTCCACAATAAAATAAATCAAGTTATCGATTAAAAATATATGTTACACGTAATTGCAATATGACTTGTACATGAACAATATTACTAAAATTGGTTTAAAATTACTTTTCTTTGAAAGTATAAATAACATTTTCATTTGTATGGCGTATATGAATCTTTTACCAAAAACAAGAACGTGTACGTAACTTACATTATTAATATTATCACCTTGTTAATGAAAAAAAAACGAAAAAAAAACCCACAAATGTTCTTAAGGTACATGTCTATATATAATATATATATAATCTGCTATTTTTCAGCTGAATGCATTGACTTATTATTTACTGTTCAATCAAAGTCTGGTGGAAAACGCAAAAATCGGTTCAATTTTGAGACAATAAATTGTATTTGGAAAGGAGGCATAAAATCTGAGGAAACGTTTGGTGTGGTACTTCGCTTGGGAATTTGAAATTGTTTATATTCCAGCAAAATATTCGGTCGGTATTTACAGATTTTGCAAACATAAAAAGATACAACTAGATTAACAAATACTTTCTCTTTATATTACACGAAAAAATCTTTGGTATAGGTAATGATATAGACAAAACGTTTTAAACAGACTATAACACAATACCTCATTTCTATCGAATATAATCTAAAGTGCTTTCGCCTTGGCGGCTCTTCAGTGGATTTTAAATTGTAACTGTAATAACAAATCTTATTTTGGCCGAGCGGATAGCGTTATTGGCGTTCATTGCTTGAGGAATGGGTTCCAGATGTCGTGTGTTGGAGCTCCAATACCGTTATTTCTCAATGCTATATGTATTTCTATAACCTTCATTATGGGCAGATATATATGACATTTTGATAGTTATTGCAATGTGTATGTTTATTATACAAGGGTTGTCCGAAAAGTTCGTCATCGAACGCAAGCTCTTTGTCTTGCCTAGATAGCCGCAGTAGATTTCCTTTTTGTAAATAAGCTTCGTTTTATTTTGGAAATGATATACATGTAAAGAATTTTATTTTTTAGGTTGCGAAACATAGAGAAATATTTAAATTGTCCTCGAATATTTCTGAAAGATGATAGATTCTGCTGGTTTAAATAGTGAAAGTTATTAACTTTTTAGAATATAAGTCTAATAAGAAAAAAAATTACACTTCAAACATTTTACAAAGCAGCTTTAATCAAATTGAAAATTAATTTTAAAAAATGTCCACACTTTTAGGGACCTGTATCTCAAAAAGTTGGCGGTGTGTTTAAAATCAAATAGTTCAAAACAATCTATCTTTTTGTTAACTTATGTGTCTTAAGTTTGTTTATTTACAGTCTGCACCTCTAAACCTGATTTCAGTTCTCCGTTCAACATCATGGTCAGTTCGTGGTGTCTAACATGATTTTCTTCACAAATCCCTGGTATATCATAAAATCGAATCGGTAACTGGTTTTTGTTATAGAAAAGGGGCTCCAAATGTATCTACAAGAATATAATTCCTGCATTAGCAACATCCTTTCCGAAAGAAAAACATAATAATTAAAGAGCAAAGCTACACATGACGAGACAATACTTGACCACCTTGATCATTATGTATGTATATGAAAATCATAGTTAATGGTCTTAGATATCAAGATATTAGATACAGTATCGTGGTTTTACACAATATCATATGCTATGATACTATATCATATTACATAAAACAAAATGATACATGATCACACATGATACATTATCGTTCATATATATTCAAGCATATGAAATGATATTGTATAATTTGTTATAATATTATATGATATTGTACCTTTATCTTAAAAACTACAAGGCCAATTGTTAAAGGACAGGTGACACAATCACAAAAACATTGACCAACAAGTTGAATTGTGAGTGGGATACAAATTCTGCAAAATTTTCCTTACTACTCCCCTCTGTTTCACAGCTATTGCTGAATTACTGAGCTGATAAGACGCGTGACCTCAATATGCATATCTGAAGCCTCTGAGATCGGAAACCTTCGGTGCAACGTAATAGCCGACACACTGCCCATTCGCTGTATCTTTCAACCATAGGGATTTCTAAATTGCTCTTATCTAAAATCTGAAGTCATTAACTTTTGCTCATTGCTATTAAAAGTTTAAGAACCCAGTACATAAACAGAGTTATTCTAAACTTAGAAACCCCATTTCTGTTTCCTCAGCAATTATGAATGGGAGTAAAAATTGTGACCTGTACTGTTAACTTTTCATTGATCTATATACTTCATGCTGGAAAAAATATGTCAGATGTTGGATTTTTAAAAGATAAAAATCATCAAAAACATGGAATCATTGTTTCTAAAGAAAGGATTTTGTTTTGTCAACACATAGTTAGTGATAATGTATAGAGACTTTTCGTAACCAGGAATTTCACTGGTGGATATTAAACCCTAAATAAACCCCAATTAAGTTAATTGGACTTAATAAAGGATTTTTTTATTTAAGAAGTATTACCAGAAATCCTGGTACCTGTAAGCAAATATGTTTGTAAATTTCTTTAGTTCCACAAAATCAGGGGTCTACCTTAATCTCAATACTAATAACCGAAACATCTTTTAATTTCATTTTTTAGTATGGTATTTGATCATGTTTGTTTATTGAAATTTAATTAAAAGAACTACCAATTTTCATTATCAGTAAAGACTGAAACAGTAGTTTTTTAACATAGTATTCAGGTTTTAAAAACGTATTAATCTCAGACTCCTTGAATTTTATCCAAATGTAATTTGAATATGAAGATCATTTTTTGGTAGTACTTCTGAGTTGTGTTTAATTTATTCTTACTGATCAAACCTAAAAAAAAAGCCCCAAACGAGCTGTTATGCACATTGATGACTTCTTATATACTGACATTAGATTCAGATGGACAATGAATTATTTTTTTTACAGCAACACCAATTGTTACAAATAGTACACAAAAAAGGATTTATATGTGATATAATAAAAATCTAACTCATCGTGCTCCCAGTTGAGTTTTTTTAAAGAAAACAAATATCTAGATTAATATCAACTTATTCAAATCAATGTTTTGGATCTGCAATATTGGATTATGCATATTCAAACAATATATTTCAAACTTTACTGAATACTGACAATCTGAACAAGTGGTTACCTGTCTGGTTGACAGGATGATAATCTGCTATAAATGATTATCAATCACAGAATCTTCAGATTCATTCTAATTTAATTACCTTTTTTTCAATTTCTATTACCACTATCTTATGTACACAAAATTTCTCAAAAACTCCATTAACCAATACATGTAATACAAAATGTAATCTTGTACATTCTATAATCTTACTACTTTGTTTTCAGGAGAGGGTTCATACACTAAACTTTTCAATAAAATATGCTTCTAATAAATTCACTTTATTCTAATAGTGCTTTATTTCAAAATCATCATTTGCAACACAAATACACTATCCTGTATGTGTAAATAAATCTTGTCCATTGCTCTGTTTACTATGTAGCCGATAGCTGACTATGTCATCTTTGACGAATAACGCACAGGGGTTTCTTATCTCATTAAAGATCGGCAAAACTCGGAGATCTGTTGCAGCTTGGATTTTCAGCACACCTAATTGAGCTGTGTGTTCTTATCTGATGCTAGTCAAATGGAAAAATTTTTATAAACTGATTTGTATTTATCAAAGAAAATGTTTTTAGAAGAAAATGATTTTGTGTCACCTGTCCTTTAAGGTCTTCCGTTTCCAACGGAAGACCTTATAGTGATTGTTAGGTTTTTTCTTTCTTTCTTATTATTATTGTTTCCCCTTTTTGTCTCGTGAATTACTCCGAGATGTCTTGATGGATCCTCCTGAATTTTTCTTGGATAATTGAAAATTAAAAGATCTAGAAGTTTTCAAGTTTATCTAAATTCACTCCCGTTCGTCCGTTTCCTGTCCCGCGACGAAAAGCTTGTCACCTCGAGATCTAAGAAACGGTGAAGACTTAAACATCCAAACTTTCTGGCATGAAAGACCTATAGTTGTAGATGTGTTTAAACTATTTTGTTTTGTTCGTCGTAACTTCCGGTCGTCACCGGAAGCAATTCAAAAATTTTTTTTTACGTATTAAATTCCTTTTCTATAGAATAAAAATATAAGTAAAAATCTATACATAGGGTATCTATGCGATGTCATATCAACAAAAAAATTACTTCCGGTGAGATATCTTAGTTATCGCAGGCAGCTTTTTTAAAACACATTTTATACCCGCAAGATCCCAGAGACTATTAGTAATCAATGCACGAAACATTCATGAATTGTAGACATTGGATTGATGATGTGTTTAATTTGTTTTATTTTGTCTTCCGTCACTTCCGGTCCACACCGGAAGAGTTCAAACAAATCGAGCTATTTATCAGTTTAACTGTTTTCTTTTGATATTTTTAGTTGGATAAATGAAAAATTATGTACAAAAGGCAAGTATACAAGAAATATTTAATACAATTTACATTGAACACTTCCGTTAACCCGTTTCCTGTCCAGATACCAAAAACCTTATTTCGACGAGATCTCAAAAACGACTTGAACAACCAAACTTTGTGGGATGATAGACCCATGTATGTACATGTGTTAACACTATTTTGTTTTATCCGGCGTAACTTCCGGTCGTCACAGGAAGTACACCCAATTTTGATTTTTAAAAAAATGTTTTAGCTATTTAGCATTGAAGTAACATTTTAGGTATAGAAATACAAAAGGACATCTACACATGGTAAAAAAAAAGTTCTACTTCCGGAGAGACATCTCAAATATCTCAGGTAGCCTTCTTTTTGAAAAACAAAGTACCTGCAAGATCTCAGAAACTGTGATGGATCAAGACACAAAACTCATATAGATAATGGACATTAATTGAACATGTGTTTAACGGGTTTCATTTGGTCCTACGTCACTTCCGGTTATTACTCGAAGTGTTCAAGCAATAGAACTTCTTTTTAAACTTTTAACTCTTTTTTAAACATTTTACTCAATGTGATAAACAGTAACGTACCGTAGGTAAATGTACTAAAATATCTACTTTCCATTTCTTAAATCACTTCCGTTTGTTCGTTTCCGGTCCCGAGACAAAAACCTTTTTTCAACGAGATATTATAACTAACAAAAACTTTTCCTTTAATGTGATAAATATAAATATATCATATAATTCAATAAAAAGGAAATATGAATCTTGATACTAGTAATATATATCATATATCGACAATTACATCTATCAAGAAAGTTTGAGTGAGGTAGGACAAGGCTTTTTTAGCATCCTTGATGATGGACATCTGTCCCCGTATTTAGCGCCAGCCTTATGTTTCAGTACCATGAAAGTCAGGACAAATTTTATATCCAATCAAACCTGTATTTAACTACTCAAAAAACCTGCTCCAGCATCAAGATAATTGAGATCAAGCTTTGTATCTAAAGCTATCTCTATTTCAAAACCAATAGTTATATTAACTGTTTAAGTCTGACTAGGTATGAACAAAAATACTTTTATTTTGTAACCAGCTCCAAGACCCTAATACAATTTGAATTTTTCTAAAATTTTAAACCTGTCTAAGCAATAAGATAATAAAGATCAATCTCAGTATCTAATGCTACTACTGGGATTTAGCTTCAAACACCTTAACCTCTTCAATTATCAAAAACCTATGGCTTAGATTCGGCATTGAAGCCTGTCAAGTGCATATATTTCATAAAACAGAACATTCATGCAAGTATGGTGAAGATAACCAGTAGTAAGTGAAACATGGTCAACAAAAAGCATCTGCTCTAAAAACTTTATCCAGCTCAAAATACCTTAACCTCATCCAGCATTCGACATCTTTAGCTAAGATTAAGCATTCAAAGCTGTGGTGTGCATCGGTATCACAGGATCTGTTGTCTTATTATCATTTAACGCACCACCCTTGCAAGTTTGGTGAAGACAGAACCAGTAGTAACTTAGACATGGCCATTAAAGGACACCTACTCAAAACACTTAAACCTACTTCAAACACCGTAACCTCCTCTGCCACCTGTCATTCATGGCCCAGATTCAACATCAAAGTGTTTCAAGTCCATACGTAGGCCCTGTTGCATAATCCATACAAGTTTGATAGAGATATGACAAGATATAACTTTGATACTGGACCTGCATCCAAAAATTTAACCAGGTTTGGACGCCGACACCGGGAGTAGAGCATAAGCTTCCCCCGACATCATCTCGGAGAGCTTAAAATACAAATTAAGATGCTTATCAAACTTATAAACTTATTGAAGATATGCTATTATCTGTCGTAAAAAATACATACATAGATATATACTTGAAACATTAAGTCAATAACAAGGGCTGTTCAAAATAATATTCACAAGTGAGTAGCTTTATGCAGTTAATTAGAGACACATCAATAAGACACTTTTGTCACAAAGATTTCAAGTATGTACAATAAATTTATGTTTTAATATTAAATATCGTATGAGATTAAATTTATAAGATAAAAGCTAAAATGAAATAATAAAATCAGCCCCCAAAAAATTAAAATTGAGATAATGAGTACTTTTTGGAATGCAAATGTGGGTGGAGTTATTTGGTTGTAACGAAAGAAAAACGTCCTCCAGTAAATTGGCAGGGGGCTGAATTTCGGATCTTTTTTTTCCGTGTACTTAATATTTGACATTTCAAGTTTGGTAGTGTGTCTTTCTTACCAAAGACAAACTAAGGGTAATAAAACATTATTTATGGTAGATATACACTGTATACATTTAATCTCTGTAGACTTTAAGTTCGCATAATCAGGTGGTACGGGACAGTTTTTTTTTCAAAATTCGCTGTAGCCGGGAAATCTGTGTTTTCGAAACTGTGAAAAGAGTTGCCTCAATCCCCATTTAGCACAATTTTGCATTTAACCCATTCCTTAAAATATTTACTTGTCATATATTGTCCCTGAAATGTTCTTCTTTCCCTTTTTTTCGTGCGTTCACCGTCCGTTCACCTGCGCTCTCCGCCCCGCTCCGTTCGTGCTCACCGTTCACGAAGCGTTAACAAAACGTTCATCATTTGTTCAGCGTTCACTTATCGTTCAGTCCGTTTTCTTTATTTTATTCGGAACTCCAAAATGTAAGGATCGATCTTTGCAATTCAAAGCAAAATTTTAAAAGAACCCGTGCGTGAAGGGTGGAGGAATCTTATAAATTACTACAAAAATATTAAGGATTCATTTGAAGACTTCAGTCGTTTAAAAACAGAAGAATTCAATCAACTATTTGACTAATACATAAATAGAGAAAATTATGAATTCGAAACGGGCTTTGTAGTTGTGTACTTTTCACGATTCATATAATTCCTTCGGTGTTCGATCACAATCGTATCCATGCTCGGCAATAAACTGAACAGAGAAATCTAAGATAAATATGTATGCGTGTAAATTTATAGATATACAATAAATGAAAACAATGTATCATTAAATGCCATGCTTTTATAATGATTTATAAAGTAATAATAATTTCCCGAATCGTGATTACATATTTCGCCGAACGAATCAGCCGATTACTATCATAGGGTACATTTTACCCCTAATCAGAGATATTTTTATTTAAAATTGTTCCCTTTTCTCTACATATCGATCTTTATACTGTAATTGTGTTTCAGACTATTTCTCGAAAAATATGCTCAAAAAGTTACTAAGATCTTTTTGTCACTATAAAACCTATTCTGCCGCATGGAAATATTTTCTATCACTTTTCTATCACTTGATAACCTGTTTCTTAAATGTTCACATTTATAACGGCGATGAGCGAAATATCAATCTAGTTAAGGTCAAACAGATTTTACGTAACAAATTACTTTTCAATTAGAAATTTCTTTTGGTATATGATCTACTCAATTAGTGTCAGCTAATCGGATTAAGCCCATGCTATACCTATCTTTTTGTCAAGAGGCCCTCGCAAGGATATCCTTTCTTATTTTAATTGATGTGATCAGTAACTAACCTGCAATGTACCACACCTGGACGAAGTCGATATTTGTCCCAGAGCGTCATTTCATGCTGGATCTTCGAGGAATAAACATCAATACCTTATATCGACCCAGTTATCTTTTACGGATAGGACATTATTTAAATATATCTTTATATACATTTTTATTACGATTACTTAGTTTTTCAAAGGGTAAAACATTCAATTTTTCTTTTCATTGAATTTTATAATGTCTTGAAATTACATTTATACACATGTATGTTACATGCTATGATATGAGACTATTGTTATTTAGAAATATTAACTTGTATGTTTATTTTCCCAATCATATTATGTTTATAATCATTTTCCATCTGTTCTAAATATTTTGTTATATGATTTATTCTTGATTATCTTACTAGTCAATTATTACTCTTCCCCGCTTTTCATTTCAATCAGTGTTAAAGCGTCTTCCAGAATCACCACGTGATTAGTTCTAAATTTAATTATTGTTTACACTTCCGCCCGAGAGGAAATGCGGGTTTTACAATTCTATTTCGAGTATGCGTGTTTTACTTAGTTCAATCGATTGTTTTTAAATTATAATCTTAATGTTTAACATGTTTAGGTCTACCCATTGTTTCTTTTATTTAAATTTAAGATCTATATTTGACTTTAATTCACTTTAGATTTTTATTCGACTCGTCACCATAGCCGAGTACATGTGTAGTCGCGCTAAGAATAGGTTTATAGCTTGCTACTAAAATAATATAATATTCAGTAATTGTGTTCCTCATCATGGCTAGGCAATCTCTCCATTTTAGTTAATTTCCCTCATCTATTTAATATTTTTTATTTATAGTCAAATGATAGTTACGTACTTGTAAAACAGAACTTTAATGTAATAATATTCACTTAGCGTGTGTATATGTTACAATTGTGTTAGAGTATGCAGAGACTTGTTTTTAGCTCACCTGAGCTCAAGTGAGCTATTCTGATCACATTTTGTCCGTCGTCCGTCTGTCCGTCTGTCTGTCTGTCTGTCTGTCCGTCTGTAAACTTTTTACATTTTGAACTTCTTCTCTAAAACCGCTTATCCAATTTCAACAAAATTTGGTACAAAGCATCCTTATGGGAGGGCAAATATAAATTGCAGAAATAAAAGTCCGATCTGTATTCAAAGCGGAGAAAACCTTGAAACTGTAGAAAAAGAGGGGTGCATTTTTAAAAATCTTCTTCTCAAGAACTACCGAGTTCAATTCAACGTAGTTTAGCATAAATTATCCTTATGGGAAGGAAAATATAAATTGCAAAAAATAAGTGATAATTCTGTTTCAAATCTGAGTTATTACGAAAATAATAATAAAGGAGAGGCGTGTTTCAATCAGTTTAATAGCTTCGGGCTCGGCATACGGTAAAATGGGTAGGCAAGACTTGGCCTGAACAAAACAAAAGATTGGCAGGTATTAATCTGCCAATCTCATTAAAATTTCGGGATATTTGATGGACCAGTATATTTGTATTCGCTGTAAATATTGCTGCAAAATAATGCGTATTTGGAATTGACGATTGCCGATCTGCCCCGGCTTTTATTTTGCCACGGCCCGGGTTTGCATACCCATTTTACCAAGACTCGTATTCCATACTTCTAAAACGAGGTTCTTTGTTTAAAGCAGCCATGACATTATTCGAAAAAGGGTCGATCTGACTAAGATGAATTTGCTTGCTATGCAACCGTTCACGTATGAAGGGAAATTTTTGAAACATGCAAAATATATTGGTGCCGATTTTGTGAAGTAAATTAAGGCTAAATATTTTAATGCGTTGACAGTTTTCACACATGACGTTGGTGTTAGCTTGTTCTGATTTTCGTTTCGTTTTCATTATTTATGCTTTGTAACCTGGGAACTATCGTCTGTATTTCGTGATTTTTACGTATCAAATCAAACAGAGACTTCGGTAAATCAAACAGTTAACTGTTTACCTGCGCAAATTAAGCAAAATCTGATGTAGGGGTACTGAAATACAATTCATTCTATCGGTAAATCGGCATTATCTTTTGCGTAATGGTAGATTAATACAATAGGTTTTGTTGAGATGCTCGGCATTTTCTCGAGTTTATTCAGTTTAAATAGAGTTTGATATCGCTGACGGAAATATGTAGGTTTATATATGATTCATTTCGAAAAAATAAATTGTGTTCTTTATTTGTTATAGTGCATGTTTCTTGTGTTTAATTGTTTACAATTTCTATTTACTACCCATATGTGAGTGTTAAGCTTCGAATTATAAGCAAGATACAGAGATTTGCTCCCAATTCTATGTTTGTACACAGATCTTAAAAGCTAAAGATTAAAAAAGTAAAAAAAATTGTCAATATTCATTACGAAAATTTTCAAAGTCTGTTCTTCCAGAAACCAACTTATTGAATTGTAAACTTAACCTTTTTAGCTCACCTGAGGGTGGGGCCACAATTGGGGGTCGAAGTTTAACAAATGAATATATAGAGTGAATCTTTAAAAATCTTCTTCTCAGAAACTAATCAGCCAGGAAAACTGACACTTGTGTGGATGCATCCTCAGGTAGTGTAGATTCAAAGTTGTGAAAATCATGACCCCCGGGGGTAGGGTGGGGCCACAATGGGGGGTCGAAGTTTAACATATGAATATAAAAAGTAAATCTTAAAAAATCTTCTCAGAAACTAATCAGCCAGGAAAACTGACACTTGTGTGGATGCATCCTCAGGTAGTGTAGATTCAAAGTTGTGAAAATCATGACCCCCGGGGGTAGGGGGGCACAATGGGGGGTCAAAGTTTAACATATGAATATAAAAAGTAAATCTTTAAAAATCTTCTTCTCAGAAACTAATCGGCCAGGAAAGCTGAAACTTGTGTGGAAGAATTCTTAGGTAGTGTAGATTCAAAGTGGTGAAAATCATGACCCCCGGGGGTAGGGTGGGGCCACAATGGGGGATCAAAGTTTTACATAGGAATATATACACTAAATCTTTAAAAATCTTCTTCTCAGAAACTAATCAGCCAGGAAAGCTGACACTTGTGTGGATGCATCCTCAGGTAGTGTAGATTCAAAGTTGTGAAAATCATGACCCCCGGGGGTAGGGTGGGGCCACAATGAGGGATCAAAGTTTAACATAGGAATATATACAGTAAATCTTTAAAAATCTTCTCAGAAACTAATCCGCCGGCAAAGCTGGAACTTGTGTGGAAGCCTCCTCAGGTAGTGTAGAATCAAAGTTGTGAAAATAATAACCCCTGGGGGTAGGTTGGGGCCACAATGGGGGGTCGAAGTTTAACATATGATTATATAGAGTAAATCTTTAAAAATCTTCTTCTCAGAAACCAGACAGGAAAACTGAAACTTGTGTGGAAGCATCCTCAGGTAGTGTAGATTCAAATTTGTAAAAAATCATGACCCCTGGGGGTAGGTTTGGGGCACAATGGGAGGTCGATATTTTACATAGGAATAAAAAGAGTAAATCTTTAAAAATCTTCTTCTCAGAAACTAATCAGCCAGGAAAGCTAAAACTTGTGTGAAAGCATCCTCAGGTAGTGTAGATTCAAAGTTGTGAAAATAATGATCCCCAGGGGTAGGGTGGGGCCACATATGGGGGGGGGGTCAAAGTTTAACAAAGGAATATATAGGGTCAATCTTTAAAAATCTTCTCAGAAACTAATCAGCCAGATGATTCTTTATAATTGTTAAGACTTTGGCCCCAGGACAATTCTTTGGCCTCACGAGAAGGTTCAGAGATTGATGTACGTTTATATCCCATATATAAACTATTGTTAGGGATCTTTTTGAGAACTGCAATACTCAACATATGATATGACTATAAAATCATCCTGTTAGAAAAGGGACTAATGATTATTAACATAAGAATATCCAGGGGAAAATGGATTTTATATATACAGGATCTACATGTATTATTGTACATTGTCCAGATAGTTTGTATTATGACTCCATTGAGCTGATTTTATCATACCTATTGTTCCTCAGGTGAGCGATGTGGCCCATGGGCCTCTTGTTATGTGGTTCTTTTTATGTTGCAGCTCTATACATATTTTTTAGAAGACTTATAGTTTAGTGATCTATTTGATTTGTAATCATTTTTATCATTTGTTTATAAATAATGACTTTATGAATAAACATTTTTACCTAATATCGACTTAATTATCATTTTCAGAACAACCATCTCGCAACCAATCTCAACGCACAGAACACCTTTGTTTGTATCATTAAACTCATATAATTACTCCATGACTAGGGGAAAATTGATGTCAATGTTTGTTTGAACAATAAATAAAAGTTCGTAATCAGCTTGCGCTCACCGTACGCTCAGAGTGCGCTCATCGTTCACTCACCGTTCAAGTGGAAAAGTAGAACGTTTCAGGGACTGTAAAGACTAGTAAAAATTTCTTATCTGGGGTTTTGTTGGAAAAGTTAACCCTCTTACATGTTCCCGATTTAAATGATTTTCAGCTTCTTATACCTCTCCTAGCTTATACTATATACTTTTTGCGTAATATAACCTTCCGTTTGTAAAAATAAGACAACAATATCGCTGTGTAAAGTTAACACGACAATTGTAGCCGCAAGAATCGCATTTGACTTCTGATTCTCGTGTATTTAGCATTAAGGGCCTTCATATTGCATGCCAATTTTAACAAGAGACAATGCTTTAACCAATGATTATCATTGAAAAACATTTAATAAATTTTAGCAACACTCAAACGCCTTCAAGTACAGCAATTACCAATATTTCTAAAAAATATTCGAAACCTTTCTCTATCATCTTAATTTATTCGAGGGCATTTAGTTGCATATTTCTCCTTCAACTGTAATTTATCTTTTTTTTGGAAAACAAATAGAAAGTACCTTATCTTGCTCTCAAGTAACTTCTAAAAAAATTCAAAAGTCAAGTGGGTCTTGCCCATGATGAGCTAATGTTGTTTATTTGGTTCGAACTTGCTTTACCTTTCATAATGTTACTGGTCTGTGCTATGTGTGTCATATGACATAGATTTTTCGTACATTAATTGATAAATTGAAACATCTGTTTAGTCATCTTACCTAAAAAAAATTGTAAATGAATTAATAGCGAGTGCCGGCGCGAAGCGACCTCTACCGACAAGGTGTGTGTGAATAGAAAGTCCGGACTAGCTGCACATTCATTCAACGAACTTTTTCGGCGTCAGTGAATCTGACCAGTAATGTATTGTTTAAATCGTCCCAGTAGTTCCCTGTAATCATGGCAATTTTTATCACTTCACACTCTCACGAGAACAGCAAGACAATAAAAACAATAAAGATGTATACGAGATACAATCAATGTTACCTCTAAAGTTCACCTCAGTACATTAAATCAAAATTAATCGAGTGACGTCACAATGGTTAACACATTGATCCGATAGATTTTTTCGGCGTCAGTAAATTTTGACCCACAATTTATAGTACCAACGGTTTCCAACCTCACGTTCTCGCGACAATCAAAGTAAAACTTTTGAGAAGCATATAAGATGTGTAATTTTAAGAACATCATGCTTTTTAAGTAAATAAAACAGTATACTACTTTTATTTCTCAGTGGAGTTTTAAAGAGTCAGACAACACTTAACCAACGTGAACTTTGACGTCACAATAAGGGGAAATTACTCTAACTGAAGTTATTGTAAATCTGCTGAAAATCCTCTCAAAATCTTGCAAAGCTAAAGAATACGGACATTTCTTCAGTTATAGGAAACAGTTGTAACTTGCACTCATTTGGATGATTGCTAACATTGGTTTTATTCACTATTACGGTAACGTTAATTTCCAGGAACGTACACTTAGCATCGTTGTTTTTAAAGGGGTGGGTGGGTTGATGGCAGCTTCATCCAAAAAATTTACGTTGTGAATTTTATTTTTACTGATTTATGATAATTCATTATTTGATCACATGCTGCGTTCGCCCCAGCGGTCGCACCGTAAAACATATTATACATTGATTGTATATGTTAAACTTTATATCCAAACCAAAAACAAGAAAAAAACTACCAAAGGTCAAAAACATAAGAGCAAATATTGTCTTTTACAATAACATTGTTTTGAGTTTCATTTCTTGGTTTCTATAACAACAAAGTTTTTGTTTTGTTTTATATGCTGCACAGATTTTTAGCTTATCCCAAACGGAAACTGATGATGAGCACAAGCCTTTTGCGCTTAAATGACCCAAAGAAAGGTTTAACTCCAAGGTTTTACCGATCCTCAGCCTCAAAGTATTTTTTTCATCTTTAAAATGTTACTTGTCCTTCAAACTTTATGAATGAAATGAAATTTACAAACATATATATGCACACTGTTGTAGATATCTGTGAATCCACTAAACCAATCATTTTGTTTAATAACTGATTGTAATACTAACACTAGAGGATTAATTATATTTGTATATTTGAAAGGCAGACTTATGATGCGAATAAGAAGAATCAGGATAATTTAGAGCTATCGTTAAGTATTAGAATTCTTTTCTTACACAATGACAATCAAAAATGATCTTTACCTTACGTGTCACACTTTCTCCGTTTGTTTTTGGAGCTGTTTTGTATATATCTTTGACAAGTTTGCTGTCTTCCAACGCTGTCGCAAACGTGTTTAAAAAAGCAGATTTTCCTGCACCAGTTTCTCCAATCATTAAAATGTTAATGTATGGAATTTCTTGGGATATCGGGTACGATAACTCTTCAAAAAACGCTAGACTATCTGCCAAAACCTACAGTAATAATTAACGCTAAGTATAAAAATCAATGCAGTATGTGGTAAGCACGCTTTACGTGCCACCTCAGTACCATAGCCAACATACAAACACATCAGGATATTGCTTATGTGCATTTTAACTTTATGCTCGAGTCTTAACCTAAGCAAAATGATTGAAATATTGATAATGAACCCGTTCCTAGCCAAAGATAATGCAACAGAGAATATGAAATATAATCGTGTACACAACTTGCGGTCTTTCATAATATAATGCATACTATTCACAGATAGCTTTATTCTCTCCCTTAGAACGCATTTAGAGTCCATTCAATGTCAACGACTTTTTAAAACTATATGCCTTGCTGATTAGAGCCTGCACGTTTATGATCATTAAATGTGTTATAAAGGTATGTGATATTTATATCTACTCCGACATTAATGGATGAATCGACTTAATTATCAAGTAGTACCCCATAGTCTAAATCCCTTCATAAATAATTAAGTTTAATCACATCACAGCGTTCCGTGTCTTTTAATTCAGGTCAAAACGTCATTTGATATTTTTATTCCAGTTTATTATGAAAGATGCGATTTCTTAAAATACAGAAGAACTAAACATGCTTCATTTACATGTAAGTTACAATTTTTTAGGTATATCAAGTTACGTTTTACAACTTCGTCGCAAAATTTGTAAAACGCAATTTTTTTAAAAGCAATAAATTGCTATTTTTTGAAAGATGTAGTCTCATAACTGCAACGGTCTGTGCATTAAAAATTATATCGTGCAGTTAGTTTTTTTTAGTAAGAAGAGCTATATTGTCAATGATTCTTATGACACCATCAATAAGTGTCCGGATATATGAAATTTTCGAATCAGTAGCTAAAGGCAAAAGGTACCCCGATAAAAGTAATACAATTAACGAAATAGTTCACCGTACTCCTCCACTATCTTAAACAGAGTAGAAATTATTATTTCAAATCATGTTTTGACTACTTGAATTAATAGCTTACCTATTTCTTTATATTTTGTCTGTAGAAACACATGAATCATGGCTTTGCTTAACAAAAACAATTAAGCGAAACATATTTTAAAGCTGCTTGGTCCGAATTTATATCAAATTTTGTGTACGCTTTTAAACGATAGATATGCTAATTACGTGTATAATAATAGACATTGCTGTAGCTTTCTCGGTCAATTAAACCATATTTCGTTAAAAAAAATGATTTACAATTTTAATTTAAAAAATAAAACAAACGACATAAAACAGCATCAAGTTTTTTTCGCCTCATCTTAAAATATGACCCTGACGTCGAGGCGGGGATTATTGTATTACGACTTTGATATCGATTTAAACAGAATCTTGATATGAGTAATGTTGTGGAAAATTAAAACTAAACCTCTGTACATTTTTTTCTCCATTATTTCTGAAAATTGTTTTCCTTACAATATACATTCATATGATGCATTTTGATTTGTTTGTCCAATAAAGAAAATATTTTTCTTGACTTCGAATATTTCTAACTTTAAAATGAGACCGATTCTGCTGGTGTGAATAGGCAAAAGATAATAACTTTTTAAGATAATTGGTTTGTATGGAAAGTTCGTTCAGACTGTAATAGCTAAAAAAGTCGGACCATGCAACTTTTATACACATATGGTAGGCCCTGATTTTTTTTGTACACGTGATTCAATAAACCCCAAACCCCAAACTAAACGGGTTAAATATACATGAATTTCGTCCTCTTTCTTCGATAGTTTAAAAAACCATTTTTGCAGTTCTTGAACGCTTTTAAAAGCACACTTTATATAGCAGGGTATATACTTTATGTTCTCATATAAAGGTTGCATCAAACTACACGTATATGTTAAAAGAACTGTTTACAAGAATTTAAACTTGTTTTATTGTTGACGAACAGCGCAAGAAGTCTTGACGACGACTGATGGATACCGATTGCAATAAGAGAAAAATGTGACAAACAAACGACAGTATATTTGTTTAAACACATACAAAATTATTAAATAGCATAATAACCACTAAGACAATTTAAAGAAATACTTACACGGGAATTAATATAGCCAGGAAACCCTTCCAAAACCTGAGATTTCTCTGAAAGAAAATCACAAAACACGCATTTAATCTGCCGAATATAATCTTAGTTGTTAAAACACCATGTTTTCAGATTTTCAGCAATAAAATTGTTTTTATTGTTATGGGCAAAATTTCAACAGGTATTTATCATTGGTTATATGTTCATGCTAATATCAAGAATCTTTGTGATAACCAGTTTAAACTGGTTCTAGAAAACAGCTGTTCTTGCTGGTACTAGTTTACTCCTTCCGTGATAAGCAATTAATACTGATTTTTTCTAATAAAATAATTGATGTCATCGATAAGAAAAAGCAAATATTAGGATTGAATGTTTTTTTTTTATTTATTTATTTTGACGTCGTCATGTCAATAACTGTCGTCAGTTGGGCAGACAAATTGTCAAAACGCGCTAACACGCGTTATTTAAGCTGTCTGCGCACCTGACGGCAATCTTTGACATAGCGATGTCACAAATCATTTATCTAATGCTGTAGTAATTTGTCTGTTGTAAAAGGTTACTCACACTTAAAAAATATAATTATTTCAACCTATAGGTGAAAAATATATATACAAATCAAAAACATTCGTACCACAATTACGAAATGACAACTGATGATAAAATTTCATAATGAAAATGATTAATAGTAAAGATTTTAAATCGACAGTTGCGTTTATCTCAATTGTTACCAGCAAGATCTTTTTTATCTTTTTCTATCTGTTTTTCCAGGTCTTCAATTCTTGATGTATTCTGTTTCAGTTTTTCTTCCAGTCCATTAATATCGTGATCCAGAATCATGATGTCATGCTTTGCATCACATTCCTCGCTGAAAATAAGCAATACACCATCATATGTCAACAGCTGTGTGTGTGTGTGTGTGTGTGTGTGTGTGTGTGTGTGTGTGTGTGTGTGTGTGTGTGTGTGTGTGTGTGTGTGTGTGTGTGTGTGTGTGTGTGTGTGTGTGTGTGTGTGTGGTGTGTGTGTCTGTGTGTGTGTGAAAATACTTACCTGGCAAAACGGGAACCTAGAATAAAAAAGAGTTGAAAGTTTTTATAATATTGCATAAGCAATATTATGTGTTCCTATGACGCGATGTAAATAATAAACATTTTTATGAAATATTGTTCTTTTGAAAAAAATATCAAAACTTAAACAATAATTGCATTATTTATTCTGCATTGACTTTACTTAGCTTTCATATTAAAAGTTTTGATTTTTACAAGCAATATAATTTGTACATATTTGATAACGTTTACACTATTTTGTATAAAAATATAAAATTTGGCGAAATCTCCAGACATTCTGTACCCTTTTGTGACGTTGTCCATTATACATGTATGTCTTCATAAACGATGGCATTGTTTGTTATTCATGTTAAAATCTAAAATCGACTGAAGAGCCGAGAGGGCGAAAACATTACGGATTAAATTGATCTAAGATTGTGTAATCGTCTAGTACCTTTTTCTATATTATAAACCAAGGATTAATTCACACACACACGCACGTGTGTGAGTGTCGGTTATATTCAGTAGTATTTTTTCAAGATATAACTCTATATAGACGAAATAATTATATTCAAAGGGGAGACATATTGTTTTTGTCGACTTTCTTATTCTTCTTCTTCTATTATTCTATTGTTTCTTTTTCTGTGTTCCGTTTTCAACGGAAGACCCTCTTGTTATTCTTCGGTTTCTTTTTAGGGTCTTTCGTTTTCAACGGAAGACCCTCTTGTTATTCTATTGTTTTTAGGGTCTTCCCTTTTCAGCGGCAGACCCTCTTGTTATTCTATTGTTTTTTTTTTTAGGGTCTTCCGTTTTCAACGGAAGACCCTCTTGTTATTCTTAGGTTTCTTTTTAGGGTCTTCGTCCAACGGAAGACCCTTTTGTTTTTCTACGGTTTCTTTTTTTTAGGGTCTTCCGTTTCCAACGGAAGACCCTCTTGTTGTTCTACGGTTTCTTTTTCTTTATTATTAGGGTCTTCCGTCTTCAGCGGAAGACCCTTCTATTATTGTAATGTTTCTTTTTCACTTTTTTTTTTATTCTTTTTTTTTTCTTTACAATTTTTGTGCAGAAGATTTCTCGGAGATGGGTGGTCCGATTTGTGTCAAATTTTCAGCATCGATGTATTATCATATAAAGCTGATACGCTTTTTTTTGTTTTGCAAAAATCACTTCCGGTTCGGACTAATCCGCCATTTTGTAATTTTTTAAAAAGTTCTTGTCCACACATTTTCTCAACAACGAGCAAAGATAGGAGGCTGAAATTTTCAGAAATGATAGATGTTATGAACATCTAGCCTCACGAGGAAAATTATTGTCTGGAAATTCCGAGTACGGAAGCTAGCTGGGGTCAAAATATAGGACACGTTTATGACGAATACTTCTTGTCCACAAATTTCCTCAAAAACGAGGAAAGATAGGAAGCTGAAATTTTCAGAAATGATAGATGACATGAACATCTAGCCTCACGAGGAAAATCATTGTCCGGAAATTCCGAGTACGGAAGCTAGCTGGGATCAATATATAGGACACGTTTTTGACGAATACTCCTTGTCCACACATTTCCTCAAAAACGAGCAAAGATGGGAAGCTGAAATTTTTAGAAATTATAAATGACATGAACATCTAGCCTCACGAGGAAAATCTTTGTCCGGAAATTCCGAGTACGGAAGCTAGCTGGGGTCAAAATATAGGACACGTTTTTGACGAATACTCCTTGTCCACACATTTCCTCAAAAACGAGCAAAGATAGGAAGCTGAAATTTTTAGAAGTGATAAATGACATGAAAATCTAGACTCACGAGGAAAATCATTGTCCGGAAATTCCGAGTATGGAAACTAGCTCGGGTCAAAATATAGGACACGTTTTTGACGAATACTCCTTGTCCACACATTTCCCCCAAAACGAGTAAAGATAAGAAGCTGAAATTTTCAGAAATGATAGATGACATGAACATCGATCTAGCCTCACGAGGAAAATCATTGTCTGGAAATTCCGAGTAGGGAAGCTAAATTTTAAAACTCATATTAAATGTGTTAAAATGACCTCAGACTAATTTTAAAACATAAGATCTAAGTTGCACTTTAATTCTTCTTTGGATGAAATTAATTTTTTTTTAAAAATTAAAAATTTAATTAAATCGTGTTAAAATGATCTCAGACTAATTTTAAAACATGGGGGGAGGGAGGGGGGACTACCCTTCCCAATTTTTTTTTTCGAACAGTCTTTTATCTAAACTTCACATTTGGGACAGGGATAAAAATTAATAGGGAAATTTGAACTAAAGAACAAAAATAGACATATGACGTCCTAAATACCCACTCACTGGTTTAACATTTTCCACTCAGCAACAACCAAAAGAATGAAGGCCATGTTCATGTATATATCACCCAATTCAGTTTAAATTGGTCACCCTTTTTTTTAAATATCCAGCCCTGCAGTTTTTTATTTCAATTTAAGAGAATAGCTTAAGATTACTATAAAGAAAAAACTCAGACACAATATATACGTAATTTTTTTTCGAAAACCAGAAAAGACTCCTTCCTTAATTATTGAATTACACAGTTTTAATTCATTTTTATACCCCCGCAAACGAAGTTTAGGGGGGTATATTGGTTTCACCCTGTCTGTCTGTCCGTCTGTCTGTAGACGCAACATTGTCCCTCCTATAGAATTTTTTATTACTGCATGGAACAGTTTGAAAATTTGTACATATGTTGAACACCATCTGAAGATGTACACCTGCAATTGTTTTTAAGATCAGACAAGAATTAATGATTTTATGACTGTTTTCATTTTCCTTACTCTATATATTGTACACTAATGTTGAAAAGTAAGGGAGGTAATCCTTACAGATTTTATTAATTAATTAATAGTATTAAAACACTCTAAAATATATTTATATAAATACATCCAGATGGAGGTTTTTTGTCTTTATGTCTTAATTAATCAAAAAAATATTTTTTATAAGTATTCTATCAACTGACAATGCAAAGTTTTTGTTTGTCAATGATAAATTCTTAGGAGCTAATAAGAACATGTTGCTGAAGTGTTGCTGAATTCATTTGTCCCAAGGGAGCCATTATCTGAGCCATGGTTCAGATGGAGCATGTGTTTAGGGGAAATCGATAATCTGTAAAATGGGTGATGGTTTTGGGGCCATTTTAAAACTGTTTCCTTTAAACCAAAAGTTCTATTATTATAAGGAAATAAATAATATCATTATTAATAAAGAAGTTAAACTATTTTTAGAGGTTGTTTAAATTCATTTGTCAAGTAAATTGATGAAGTGACCCTG
Organism: Magallana angulata; assembly: GCF_025612915.1. Classification (NCBI taxonomy): domain Eukaryota; kingdom Metazoa; phylum Mollusca; class Bivalvia; order Ostreida; family Ostreidae; genus Magallana; species Magallana angulata. Next base: position 61,289,647 of record NC_069112.1, read on the forward strand.
TTGGGCATTAATTTAAATGAAATTCAAAATTTCTGATATGATTGTAGTGTTTTGGCAATTTTAAAATAGTTTGTAATATTAAATTTTCTCTTTTACATATTTTTACATAGTATGGTAATTATGGTAATGTTTTGGGAGTTTATTAAATTTAACAAGCTCATCAAAGAAAATCATAGTCCTATGGGATAAATTTTCTGATATGGAGTTCCATTGTGCCATAGGAGAAAGTGAGGAAAATTTGAAACAACTAATTGCATCTGTTAAGACTCTTATTAGAAAGATATTGAAAGATTTATCAACAGAAGAGCATTGTTTGGCTACCGGCATTTCCATTTACTGCACAGGGAGGGGTTATTGTCATTTTGTTGGTTTCTCTTTAAATCAATTAAATTTAAAAAAAAATATATCATTAGATACATACATTTGTAAATGTATTACTGTTATAGATATGTATTTACATTGAAATTCTGACAATTTTGATTTTAAATTTTCTTTAACTAATATTCCTTTTTTTACAATTCTAGAAAAAAATTTTGGTATGTGTTCCAAACCTTTATTATTCAATTCAATTATTTTTCCCATTTGAAATTAGCCTTGCAGGGGTATTAGTCCCATTAGGACAGTTCTATTTTAATTATTTTTTTCTGGTATATTTCCCTACCAGACATTCTTTCTTACAGTGAGCGCCCACGGTTCTAACCACTCGGCCATCTAGACATATAGCCATAAACAAATAAATTTTAATCATTATAAACATAATTATAAAATTAATATTTTTTATTGGAACTCTTTGTTACGAGGAGATACAAAAAAGATGCGTGAGGAACGTGTCGTCTGACCTTAATTTATTTTTTCAACTAAGGGTCCAGAAATTAAGAAGTAAAAAAAAATAAGAACTAAAGTGTTTTTCTGATAAAACTTCTTCGGATACCATTTTAAGTTCTTAAGCATTAAACTGTCTCTTATAATGTTGCTCTATATAGTTCATATCAATCAATATCAGTCAATATTAAGTCTTATATTCTCCAAAAAAAATCGTTCTTTTAGAAGTCAAGTTCGAGTCATATTTTCGGCCAGACTGAATCTACACGCCCCGTTAATCGATTGATCGAAATCTATAGCTGCTAAAACTGATAAAAACTGACAGGACTGAAGTCGACCCGCCCTGTTTATCGACATAATCATGATGATGTCAGACTCAAAGTCTCACAGGAGACGATTTGGCTTTTTGTTTAAGCTAACGTGCTTACGTACATTGATAGTAATTTAGTGAATTTTATTTACTTTTCATAATAAATTTATCAATAAGCTAAAAGAATGATGTTAATAAAAATGATATAATGCTTTTTTTAATGATTCATTCGGGTTATGAAGAAAAAGATTACATGCGGGTTATGTATTTTTTCTGCAATGTCACTACCTATCCCGAATGAATCACCAAAGAAAGCATTTTATTGTTTAAATAAGGGTTGTTCGAGACATTTACTTTTATTCAATCAAATCAAGAGAAAACATGTAATAGTTTTTATTTCTCATTTACTGTATTTTTTTTTAGGAAGCAAATAGTTACATCTTCTCTACATTGTATTTTTTTTTGCGGTAATCAAAATTCAAGTTATTGCTATCCGAAAGTCAAAATAGCTGTGAAATGTCTGTTACTGTCTCTGCGTACAAATTTTACTACTATTGACATCAATTGATTTGTTATTAGTACTTGTTATTCAGTCCATGTGTTTTTCATTCTAGTTAAACTATTAGTCAAAAAGCCAGATAAACTGATTGTATTGGCTACTTTATTGAATATAGTTTTGTTTCAGCAGTCTAAGACTGAAATTGTCTTTGTTTGAGATTCTTACCAATTTGATAAATATACGCCGCGCTGCGTTGACGTGAAAATTCGATATTCCGGCTTAGTCAGATTGCTATGCCTTTGTGAATGTACCTATACTATTTCCGTATTTCAACTCGAACACAAGTTAAACTTGCACAAAGGTTAGACACAATAAAAAGCAACATGAGCATATATAGCTTGATATATTCATTATAAATTTTCACAGGGCGAAAAACAATCTTTAAGCAAGTCCTTAAAGGTGGCGTAAAGGTGGCTTAAAGGTTATACAATCTTTAAGCCACCTTTAAGTCACCTTTAAGCTGAGCTTATAGATCCTTAATGTTTAAACTTCTTTAAGTCACCTTTAAGCCATCTTTAAGCCATCTTTAAGCCACCTTTAAGCATCTTTAAGTGGCATTTACGCTCCCTTTAAGTTGTCTTTAAACCATCTTTAAGTTCCCTTCAAGTCAAGTTTCATCAAGCTGAACAATAAAAGATATCTATTATATGCAAAAGTTCTTTTATAGGGATGGGAGGGGGTCATCCGAGTGATAATATAATTTCCAAAGAAGGGGGGGGGGGTGTTCCAGGCGGTTTTAATTGTCGCTCCATTAAACACAGATCGCTATCAACACCGCTCCGATGGACACAGATTGCCGTTATAAAATTCTTTATATTTTTTTGGTGGGGGGGGGGGTTTCAAAATTATTGTAGGGGTGAGCGCAGTCTCTGTATCTTAATATGTGCATAAAACTATTTAAAGTATGTTTGTTTCCTATTATACATGTAAATTAATCGGTGAAATCTCTCTCTCTCTCTCTCTCTTTCTCTCTCTCTCTCTCTCTCTCTCTCTCTCTCTCTCTCTCTCTCTCTCTCAGTTCATCCAGTTATTAAACAAAATAAAGATAACTAGATCGTTCTCGTTACCAGCAACGAGTGGGTCTTCCGTCCGATTTTTTAGTAAATGAGATAAAAACCTTCACTTTTAAGACTAAATTGTTAATTAACTAAAAAAATTAGGGAACAAAATTTCGTCACCCGAAGCTTAAACCCGGGTCGCCTGGGCACATGTCCACGACTCTAACGACTGAGCTACTCGGACTCTCGCTTTAGTTTTTTATGCCTAATATCTCGGGAACACATCAATCGATTTCAAAACAAATTACATATTCTGAATCATTAAAGGAGTCTCTATCAACCCGTTAGAAAAATGTATAAAAAGCAAAAATTTAAAAAAAAAACGATTTTTTATCTTTCTTTCCGGTGACGACCGGAAGTGACGGCCGACGTTTTTATGACCATGTTGCATCAGGTTAAATTGATGTCTATCCTCACTGAAAATTTCAGCCCTATATCTTTATTCGTTTGTTGGATCTCTAGCCGACAAAATTGACTTTTAAAAATCGTTAACGGACGATAACTTCCGACCGGAAGTGGTTATCAAAAAATTGAAACGGCGGTACAAATTTCAGATGCCGACACATCAACCTTTAAAATTTGAAGAAAATCGAATGAGCCATCTTTGAGAAATCGCCTGCACAAAATTTGTAAGACAAAAAAAGAAGACAAAAAACTATACACGATCTCGTTGCGAGCAACGAGGAGGTCTTCCGTCCGATTTTTAGAATGTGATATGACGTCATCGGCTTTCATTTTCGACAAAAAAAAACATGATATGGGAAAGGAGTTGAATACTAATGCTTTCCTGTAATGATTTTTATAAGTTCTCTTACGTTGCTTTTTTTTAAATACTTGCATTTCTTCCAATTGAGATAGAAAAACTTTTTTACCTCTGACCCCTAAAATCCCTATTTTGGTAACGCATGAAAAAATAATTATATTGTTATGATATATAAACGTATTATACCTAATTTTGCTCTTTTATCCTATCACAAAACATAAAAGACTTAGGCCCATCTTGATCCTTAATTGGAGGAGCAATCCATTTTTCTTAATATCAAATGAAAGATCGTTTAACTTTAAACACATTTTGTTCAACAAGTGTTTAGAAATTCATTACCGTGTGAGAGAAAGTTTTTTGGGCCGATCCCTTATCCCCTTATAAGGGCCGTTTAAGGACATTTGAAAGTTGAATATTGTTTAGTATAGCATTTTGAGCATCTTTTTTTCCATACTGCATTTCCAAAGATTTTTCTTTTCTGATATATGGATGATTAATTTTTCGGATATTTGACTTCTGGAAACCTATAATTACATAACGCATGATAAAATCATTACATTGCTTGGATACATTACTGTAAGATAATATATCTGCTTTTATGACCTTTCACAAATTATTTTTCAGTAAAGAGCTCAAGATGAACAACTTTAGAGCCGTCTGGTCCTCTAACTTGATAGACAACCCCCCTTTTTTTCAAAATCAAATGAAAAATCAAATATCAAATTATATCCGGGTGATCAAAATTTTGGACGTTTGACCCCTTAAAACCTAATCACCTAACTACGTAACACAGGATAAAATCAATAGATTCCTTGGATACATAACAGTTGAGATTAATTCAAAATTTGAAATTTTCTTTAACTCTTGTGATTATTAATGATAACAGCTGTGAATGGAAATGGTGACCTTTTTTTTTTTTTTTTTAGAATAAACATGTATTGAAAATAATTCATGTACAGGATCATGCACGTGACAAAGAACGTGTCTTACACATGTAAATCTTAATGTTAAAGCTGCTTAGTCCCGATTTTCAATAAAATAAGTGTACGCTATTAAACGATGGTTTAAACAGGCTAAGTATGTGGGCAATATATACGTTGCAGTAGTTTTTCCCCGTAAATTAAATCATGTTTCAATATAAAAAAATAATGTACATGTTGAACCTCGTTGAATCCGGATATGTGTATTCCAGAATGCTGTCCAATCCGGCGACATTATTTTGACATTTTCCTTTCATTTTTGTTTAAAATGTTATGCAATCCGGATCCTGCCTATTCTGTAAACCGGCATTATGAAAAAAACTGACTGCTAATAATTAGTAAGAGTTATCTCCCGTAGTCCGGCCATTTATCGATTGATCGGCCTTCTGCGAGATAGTTAATGCTCAATTAATTTATCGACCAATTTTTCTGTCGTTGCTATTGATTTAAACATCCAAACTAGCAACTCATTTCAGTGTATACCGTTAAGTCTTGTTATATAAAATACGCATTTTTGCCAAAATTAGATAATTAGGTTATAGTTCATCCCATTTTTTTAGGCCTTGATTCAGGATACTGCGGGAGTAAGACTGCCGATATCGTTTGTTATCCCCGTTGCATGGTTACACGTACAGAGTTGCATATTATTCTGTCAAAATGCTCATTTTTTTTTTATAAGATTCTCATTCTTATTAATATTTATCCATTGTTCCCTGCACCAAAACAATTCTCGCCATTACGTATTTCAGCCATCCGTTGACTTGTTAATGTTGTTTAACAGTTTCTGGCTAGGCGTGCACTTTTCAGGTTATTCGAATGTTTTTGAATTTATCAATAAAGATGATTTGATTGAAAAGGTATTTCCATCTTATGTATTCCGTAATGGATTTATTGCCCGGGTTTTCCGAAAAAAATTAAAATGAAAATTGGTACCGTTAATAAAATCGATGAAATCATATATTTCAGAAGAATTGAAAATTTTACAAGAATATGCACGATCGAGACCTACTGCATTTAATACTAATTAATTTGCAACAATGTCCTCTAAACCGGGCGTTGCCTTATCCGGCCAATTATTTAGAACCCCCCTCTGAGACAAGGTGTGCTGTACAATGTACAAATTTATTTACAAAATATTTCGCCTCGTGTTTAGACTAGCTCCTTGCGTCGAAGCTAGTATGCTTGTATTACGACTTTGACATCTGTCCTTTTTATATGATCTATCATAACATATAAAATATACAGCATGACTATTTAAAAGAACAAAAAAAAAGCAGTGTACATTTGTTGAATAATAATTTTTTAAGTTTACGTTGTTTATAATCGATGCTAAACATGCAGAATGAATAAAACCAATCATTCGGAAGATGAAACCAAACGGTTTTCTTTTCTAAACATTAACATGATGTATTTTGGTTGGTTTTTAGCTCACCTGAGCTGAAAGCTCAAGTGAGCTATTCTGATCACTTTTTGTCCGTCGTCCGTCCGTCCGTCTGTCCGTCTGTAAACTTTTTACATTTTGAACTTCTTCTCTAAAACCGCTTATCCAATTTCAACCAAATTTGGCACAAAGCATCCTTATGGGAGGGCGAATATAACTTGCAGAAATAAAAGTCCGATCTGTATTCAAAGCGGAGAAAACCTTGAAACTGTAGAAAAAGGGGGGTGCATTTTAAAAAATCTTCTTCTCAAGAACTACTGATTCCAATTCAACGTAGTTTAGCATGAATTATCCTTATGGGAAGGAAAATATAAATTGCAAAAATTAAGGTCTAATTCTGTATCAAATCTGAGTTATTACGAAAATAATAATAAAGGAAAGGCGTGTTTCAATCAGTTTAATAGCTTCGGATTCGGCATCCGGTAAAATGGGTAGACAAGACTTTGCCTGGGCAAAACAAAAGATTGGCAGTTATTAATCTGTCAATCTCATTAAAATTTCAGGATATTTGATGGACCAGTATATTTATATTTGCTGTAAATATTGCTGCAAAATAATGCGTATTTGGAATTGACGATTGCCGATCTGCCCCGGCTTTTATTTTGCCACGGCCCGGGTTTGCGTACCCATTTTACCAAGACTCGTATTCCATACATCTAAAACGAGGTTCTTTGTTTAAAGCAGCCATGACATTATACGAAAAAGGGTCGATCTGACTATGATGAATTTGCTTGTTGTGCAACAGTTCGCGAATGAAGGGAAATTTTTGAAACATGCAAAATATATTGGTGCCGATTTTGTGAAGTAAATTGAGGCTAAATATTTCAATGCGTTGACAGTTTTCACACATGACGTTGGTGTTAGCTTGTTCTGATTTTCGTTTCGTTTTCATTATTTATTGTTTGTAACCTGGGAACTATCGTCTGTATTTCGTGATTTTTACGTATCAAATCAAACAGAGACTTCGGTAAATCAAACAGTTAACTGTTTACCTGCGCAAATTAAGCAAAATCTGATGTATCAAAAAAGTACTGAAATACAATTCATTCTATCGGTAATTCGGCATTATATTTTGCGTAACGGTATATTAATGCAATAGGTTTTGTTGAGATGCTCGGCATTTTCTCGAGTTTATTCAGTTTAAATAGAGTTTGATATCGCTGTCGGAAATATGTAGGTATATACATGTAAATGTATATATATGATTCATTTCGAAAAAATAAATTGTGTTCTTTATTTGTTATAGTGCATGTTTCTTGTGTTTTAATTGTTTACAATTTCTATTTACTAACCATATTTGAGTGTTAAGCTTCGAATTATAAGCAAGATACAGAGATTTGCTCACGATTCTATGTTTGTACACAGATCTTAAAAACTAAAGATTAAAAAACTAAAAAAAAATTCAATATCTATTAAGAAAATTTTCAAAGTCTCTTCTTCCAGAAACCAACTTTAACAACTTATTGTATTGTAAACTTAACCTTTTTTAGCTCACCTGAGCCAAAGTCTTCTCAAAAACTATTAGGCCAGGAAAGCTCAAATTTGAGTGGAAGCATCCTCAGATAGTGTAGATTCAAGTTTGTTCAAATCATGGTCCCCGGGGGTAGGGTGGGGCCACAATAGGGGGATCATGTTTTACATAAAAATATATAGAGAAAAACCTTTAAAAATCCTCTCAAAAACTATTAGGCCAGAAAAGCTCAAATTGAAATGGAAGCATACTCAGGTAGTGTAGATTCAAGTTTGTTCAAATCATGATCCCCGGGGGAAGGGTGGGGCCACAATTGGGAGATCAAGTTTTACATAGGAATATATTGAGAAAATCTTTTAAAAATCTTCTTCTCAAAAATATTTTGCCAAGAAATCTCAAATTGGCATGTAACCATCCTTAGGAAGTGTAGATTCAAGTTTGTTCAAATCATGGTCCCTGGGGGTAGGGCGGGGTCACAATGGGGGATGAATTTTTATAGATAGAGAAAATCTTTAAAAGTCTTCTTCTCAAAATTATTAGGCCAGGAAAGCCAAAATTTGAGTGGAAGCATCCCCAGATCATATAGATTCATGTTTGTTTAAATAATAGTCCAGGGGTAGGGTGAGGCCACAATGGGGGATGAATTTTTACTTAGGAATATATAGAGAAAATCTTGAAAAATCTTCTTTTTAAAGAATTTTGGCCAGAAAGGGTTTAAACTTGTGTAGAGGCATCCTCGGGTAGTGTAAATTCAAGTTTGCAAAATCACAGTCCCTAGTGGTAGGGCGGGACCGTGATGGCGGTTTGAATTTTTACATAGGAATATAAAGAGAAAATCTTTAAAACTATTCTGGGAAAGTGTTCGGTTCAAAACTCAGTACTTAGTGTGAAAGCAAAGGTTATGTAGATTTAAGTCTGATGAAACCATGATTCCCTAGAGAAAAATGGGGCCATGAAATGGGGGGGGGGGGGGGTATATAGGAATAGAGACAAATCTTCTTACAGGTACAACAACAAAAGGGGCTTGGTATTTACCAAAAAATAAGAGGTTGATAAAAATTGGCAGATTTTCAATTTTTTTAGCAAGATCTACTGTACTCAGTTGTCAAGATATTTTGATACTGTAATGCTAATTTGATCAGAATTAAGGCAATTGTTGCTCAGGTGAGCGATGTGGCCCCTGGGCCTCTTGTTTTTTGTATACCCAATTTTTAAAAATTACTAAATTATTAAAAGGAGGGCAATTCCGTGTAAATACGTCTATAACTTTGTAAGCTCTTTCATTTGGTTTGCATGGAAAATTATTCGATACTGTAATGGCCGACAAAACATGCAACTTAAATAGGCACCTAACATTGAAGGGAAATGGAAATATCCAGCGGATCTAAATGTTAATATATTCTTATGATAAAATTGTGTATTTATGGCAAACATAGATTTATCATTTTTTATCTCCTTCAATATATAATTGCACTTTTGTTTGTATCAATCTCTTTTTAACTCTTTGTCGCCAAATCGTGGTCGTTTTACCCTCTTGTGTAAACCACGCTGAAAAGTTCACAATCTTTGTACCACTTAAGCTGCTTTCTCTCGAACGCTTTTCATTAAATATATTTCAACTGTTACTTTCTACACCCTGCTTAATTCTCTCTCTCTCTCTCTCTCTCTCTCTCTCTCTCTCTCTCTCATAACTCATAAAAAAATCTAATATTTTGTTAGCCAAATGAATTATCACAGATTACATATATTTGAGATGTTCGATTGGAATAATCCTGTTGTGAATAGCGCCCTTTTTGTTGAAATGGGTAGTGTAATGCATTATATTCTCAGCAGCAGAATGTCAGAAATGGACACAGGTGAATGTATTTTCATTTCAACTCGTACAACTGTAAAACGCTGTATTATATTCATTGATGGCATGCTCAGCTATGTTAAGGAAGGTCTAAGAATTCTACCACGTGTGATTTAGAAAAATTTGCATAAGCCCCGCCCCTTATTCATGAGATTTTACGAGATATTGGTATTTCGGTAATTAACAAACATCTACCAAAATGAATATGATTAATTATTGGGTTTGAATGGTTCAAGAAAGGTGTACTGAAATAAAATCATAAACTATTCTTTATATCTCGCGAAATCATGAAATTCCAAGTCGTCTGATGACGTGTCGAGGTTGACTACGTCACACCGGTGCTTGCAGCTGTGATCAGAATAAACATGTGGACTTCAGTGATATATCTCGGAATTTAACTCGTTTACAACCAGCGTGGACAGAAATCGGCATAGGATTCAACTGAACAAGGTAGGATTTATCTGTACTTCCCCTAGATATTGTTTTATATTACCTAATATTGTTGGATGGACCGGAAACGAAGTGAAATTCCTCGGCTTCGATTTTGTTTACTTGTTTACATTTGTTTTTCATGTAATATTGTGTTCAAACATCAGTTTGGTGACTCAGTCAGGCAAAGTAATTGTTCTGCGTTTCGCTAGTTTTGATCATAGAGAGCGTTGAGGCTCATTGTAGCTTTTTACTGGTCTCATATCGCGATAATATTAGATCGCATTCCCCCCCATGTTCAAAGTACACAATAAAAAGTCCATGGCCAAACACTGTATGTGCTAGCACTACAAAGATTACTGTGAGGATCTGGAATGATTATAGACAAGATTGTAATTTGTTTAAGTAAATCGAAATGTGTTATTTTATTCAGCCTTCTTTTATGAAGATCTAATTAATTTTATTTAAGACAAAATTAAAGTGTGTTCAAACTGAATTTCCACACATTTTAAAAAATAAACATTTGATTATGCCTGTTGTAATATCACTGAAATTGAAACCGCCATTAATATGCCCAATAATGGAGTTATGTTTCATTTTCATGTTATCTTTAACACAATAGCTTAATGCTAATTATGACACATTATTCATTTTCAGGGTTACTTAGGCAGTAGATGGTCCACTGAAAACACTTCTTGGGATGTTACTACAAATGTATATAAATATTTCTTTTACTCAATAACTTCAACTTCATGCATAGTTTGTTGTTTTTTAATATCATATTGATAATGATACTAATGTAACTTATTATATTAATTTGCATTGATATCTATTGAAATGAAATTTGAAATTCATATGTATTCATCATTTCAGGTATTGGTTTTCTTATCAACTGACTACCTCCTAATATCAAAAAGACAGAAGAGAAGAACATGTAGTGTGCAAGAAGAATTGTCAATTTCCATAAATTCCACATTATGACTGAAAAATACTAAAAATCAGAAAACACTAGTCTTGTTGAACAGTTTGTCACAGAAAAGCAATCTCTATAGCATTTGCAAAGTTGATTATCAAAATAAATTCTTGATAATATTGATATATTGTTTCTTCTTGCTTTCTTTAATTAGTACTAAAATATCAATTATGATTACAAGTAAACCTGATTATACATTAAAAGAGCTTATTCACCAGCATAGTAACATAGATTATTATGAAACATAAATGTGTAAATTACAAACTCAACACTTACACCCCCCCCCCCCCCCCCCCCCAATAAAGGCTACTGATGAAGTTATGTTTTTCCAATTTCAACAATTTTATAATGATGATTGGTGTGAACAGAGACAACATTTTAACATTATTTTAGTGAAATTCAAAGCGTTAAATTATTTTAAGAATGAAAATTAAAATCATGATCTTAGTCAGTGTTGCGTTTGAATTTCACGCAAATGACGCTGAAAGTGAAGTGGGTCAGATAAAATGCAGTAGTGCAAGGGCATACACTTGATCAAATATATTGAAAATTTCCATGTCTTACCATTGTATCCCTATTATATCAAAAAGTGCTGGGAGCTGTATGAAGTCGCTACGCATTTCATATAAATAAGCGTTAATTGCGGGAAATCCCAGTAAATTGCTGTTCATACACTGTTTACATTGAATTTAATAATTGTTCTTACTTGAATATTTTAAGCTCCCAGCACTTTTCGAAATTTTGAAGGTTCCTTTTACAAGTTAGAAACAGAAATAACTATATTTGTTTATGTTATGCCCTTGCACTTTGCATTTTTTCGTATTATTCCTGGTTCATCTATTTTTAGCAGTATCACGTGACAGGGTATTCCCAAGAGACTCAAAAATTGCTCATCCGATAACAAATTATTTAATTTGTATAATCGATAAAATATCACTTTGTTTAACAAATGTTTGGAGTAGAACGCGGGGGTGTTAAGGAAGCATATGGGCAAGTAAGCGTCTTATTTTGACTGTTATATTCAAAATCGTGAAATTTAAATAATTATTTTGAATAAGATCAAAAACTTAGAATTATCCTTTAAAATAGATGTCAGTGCAATAAAATCGGGTGGTACATTACTGCCACATTGGTACATTATCACGTGACAACTATAAATAGTTTACGTATTTTCCTTAACATAAAATGAGATAGAACAACACTACCCCGCGGTTTCCAAAATAAAATAAGCATACCAATAGAAAGCAAAACATCTCAGTCTAATCAAAACCGCTGCTAGAATCCTATGTGTGTCCTTATTAAAAAGTTATTTATCCGGTTCTAGTAAAACCTTCCCAACTTTTATATAGTTTGCACGGAAAACGGCAAATTGCATCAAAACAACACACAACATGGGATTCTAGCAGCACTTTTCAATTTAAGCATTGATCAAACTAACGATACGTATAAAATTTCAAGTTCAATATATACGGGGTAGTGTTGTTCTAGTCAGATTTTTACATCGTAAACAACGACAGAGGAACGCCTGGCCGAGAAATAAAAGGAAATTTACATACCTTTTAGCGAATGATTGATAAAACTAACATCTCCCCCAGTATTCTTATGTTCAATTCTCAATAAATCACACCAGAGTACTCTATTAGAGTTCTTAGATCAGTTATATTTTGAATATGTTTACAATGCTTTCCGATCAAATTCACTCGACATTCAACTTTTAGTCATGACGTCATCAATGTGTAAATCTACGTAACACAAACTAATTTCTGGAAAAAAAATGTCTTCAGTATTTTTTATTTGTTTTTGATCTACGTTTCGTTGCTTAGATATTTGAATATGTACATGATAACTAAGATTTGTGATTTCACGGAATTACATGCACCTCAGATTTCATATGCTTCCTTAACACCCCCGCGAATACCAAGATTGTTCAAAGGCTAACATTTTATGTGATAAATATCGCTATTTTTGTATGGACGCCCTTAACATAGCTGAGCAGTTTTTCTTTATTTTACGCACTATGATTTTAATCAATGGTTTGATGCATCGTTAATCAATATAATTGAAAATTTAAATAATTTAACAACGAATCAATGTGTGATAACGTATACACGTAAACACGAGAAGCATGTGTCCTAGACTACAGCGAATCGGTTGTCCAATTGCGCGGCGTCTCCCAGCCCGTGTTATGTAAATGTACCCTCAACGTGCTGGGATTGAAATGTTTTCAGTTTAATAACTGAATTTTATTTTCCAACAATAATACTATTTTATGACATATACAAGATCACAATGAACGCCTTATTTCATTGACAGTCATACTATCTATATATTTTTTTTTAATTACGAGGCCAAAACAGCTTTTCTTCGTAGGTAATGGTATAATATTATTTTCATTTACTCTTTTAATATATGGTTAAAATCGAAATTCTTTGTGTTTGCAGCTACATAAATAAACACATGTGTGCATTACAGCAAGGCGTAAATTTTGTGTATTGAATAACGGTAGACCGCTCGCTAGTCCTGCCGCGACCTGTTTCCTCGGCCGCGGGCAGTGGATCGGATACGTATAATTGTTTACATACATGCAGCTCGGAATCCAGCTAGATTTTAAATGCGACTCAAATGCTAGAAAAGAATTAAACTTTTTAGACAGTTTCCGAATGTAAGCTGGTACAATGTCTATGGTAGTAGGTAGAGGTAATCTTTTTTAAGGTTTTCCGCTCCCAGCGGAAAACCTTACTAGTATTCTGAAAAATTTTCAAATTTCTTATTAGGAAACGGAAAGACGTTGGAAACGGAAGACCGTCTTGTTTTTCTTCGGTTTCTCTTTATTAGGGTCTTCCGTTTCCAACGGAAGACCCTCTTGTTATTCTATTGTTTCTTTTTATTATTATTATTATACTTTTTCTTTTCTTCTGACTCCTTTTTTGCCTCATAACTCAAAAGGTTTTTAACCGATTTTAATGAAATTTTCAGAGATTTTTGCAAGTTGGCGTCCCTCAAAAATGTAAAAGTTTTAAAGAGAACGTCACTTCCGTTTTGACGTGACGTCATTTTTAAAAATTTCAAAAAGTCATTTTGTCCCGGACTTTTCTCCAAAACGCTTCAAGATAGAGGCTTGAAATTTTCAATGGTTATGATTTGGTCGATTTACCTCTGTAATAAGGCTCGAAATGAAAATCTGTCACTTCCGGTCGAAACCGGAAGTGAAACAAATTTTTCGAAAAAATGAATTTTCTGATCAAATCAAAAATGAATATGTGTTTTATAGAGCTTATCAAGCTGAATCTAACACTGAAAGCCGTTTTAAAATCGGACGGTTCATTAAAGAGATATCGGGGTTTAAAAATTGATTTTTCCGGAAATTTTGTTTCCGTGTCCTTGGTTTAAAAAATAGCGTAATGTTCAAAGTAAAATTAACTCGTACCGAAAATAATTGTTAAGTCGTACTTGAACACATTAGGATTTTTTTGTTAAGTCGTTCTTGAAATCGGAAATGTTTTTGTTAAGTCGTACTTAAAATCATTTGTATTTTGTTAAGTCGTACCAGGAATAATTTGATTTTTTCATCTTTTTATTTTCGTTACTCTTGATGTTGGTTTAAGAGCTCTGCTTCTTACAGGAACTTCCAGCTTTACTTCTGACATTAACGGAAGACCCACTCGTTGCTTTGCAACGAGCTTTGCTCTAGTTATTATTATTATTCTTTTTCTTTTCTTCTGACTCCTTTTTTGCCTCATAACTCAAAAGGTTTTTAACCGATTTTGATGAAATTTTCAGAGATTTTTGCAAGTTGGCGTCCCTCAAAAATGTAAAAGTTTTAAAGAGAACGTCACCTCCGTTTTGACGTGACGTCATTTTTAAAAATTTCAAAAAGTCATTTTGTCCCGGACTTTTCTCAAAAACGCTTTAAGATAGAGGCTTGAAATTTTCAATGGTTATGATTTGATCGATTTACCTCTGTAATAAGGCTGGAAATGAAAATCTATCACTTCCGGTCGAAACCGGAAGTAAAACAAATTTTTCGAAAAAATGAATTTTCTGATTTAATCAAAAATGTATATGTGTTTTGTAGAGCTTATTAAGCTGAATCTAACACTGAAAGCCGTTTTAAAATCGGACGATGCATTACAGAGATATCGGGGTTTAAAAATTGATTTTTCCGGAAATTTTGATTCTGCGTCCTTGGTTTAAAAAATAGCGTAATGTTCAAAGAAATATTAAATCGTACCAAAAATAATTGTTAAGTCGTACTTGGACACATTCGGATTTTTTTTGTTAAGTCGTTCTTGAAATCAGAAAGGTTTTTGTTAAGTCGTACTTAAAATCATTCGTATTTTGTTAAGTCATACCAGGAATAATTCGATTTTTTTCATCTTTTTATTTTAGTTACTCTTGTTATTGGTTTAAGAGCTCTGCTTCTTACAGGAACTTCCAGCTTTACTTCCGACATTAACGGAAGACCCACTCGTTGCTTTGCAACGAGCTTTGCTCTAGTTATTATTTTATTTTTTATTTTTTTCTGACTCCTTCTCGGCTTTATATCTCATAAAGTTTTCATCCGATTTCCATGAAATTGTCAGAGCTTTTGTAAAGTTATCATGTCTCAATGATGTTAAAGTTTCAGCATTTACGTCACTTCCGTTCAAGTTTGACAGCCATTTTTAGTTTTTGATTTTTTGAAAAAGTTATTTTGTCCGGAGGATTTCTCCAAAAACTTTAAAGATATCGCTTCGAAATGTTAACTGATGATAGATGTATCAATTCTATGATGTACTGGGGGGTTTAGAATTTTATTAAGCGATTTTGCTCAAAACCGGAAGTAGTTCAAATTTTTGTAAATTTTCATTTTTTTTTATCAAAAGAAGACAATACCACAGTCTTATAGAACTTGCCATGGTGAATTCAAATTTGAAATTCGTTTGAAAATCAGACGATGCATTACAGAGATATCGGGGTTAAAAAATTGATTTTTGATTCCGCGTCCTTGGTTTAAAAAATAGCGTAATATTCAAAGTAAAATTAACTCGTACCAAAAATAATTGTTACGTCGTACTTGAACACATTCGGTTTTTTTTGGTTAAGTCGTTCTTGAAATCAGAAAGGTTTTTGTTAATTCGTACTTTAAATAATTCGGATTTTGTTAAGTCGTACTAGGAATAATTCGATTTTTTTCATCTTTTTATTTAAATTACTCTTGTTATTGGTTTAAGAGCTCTGCTTCTTACAGGAACTTCCAGCTTTACTTCCGACATTAACGGAAGACCCACTCGTTGCTTTGCAACGAGCTTTGCTCTAGTTATTTTTATTTTTTTCTAGACGCCAACTTTGATCCTTAATATCTCGCTCGTTTTTTCACCGATTGTTTTGAAATTTTCAGGACTGATAGGATGCCGCGTGATGTTGTCGTTGCATATTTTAGCTATCCTATCCGGTTTTGAGTTATTCCCCTTTCAGTAAAATTTAACGACTTCTTTTGTCCAGGGGGGTTTAGCTTTAACAATGACTGGCAGAGTATCATAGCTGGTTTTGAAGCTGATACATTGAATTTGTGCGAGATTTATTTTATTTATTATTTAAATGCAAATAAAAGGGGTGGTATAGATATTGAAACAAAGGAAAGAATTTTTTTTTTTTTAAATCGCGTATTTTCCGTGTTAGTTTTCTACCTGATAAAAATTTGTTATAACATGTATTTTAAAAGTTCTTGGTCTTACCCAGACCTTTCATTCGGTATACCGAAAAAGGGGCTGGTCCTTATAATTAGGGAATTAGAGGCGTCCAAAGTTTCTTGTCAATAACTTAAACACTTAAGGAATAAAAATTGCTAATGCATTATTGAAGCAAAGCTGTAAAGAAATTAATTTGGAATCATTCTATAGAATACAATTTAATGTTTTCGTAATTTATATTCAGTATTTGCAGAAACAATTGTTGTCAGTTCGGTCCATTTTTTGTGGGGGTGCGCACGTTTATGAGGTTATGAGAAGGCTTCTTGTAATGCACTAACTGATACATGTAGCGCGCAAAAATAATTCCACATAAAATTCCCAAAAGTTTTTATTCATATGTACATTTTCATTTCATATACATGAACCTCTTTGACCTTATTTTTGTTGTTTTTTCATAACTGTGCCCCTGCCTATATTTAGATGCATTACGAGACTCGGGTAACCGATCGATAGGAGAGTAGCTACAGTACCCACAACGTTATTTTTTACAATCCTATCCTATCGTATCGTGTATCAATCATATCGTATCGTGCGTGTATACTGTTCTATCGTGCGTTAATGCTATCCTATCGTGCGTGTATACTGTTCTATCGTGCGTTAATCCTATCCTATCGTGCGTTAATCCTATCAGGTTTATCGTTTACTTTCAACAAATCTTCCGTTTATCCTATCGTGTTAATCGTTTCGTGCCTTTTCATAAGCAAGTAAACTTATTACTAAGTTGCAACTCGTTCGGTGCGCCGTATACGAATATTTATCGAACAAGAATTGTAAATTCCTATCCAACATTCCGTCAGGATACTAATTTTTATATTTTTTAGATCAAAATTAACCAATATTATATGTAAATCATATCTGTTAACATTGAAAATGAAAAACGACGTTCTTAGGAACAAGGTTACATATTTACCTGTAAATTGAATATATTAAATCGTACGCCTGAGTGTATACCTGCGTAAACATTAACTTTTATGCAATATAATTTTGTTGCATCATATTTTACAGAAACAAAACTATTTATGATATAATTTATATTTAATTAAAACCCGAGTTGTATTTTGAACCCGTTGTTTTCCGTGTGATATTTGATTTCAGGCTGAAATGTTCTCGGCAATCAGCTAGAGTGTGTGGTAATGAAAACAATGTTAGAAAATCGTACGCGGAATGTGTATCTGCGTAAATATTTATTTAACTTGTCTGTAATAATTCGTTTTTAATGAATCATTTTCTTATACAGAAAGAAATGTAATTATGACAGATTTTATATTTACTCTATACAAGAGTTGGATTTATAGAATTAAACCCGCTATTTTCCGAATGATTTAATCTCGGGCTGAAATATTCGCGGCGATCGGCTTTATGGTGTTCGGTAATGAAAACAATTTTAACAATACAGAAAATTTATTGATCATTAAAGCTCATAATTTTAGTTGAAAAAAAAATGAACTGGTCATTTTTATACATTCTATAAATGATGCAGCGATGATTAACAACTCGGCAATGGTTACGAAAAAGAAATTTCACGCAAATCTTTATTTGTACGTGTTCTCTCTCAAATTCTGCCATTATCAGTTTGTTCGTAAATATCGTTTAAAGCGATCATACGTTTATCAAGAACATCGTTTATCCTTTCCTATCGTGTATCAATCCTATCATATCGTGCATGTATACTGTTCTATCGTGCGTTAATCCTATCCTTTCGTGCGTGTATACTGTTCTATCGTGCGTTAATCCTATCCTATCGTGCGTGAATCCTATCCTATCGTTTATCTTGTAAAAAAACGTTGCGGGTACTGTAGCTGTATTCAGGCCGTCGCTTAGACGACAGTGCATGTGCTTGTAGAGCTGGACGTACACGTTTAACGCCCCACTGTATTACTGTAACAGAGACATTTTGAATTGTTTCAGTACTGGAAGATGTGTTAATAAAATGGTTCCAATGCATGGTAATTAAACTCAACTTTTCTACAATCCGTATACACGGCCGTCTTATAAAGCACAATGTGTGTTATGTACGCTGGCAATTTAAACGAACGCGGGATTGCTCCCGATAGAACAATTCTTTAAAGCAAAAAAAAAATAAACTGATTTGCAATGGATATACCGGTAATATTATTATCATCGTGGAGATGAGTTTAAAAAGTGAACTTAATATTCGTATACGATAATATTTGAATCCAAAGCCGCTAGTTTTAAGTTACGGTTATTAGGATATTAATTATGACTTGCCCCGCGTTTCAGGTTTTTTACTTGCAAAACATCTACAAACGAAAATACCAAACAACCTTCAGCAGCAACTTATAAATCACTTATTCCATACACAATTCTAAAGAGGTAATTAAATAAATTTTATAAATGCTTTATACTTGTATTCGCTATCTTCCATGGAAAAAAGTGGCATGGAAAAAATGTTCAATGTTCATCAAATACGCTGTAGCCTTAGCAATCGAAAATAATTAACAAACTGTATATTGATAGATTGACATATCAACAAACATTCAGACCCGCAATGTGTTTTTTTACAAGTTCTATAAAATGTAGACTCAATGACTGAAGTCTTTACCGTTTTCCGTCTGGGTTATTTTGACTCACGTGTGTACGTTATGTGTAGCCATATAGATGTACATTTTAAGTGTTTAATCTGTAGACGAAATTGTGTACATGCAGAGCAATGCAATGCAAGGACAATTAAATTCCAACAATGTATATGGTGACAGGCACGTAGCATCGTTTTTGAAAGTGTGTGTGTGGGGGGGGGGGGGGGCAGTCTCATCCAAAAAATCTTGACAAGCAAATAATAAATAAATAAAAGGAAATTTCAACTTTTCCAAAATCTTCAAAATCCTAATCCAGGGGGGGGGGGGTGTAGTATATTACTTCAATTTCACTCTTCATTTCCTTATTATGATATCAATTTTTTACATACTCCCAAAAAGTGTGGGGGGAGGGGGCCAAATCCATGGTAATTCAATTTTTTATATGTAAATTTTAAAAAATTTGTTGTTGCAAGAAAAAGTGCCCCCCCCCCCCCCCCCCGATGCTACGTGCCTGGGTGAGGCCGGTCAGACTGATACTGGTTCGGCTTGTTCTACAAATAGCGAATGTAAGACGAAGTATTTGGGTGTTATATTTTAAACAACTATAAGTATTGCTTTCTTAAAAGCTTGCAATACACAACACAGTATTTTATTGGAATCATTTTTAGTTACCTTAGCTGCATATATGTACCGCTCGGTCTGTATCCCGGAAAAATTGACTACCATCCGAAACTTTTCATACAAGGTCTACAGACTTGCAGCTGACATTACCTTTAAGAATACATTTTAGAATTTGCCGCTGTTTTTAATTTCATTAAAAAGACGCGCAGAATCAAGTGGTAATATGTCGTTTGATATGGGATTTATGACGTCTATTGATATTGTTTTCATTAAAATTATTTCATTATTTCAAGCTTGTGGGTGGAATGAAATCAGTTTCACATTATATGACATATAGATGTCCTCTTCCCAGTTTTTGCCGCAGAAACTATTTTTTTTTTTAATTTACATAAAAAATTGAATTATCATGGAGTTGCCCCCCCCCCTTTTGGTAGCATGTAAAAAATGGTATGAAAATCATGAAATTATGAAATTATGAAAATTTTGGAAAATCAAAAAAAAAAATTCTTGTTTTGCTGGATGAGTTTGCCCCCCCCCCCCCCCCACTTTCAAACACGATGCTACGTGCTTGGAAAATACTCATTTCTTTATTCCCCTATTTAATAAACAAAACAAACTAACAAACATAACCGATCCAGATAAATATAATTACATGTATCAAAAAAAAACTTCGAAAAAAAACTACACATTCATCCTTCACCCACAATATTGCCTTTTCGATATTTATCATCGTTGTAGACCCGTGTAACAATCTGTTAAGTAGGTGCTTGCACGACAAAGAACCCCTTGCTGATCTACATTTTCATTAACGCATACAAAGAAAAATTATATTTTGATTTATTTTTGAATTTCTTTTGATGTAAAAAAGGAGAAGAAATTGGTTCTCAGTCTCTCTTTATGCCTGTTTGTTAGCGGTTAATCCAAGTTCATTTTGAATATCCTTTTGTAATTTAAAAAATGTAATGCAATTTTTTTTTCATGCAATATTTCGGATAAAGCAATGAAGAGTTGTTTCTTGAAATTTTATAAGACCATAACATTGTAAAATGCTAGCATTGAAAATTGTGCCCGATTTCTTTCTTTTTTTAAGGTAAAACTTTATTGATTTAAAAAATGATTCTTTGAGACAAACAAATTGACATAATCAATAAGAGTTTGACAATCTCTAACTGCAGGTCTGTAGCTTTTAGTCAGAAAAAGCCTCGGATGGACGACCTAGGACACAGATCGTCCATCCGAATTTCTTGAACATTGCCATTATTTTCGTACGCAGACGCAATACTCACCGAGACTAAATGGTTCGTATCTTAAGTTTAAACTGCTTTGAAAGGTAATATTGGTTTTCTGATAATTATGAACATGTATAATTAAATAAAAATGGTTAAAATTACAGTAAAATTACGGGCATCGGTCTTTTCCGTGCGCGGATCTAGAAGGGGAAGGGTTCCAGACCCTCCCCCAGCGAAATTTCTTTCAATTGCGTGTACATCATAAACTTACCAAATATACCTCGGACATCCCTTGGCAAACTTAAATAACCGTCTGACTTTTTAACCCCCACCCCGGAAAAATTTTCTGATCCGCGCATGTTCCCCCTCCTCGAAATACAAAATTATTCTTCAAAACCCCTTGTAAAATTTCCAGGATCTCCGCATATATACTAAAAGATTCATTGGCACTTGCGGTCGATAAAAATGCGTGTGAAACGTTTGTTACTGGTCTTTTTACCTTCGTACCGGGCATAACCACAGTCCCACTTTGTGAATAAAATGCGGCGAATAAAACTAGAGACAACGTCTTAAGATCTGTATTTGCTTATAAACATGTTGTATCATCGTGCAAAATGCACTGTTCAATTATAAAAAAAATTTTCGACTTTACTTGTAAAATTCAACATCTATTTCGTAATTTTTTCTCACAGTTTATTTCTTACAAAGTTATTTTTTTATTTAGTGATTGACACTTTTCAGACTTTATATGAGATTTCAAAGAGACAGAGTTTCATGTCTCAAGAACTGTTAATCTCTTTAAACAACATTGTGCAATTATCAGATCATTTCGTGGACATCAAAGACTCATTGAGTTTTTTTAATTATTTTATATCTGTGAATCTTTCACTCAGCTTACTTATATCATTACCTGTCAATTTATACTCATTGTTAAGATTCTGATAAATAGTTATGTACAATTGTCAATGCGCAGTCTGGAATACGGCGGCCAGCCCCGGCCACGTCCGACTCTCCCAGAGTCTTGAGTCCGGAGGCCACTACTGGCCATATCCGACTTGTTTGTAACATGTCTGTCTGTTAAATTGTTATAATGTTGCCATTGTTGAGTCTCGTCCAATAATGTGGAATCCTGCATCAATTGCCTGTTGATTTCTCTGGAACGGTACACTGGTGGACCTTCGGGAATACGGCAAACCTACCCTTCGTTTTAGCTTACGGCCAACAGCGCGCCACAACCTTATACCTTATACCCGGTTCGTACTGCACACGACCGATGCAGATCCAGACGAATTCTCTATCACCGTAAAATCTACGCGGTCACAGAAATATAATACTTTGTTTCTCAGTGTTTACACATCTAATATAATTGTACTATGGTCAGCTATCAATTTTTTGTAATACGTCACAAGTATGACGCAGCTACGACGGAAAACCTAATCGTTGCTCGCAACGAGCTCGTTTCTAGTTTTTATTTACTATTCAAATCGTTAAAATCGGAATTATTGAGTTTGCAGCTACATAAATAAACCAATGTGTGCATTACAGCAAGACGCAAATCTTGTGTATTAGAAAACGGCAGACCGCTCGCTAGTCCAGCTAGCCGCGACCTATTTCCTCAGCCGCGGGCAAAGATGTTCACATACAGCTCGA
This sequence comes from Magallana angulata, assembly GCF_025612915.1. Classification (NCBI taxonomy): domain Eukaryota; kingdom Metazoa; phylum Mollusca; class Bivalvia; order Ostreida; family Ostreidae; genus Magallana; species Magallana angulata. The sequence continues at coordinate 61,312,074 of NC_069112.1, forward strand.
AATTCAGCTAGATTTTAAATGCGACTCAAATGCACGGCATAAAAGCAGTTTTTCTTTTATCCATAATGTGTTTCACTAGAAATAACTAAACTGTTTAATCACTTTTCGTATGTTAACTGGTACCCATTATGTCAGTTACACGCACAAATACCACGTTTATTTGTCAAATAAAACACATATACATGGTAACAAGTCTAGCTTTTTACTCTCATATTACGCAATAACCGAACAAAATATTATTGTAACGGCATTAATAAGATCATAATGAACTTTTGCAGCGACAGCCATATTGAAATATTAACCGTTTTTTTTAGTTACAGAGCGATTACTTTCAAGAACTCTAGGTCCCTAATGTGAGGGGCCAGCCCCTTTTTCTTGATGTCAAATGAAAGATCTTTAAAGCATAAATCTTTTTGTTCTACGTGTCTTTACAAAATATTTCCGAGAAAAAAGATAAAGTAAGAAAACCATGCAAAATCACAACACTTTTTAAATTTCATTTTTGGAGCCCTAACGTGCTTCAGTGCTTTTTGCGCTGAACAATTATACCCTATTGCAGATGTACATTCTTTTGACTATCATTCCTGAAATTTTGAACTCAAAATCTTTTTTAGTTCATGAGATCCTTCGTGGACAAGCCGACACTCTAAAAATCGTTGAATTGTTATTATATCAAAACCGGAAGTGACGTCCCGATTAAAAAAAAATTCCAATAAGGTTCAGAGCAATATCTATCAGATCTGAAAGTTTCACGTAAATCGGCCAAGTAGTTTTTGAGAAATCGTGCACACAAAATTTGTAAGAAAAAAAAAGAATAGGGAAAAAGAAACCGAACGAAAACAATAAAGTCTTCCGTTGGAAACGGAAGACCTTAATAATAAGAAAAATGAAAAAGAAACAATAGAATAATAGTAGGGTCTTCCGCTGAAGACGGAAGACCCTAATGAACCAAAAATGCATGATTTAATTTGATAATCGGTTTAAGGTTTGTAATTTTTTTTTCAATTTTCATTATTTCTAAGTCTAACTCTAGATCTGCTAGATACATGTTAAAGATGAAAAGACTCTCAACTGCCTTTGTTATATCGGGCAGGATATTACTGCTTTGTTTGTCTAGACATAGTTTTGTTCGTTTGTGTATATCTAATAAGAGCCTATTGTTTGTCCAACTTAAGAAAACCCCTGGAACTAACACAGAATATACAAAATATACACAACAGTTGTGTCGTGTGCCCAGGTGCACGTTTGTGTATATCTATTGTTTGTCCAACTTAAGAAAACCCCTGGAACTAACACAGAATATACAAGATATACACAACAGGTGTGTCGTGTGCCCAGGTGCACGTCAGGGTTTCTAAAGGCGTTGAATCTTAGTATGTACGAGTATACGATAAGTCTAGTGAATTAAAGTTAATGTACATTTGAAGTTCATTTTCAAAGTATTATTTCCTAGCTCTGGGTTTCAAAAATGTTACGTCTACAAATTAACGATACATGTATGTAAGAGTAAATTCTTGAGGCTAATTAATTAATGTACCGGTGATCATAAATAGGGTTTAATTATTTAAATATATGTATAAGGGTGAATATGTCATTCCCGGCCTGGTACATCATACAATTGATGTACAAGTATATGTATACATCATTTGCAATTGCCACATGCAGTAAATACGTCACCGGTAATTGGTAATATTGTTTGTTATAGAATTGATAGTTTAAAAAGCATGTATACAATTAAATATTTAAACATACTGGAACGGCCCCGCGATCATGAAAACCGGGTAATTGCGGGAAATTGAACAAATACCCGGTACCCTAAAAGTTTCAATACATTTTATAAAAGAAATGATTTCATTTTCTTTCTTACATTTTCATACCTATAAATTAGATGAACGTATATCTACTCGGTTTAAATTTATTAACTAAGAAAGCCTACTAGTGAGCCTAACGGTTTCCATTTAGGTATAATATATTTTTGTTCACTGAAGACCAAGTTGTGTATTTCATTCTAAATACATGCATGCATGTAATTTATAAATTAGATATAGTTGATTATTACAAACTGAATGATTTGTCAATGGTTTGTCAAAATCTTTTCAAGTCAACACATTCAATACATTGATTCAATATCCACCGATATAAAGGATATAAAAACATACATAAATATGTAAGTTGCCGTGGCGCAGAGGAAGTGTGGTGATGCTAGTAAACAAAGTCTCCCGGGTTCAATTCTCGCCGTGGGCGTTTTTCTTTTTTTTTCCCCATTTTTTTTTATAGAACAAAAATCGTTTTTAATACCTTTCCTTTCATAAAGTTAATATATTTTGTTGGTAAATTAAGCACAATATTGAATTAAATTTTGTTTAATGGCTTAACGGTGGCTTAAAGGGAGCTTAAAGGTAGCTTAAAGGTGGTTTAAAGAAGTTTGGACATTAAGGACCTATAAGTTGTCCTTAAAGGTGGCTTAAAGGTGGCTTAAAGACAGTCTTTAAGCTGCCTTTAAACCATCTTTACGCTTTCTTTAAGCCACCTTTAAGCAACACATATAGCTTATAGGTGGCTTAAAGATCGTCTTTAAGCTACCTTTAAACACCTTTAAGCTATCTTTAAGGAGGACTTAAAGATGGTCATTCGTCCTGTGTTTAGGTCTATAGACACTTTGTAAGTAGGAGTTTTTAATAGCCGATTCTATGTCTGCGCCGGGTACCCCGATCATCGACTAGTTTGTGTACCGAAAAAAACAAAACAATTGATATTTTTATTTTATGTTTTGTTCATTGTTAAATGTATATGACAATTTTTATTAATATTCGTAACTAAAAGTTATAAAAAATGACCTGAAAATTTTTCCGATCGGGTTCGGTATTTTTGTACTACTCAGGAATGTTGTATAAACTTCCAAAAAAAAACAAGAGGCCCAGGGGCCACATTGCTCACCTGAGAAACAATTGCCTTAACTCTGATCAAATTAGCAGTACAGTATCAAAATATCTTAACAACTAAGTACAGTAGATCTTGCTAAAAAAAAATTCAAAATCTGCCAATTTTTATCTACATCTTTTTTATGCCCCCCTTCAAAGAAGGGAGGGCCTATTGCTTTGCTGCTGTCTGTCGGTCGGTCTGTCGGTCCACCAACAGTTTCCGTTCATTTTCTTCACAGAGGATTAACATATTGAAATGAAATTTGGTATACAGTTTTATCATGATAATATCTAGGTCAAGTTCGATATTGGGTACGATCGAGCAATTTTCGTCAGAGTTATGGCCCTTGGACGTAGAAAAATTCTAGTTTTTTTGCAGTTTCTGCTAATTTTCTTCGCAGAGGAAGAAAATATTGAAATGAAATTTGGTATACAGGTTTATCATGATAATATCTAGGTCAAGTTTGATTTTGGGTTTGATAAAGCAATTTTCGACAGAATCAGGCCCTTGGACTTAAGAAAAATTCCAGTTATTTGAAGTTTACATTCATTTTCTTTGTGGATGTTTTCATAGGAAGGGGGCATAAGTGTTTCACAAACATCTCTTGTTTTTTGGTAAATGCCAAGCCCCTTCTATTGTTGTAACTGTAAGAAGATTTTTCTCTATTCCTATATACCCCCCCCCCCCAATTTCACGGCCGCATTTTTTTCTAGGGAATCATGGTTTCATCAAACTTAAATCTACATAACCTGTGCTTTCAAAATAAGTACAGAGTTTTGGACAGAAAACTTTCCCAAAATATTTTTAAAGATTGCCATTGTTGAGTCTCGTCCAATAATGTGGAATCCTGCATCAATTGCCTGTTGATTTCTCTGGAACGGTACACTGGTGGACCTTCGGGAATACGGCAAACCTACCCTTCGTTTTAGCTTACGGCCAACAGCGCGCCACAACCTTATACCTTATACCCGGTTCGTACTGCACACGACCGATGCAGATCCAGACGAATTCTCTATCACCGTAAAATCTACGCGGTCACAGAAATATAATACTTTGTTTCTCAGTGTTTACACATCTAATATAATTGTACTATGGTCAGCTATCAATTTTTTGTAATACGTCACAAGTATGACGCAGCTACGACGGAAAACCTAATCGTTGCTCGCAACGAGCTCGTTTCTAGTTTTTATTTACTATTCAAATCGTTAAAATCGGAATTATTGAGTTTGCAGCTACATAAATAAACCAATGTGTGCATTACAGCAAGACGCAAATCTTGTGTATTAGAAAACGGCAGACCGCTCGCTAGTCCAGCTAGCCGCGACCTATTTCCTCAGCCGCGGGCAAAGATGTTCACATACAGCTCGAAATTCAGCTAGATTTTAAATGCGACTCAAATGCACGGCATAAAAGCAGTTTTTCTTTTATCCATAATGTGTTTCACTAGAAATAACTAAACTGTTTAATCACTTTTCGTATGTTAACTGGTACCCATTATGTCAGTTACACGCACAAATACCACGTTTATTTGTCAAATAAAACACATATACATGGTAACAAGTCTAGCTTTTTACTCTCATATTACGCAATAACCGAACAAAATATTATTGTAACGGCATTAATAAGATCATAATGAACTTTTGCAGCGACAGCCATATTGAAATATTAACCGTTTTTTTTAGTTACAGAGCGATTACTTTCAAGAACTCTAGGTCCCTAATGTGAGGGGCCAGCCCCTTTTTCTTGATGTCAAATGAAAGATCTTTAAAGCATAAATCTTTTTGTTCTACGTGTCTTTACAAAATATTTCCGAGAAAAAAGATAAAGTAAGAAAACCATGCAAAATCACAACACTTTTTAAATTTCATTTTTGGAGCCCTAACGTGCTTCAGTGCTTTTTGCGCTGAACAATTATACCCTATTGCAGATGTACATTCTTTTGACTATCATTCCTGAAATTTTGAACTCAAAATCTTTTTTAGTTCATGAGATCCTTCGTGGACAAGCCGACACTCTAAAAATCGTTGAATTGTTATTATATCAAAACCGGAAGTGACGTCCCGATTAAAAAAAAATTCCAATAAGGTTCAGAGCAATATCTATCAGATCTGAAAGTTTCACGTAAATCGGCCAAGTAGTTTTTGAGAAATCGTGCACACAAAATTTGTAAGAAAAAAAAAGAATAGGGAAAAAGAAACCGAACGAAAACAATAAAGTCTTCCGTTGGAAACGGAAGACCTTAATAATAAGAAAAATGAAAAAGAAACAATAGAATAATAGTAGGGTCTTCCGCTGAAGACGGAAGACCCTAATGAACCAAAAATGCATGATTTAATTTGATAATCGGTTTAAGGTTTGTAATTTTTTTTTCAATTTTCATTATTTCTAAGTCTAACTCTAGATCTGCTAGATACATGTTAAAGATGAAAAGACTCTCAACTGCCTTTGTTATATCGGGCAGGATATTACTGCTTTGTTTGTCTAGACATAGTTTTGTTCGTTTGTGTATATCTAATAAGAGCCTATTGTTTGTCCAACTTAAGAAAACCCCTGGAACTAACACAGAATATACAAAATATACACAACAGTTGTGTCGTGTGCCCAGGTGCACGTTTGTGTATATCTATTGTTTGTCCAACTTAAGAAAACCCCTGGAACTAACACAGAATATACAAGATATACACAACAGGTGTGTCGTGTGCCCAGGTGCACGTCAGGGTTTCTAAAGGCGTTGAATCTTAGTATGTACGAGTATACGATAAGTCTAGTGAATTAAAGTTAATGTACATTTGAAGTTCATTTTCAAAGTATTATTTCCTAGCTCTGGGTTTCAAAAATGTTACGTCTACAAATTAACGATACATGTATGTAAGAGTAAATTCTTGAGGCTAATTAATTAATGTACCGGTGATCATAAATAGGGTTTAATTATTTAAATATATGTATAAGGGTGAATATGTCATATGCCCGGCCTGGTACATCATACAATTGATGTACAAGTATATGTATACATCATTTGCAATTGCCACATGCAGTAAATACGTCACCGGTAATTGGTAATATTGTTTGTTATAGAATTGATAGTTTAAAAAGCATGTATACAATTAAATATTTAAACATACTGGAACGGCCCCGCGATCATGAAAACCGGGTAATTGCGGGAAATTGAACAAATACCCGGTACCCTAAAAGTTTCAATACATTTTATAAAAGAAATGATTTCATTTTCTTTCTTACATTTTCATACCTATAAATTAGATGAACGTATATCTACTCGGTTTAAATTTATTAACTAAGAAAGCCTACTAGTGAGCCTAACGGTTTCCATTTAGGTATAATATATTTTTGTTCACTGAAGACCAAGTTGTGTATTTCATTCTAAATACATGCATGCATGTAATTTATAAATTAGATATAGTTGATTATTACAAACTGAATGATTTGTCAATGGTTTGTCAAAATCTTTTCAAGTCAACACATTCAATACATTGATTCAATATCCACCGATATAAAGGATATAAAAACATACATAAATATGTAAGTTGCCGTGGCGCAGAAGAAGTGTGGTGATGCTAGTAAACAAAGTCTCCCGGGTTCAATTCTCGCCGTGGGCGTTTTTCTTTTTTTTTCCCCATTTTTTTTTATAGAACAAAAATCGTTTTTAATACCTTTCCTTTCATAAAGTTAATATATTTTGTTGGTAAATTAAGCACAATATTGAATTAAATTTTGTTTAATGGCTTAACGGTGGCTTAAAGGGAGCTTAAAGGTAGCTTAAAGGTGGTTTAAAGAAGTTTGGACATTAAGGACCTATAAGTTGTCCTTAAAGGTGGCTTAAAGGTGGCTTAAAGACAGTCTTTAAGCTGCCTTTAAACCATCTTTACGCTTTCTTTAAGCCACCTTTAAGCAACACATATAGCTTATAGGTGGCTTAAAGATCGTCTTTAAGCTACCTTTAAACACCTTTAAGCTATCTTTAAGGAGGACTTAAAGATGGTCATTCGTCCTGTGTTTAGGTCTATAGACACTTTGTAAGTAGGAGTTTTTAATAGCCGATTCTATGTCTGCGCCGGGTACCCCGATCATCGACTAGTTTGTGTACCGAAAAAAACAAAACAATTGATATTTTTATTTTATGTTTTGTTCATTGTTAAATGTATATGACAATTTTTATTAATATTCGTAACTAAAAGTTATAAAAAATGACCTGAAAATTTTTCCGATCGGGTTCGGTATTTTTGTACTACTCAGGAATGTTGTATAAACTTCCAAAAAAAAACAAGAGGCCCAGGGGCCACATTGCTCACCTGAGAAACAATTGCCTTAACTCTGATCAAATTAGCAGTACAGTATCAAAATATCTTAACAACTAAGTACAGTAGATCTTGCTAAAAAAAAATTCAAAATCTGCCAATTTTTATCTACATCTTTTTTATGCCCCCCTTCAAAGAAGGGAGGGCCTATTGCTTTGCTGCTGTCTGTCGGTCGGTCTGTCGGTCCACCAACAGTTTCCGTTCATTTTCTTCACAGAGGATTAACATATTGAAATGAAATTTGGTATACAGTTTTATCATGATAATATCTAGGTCAAGTTCGATATTGGGTACGATCGAGCAATTTTCGTCAGAGTTATGGCCCTTGGACGTAGAAAAATTCTAGTTTTTTTGCAGTTTCTGCTAATTTTCTTCGCAGAGGAAGAAAATATTGAAATGAAATTTGGTATACAGGTTTATCATGATAATATCTAGGTCAAGTTTGATTTTGGGTTTGATAAAGCAATTTTCGACAGAATCAGGCCCTTGGACTTAAGAAAAATTCCAGTTATTTGAAGTTTACATTCATTTTCTTTGTGGATGTTTTCATAGGAAGGGGGCATAAGTGTTTCACAAACATCTCTTTGTTTTTTGGTAAATGCCAAGCCCCTTCTATTGTTGTAACTGTAAGAAGATTTTTCTCTATTCCTATATACCCCCCCCCCCCCAATTTCACGGCCGCATTTTTTTCTAGGGAATCATGGTTTCATCAAACTTAAATCTACATAACCTGTGCTTTCAAAATAAGTACAGAGTTTTGGACAGAAAACTTTCCCAAAATATTTTTAAAGATTTCCTCTAAATATTCCTATGTAAAAATTCAAATTGCCATCGCGGCCCCGACCTACCACTAGGGACTGTGATTTTGCAAACTTGAATCTACACTAATCGAGGATGCCTCTACACACGTTTAAGCTTTTCTGGCCAAAATTCTTTAAAAAGAAGATTTTTAAAGATTTTCTCTATATATTCCTATGTAAAAATTCATCCCCCATTTTGGCCTCACCCTACCCCTGGACTATTATTTAAACAAACTTAAATCTATACGATCTGGGGATGCTTCCACTCAAATTTGGGCTTTCCTGGCCTAATAGTTCCTGAGAAGAAGATTTTTAAAGATTGTCTCTATATATAAAAAATTATCCCCCATTGTGACCCCGCCCTACCCCCAGGTACCGTGATTTGAACAAACTTAAATCTACATTAACTGAGAATGGTTAGACGCCAATTTGAGCTTTCTCGGCCTTATAGTTTTTTAGAAGAAGATTTTCTCTATATATGCCTATGTAAAAATCTATCCCACCATTGTGGCCCGACCATACCCCTAGGGACTATGATTTGAATAAACTTTAATCTACACTACCTGAGGATGCTTCCAGTTTAATTTGAGCTTTTCTGGTTTAATAGTTTTTGAGAAAAAGATTTTAAAAGATTTCCTCTATATATTCCTTTTTAAAAATGTATCCCCCTCTTGTGACCCAACCCTACCCCCGGGGACCATGATTTGAACAAACTTAAATATACACTACCTGAGAATGCTTCCATTTTAATTTTAGCATTTCTGGCCAGATATGTTTTGAGAAGAAGATTTTTTAAGATATCCTCTATATATTCCTTTCTAAAAATGTATCCCCCTCTTGTGACCCCACCCTACCCCCGGGGACCATAATTTGAACAAACTTAAATCTACACTACTTGAGGATGCTTCCATTTTAATTTGAGCTTTCCTCGTCTAATAGTTTTTGAGAAGAAAATTTTCACAATATATTCCTATGTAAAACTTCACCCCCCTCTTGTGGCCCCACCATACCCCCAGGGACTACGATTTGAACAAACTTGAATCGACACTACCTGAGGATGCTTACATTTTAAGTTGAGCTTTTCTGGCCTGATAGTTTTCGAGAAGAAGATTTTTAAAGATTTTCTCTATATATTCCTATGTTAAACTTCACCCCCTCTTGTGGCCCCACCATACCCCCAGGGACTATGATTTGAACAAACTTGAATCTACACTACGTGAGGATGCTTCGATTTTAATTTGAGCTTTTCTGGCCTATAGTTTTTGAGAAGAAGATTGTTTAGCTCACTGAGACGAAGTCAAGGGGAGCTTATGCTATACCCTCGGCGTCGGTGTCGGTAAAGTACATGTTTTTCTAGATAATAATGCTATATTTAAACTTGCATAGTAGATTAAACTATAATATGAATGAATCGCAGAGGTAGTTTCAGATGCAGAGCTTGATATCCATTATCAAGGATGCTAAAAATACATCTTAGTTATTATGGTCCTAACTTCACAAAACTTGAATGGATGCAGGTGTGTCTTATGATACAGATGCACGTGATAGGCATGGATGCTGAATCTGAGCCATAGGTTTCGGATGCTGGAGGAGGTTAAGGTTTTAAGAGCTGGTGCCCTCTGATGGTGATATCTTAGTTATTACTGATCCTAAATTTACCAAACTTGCATGGGTGATGGGTCTTATGATACTGATGCACCTGAAAGGCATGGGTGCTGAATCTTAGCCATAGGTTTCGGATGCTGGATGAGGTTTAGTTTTTTGGAACAGGTCACATGTTTTATAGATAATACCTTGCATAGTTGATTTAACTATATTATTAATGAAATGCAGATGTAGCTTTAGATGCAGAGCCTGATCTCGATTATCAAGGATGATAAACAAATCTCCTATTTAACTCAAACCTGCTTGATAAATAGATGTGTTTGTTGTTAAATGATATAACATGATTCCTATGATAAATTATTGTATGATATGATAACTATTGTTTAATATGATACAAAATAATATAATATGTTATAATGGAAAAAGTTATGATACGATATGAATTGTATCAATTTTTTTGATATTTTATGATATGATATTGTATCATGATATTGTTATGTATAGTATAGTATATTATGATACAATATTGTATAATATGATATTATATTATATATTTATTATATGATCACATGAAACGGTTACATATGATATTGTAATATAGAATATTGTATCGTATGATACGATATTGTATATTATATAATATTGTATCATACGATATTGTATAATATGAAATTGGTTTCTATAATTTAGTATTATATCACATGAAATTGTATAATATGATATTGTTATATTACGTAACACCGTGTCATAAAATGTATTATATGATATTGTAATATATATCATTCTATCTTATGATACAAGTTGTATAATATAATATTGTATTATATAATATTTTTCTATATCACACGATATTGTATAATTTGATATGATACAATCTTGTATCAAATTTTATTGTATCATATGATACAATATCATATTATGTATCAAATGTGATACATTATCATACAATACGATATCATACTATATTATATAATATAATATCATATGTTACAATATTATGATGTATTATGTGATATGATATTGTATTATATAATACTATATTGTATTACATATTATGGTATTGCATAATGGGATTAAATACAATTATTCATAACACAATACAATGTCATATCATATGTTACAATATCATATCTCATCATTGTTTATTACAGTATTTTATTGTATTATATGATATAAATTGTAAGTATGATAGGATGCGATATTGTATTTTATATTATTGTAAAAACATTGTATCTTATAATACCGTATAAAATGAACATATGATTATCATACAATTTTGTAGCACGTGGTAAACGATTTTATGTCAAAACAGTATCCAGGAATATCCAAGATTATTAAGTATAATTTTCATATAATATGATATAGGTTGTCTAATAAAGGTGGTGCCTCATAAAGGTGATGCCTCGTCTCGGTGAGCTTAGTAATCTGTGATAACCTATGTTTAAGATTTCCTCTATATATTCCTATGTAAAACTTGATCCCTCAATTGAGGCCCAACCCTATCCCCGATACCATGATTTGAACAAACTTGAATCTACACTACCTGAAGATGCTTCCACTTTAATTTGAGCATTTCAGGCCAGATATTTTTTGAGAAGAAGATTTTTAAAGATTTCTTCTATATATTCCTATGTAAAAATTGATCCCCCTCTTGTGACCCCACCCTACCCCCGGGTAACATGATTTGAACAAACTTGCATCTTCACTATTTGAGGATGCTTCCATCTTAATTTGAGCTTTCCTGGCCTAATAGTTTTCGAGAAGAAGATTTTTAAAGATTTTCACTATATATTCCTATGTAAAACTTCACCCCCCTCTTGTGGCCCCACCATACCCCCAGGGACTATGATTTGAACAAACTTGAATCTACACTACCTGAGGATGCTTCTATTTTGAAATGAGCTTTTCTGGCCTATAGTTTTTGAGAAGACGATTTTTAAGATTTCCTCTATATATTCCTATGTAAAAATTGATCCCCACATTGTGGCCCACCCTACCCCCGGGGACCATGATTTGAACAAACTTGATTCTAAACTACTTGAGGATGCTTCCATTTTAATTTGAGCTATTCAGGCCTGATAGTTTTTTGAGAAGAAGGTTTTTAAAGATTTTCTCTATATATTCCTTTGTATAACTTGATTCCCCAATTGTGGCCCCACCTACCCCCTAGACCATGATTTGAACAAACTTGAATCTACACTACTTGAGGATGCTTTCATTTTAACTTGAGCTATTCTGGCCTGATAGTTTTTGAGAAAAAGATTTTTAAAGATTTTCTCTATATATTCCTACGTAAAATTTGATCCCCCTATTGTGGCCCCCTCTACCCCCGGGGGCCATGATTTGAACAAACTTGAATCTACACTACCTGAGGATGCTTCCACACAAGTTTAAGCTTTTCTTGGAAATAGTTTTTGAGAAGATTTTTGAAAAATACGAACACATTTTCAATAATTCACAATTATCTCCCCTTTAAAGAGGGCGTGGCCCTTCATTTGAAGACACTTGATTCCCTATCACCTAGTGAGGCTTTGTGCCAAATTTGGTTGAAATCTGCCCAGTGGTTCTGGAGAAGAAGAAGAAAATGTGAAAAGTTTACAACGACAGCGCCGCCGCCAACGCCGACGACAGACAACGGACAAATTTTGATCAGAAAAGCTCACTTGAGCTTTCAGCTCAGGTGAGCTAAAAACTACAAAGTTCTCCATGAAATAATTCCAATTTTTTCATTAAAAGTAATAATTACGTATCACATATCACATATACATATTGCAACGTGTTACGGGGTCAATCTTCTATATTACTACGCATGCGTATTTACTGTAAACAAAACACATGCAGGTCTTGCGAAGATTCTCCTGTACATGTTTGTTGATAAAAATATGTTTTTTCTACTTCTCCCAGGTAATAATTGTTCAAAGGTTTTTTTTTTTGTTTAAATAACCCATATTATTATATATTTTGTAAGCATGCATTTTTTGTGTTTATAAAAAGAAGTTGCTACAGCCAAAATTCATTTTTGAATATTAGGCCCCCTGACGGGTTATTTGACATATATATGTCTGTTTATTTTAAAAATGAACCAAAATTGGTACACCGTTTTCAAATTATCGAGTAAGTGAGGATGGGTTCCGTTTAGAGAGTCCCTTTAACATCGTACACCATGATGACCGTAGTCGGACGAAGATCTTGTAGTTTTCAGCTTGTGTCAATTACTGTCAATCAAAGTCCACGTGGTACCAAGGAAAGATACAAGATTATTCCGGTTTGCAGACCCTTAAATTCCGGAAGCTCACACTTACGTTAATTAAGTATGTGAAAGGGATTTTTATGTGTTTCAACTATTACGATCAACGTTATTTTTTTATTTCCTAACGATACAATATGTAAATCTGAAGTTATTCACACATATATTTTCAGCTGTTCTGTCTTCTTAAAAAAAATATCTGGGATGTCTCACTACTTACAAACAACCTTGCGTATATATATATATATATATATATATATATATATATATATATATATATATATATATATATATATATATATATATATATATATACATATATGTGTGTGTGTGTGTGTGTGTGTGTGTGTGTACATACCGTGAAACCATTTTGTTTCCATCCATTTCAATTTTTTTGTTATCTGCATCTTACTCTTTTTGAGGTCATGCAGGCTTTGGCTGTATGTCTCTTTCATTAAAAGTTGTAATTCTTTTTCATTGTTCTTTATAGCAGTTTCTAGTTTGCTTCGGGATGTTGAAATAAATTCCTTTGTAGACATCTGTAGTTATTAGAATAAAATCAAATAATAAATACACATATTTTTATTGTTGTAGAAAAAAATAACCTTTTAACCTTTGTATATTATTGTGCGACACAAAATAATCTTTAAGTCAAGAAGAAAAAAAGTAAAGCAGTTAGGAAAGGAGTCTTCTCGTTATCATACATCTTTCTTATAATAATAAATTCATGAAATTTTGACACAATCAAACAGATTATATAACTAAATAATTCTATCAGTTTAATCAAATTTGACCTCCTTGTTTTCGCACAAAGGTCAGGTCAAGGTCACTTCCATTTTCCTTAACTTAAAGGATGATAAAAATAAATGAAGTTCTTTGCAGCTATGTGGACATCTGTTTAAGAGATGAAGAATCTATTCTTCGGTGAAATGATAGATTTTCAGAATGTCTATGAACTAATTCAACTAAATTGGAATAAATATTGAAACTAAAATTGATACTGCTTAGCCAGCATTTCCTCTAATTTTCTTAAATTCTTGAAGATATTTTGATTATTTTTTTATGCTTCCAATATTAAAATATTTCTGATTTTTACGTATTCTGGAGACTTTATATAAGGATATAAATTGACAGAAAAGCTAATATACTGACCATTAAATAAGAGAGAAAAACTGACTCGAGTGATTTTTTTCCACACAAACTAATATATAGGATGGGCGCTTTAAAAATCTTACAAAATGTAATTTGACAGGCAATCATATTTTAAAAACATATTCCGCAACCGAAGTATCATCTCATTAGTTCACATTAGTAAAAAATTTAACATTAATACTATTGTTTTGAAAATGCTTAAAAAAAGACTCATTAATCAACGGCAATTCTAAATTTTGAAACATGTGATATTTTCCTACGCCAATATTCCACCAAAAATATAGTCCTTGTTAGATTCTAAACATTGATTAGTATTTGTGTGCCAAGTTGTATGATATACTATTTTAATTTCCTTTTATCTTGAATTAGCAGTTAATCAACTTAACGTTTAACAAGTCGAAAACCAGAAAAGACTCCTTCCTTAATTATCGAATTACACAATTATAATTCATTTTTTATTTCTTTTTTATTTTCTGGTATATTTCCCTACCAGACATTCTTTTCTGACAGTGAGCGGCCACGGTTCTAATCACTCGGCCATCTAGACATATAGCCATATACAAATAAATTTTAATCATTTAAAAAATAATTCTAAAATTAATATTTTTCATTGGAACTCTTTATTACGAGGAGATACAAAAAAGATGCGCGAGGAACGTGTCGTCTGACCTTAATTTATTTTTTAAATAAGGGTCCAGAAATTAAGAAGTAAAAAAAATAAGAACTAGAGTGTTTTTCTGATAAAACTTCTTCGGATACCATTTAAAGTTTTTAAGCATTAAACTGTCTCATATAATGTTGCTCTATATAGTTCATATCAATCAATATCAGTCAATATTAAGTCTTATATTCTCCAAAATAAATCGTTCTTTTAGAAGTCAAGTTCGTGTCATATTTTCTTATTTTAATAAGCGTTCAGCAAAACTTTTGAAGGTGCATCTCTACACCAAATTAATGTTGGAGATTTTTGCTGCGGCAAATGTTACTAAAACTAGGCACAATATTAAAAAATAATATACCTCAAAGAAAAATAAATTTCCTTATGAAGAATTTCTAAAATATCAGTCTGGTTCCAGAAGAAAAAAAGAAACAGGTCTATACCAATACATGTAGATATAGGGTAAATAGAGCTTATGATAATGTTTGAATCTGAAAAATTAAATTTTGGATGAATGTATGATATATAATTGACTCTTTAAAGCAAAATGTAAGTAGTAAGATTGCCTTTTACTTTTATATATGCATCAGCTATTATAAACAAAAACCAAACGCATATATTTACATATACCAAGTATTATTCCCTCTATTTCTTACGGATATTTATAGTTAATTCATAGTTCTATAGAAACAGCCAGACTGATATCTACACGCCCACTTTATCGATTGGTCGAAATCTTACAGGGGTTGAAACTGACGAGAAAGTGACAGGACTGAAATTGACATGCCCTGTTTATCGATTGGTCAAAACCTACAGCGACCTGAGAAATATCACAGACTGCACGAAATAATAATGAGGATGCGAGACTCGAAAGCTTCCTTGAGACGATTTAGTGGTTTCTTTAAGCTAACATTCTTATGTACATTAACGGTAATTAAGTGAATTTTACTTACTTTTCGTAATCAATTTATCAACAAGTTAAAAAAAGATGTTAATATAAACAATAAAATGCTTTCTTTGGTGATTCATGCGGGTTATGAAAGTTGCTATCAATGCAGAAAAAAAATTCCACGTTTCAAATTTCCTTCCGGTGACGACTAGAAGTGACGGCAAACATTTTCTCGACCCAGGTGCATAAGAAAAACACGGTAGATCTATCATCTCTGAAATTTTAACCCCTATATCTTCACTCGTTTTTGAGAAACACTGCAGACAAAATTTTATTTTAAAATCGTTTAACGACGATAACTTCCGACTGGTAGTATATTTTTAAAAATTGAAAAAAAAAACAATTTCAGAAAAAACACTTTAAGTTTGAAATTTTAAACGAGCCACCTCCGAAAAATCGTCTGCGCAAAATCGGTGGGAAAAAAAGAATAATAAATAGATGCGATCGCGTTGCGAACAACGAGTGGGTCTTCCTTCGAATTTTCAATCAGATGCAATAAGATTTAAATCTGTCTGGTGTCGATTTAAATGAGTTTGAAAATTCAAAAATAATATGATTATTCCAATGATTTTTAAAAGGTGTCAATTGACGCAGAAATACAAGCGCAATTCAAAAAACATGTTTTAACAATTTTCTGAGGTCATTTTAACAAGATTTGGGGGAAAAATTAATTAAAACAAAAATAGATTTCATTTAATCAATTCGAGTTAGATATCATTAGACGCAGAATTGCAAGCACAACAGAAATATCATGCTTTAAATTTAGTCTGAGGCCAATTTAACACGATTTAAATGAGTTTAAAATTTTGAAAAACTTAATTTCATCGAATTACTTCGAAAGAGATGTCATCAGAACAAAATTGCTAGCACATTTTAGATATTAAGTTTTAAAACCAAGCTGACGTCATTTCACACGATTTAATTTAGAATCTTAAAAAAAATAAATTAAATTCATCTTTTCAATTCGAGAAAGCTGTTATCAGACGCAGAATTGTAAGCACAACTTAGCAAGCATGTTTTAAAATTAGTCTGAGGCCATTTTCACACGATTAAAATGGGTTTAAATTTATTGAAGAATTTAAATTTCATCCAATCAATTCGAGAAAGATGCCATTAGACGCATATTATTTGGTGCAACTAAGATATGATGTTTTAAAATTATTCTGATGTAATTTTAACACGATTAAAATAAATCAAGAATTCTTTACACCTTAAATTCATCCAATCAATTCAAAAAAGATCTCAACTGACGCAGAATCGTAAGTGCAACGTAAGATTAGTCTGAGGTAATTTTTATATGATTCAAATAAATTTAAAGTGAAATAAATCTAAATTTCATCTAATCAATTCGAGAAAGATGACATAATATGCAGAATTGAAAGCGCAACTTAAATAATATGTTTCACTTTTTTTTTATTTGACACATTCAGCAGACATACAATGCATAATTTTGATGCTTTAATTAAATAATTCAACAGTGCAGATTTTATTTGAGAGAGAGAGGGGGGATGGAAGGAAATTCAAATAAAAATTGGATTCCATTGAAATTATAATTCATATTGTTTGCAGGACACACATTTTTTCAAAAGATTATGAAAATGAGGTCAGAAATTTATGGGGATTTCATTGCTATTTCAGTTCCTTTTCTTCAAACTCTAGAGGAGTTAAAAATAATAATTTTGATTTCAAGGTTCTCGCTGAAAAAGGTGAAATTTATAAGATTTTTTTTATTAATTAAGATATCTATTGAGAGCTATGATGCATATTCATGTAATATTTATTGTCCAAATACGGACACCACGCATTTTTATGAAACTATACAAATGCACATTAATGATATGCATTTGGTTTTAGATCCTACTATAGATTGTTATAATCATAAGGCTAGAAATGATTGCGATTTATGCATATATAGATCCTTTAAGACAGTTACATGAAGATTTACGTAGATATACTTCGAGGAAACGATCATCTCTTAAGGTCAAGATCTAGTAAATGATCCCAGACTGTCTTTTCGGTGCTAGAACCATTATGACGTCATAATCGATTTGATGAATCTTTTCCCGTATTTTACGGCTTTAAAGAAATTATGTGGAAAATAAAACAATATTTTGACATTCTATATTTAATCACGGGAAACGTAATCCCGGTACCTATATTTAATTTAATATCATTTTAAATTTGATTTGATGAATCTTTTCCTGTATTTTACGGCCACAAAGAAATTATGTAGAAAATATAACAATATTTTGACATGCTATATTTAATCACGGGAAACGTAATCCCGGTACCTATATTAAATTTGATATCATTTTAAGGTCAAGAGCGTTTTTGGAGAAACTGTAGGCATTTTAGATATATTTTATTAGTCAAAAATGAACAAAACTCCGAGATTTGTTACTTTTATCCGTTATATTTCATAGAAAATGGTTGTTTAAAACTAGCTGCAGGACTGTAGCTCCCGGTCTGAAAAAATTGGGATGGACAACCTGGGAGCTACAGTGCCTACCATAGGAACAATCGTATATTAATTTACATCGAGATCGAGAGTCGCCATTTTTAAATGTAAACAAACTTGCACTACTTTAATTTACAGGGCTGCTGATGGTGTTTAAAAGAATATCAGAGGCAAGTGAAGTGACGGTGTCTGTAGTAAAATGTCCGAGGAATTTTTTGGGATCAAATATTTGTACAGAATGTGATCATAAATGAGATTAATCGGTCCAAAAATAGTGCAATTTTTAGTGCGCCGTAAATTGCAGTTTTTTACTATGGGAGGCACCGTAGCTCCCATGTCGTCCATCCGAATTTTTTCAGACCGGGCGCTACAGTCCTACAGCTAGTTAAACATGATTTTGCATTGTGTTTACCAAATATTTAAGCCCCGATACACCCTATGAAACAAAGATCTTGTTAAGAAGCATCATTAAGATAATTTATATCTTGAATTTTATAAACCTGTAGGCATCTTTGATTAACTAGATCTTGACCTTAAGCAAATAAGATTAGATTTCTTTTTAAATTTCTGAATCATTACTGTCTAGTTCAAAAACATGTACAATAGAATTCGGTTACAGGTCCGATCATTCGGCCATATGCATGTCACTAATCATTAGTGATTTTAAGAAAGGAAGAAGGCTGTTGAAATTTAATAATCCCTACTTTATGATAATGATTATTTCGAGTGTTTTAGAGATATCATACTTCAAGTTAAGAAACAATATGCTGTACCAGTTTATAATATAAACAATTTACATCAGTTGCCAGATGAAAATATTCTTTTCATCATTAATGATCAATTATTCCTTGAATCATTGTGAATGGAAGTACGAGGTAAAACTATTTTCTTCATCATAAATTAAAAAGAAAAAAGATAAACTGGAAAAAGAATTGGTGAAATAAATTTAAGACATTGAAAAGAATATTACTGAAGGCAATGTAGATTTACTATATAACAACAATCAGGAATAAGAAGCTTAGAAAACATAAATTACAAGGCAATTACAGAACCAGTTGCACGGTTCGGTATGGTTTGTTTTGTGTTTTGTGTTTTTAATCGGTTCGCGTCTTGCATGGTACGCTTTGCTAAAAATAGCTGCACGCTTCGTGAACGGTTGGCTCGTTTTATTAATGAGGTAGGCGCAGCCTAAACGCTTTGATTTTTTACATATAAATGCGTGGACTCTGAGGTCCACGCAGAAAATATATAAGCGAGGTCAAACCGGATGCTATGGGGAAAATTCAGCCTGCGCATGAGCTAGCCTGGTTCCTGTGCGTAATGGGTAACTTAGGGAACCAGGTTAGCACACGTTTATCTGAATCGGGATCGGGATTCCGTGTCATATGCACACATAAGTTCAAAGGCGCTGTAATTGTAAAGTTGTCGGTAAACAGTAAAGAAACAAAGTATTCTTTTAAATGATTGGCATGTGATATGAATTATCAGTATTATAAAATATGTTAATGTTATGCCGACCTACAATATGCATCAAATAGCATAATTTGCAATGTTTTGTTGTTTTCCGAATACACTTGAACTTAACTTTACTTTTATAGTAGGCGAGGCTAGAGAACTTCCCGATTAAATTGTTTAAGCATTTAAGTATGATTAAATAAATATGTCAGTGTATAAAAGTTTAAACCTCAAGAAAAATGCATCAAAATATGACATTTTTAATTTACACAAAGCTGTCACTGCATAGTTAACAAAGTAGTGCGAATCGTAATGTGTACGCAAATAGTAGAATTCACCGAGTGCCTGATACTATACATGCAAACTTCATTCATAGATAGATCATAATTATTTTAGAAGTATGAATCCTTTAAATTTTGAGATGAAATGTCAGGGCTATACATACATGTATACTGAATACAATGTACAAATTTAGTGGTGCAAAGCAGAGGACTAGAGTCGGTGAAATCTCTGATAATCTTAAGGCTTTCACGTTTTCGTTGAAAACACATGCAAATGGTCCACGTATTGTAGTCTTTTTTTAAAGGACAGCAACTTGTTTTGTTTAGTTTTTTGCACGAATGACTTCAGCAAGGTGGTAATTATGACAAGCATTTTTTTTATTTATATGATATATTACATATGTAAATCAATTTAATTAAAATTAAAACTTAATATATATGCGTTCCCCCGTTTTTGATACGTTGCGTGAAACGTACATTATTCTCGTCGAAAACCGGGAAGCGGAGGGTAGTTTTAATTTTGACTAGTCTTGTATTATTCGCATTTAATTTAAAATAAATGTAATTATTACAAAAGCTTAAAGAACTGTTTCACTTTTTGATTGATTCTATGATTTTCTGCACTTGTTCGTTTACACAGATCACACCTATATGTAACCAGTCCTCGCTTCTCTTATCTGAAATAAGATCGCGTGTATAGTCAAGATATGACAATTAGTTCTTGTTAGTTTGTTAAACTATACCTGTACATGTAACATATTTCTTACGATATGTACACAACTGGATATACACAACACGTCAATAGCTTTAAATGGCAATATTTATCATTTTGTTGGACAAGTGTCCGCTCTTCACTGTATTTGTTACAGAATTTTATGCTCCGTGTATATATTTTGTTTATATTTTTATATATCACTTGCCCTGTATATTTTGTGTATATTTCATTCATATCAAATGCTTTTTAAATAATGTTATGTTTTAAATTTGTAGATATGTTATTTTGTATATACGTTTTTAAAATGAAAAAAAAAACGAATAAAAGGGAGTATTCAAATGTCGCATTAATGATTTTACTTAATAGTTAGCTAATATTACTTTTTATGTCGAAATCTTTAAGTAAGTAAGTTCTTTAATTTTCAAATTAACGTCAATTGTTAAATAAGCCTCACAGGACCGCTTAGTATTTTAATTTTATAGTTCAACCTGTTTTGACATCTTACCTGGCACGTGTGAGCGTTTTAATTACATAATTTGAACAGTGGTTATTAACGCCAATTATAATGATTGTAACCTGTTCGTTTCATTTTTATCCACGCCCAGAAGTAATTAAATTACCAATTATATTTTATGTTTCGGGATAAACTTTATGGGCATGACTTTGTAATTATCGACGAAATAAAACCAAAAGCCAAACGCAAATTGTCACCTTTCGACATTTGCAATCTAAATTAAAGAAACTTTATATTTTGGCTTTATTTTAATATATTTTTATTTTATGTTCCTTTTCTTTTTCAATCTTGAGACCTGTTTTTTTTTTTATTGGGAATTTAGACCTTTTGACATTTGCAATCTAAATTAATAAACTTTTTTTTCATATTTTTTTTCTTTTTCAAAGAAACAGACTTGCAATGCAATGCAATGTATTGTGAGTTCCTCACATAGCCACAAATCTGCTGTGCTATTCCCCAAACATCACGACGGTGAAAACCAGAGTGTGATACATCTATAATCAATTGTCAATCATTCATTAAAGTTTTGTGTCTCAATCACTCACAGTGACTAAAATCTCGTGGGTATCAACTTTGTTAAAAGGAAAGGTAACTAAGATATTTAATATATCTCACCGGAAGTAGAATATGTTTGCTTATTAAACATTGTATTGTTAACATATATAAGATCGTATACTAATATATTAGTTCTTAGTAAATAAAAAATAAGAAACTTTAAGTGCTTTCGGTGACGGCCTGAAGTGACGAGAATTCACACAAAATAATGTAAACACAGAAACATACATAGGACTATCATCCCACAAAGTTTGGTTGTTCAAGTCGTACCCATTTGTGAGATCTCGTGATGTCAAGGTTTTTTGTCTCGGGACAGGAAACGGACAAACGGAAGTGCTCGGTGAAAATAAAAGTTTTGATTTCTTTAACACTGGATAACTGTATTTTATTGTTTATCAATTTTACTAATATAGACAAACAAAAACAGTTTAAAATTTCAAACAACTTGATGTTATTGAACTCTTCAAGAAGTGCTGATTGACAAAATGGGAGCGGTTAAACGCATTTTCTATTAAATGTTTATCATCAGTATAAATAACTTGCACTTTCTGAGATCTCGCGGGAAAATGTTTATCATCAGTATAAATAACTTGCACTTTCTGAGATCTCGCGGGTAAAACATTTGTTTACAAATTGGCTTGATATTTGAGATATCTCACCATAAGTAGAATTTTTTTTATCTATTTGACATCGGATATATGACATATACAAGGATATATACTTATGTGAAAATAAATTGAGTGCATTAAAATATTTCTGACGTGCTTCCGGTGACGAACGGAAGTTATGACGAACAAATCAAAATAGTTTAAAGCCATCTACAACTATAGGTCTATTATCCTACAAAGTCTGAATGCGTTAGTCCTCGTCATTTTTTAGATCTCAATGTCACAAGCTTTTGGTCGCAGGACAATGAAGGCATGTAGGCCTTTTGTTTATTTTCAAGGATGATAGGTATTTTTTTTAAAGAAAAAGCATTTGACTCTTCCCTGTAAATTCAAGTAAGTTTATTTCTTAATTGTTTTTGGACAATATATTTAACTACTATTATAACTATTTTTTTTTTGGGGGGGGGGGGGGAATTGCACAAAAATGACTGCCCCATCTTCTTTTTCAATGTTTGGTTTGGGTTTATTAAACTTTTTAACCCATTTGGACTTTTACCTGATACAGTGCCATTTTTCTGTATGGTTAGTAAGCCCATTATATTTATTTAGTACGTGTTTTCCGTACTAAATTTACACTTCCGTTAGGTCTTTTTTATGTTGGATACATTGAGGTAAGTCAAATAAAATTAGATAAATAAGTGTAGATTTAAAAGTATAAGCAAAATGTTTTCCTGTGTATTTAACATAACTTATAACTAAAGGTTTATAAAACGCAAGTGTTTTAAAATGTCTTTATTCTTTTTAATCGTACCTTATCGGGATTTAGATTCCCCATGACATTGATATGTTGCTTGTGGACGGAAAAACAGTTAAGCCAGACTGCTCGTTTTTCTGATAAAGTTCTCTTACAACAAATAAAATGACATCAGGCATTACATATTCTTGTTGTAACTCGAACTTTGAATATATGTACAGGTACAAAAATAACAATTTGATTCATACTATCAAACCAAAACTGTTTTTAAAAAGCAACTATTTAGAGCTGTAAATTAAAATTATTTTGCAAGCTTAAAAGAAACCTCAAAACTTGGAGGACAATAACGATGAACCAGCGCTGTTACATCGTTATTTTAGTAATAAAACTTCCAAAAATTTGCAATAACATAATTTGAGGGGAAAAAAATCATTCAATCACAGAACATAAACTATCATCATTCGTGCAATTAGTTATGTTAGAAACTTAATTAAAATTTGATAAATCTCATTTATCATGTACTAGAAGTAGATTCTCATGACGAAAAACTGGTTTTGGCATGTGCGACAATAAAACGTTGCAACAGCAAATTTAACGTCAATACATTATAGACAAAATACTGTAATAATTCTGAGGAGAATATTATTTTTCCAAATCAATTATAAAACTTGAATTATAATAAGATGCAATTGAAAACGTAATATGATAAATACTGTTCATAAAATCGTACGGAATAAAATAAATTAAAATTATCTATCATAAAATTAGCCGAATGACAAAGGAAACATTTAGATAATTTAAATAACTCAAATGTATCTTACTCGCAATCTAAAATCAATCTTATTCGCTTACCTTTATCTTTCTTTAGAGTTTATAAATGAATAAAACATGAACAGAAGTCGCATTTTAAATGAAGTCGTTATCTTGCTATCAATAGAAATGACCTACCTAAAATTGACTTTTGGTCGATGTGTTGACATTTATTCAACACAAACAAAGATCATGCTTTAACTTAAATAATTATCTAGCTGTTAAACATACTGACCCTCATTAAATCAACCTTTGGTCTATGTATTGAAATGAAATTTTATCTCGATATGTTCACACATGATGAATCACTTGATAAACCATGTGCTAAAGTCCATAAGTAGCTTATCGGAATACATGTAGATCTGTATAAAATAATATGTCTTACAATATTTGTCGGATCTTATTACCTTTGAAGTTCGCTCCTAAAAGGGATATAACTTTTGAATCGGCCCATTTTTCAAACTGAACATTACAAAAAACGTGTATGCCAAGCTATAAGAGACTTTGGTCAAAATGAACAATTCAATGGGTGAAAACTATCTAGTGGGTATTCTTTTTTTTAACAAGAAACACATGTCTCCCCTGGGTAGGCAAGACTTGGCCAGGGCAAAACAAAAGATTGGCAGTTATTAATCTACCAATCTCATTAAAATTTCAGGATATTTGATGGACTAGTATATTTGTATTCGCTGTAAATATTGCTGCAAAATAATGCGTATTTGGAATTGCCGATTGCCGATCTGCCCCGGCTTTTATTTTGCCACGGCCCGGGTTTGCATACCCAATTTACCAATACTCGTATTCCATACTTCTAAAACGAGGTTCTTTGTTTAAAGCAGCCATGACATTATACGAAAAACGGTCGATCTGACTATGATGAATTTGCTTGTTGCGCAACAGTTCGCGTATGAAGGGAAATTTTGAAACATGCAAAATATATTGGTGCCGATTTTGTGAAGTAAATTGAGACTAAATATTTCAATGCATTGACAGTTTTCACACATGACGTTGGTGTTAGCTTGTTCTGATTTTCGTTTCGTTTTCATTATTTATGCTTTGTAACCTGGAAACTATCGTCTGTATTTCGTGATTTTTACGTATCAAATCAAACAGAGACTTCGGTAAATCAAACAGTTAACTGTTTACCTGCGCAAATTAAGCAAAATCTGGTGTAGGGGTAGGTGCCTACTGAAATACAAGACATTCTATCGGTATTTCGGTATTATCTTTTGCGTAATGGTAGATTATTGCAATAGGTTTTGTTGAGATGCTCGGCATTTTCTCGAGTTTATTCAGTTTAAATAGAGTTTGATATCGCTGACGGAAATATGTAGGTATATACAAGTATATATACGATTTATTTCGAAAAAATAAATTGTGTTCTTTATTTGTTATACATGTAGTGCATGTTTCTTGTGTTTAATTGTTTACAATTTCTGTTTACTAACCATATGTGAGTGTTAAGCTTCGAATTATAGGCAAGATACAGAGATTTGCTCACAATTATATGTTTGTACACAGATCTTAAAAACTACAGATTAAAAAAGTAAAAAAAATTGTCAATATTTATTAAGAAAACTTTTCTTCCAGAAACCAACTTTAACAACTTATTGTATTGTAAACTTAACCTTTTAGCTCACCTGAGGGTGGGGCCACAATGGGGGGGAGGTCGCAGTTTAACAAATGAATATATAGAGTAAATCTTTAAAAATCTTCTCAGAAACTAATCGGCGAGGAAAGCTGACACTTGTGTGGATGCATCCTCAGGTAGTGTAAATTCAAAGTTGTGAAAATCATAACCCCCGGGTACTAGGTTGGGGCCAAAATGGGGGATCGAAGTTTAACAAAGGAATATAGAGTAAATCTTTAAAAATCTTCTTCTCAGAAACTAATCAGCGGGCAAAGCTGAAACTTGTGTGGAAGCATCCGCAGGTAGTGTAGATTCAAAGTTGTGAAAATCATAACCCTGGGGGTAGGTTTGGGCCACAATGGGAGGTCGATGTTTTACATAGGAATAAACAGAGTAAATCTTTAAAAATCTTCTCAGAAACTATTTAGTCAGGAAAGCTGAAACTTGTGTGAAAGCATCCTCAGGAAGTGTAGATTCAAAGTTGTGAAAATCATGATCCCAGGGGTAGGGTGGGGCCACAATGGGGGGGGGGGTTCAAAGTTTACAAAGGAATATATAGGGTAAATCTTTAAAAATCTTCTCAGAAATTAATCAGCCAGATGATTCTTTATAATTGTTAAGACTTTGGCCCCGGGACAATTCTTTGGCCTCACGAGAAGGTTCAGAGGTTGATGTACGTTTATATCCCATATATAAACTATTGTTAAGGATCTTTTTGAGAACTGCAATACTCAACATATGATATGACTATAAAATCATCCTGTTAGAAAAGGGACTTATGATTATAAACATAAGAATATCCATGGGAAAATGGATTTTATTTATACAGGATCTACATGTATTATTGTACATTGTCCAGATAGTTTGTATTATGACTCCATTAAGCTGATTTTATCATACGTATTGTTCCTCAGGTGAGCGATGTGGCCCATGGGCCTCTTGTTTTTTTTTAAAATCAAGTCGGATATAAAACATGTTAAATATTTATAAATCCTCCCCCCTCACCCAGCAGTCGCTGATATCAAAATAAGTATAGTGTTAAATTAAAAATGAAATGTGGTGATAACGAACAGTGTTCAAATAATATTTCACTCTGTTACGATACTTCAAATTTTATACTATTGAATTTGAACACTGTTCGTTATCACCACATGTCATATATCTATATGTATCTTTTTTTCCACAGCTAAGAATGTTGCCATTGTATAGTTACATAGTCTTAATAAGAAAAACATATATCCCCTCCCTCTCCCTCTCTCTCTGTAATGTTGTAACTATCCTCCCAAATGTTTACGGACCAAAGTCAGGAAGGCATACACACCCACAGTATTTTTGATGCATCTCAATTTAATGTTAGCATCTCTTCTATTATAAGAGACACCTCAATTAATAGGCAAACACATTTATTTTTTTGTGCCGTATTAGGTGAATTGTGTACAAGTCGGATAAATGAGAAAAATATTTTTATTTATTCAGTAATTAAAAATACGCAATTTATATTGATATCATGTTGAATATCTATGACATAATAAATTCCATGAAGATGAATGAGCATGCAGTCCAAATCGTGCATTTACTTTGGTTATGCAGACAACTGGAACTTGTTGCACAAAACGTCACTCCATTGAGAACGAACTCCATAAGTTGTCATCGAATAATGGCTGCCTTTACATTCAACATTTTAACTGATCGTATGGTTTTCTTACACAATTATATTTGTTAAAATTAACGGTTTAAACAATGTCAAATGCTTAACACAATGTACCGAGTTAACATTTTGGGACAGAATTACATGTAGTTTACTGAATTTCTTTTTTAATTGTGCTTTACACACTCATTGAAAATCCGGACGACACGTAACATTTCCTTATACAATCACTTCGTGTTGTCTTTCGAACAATAAGATATTCAAACAAAGACTAATTATTACTAATTTTTTATATTTTGTGTAATATCTGCTTCCTGTGTGTAGTGATTAGCAGCGTTCATGACCGCATGCGGGTAGACTTCAAGCCCCGGAGGCTTTCACATCTCAAGAAATTATATAAGCCCTGCCCTCACCTGAGATGTACCACCCGGTAAAATGTTCAGCCTTTAAAATGATTTTTTCGGGGTTTTTTCTTCATCCACCGGTAGCATGTATAGTAATGTAATGTTGACAGCGGCTAAATGTACATGTTGGCATAAAAAAAAATTATTTCTAGTTACGGGATTTTGTCCATGGATTCAAATGATTTGAAGTTCGTTATTGAATGATTGTCTTAAAAATTCTAAATGAATGAAAGTCAACGCTAAAAATTATTTTTTTATTTCAACGATGTACTGTCTCCTTCTTTGTGTATGTCTACAGAAAAAAATCTTTTGTCTGTTTGGGAACAGCGAAAAACTCGGAACTAACATAAAAAGGCGCATACTATACACATCACCGGCTGACTGCGTCAAGGTGTGAAAACTGACCACCTGTGTAAATATGTTGTAGCCTAGGGATAAACAGATGTAAATGTTGGTAAAATACACTGTTAAAACAAAAATCTGATTTTTCACTTTAGTTAAAAAAACCATAACAGTTGCGGGGTGCCTTTGGATCATAATCATTTAGAATATGTCTTAAAAGACTTTTATATTTATTTACTTACAATTAGGACTACCATAGGATGAATCTCTGCCATTCAGGCAATTGAAAGGTGACTGAAAGGTAACTGAAAAGTGACTGAACAGCATATTTGTGCCATTTACTCAACTTCCCAGACCATTCAGTTGACTGAATGGCAGAGCTTCATCCTGTGTACTTGCATGTAATGCTTACAAAAGTGGGATTTATTATATTTATTTAACAGTTATTACACACCGAGGTCAAAATTGAACAAAAATGCATAATTAAGGTCTTCCGTTTCCAGCGGAAGACCTTATTGTTTTCGTACTGTATTTTTTTTTCCAAATTTTGTGCACGAGATTTCTCGAAATCTATTCGACCGAACTCAATATATATATCAATCGAAGAACGATTTATAGTTTCTAAAAGAGAAAGTAGAAAAAAAATCAATACTACTGATAACATACTGGCAATTTTGATGATTTCTTGCTTCGTTTTCCGGGCTTCATCATCTCTCGGAAAAACAATTGTTTTCGAACATGGAGTATGGCCTCAGTGATCGATCTGCAACATCTGCCGATTCCATTATTACTGCAGTCTACGTCGTCTGCGACGTCTGTCTGCCATGTTGGATTTTGCTTGAGGAAGAATTTAAGGTTGCTATTAATCTATACTTAAATATAGAGCCGAAGCGACACAAGATTTTCGGTCGCATGTGGCGATTGAATAAACACAGACTGACCGAATAGACAAACGGGTGGGAAAGTGAAACATGTTCAGGAAAATTTTTACACAAAAGAAGAAGTCACAAAAAATGATTTTCGCAAGATCTGGATATATTTTAGCCAATTTAAAACGATCCAGCGCGAGCACTTGGCAGCGGGGCGAGAGGGCAACGCAGCAATGAGTTTGTTTCCACAATGAAAGGAACAACCATGTAAAAAACTTACATAAGTAATTTAATGTGTGACCGATATAATCTAATCTTAATTTGTTTCAAAACTCATGTGAATATTCTTAAAAATAGTCATCGAATGCCTCAATTCGAACATGTTTTTATCGTGTTAGCACCTACCGCAAACATGTAACATGGAACTGATTCTAATTAAGGTCTTCCGTTTCCAACGGAAGACCTTATAGTGATTGTAATGTTTCTTTTTATTAAGGTCTTCCGTTTCCAACGGAAGACCTTATTGTTTTTCTTCGGGTTTTTTTTCTCATTCTTCTCCTTTTTTTTTCTTACCGATTTTGTGTCAGCGCTTACTCGGAAACTGTTTGATCGATTTTAATAAAATTTGCAGATCTTATTGACATTAGTTTAAACTTGATCGGAAATTTTTTTGGTTGATGACGTCATTTCCGTTTCTGAAATATTGACGTTTTCTTGATTTTCAGAGTGTCGGCTTGTCCAAGAATGTTATCAAAAACTATTAAAGATATTAAGTTCAAAATTTCAGGAATGATATACAAAAGATTGTAGATATGTAATAAGGCATTAATAAATTTCAGGCACAAAAGGCGCTAAAGCTCGGTAGGGCTCGAAAAATAAGATTAAAAAAGAGTTGTAATTTTGCCTGGTTTTATTAGATTATCTTTTTTTTCAAAAATATTTTGTTAAGACATATAGAATAAAAAAAAATTTATATTTACAAGATCTTTTGTTTGACACCTAAAAAAAGGGGCTGGCCCCTCAAATAAAGGACCTAGAACCCTTCAAAGTTTTCACTTTATAACTCAAAAGCGGTTCAGATTTCGATATGGCTGTCGCTGCAAAAGTTGTTCATTATGATCTTATTAATGTCGTAACAATAATATTTTGTTCGTTTATTGCGTAATATGAGTGTAAAAAGCCAGACTTGTTACCATGTATTTGTGTTTTATTTGGCAAATAAACGGGGTATTTGTGCGTATAACTGACATAAAGGGTACCGGTTTACATACGGAAAGTGTTTAAACATTTTAGTTATTTTCTAGTGAAACACATTTAAAATTGAGCTGTATACCGAACTGTGTATGTGAACAATTACGTATCCGATCCCTTGCTGCAGCCGAGGAAATAGGTCACGAATGGACTAGCGAGCGGTCTGCCGTTATCTAATACACAAGATTTGCGTCTTGCTGTAATGCACACATGGGGTTTTTTATGTAGCTGCAAACACAAAACTTCCGATTTTAATGATTTTAATAGTAAATAAAAAAGATTATACCTTTACCTACTACCATAGACAGTGTACTAGCTTGCATTCGGAAAGTGTTTAAACAGTTTAATTCTTTTCTAGGGAAATATATTATGTGTATAAGAATTGCTTCTATGCAATGTATTTGAGTCGCATTTAAAATATTGCTAGCTGTATTCCGAGCTTCATGTATGTAAACAATTATACGTATCCGATCCTTGCCCGCTAAACATCGAGCGGTCTGCCGTTATCCAATACACAAGATATGCACCTTGTTGTAATGCACACACAATGAATTCAGATTTTAACGATATTAAAGAGTAAATAAAAAAAAAAAGACCATATTATTACCTACGAAGTATTGCTGTTTTGCTCTCGTAATTAAAAAAAAATTAGATAGTATGACTGTCATTGAAAAAAAGGCGTTCTTTGTGTTCTTTTCTATGTCATGAAACAGTTTTATTGTTGGAAAATAAAATTCAGTTATCAAACTGCAAACGTTAACAGTTCAAACCCACCACGTTGAGTGTACATTTTCATAACACTGGCTGAGGAGATTCCGCGCTAGTGGACAGCCGATTCACTGTAGGACACATGCTTCTCGTGTTTATACGTTATCACACATTCCAATGCCCATTTATTCGTTGTTATTATTTTCATTTCCAATTATATTGGTTAACGATGCATCAAACCATTGATTTAAATCATAGTTCGTATAATAAAGGGAAAAAAAGCTGCCATCAATGAATATAATACGTTTTACAGTCGTACGATTTGAAATGTAAATAAATTCACTTGTGTCCGTTTGTGACATTTTGCTGCTGAGAATTAAATGCATTACACTACCAATTTCAACAAAATATAAATATAAATATAGGCGATATTCACATATCTATGATAATGTGATACTTCATATGGCTAACAAAATATTAGAATTTTTATGAGTTATGAGAGAGAGAGAGAGAGAGAGAGTTAAGCAGGATGTAGTAAGTAAAAGTTGAAATATATTTAAAAAGCGTTCGCGATAAGGCAGCTTAAAAAGTCCAATATGTTACATGCTTGCGGTAGGTACGGGCACGATAAAACAAACCATTTTTAAAAAAGTTGAGGTTTTATTTACATTCAGGCCGTAAAATAATAAGGGTCACAATATTGGTATAACCTCTTCTCAATGGTAGTCAGATTCATTAAAAAGCAAACTCATTGCTGATTTTATTCATTTATAAATTAATTCTTTTTTGATTCTGAAAGAATATGTGAGTTTTAAAAATTTAATGTACATGTAGATTCATTGTAAAAGTTTTGACTGTATTCGGACAGTTGAAGATCGAGTAGCGAACACTAGACTTAGTAGATTAATTGTCTAATACAAATCGAATTGGCTTTAAAATTTGCATATTCAAGCACACTTAAATAGTTTATTCATAAATTATATATAAGTATATTAATAAAAACGTCTGTATGCTGTATTATGTATTTGCTGTCTGATTAGGACTGTTCTTCCCCAAAAAGAAGCGCTCTGCGATCGCATAAAAAACGTTCTGTAAAGTACAACACCTGATTGGAGTACATGCTTATATACATTTTTTTTTAAAATGTGTACGTTTAACTAAGCGAAATTGTAGATGTCATTGAGTCAATAGGCAAATCAAATTAGCCAATCAGGCAGTATCAGTTATCTAATGCCTATGACTGATACTTTTACAAGGTAAATTAATACATGTAAATATGTGTTTTAAAGCACTCCCTTCTCCCGTGTTAAAAGCTCCCGTTACCTGCATTCTTTTATTAACGATTTTGTGCACACATTTATTCGGAAATGGCTCAAATTTGTTACACGGGCCCGATAAGAAGATGAAAGGATGACCCCTAAAATTTCTTTCCCAAATATTTCAAGAATGGTCTCAAATTTCAAACACTGGTTGAATAACTTAAAACTTATTTTGTACAAATTTTATGTGCATGAGTGACAATGTTCCTGTAACTTAACAAAAAATGACACTTTTTGAAATGTAAAAGTTTCTGAATTCATCATTAAAATTAATAATGTTAGACGGCCCATGCAGCAAGTTTTTCCAGTCGAGTCTTTCGTTCATCAGCGCATCGATTGTGAACATTTCAGCGGGGTTTGGGGTTACAACAAGAGGGTGAAACGACCACGAATTTTGACAGATTTGGCTACAAAGAGTTTAAAAGAGATGGATACAAAACACAGGTGCGATTATATCTTGTAAGAGATAAAAAATGATTAATCTGTTTGCCATAAATACCAATTTTTATCATAAGAATATTTTAACATTTGGATCCGCCGAATATTTCCATTTCCCTTCATTGTTTGGTGCCTGATTTGAGATAACGTTTCGAGGTATAATAAGTTGAGAAATTTCTTCAAGCTGCATGTTCCGATTTGTCGGCCATTACAGTATCAAATAATTTTCCTTGCAAACCTAATGAAAAATCTTACAAAGTTATAGACGTATTTAAACGGAAGTGCTCTCCTTTCAACGTTAGAAATATTCAAAGTAAATAAAAATAAATTTTGGGCATACAAAAACCCCCAAAATACATCATTGGAATGTTTAAAAAAGGAAACCGTTGGGTTCATCCTCCGAATGATTGGGTTTATTCATCCTGCATGTTTTGCAATGATTATAAACAACGTAAACTATTAATGAACAAATGTACACTGCTTTATTTTTGTTTAAATAGTCATGCAGTATATTTTATATGTTATAATAGATTATATAAAAAAAACAGATGTCAAAGTCGTAATACAATCATACTAGCTTCGACGTAAGGGGCCAGTTTAAACACGCGGCGAAATAACGCAAAACCCTTTTATGTCGATTATTTTGCGAATACACAACAAAACTTGTCTATTCCGGCGGAGGGTGGTTCTGAAAAAAAAATGGCCGGATAAGGCAACATCCGGTTTAGAGGATATTGTTGCAAATTGATTTTAGTATTTAATGCAGTAGGTCCTGATCGTGTATTCTTGCAAAATTTTCAATTGTTCTGAATTATATTAGATTTCATCGATCTTATTTACGGTACCAATTTTCATTTCAATATTTTTTTTAAAACAATAAATCCATAACGGAATACATACGATGGAAATCCTTGAATTAAATCGTCGTTATTGATAATTTTTCAAACATCCGATTTACCTGAAAATTGCATGCTTAACCGTAAATTGTTAAACAAAACATTAACAAGTCAACAGGTGGCTGAAATACCTGATGGCGAGAACTGTTTTGATGCAGGGAAACAATAGATAAATATTAATATAAATGAGAATTTTATATAAAAAAAATTGAGCATTTTGACAGAATAATATGCAACTCTGTACGTGTAGCCATGCAACGGGGATAACAAACGATATCGGCAGTCTTACTCCTGCAGTATCCTGAATCACGGCCTGAAAAAAATTGGGTGAACTATAATCTAATTACCTAATTGCAATTCATAACAAGACTTTACGGTATTAACTGAAAAAAAGTTGCTACTTTGGATCTATATTAACAGTTGTTTAAATCAATAGCAACGACACAAAAATTGGTCAATAATTGAGCATTAATATCTCGCAGAAGGCCGATCGATCGATAAGTGGACGGACTACGGGAGATAACTCTCACTAATAATAAGCAGTAGGCTTTTTCATTGCGCCGGTTAACAGAATAGATAGGATCCGGATTACACCAATGTTTTTAAAACAAAAATGATTGGAAAATGTCAAGGGGCTGAATAATGTCGCCGGATTGGGCAGCATGCCGTAATAAACAACACCCGGATTCAACGAGTTTCAACATGTACATAATTTTTTCATTGAAATATGGCTTAATTGACAGGGAAAACTACTGCAACGTATATTATTGCACACATACTGAGCATAACCATCGTTTAAAAGCGTCCAATTATTTTATTGAAAATCGGACCAAGCAGCTTTAACATTAAGATTTACATGTGTAAGACACTTTATTTGTCATGTGCCTGGTCATGTGCATTAATTATTTTCAATACCTGCTTATTCTCCACAATGATTTCCAATTCCATTCACAACTGTTGTCATCCAAAATCACATGAATTAAACAAAGTTTTAAATTTTGTGTCGATCTCAACTGTTATGTATCCAAGAAATCTATTGATTTTATCATGTGTTATGTAATTAGGTAATAACGTTTTTAGGGGTCAAACTTCATTTACAAATTACCATTTTTCCTTCGTAAACATTCAGAAGATCGAAAACAGATTTCCTACGGATATTTATAATGGGGAATGTTTACATCTTTCCTCAATTCGGAAATCTTTCGGAATATCTAGCACAATTTTTTAAAGTTATCATCCGGGCTTTATAATGGCTGATGCAATGCAAAGTCCCCGTAGACATTCTTTTTTTTAGCCGTGTATTGAAACCTGACAAGCTAGAGGGGGCGTTTCAAAAGGGAAATCTTGGGATTTTTTCATACTATCGAATGAACATCGTCTGAATCAAGAGATATTTACAAATATCGAATAATTTAAGAGAATGTGTGACAAAAATATCTTGGGACTGACTTTAGGTATAATACGTTTATATATCCTTACAATATAATGATTTTCTCATGCGTTACCTAACTAGGGATATTAGGGGCCAGAGGTAAAACAGTTTAATCTTGTCTATTTCAATTGAAAGAAATGCAAGTATTTAAAAAAGCAACGTAAGAGAACTTATAAAAAGCATTACAGGTAAGCATTAGTACTTCCCTCCTATTTCCATATCATGTTTTGTTGTCGAAAATTAAAGTCGATGACGTGATTTACCTTCTAAAAATCGGACGGAAGACCACCTCGTTGCTCGCAACGAGATCGTGTCTAGTTATTAAGGTCTTCCGTTTCCAACGGAAGACCTTATAGTGATTGTAATGTTTCTTTTTATTAAGGTCTTCCGTTTCCAACGGAAGACCTTATAGTGATTGTAATGTTTTTTATTTTTTTTTTTTCCTTTTTTTGTCCACAAGATTTCTCAGAGATGGCTGGACAGATTTTTGTGAAATTTTGTGGAATGAAAGATAATGACAATATCTCTAGGCGTTTTTTTCATTTTGTCAAAAATCATTTCCTGTCGTCCGTTTCCTGTACCGCGATGAAAAAGCTTGTCACCTCGAGATCTCAGAATCGATATAGACTTGAGCATCCAGACTTTGTGGAATGATAGACCTATAGCTGTAGATGTGTTTAAACTATTTTGTTTTGTTCGTCATAACTTCCGGTCGTCACCGGAAGCACTTCAAAAATAACAACTTTTACGCATTAAATTCTTTTTCCATAGAATAAATATATAAGTATAAATCTATACATAAGTTGTGTATGCGATGTTATATTAACAAAAAAATTTTACTTCCGGTGAGATATCTCAAGTATCTCAGGTAGCTTTTTTAAACACATTTTGTACCCACGAGATCTCGGAAACTATTAATGATCAAGCCCAAAATCTTCCATGGATGGTAGACATTTGATTGAAGATGTGTTTAACCGGTTTCATTTTTTCTTCCGTCACTTCCGGTCCACACAGGAAGAGTTCATACAAATCGAGCTGTTTATCAGTTTATCTGTTTGCCTTTGATATTTGTAGTGAAGTTGATGAATAAATAAGTAGAAAGGGCAAGTACAAAAAAAATATTAATTACAATTTACATTGAGCACTTCCGTTTGTCTGTTTCCTGTCCCGAGACAAAAAACCTTGATTCCCAGAGATCTCAAAAAAGGTGACGACTGGAACAATCAAACTTTGTGGGATGATAGACCTATGTATGTACATGTGTTTACACTATTTTGTTGTGTTCGGCGTAACTTCCGGTCGTCACCGGAAGCACTTCAAAAATTTATTTTTTTCATATTTTATTCATTTTACATAAAATGAAAATATCAGTATACAATTTTACATATGTTATCTATATAATGTTAAATTAGCAAACAAATCTTACTTCCGGTGAGATATCTCAAATATCTCTATGTAGTTTTTTTTTTTTTACAAATTTGATGTCCGCGAGATTTTTGTCACTGTAAGTGATTGAGACACGAAGCTTTCATGATTTATAAAAATTTGATTGGCAATGTGTTTAACGAGTTTTATTTTGTCAACTGTCACTTCCGGTTCTCACCGGAAGGGTTAAAAAAAATCATGTTTTTAACAAGTTTAACTGACTTTCTTGGGTGTTTCATTTAGCCTGATAAACAGTGATGTACGCTTAGCAAAAGTACGAGGAAATGCCAGCTGTTGTTTTTATGAATCACTTCCATTCCTCCGTTTCCGGTCCCGAGACAAAAAATATAGTTTCAAAGAGATCTCAGATTTGGCAGAGACGTGAACAACCAAAATTTGAGGAAAGATTGACTGATGATTGTACAAATGGTTAACATGATTTGTTTAGTTCGGCGTTGCTTCCGGTCGTCACAGAAAGTAATTCAACAATTGATTTCTATTTCATTCTCGTTGTTTTACTTTTAAGTAACGTCTGGATATATCATTCACAATAATTATCATATCCACTATTTTTTCTATGTGAGAGAAGCAATGTCTTACAGTTAAATTGATACATTTATATCATAACGGAAGACCTTTTTGTTGCTTTTGCAACAAGAGTCTAGTTATTATTATTTTTTTCCCCTTTTTGTCTTGTGAATTTCTCAGAGATGTCTTGATGAATTTTTATAAAATTTTCAGGAATGACTAAAAATATAAACATCTAGAGGCTTTTAGTAAAAGATTTTCTAAATTCACTTCCGTTCGTCCGTTTCCTGTCCCGCGACAAAAAGCTTGTCACCTCGAGATCTCAAAAACGGTAAATACTTGAACATCCAAACTTTGTGGGGTGATAGACCTATAGATGTAGATGTGTTTAAACACTTTTGTTTTGTTCGTCGTAACTTCCGGTCGTTACCGGAAGCACTTCAAAAATAATTATTTTTACGCATTAATTTTTTTTCCACAGAATAAACATATAAGTTTAAATATATACATAGGATATCTCTGCAATGTTAAATCAACAAAAAAATTATACTTCCGGTGAGATATCTCAATTATCTCAGGCAGCTTTTATAAAACACATTTTGTACCCGCGATATCTCAGAAATTAAAAGTGATCAAGGCACGAAACTTTCACGTATGATAGATATTTGATTGAAGATGTGTTTAACCGCTTTTATTTTGTCTTCCGTCACTTCCGGTCAACACCGGACGAGTTCAAACAAATCGAGCTGTTTGTCAGTTTATCTTTTTTCCTTTGATATCTGTAGTTAGCTCGACGATCAATAATGTACAAAAGGCAAGTATACAAGAAATATTGAATACAATTCACAATGAGCACTTCCGTTTGTCCGTTTCCTGTCCCGAGATAAAAAAAAAACCTTTTTTTGACGATATCTCAAAAACGGTAACGACTTGAACAACCAAACTTTGTGGGATGATAGACCTATGTATGTACATGTGTTAACACTATTTTGTTCTATCCGGCGTAACTTCCGGTCGTCACAGGAAGAACACCAAATTTTCATTTTTAAAAAATATTTTGTTTACTTAGCATGGCAATAACATTCAAGTTATAGAAATACAAAAGGTCATCTACAAATAGTAAAAAAAAATTTATTTCCGGTGAGACATCTCAAAAATCTCAAATAGCCTTATTTTATAAAAACACAAAGTACTCAGAAGATCTCAGAAACTGTGAAAGATCAAGACATCAAACTTATATGGATGATGGACATTTGTTTGTACATATGTTTAACGAGTTTCATTTTGTCGTACGTCACTTCCGGTTCTCACTTGAAGCATTCAAGCAGAAGACCTTTGTTTTTACTTTAGATTTTTTTAACGTTTTACTCAATGTGATGAACAGTAACGTTCCGTAGGTAAATGTACTAAAACTATTTACTTTTAATTTCTTTAATCACTTCCGTTTGTCCGTTTCCAGTCCCAAGACAAAACTCTTTTCTTAACGAGATATTATAACTAACAAAAACTTGAACATCCTAACTTTGAGGAAAGACAATAAAATGTATTTAAGTATAAATCTATACATATGTTATCTATGCGATGCTAAATAAACAAAAAAAATCTACTTCCGGTGAGATATCTCAATTATCTCAGGTAGCTTTTTTAAAATACATTTTGTACCCGTGAGATCTCAGAATCTCATAAGTGATCAAGACAGGAAACTTTCATGGATGATAGACATTTGATTAAAGATGTGTTTAACCGGTTTCATTTTGTCTTCCGTCACTTCCGGTCCACACCGTAAGAGTTCAAATAAGTCGAACTGTTTATCAGTTTAAGTGTTTTCCTTTCATATTTTTAGTTAGTTAAATGAACAATAATGTACAATAAGCAAGTAGACAAGAAATGTTTAATAAAATTAACATTGAACACTTCCGTTTGTCCGTTTCCTGTCCCAAGATAAAAAAAACCTTATTTCGATGAATCTCAAATACGGTAACAACTTGAACGACCAAACTGGGAAGATAGACCTATGTATGTACATGTGTTAACACTATTTTGTTTTATCCGGCGTAAGTTCCGGTAGTCACAGGAAGTACACCCAAATATGATTTTTAAAAATATTTTGGTTATTTAGCATGGAAGTAATTATTTAACAATAGAAAAACAAAATGTCATTTAAACATGGTAAAAACAAAGTCTACTTCCGGTGAGACATCTCAATTATCTTAGGTAGCCTTCTTTTATAAAAAAACAAAACCCAAAGTACCCGCAAGATCTCAGAAACTGAGAGAGATCAAGACAGACAACTTAAATGGATGACAGATATTTGATTGAACGTGTGTTTAATGGGTTTCATTTGGTCGTACGTCACTTCCGTTTCTCACTTCAAGCGTTCAAGCAGGAGACTTTTTTTTAACTTTTGATTTTTTATAAAGATTTTACTAAGTGTGATGAACAGTAACGTACCGTAGGTAAATGTACAAAAATATCTACTTTTAATTTCTTTAATCACTTCCGTTTGTCCGTTTCCGGTCCCGAAACAAAATCCTTTTCTCAACGAGATATCATAACTAACAAAAACCTGAACATTCAATCTCTGAGGAAAGAAAAAAAACAATGTATGAAGATATATGTTTACTATGTTCTGAATGATCCGGCGTAACTTCCGGTCGTCACAGAATTTCTCAGAGATGTCTGGATGGATTTTCCTTTAATTTTCACGTACGATCGAAAATAAAAATATCTTAGAGATTTTAAATTTCACTTTTTCTAAATTCACTTCCGTTCGTCCGATTCCTGTCCCGCGTCGAAAAGCTTGACACACCGTGATGTCAGAAACAGTCAAAACGTGAACATCCTTACTTGGTGGGATGAAAGACCTTAAGTTGCAGATATGTTTAAAGAATTTTGTTTTGTTCGTATTAACTTCCGGTTGTCACTGGAAGCACTAAAAAATTATTTTTATTACACATTTAATTTAGTTTAGATAGAATTGAAATATAAGCATAAATTCTTACAAATGTCACCTATTTGGTGTTAAATAAACAAAAAAAAAATACTTCCGGTGAGATATTTCAAATATCTCAGGTTGTCTTTTTTAAACAAATGTTGTAACAGGGAAATGTAAGTGGTCAGTATACGAAATATACATGGATGATAGACATTTGATAGCAGATGTGTTAAATCGCTTTTAAATTGTTAATCGTCATTTCCGGTCCACACCGGAAGAGTTCAAACAAATTAAGTTGTTTAAAAGTTTAAATAGTTTTCATTGACAATGTTAGATGATATGATAGGAAATTAAGTCTTGTTGTCTAATGTTAAGTAAATACTTACTTTAATTTTCATCGAGCACTTCCGTTTGTCCGTTTTCTGTCCCGAGACAAAATCCTTGACTCCTCAAGATTTAAAAAATGGTAAAGACTTCAAGAATCAAACTTTGTGGGAATATAGACATATGTATGTAGGTGTGTTTACACTATTTTGTTATGTTCGTCGTAACTTCCGGTCGGCACCGGAAGCACTTCAAATTTTTTTATACATATTTTACCTTTATGCGATAGTAAATAAACAAAAAAGATCTACTTCCAGTAAGATATCTTCAATATCTTTAGTAGCTTTTTTAAACTTAATTTTTTAAAAACAAATTTTGTACCCACGGGATTTAAAAAACTGTAAGTGATCATGACACGAAACTTACAGGGATGATAAACATTTTGTTGTAGATGTGTTTTGCGGGTTCCATTTTGTCGACCGTCACTTCCGGTCCTAACAGAAAGGGTTCAAACAAATCAAGTTGTTTATAAGTATTTCTTTTTTTCTTTGACAGTTTTAGTTAGCTGAATAAAGAATAACGTACAATAAAAAAATATTATAAAAAAAATCACAAACTTTTATTTTCATTCAGCACTTCCGTTTGTCCGTTTCTTGTCTCGAGACAAAATACTTTGTTTTTACCAGATCTAAAAAAAACGGCAAAGACTTGAACAACCAAACTTTGTAGAATGACAGAACTGTGAACGTACATATGTTTACACAATTTTGTTTCATCCATCGTAACTTCCGGTCGTCACAGAAAGTACTCCAAAATGTGATTTTTAAAAAAATCCTTTTTAGCATGGAAATAACTACTCATTTTTATATACAATATGTCATCTACAAATGCTTAATAAAGTTAAAAAAAAATCAACTTCTGGTAAAAAAGCACATATATCTCAAAAAGCTAGCGATATCGAGATTTCAAAATTGATAAAGACTTGAGCTCTGAGGGTTCAGAATTTGTAGAATGACACACCTATAGCTGTAGATGTGTTGAAACTGTTTGTTTTGTTCGTCGTAGCAGCCTGTCGTCGCCACAAACACTTCAATTTTTTTTACGCATTATTTTATTCCACACAGAATTGAAATATCAGCATAAATGCTTACACATGTCATCTGATTTTTAATGAACGAAAAATTCTACTTCCGTTGAGAAGTCTCAGTTAGCCATTTTTAACAGATGTTTTAACAAAGGGATCTCAGTCACTGTTGGTAATTGAAACACGATAATATGATGTCATTTTGGTAAAGCAATATAAGCAAAAAATATACTTCCGGTGAGATAACTCAAACATCACAACAAGCTTTTTTTCTTCAAATTTTGTAGCCGCGAGATCTCAGAATGATCAAGAAAGGAAACTTTAATGAACGATAGACATTTGATTAAATATGTTTGATTTGTCAACCGTCACATCTGGATCTCACCGGAAGGATTTTAAAAAATCAAGATATGTTTTTATTATATATCTCAATTTTACTTTGCAAGGCTTTCAGGAAATAAAAACATAAAATAATAAATAATTATTAATTTTATTCAACAATTTACAATTTGTTGACTATCACACATTAAATATTTGTACAATTCTTTATGAAAACAAAATATTTAACATTGTAAATACATTATTAGGTTCTTTAAAATTTTTTAAATAAATAAATCAATAAAAGCGATGAAAACATAATATTATGCTGACATGGTAAATTTAACATATTGATGTCTGAAAGTTCAAAGACAATACGCCTGAATATTACCAAATTCATACGTAACTTAATGGGTTATTGCGTGGACCCTGAGGTCCACGCAGAAAATATATAAGCGAGGTTAAACCGGATGTTATGGGGAAAATTCAGCCTGCGCATGAGCTAGCCTGGTTCTTGTGCGTAATGGGTAGCTCAGGGAACCAGGCTAGCACGCGGTTATCTCAATCGGGATCGGGATTCCGTGCCATATGCACACAGAAGTTCAAAGGCGGTGTAA
This sequence comes from Magallana angulata, assembly GCF_025612915.1. NCBI lineage: Eukaryota > Metazoa > Mollusca > Bivalvia > Ostreida > Ostreidae > Magallana > Magallana angulata. The sequence continues at coordinate 61,354,038 of NC_069112.1, forward strand.
TTGTAAAGTTGTCGGTAAACAGTACAGAAACAATGTATCCCTTATAAAGAAATGATTGGCATGTGATATGAACTATCAGTATTATGAAATAAGTTAATGTTATGCCGAAACAACAACATGCATCAAATAGCATAATTTGCAATGTTTTGCCGTTTCCCGAATACACATGTAACTTAACTTTACCTTTATAGTAGGCGAGGCTAGAGAACTTCCCGATTAAATTTTTTTAAGCATTTAAGTATTATTGTATAATTATGTCACTTTATAAAAGTTTAAATCTCAAGAAAAATGCATCATTGAAATTTTTAATTTACACAAAGCTGTCACTGCATAGTTAACAAAGTAGTACGAATCGTAATGTTTGCACAAATAGTAGAATTTACCGAATGCCTGATACTGTACATGCAAACTTCATTCATTTTAGAAGTATGAATCCTTTAAATTCTGAGATAAAAAGTCAGGGCCATACATAAATGTATACATACGTAATACAGCGTACAAATTTAGTGGTTAAAAGCAGAGGGCTAGAGTCGGTGTAATCTCTGATAATCTTAAGGCTTTCAGGTTTTCGTTGGAAACACATGTAAATGGTCCACGTATTGTAGTCCTTTTTTAAAGGACAGCAACTTGTAAAATTATTTCAGAGAGATAAGTTAAATCATTTACGGGCTGCCAATTGACACTCTTTTTATATCGATAGACAGTATCCACAAATGTGGACAATAGATCCAGGCAGAGGGGATGTAGTTTCATTGGTAACCCATTTTAAACAAGATTCAATGATTTATATGTTGACAAAATAATCATTCATGGTAATGTAAATTCGTGGGTAAGGCTGACCCCCCCCCCCAAAAAAAAACCAAAAAACAAAAAAAAAACTAAACATTTGTGACCCAAGAACAATGATAATTTTATAATAACACACATCAACTAACAAAGTAATTTGTTGTTAAGCAATATTATCTAGATATTGTTTAAAGATCAAACATTCAAGGCATACTGTTCCATACACATGCAATGCATACATGTATACCAAAACAATGCATAAATCTATGCACATTAATTGTCACTGAACAACACATCTATCATACCAATTTAAAAAAAAAATTCATGTTAAATACAATTGTCACAAAATGTAAGGCACTAACATTACTCGAGTAAAAAGTTCTTTTAATATTAATAGACAATGCAAGAAAGCAAAGGAATAAATACAGTTTTCATTAACGATAATGATGACTATGATACATTTTTATGAAAGCATATCTAACATCTTATCTTATGAATCACAATGACATTGACCTTACGGTGATTATAGGGAGTAAACAGACAAACTGTGGATGCATTGACATACATGCAATGCTGAGCCATAATTTACACACAACAGGGGCAGGGAGAGCATAAAAAAATATCAGAAATTATCGCAAAATGATTAAACTGTTGTTTTCTTTTAAGTTGGATAATGTTTGAGGGGTCAAAATGTCCCCTTTCTGACTGCATTCTGCAGTAATTTATACCAAACCAACATGTCTGTAATATAATAAGAAAACTGGCTGAAGAACAGTCAAAATGGCCAGTTCATATCGGTATTTTCCCCTTAAGATTAGTTCTTTTAAATTACTATAGACATTAACTTTTTGTATTCTTGTTAAAAAGTTCCTAGCCTTGCACTTCAGAAACAGCAGACACTTTTTTAAAATCAATATCAATTAATGATGTTACAGAATTAATTTTCTTGCATTTAGAAATGTAAAGAATAATTGGGATGGTCTCTGAATTTTCCATAGATTGAAAAGTTTCATTTATTGAAAGATCCGTCTCCCAAGTAGTGCAACCACCCCCACTTCCTTAAAAAAGCAACATAACACAAAAAAAAACCAGCAAATCAAACAAAACAAAAAACAAGAGGCCCACGGGTCGTGATGGTCACGGAAGTATCATAACCCTAGTTATATAAACTTGTCAGGGAGTCTTGTACTTTAAGGTATCCGATCCATATTAGGACTTATTTTTCCAACCTTGAATATCCATCATGTATTTAATACTTTGATATTAATTTAAAGCATTTTAGAGTAGCAAAAGATTTACCAAAAGAAATTTTCAAAAATATTATTAACTAAGCAATAATTAATAAATGAGGGTTACATTATGGTCTATGGGGACAAGCTCATTTTCTAAAATAAAAAAGTAAATACTAGATCAATAAATGCCTTGATGGAAAGATGTATTTAGTTTTCAGAAATACAAAAACTATTAAAAATAAATTTTATACCATATAGATTTTTTTAAAATAATTTTTATAGAATTAAAGCAAAGTGGGACAACTCTTCAAGGAAAGAAAAAGGTCATTAATTAGGACACATTCTATTCTTACATATTAATACTTAAACATGACAATTATGTCAAAGTATATGGAATATTAATCCTATACACATTTGTTATACACCCATTACACTGATAATATGTCTTCATATTAAAAAGGTAATATATTTACTGAATATGGATGAAGAGCTAATCTTACTTCACAATGAAAAATGTGTATGGTGATTTATTTACTAAATCCGTTTTTTTTATGAGGAAAGATTCAAGATGGTTCTTGTTTATAAAAAGATTTGAAGTCAAAATCAATCTGAACTCTTTTTTTTTATTTAGTTCTTATATGAAATTCAATAGCTTCATGATAACTGAAATATAATGACACTTTGTGTACACAGGTTTTAAGAGGTTCAGTTACATATACATGATCTAATATTGTTCCACCCTCTGTTGTGTAAAAATGCACCATTTGCATAAACCCCATCGATTCTAAGAAACTCTGTATGGGTCCTTGCATTTTGGCATCTTCATTCATGTCACCTAAAATAACCAAGTTGGAATAACGTCTCTTATAAAAATCCACAACTTTTTGTAATACGTCAAGAAAATTGTTCACAGGCAGTAAACTTGGTCGGTAGATTAGAATGATGACAGTATTGTCTTGATGTATTTCTATAGTTATTCCCTCTATATTCTTGTATTCCAAAGCATTGATCAAGATTGTCTCATCTGTTTTCTTCTTGTACACTCCAACCCCACCACCTTTAGCCTTTCTTAGTCTTGTTGTCAGATCTTCATTATCATCATAACACTGGTTTCGTGCAACATGGTGAAAGTCAAAACCTGAAATTTCAATATCTCTGATATCTTCCTCTTCTTTCAGCCATGTTTCTGTTAAACAAACAAAATCAGCTTTCATTAATCTGTTGTCACAATTTATCTCCTGAAAGTGTCCTCTCAAACTCTGAACATTAAACAAAACAATTGTTTTGAAATTTTCATACCTTGTTTCATTGCATATCCAGTCTTCATCTAAAATGTATTTCTCCATACTATTAAGAGCTAATTTCACATCTAAATCAGCATAATTTTTTTTCTGGACGACATTCTCATTTTTAGTCTCAATGAATAGACCATCTTTTGAAGTTACGCGACTGATTGCTACATATGCTTGACCAGGAGAAAAAGTCCGATCCAAATTGACAACAACACTGCTGGTAGTCATGCCTTGAACTTTATGTGCTGTACATGCCCACGAGAGTTTCAGTGGAAATTGATGTCTGACAACACTCTTCACATTTTTATCATTTATCTCTTCCTCTACTCTTTTAATTGGGACAATATTTCCTTTGGGTGTTCTTTTTCCTTGTACTTTTCCAATACTTGAACTATCAAAGATTACTTCAACTACTTCAACTGCATTTACAGGCTGTTTGCTTTTAAACACAAAATTTGAAATATATCCCATTGCACCATTCACTAGTCCATCTTCAACACTTACATTTCGTGTTAGCATTACCCTTGCATTCACAGCTAATAGTAATGAAGCAGACAGGCCATCAACTCGGGTACTAGTCAAAGGTTTTTCACGTAAAGTTAATTTCCCTGTTGTCTTGTCTTTCTGATAATCATCAGCATGAATTTCTATTAATTCTTCACAATTCCTATGCAACATTTTGAGATTGTATTCATTTGCTTCTTGGTTGGTAGAATAAACATGTAGAACATCATCGGGTCCTTCTCTAAGGCATTCATGAAGTGTTGCCAAAGCTTCATCAGAAATAGGTTCTTCAGATGTTCTAATACGCAATGAGTTCAAAACAGTTGCAAATGCCTTATCTTCACGTTGTCGCATAATTTCATCCAACTCAACCATTTTAAAGAAACCCTGCCAGTAATCGATTGGATAGGAACCATTTTCTTTATACAACCTCTCGTCTTTTCGTTGTTTAACAGGTGGTAGTTGATAAAAATCTCCGACTGCTATCACAGATACACCACCAAAGGGTTTTTTACATTTTTTGATTTGGACAAGTCGTTCATGAATGTAAAACAGTAGTCTGTTGTACACCATGGAAACCTCATCGATGACCAAAATCTGCAAATGCTCTAATCTGGTCCTTATTCCACTTAAACTTTGTTCCTTCAAGGGTTGATATGGAATTGGTAAAGCTTTCATTAATGAAAAAAACATGATGAATGGTATTTCCTCCGATATTGAATGCTGCTGTTCCTGTAAAAGCTGTGAGAATCACAGATACTGCATTTGGGGAAGGCAAAGTTTTTTCAAAGAGACGAGATGCTTCATAGTGTATTGTCTTTATTAGATGGCTTTTTCCTGTCCCTGCTCCTCCAGTTATAAAAATATGCATAGGTTCTACATTCTCTCGAGATATTTTGTTAATACACCACTCATGAACAGCATAAAATATATGCTTCTGTTTCTCATTCAAACTGCGCAGTAAGGGAAGCATCTCTTTTCTGGTGTTTTGAGTTTCTCTCAAATGATAAATAATGTCTTCAGAACCAATACTTTCAATTTCGTGTGTGACGTCTAATTCTGAATTTTCCTGCTCCTTTGATTTAAGTTTTTCATTCAAACATTCTCTTCGATTTAATTCTGATTCTGGACATAAACTAGCCCATGCATCCTCGGGTTCACCAAGCATTTCTAATGCATCTTGAGCATTTTCAATATCATCCTCATTTTTTGAGAAGTGATCATGATTGCTATCCACAATGCTTTTTACTCTTTCTAAATCTCTGTTTGAATTAACTTTGACATATCCATTTTCATAAAAAGTCTGGTATAAATCAAAGCCAGGTGGTTTCAATTGATTAACATTCCAGTATGGAAGGAAAAGTTGTAGGCGACACTGATAAAATTTTTCAGGTGCATTGTCACGATTAAATCTTGGATATCGAATAACAGCGGGTTTCCCTCTACTTCTCTTTTGAATGTAACCCTTTCCATTTCTCAGTTCATATACACCTTCCTTTTTGTTCTTCGGAATCTCAGATTTACTAAGTACTCTGTATTCTGAACAGAATTCAGCAAGGCAAATTTTATTGAAAGGATTTAAATGAGGTCGGTTTTCATACCTTTCGACAATATTTGTCATCCATAAACTGTTTTCTTCTTCATCATTATCGTCATCATCATCAGCAGCATTCACATCATTTTCACCAATTTTGACTTTCTTGTTCTTTGTTATTTGTCCAAGAGGCTTACTCAATCGAGTTGGATTTTCTCCCACAGGAATGAAATTGACTTTCCTTGAACTCTCCTTCATTTTAAGATTACAGACCCTGTAAACTGCTTCCTGTGCACTAACTTCTCTGTGATTTAGATATGCTGATCCTACTCTCTTAATTGTGTCATGTGCACTCAAATTTCCCTCAGCAGCTTCTATTTTAGTTTGTTTTAGTAGCATTCCCATTTCCCTTTCAGATTTTGAAATGTATGATATGATATAGACTATGCAGCTGAAGGGGTTTCAATACATACTGTATATCCATGTTAGCATCCCAGCTTTTGAGGAGGCATGGATTGTATTGATTTGTCCACATTTCTATTGGATTTCTTTTCAAAATACAGGTGGATTTAGATGCCAATACTCTATGTGCTTTTTCATATAAATCCTGTGATAGCTGCATGTTGCTGAATATTTCCTCTGTTGTTCTGCATGTATTAGCATCAGTAGTTATCTCATTCCACACCGTTAACAAAATCTCCTTTGCCTGCTCAGAACTTAATTCATTACTTGAATCATTCACATTTTGTTCCAATTGTCTTGAAATGAATGTACGCTCAGACGGTGGTCTAGGAAAATTGAACCTACACTCCGTTCCTTTTTTTCTACATGATTTTGAGTGACTTTTGCTATGTTGTTGCACATCCAGTACAGTTTGTTTAAGTTCTTGGTCAGTGTCTTCTGATGGTAGAGCACACGTGATATGACTATCAATAAACTGACAAACACTCTCCTCACTGTCTTCATCTAATTTTGGGGCATTCTCAACCCAATACAAGCAATGCATATGAGGAGAACCTCTCTGTTGAAACTCAACTCTTACAAAATAATCAACAATATGCCCGATGGGTTTGGCTGGGGACATTATTACATTCTTTTGGAAAATATGGAATCTATGTTCAAACATCCTTCCAACTGTAACAGGATTGCATCTCAAAATTTCACTTTTCTCAGTCCAATCTAAATCGGAGGGATTTCTATTGTCATTCATTTGTAGCATAATTGAACTTAGTATTTCATTCCACCTGAATTCTGCAGCAGAAAAAGAACAGAACCATGTTGGAATTCCAAGTTGTCGAAGCATTGCAAAAAGATCTTTTTGTGCAGTTGACCAATATGCAGGTGTTCCTCTAATTGGTTGCATAAATCGCAGGGCTTCATCACTCTTTAGCAATTTTGCAAGTACAACAGGGTTTTGTAACATTTCTGAGGTGACAGGTATCCCTCCATCAAGTTTTGATACAGATTTACGAATTGAAATTTGTGTTTTCTCAATAACCTGATTCAATTCAGATAGGTATTGGCAAAAGAAAATGTAATTTGTATCCTTTGCAAATCTATTGTCTGCATTCATCAGCCTGTTGTTAAAATATCGAAAGAGCGTTATCCTAACATCTCGACTTTCATTCCATGAATATTTTCCGGATGGAAATAGGTGTGGAAATGTCTTTGCTTCGTTGCCCTCCTCTTGCAACATTCTTACTGGATTTTGTCCCTCACCTGGAGCTATATTATAAACATCGTCAAAGTAGTGATCTAGAACTTCTTGTGCAATATCAACAGGTTGTAAACAGGTATCTGAAGCAACCTCTTGAATTTCATTGTTTCGTTCTTTATTTATTTCTTCATTGTCAAAAAGTTCTGGCTGGCTGAACAAAGTACTTTGGTCATTATCTTTCTCCCAAGATGAGTTAATTTCAACATCATGATACCACTGATTGTTTTCTTTTAGATAACTGAGAGCTATTCTAATGTGACTAGGGTTTACAAAGTGATATTCATAATATCCCTTGTAGGACAACTTTCGTTTGAGCTTAACTCGTAACAGAAGATTTTCATTTCCATCCAAAGGCAAACTGCTTGTTTTCTTCAGGTTAGATGGGACACATACAACAGGTTCATGTACATTTTGTTGGCCACCTTTTGGAAGCATTGTTACTTTCATGAAATGTATATGTAGAGCAATAAGATGCTGTTCTAGAGTATTTAAGCTATTGAGCTCTGGTGGAATATCTTCCAAACACATTTTGTTGAAAGCTGCTTCAGCAGGTACATTTCCACGAAGAATTTTTCTATGGCATGTAAAACAAATCCAGGTACGTGATTTGGGACAATTTTCAAAACATGCAGATGTACAACTATGAACATATTTCTTATCAATGCACAAATTTGCAACATACACTGCTTGAATACTTTTTTCATACATTTGAAGTGAACATCCTTGTACCTGGTTTTCAAACAAAAGGCGATGGCAGCAGCAACATGTGTATTCTGGTCCATGTCCAACACAATATTTAAATGATTTCACCACTTCATCAGTATTCTTCAGCATTTCAGAGAGTGCTTTTCTTTGTTTTTGTACAGAATCTTTCTTCTGTATCTTTGTTTCTGCATTAGAATGATATTTCCCTTTACTAGCTGATTTTACCTTCTCTTTATGCTGTTTATCTGTTTTATACTTCTGTCTGGCTCTTTCTTTGACTTCCTCTTTGTGTGACTCATTTGTTTTATATTTTTGTCTGCTTCTTTCTTTGACTTCCTCTTTATGAAGCTGATTTGATTTATATTTTTGTCTGCTTCTTTCTTTGATTTCTTCTCTGTGTAGTTTGTTTCATACTTTTGTTTACTTTGTTCTTTTAGTTTTTCTTTGTGTAGCTGGTTTGTTTTATATTTTTCCACACTGATTTGTTTTAAATTTTCACGATATTGTTCATCATTTCTGTATCTTTTCTTTGCATTTTCAATGCATTTTGACTTGAATTCTGGGCCTGTCATGTACCTCATGTTTTTCTTGTGTAATTTATTTTCTTTAGCACTAATGTTTGACTTTTGAAGTTTGCATCTTTCATTTTGGGATGAAATAGATTCTCGGTCTTGTCTATTCTGGTTTCTATCTGTGCTGTTTTCTTGAAACAAACATGATGGTTTTTGTGATGGAATCACTGACACATTTTCTCTCAAAGTTACAGATATAACAACATTATAATGGTTTTGATTCTTATGATCTAAATAAATGCCTCTCAATGGTGTCATATTTTCTTCTGAATTTACCATCAATCCAGAAAAAGAAATCCATTTGTTCGCTGAGTATGTATAAATTTCAGTTTTCAGTAAATGGGACAGTGCAAGAATCTCTAACTCAGTTGCCCATTTTCCATCCATGCGCATGTCTGATGAGGAAATGTAGTTTTCTACAGAAGTTTGACCTGGCCTTAAGAATGATGTGAAAAGCAACCTATTTTCCAACAGATGATGACATACTGCTAAACGTATTGTGTAATGATAGTCTTGCTTTCCTGTTAAACATAATGAGATTGCTCTGAAAAAACAATTTCCATCTGGCTCAACTGATACACTGGTCATTGGCACTGTTATTTCCTGTCCATACTGCTCTTGATTTTCACATTTCCACATTGAATATGGTATTCTTAAGATTTCACAGAGTGTTTTCTTTTGATCATCAGAAAGAGGTAAAAATCTAATCTGATGCTGCTCACTCCCAACAAATTCTACCTCATCAGCAGCTTGTAAACCAGTACTAGTAATATTGCATTGAAACTCTGCAGATTTGTTCAGTTCCTGTTCTTTATCACCGATTTGCATTTGTTTTTCAATACCTTCTTCTGTACGCGGGTATGATAAGGCAACTAACAGCGATCAAATTCCTCTGATCGATATGACGTCACAGTAAGCAGCATGATGTCATATTTTACTCAGAAACATGTCGATTTTAACTTTATCTTTGGTTTAAATTATAAAAACTACAGACATTAAATATCACTAAAAACTCTTCTAACTGAATATATCTTTGATTTTTCTCTATTACGTATAATTATCATTGATGACGTCACAAGCATGTTTAATAGAGAAGATCATGTCGGGAGACAAATCATCGGAATGCAGTGTAAACAATGCCGAAATAAGACTTATTTAATAAAGATACCTAAGATTTAGATGAGTGTCAGTTAGGATATAATCAGGATAATACAGGCATGGATATTTTGTTTAATCAGCGAGTGTTATAAGGTAAGCAGATCGACATTTATATGGCTTGACCAGCCTTTCCTCTGTAAGTGTGTACAGAAAAAGGCAAAAGTGTAACACTACCCCGGATATTATGAAAGATGACTTTGTTAAATATCAACGGTGTATGACCTAAACTACTTGAAAAGTGCTGCTAGAATCCTGTGAATTGTTGTTTTAAATGAAATATACGTACTATTTTCAATGAAATTATAGAAGTTGAGAGGGTTTCCGATAAATATTTACAATATTTATTTTATGCGATTAACAATAGGATTCTAGCAGTAATACTAATAAACCTGAACTAATTGCCGATCGAATTATTGTAACAAACAGACAAATGAACTTCGGGGTAGTGTTACACTTTTTGATTTTTTGTTAAGGTAAAAAATTGATCATTTATAACTGTCACGTGATACCATGGCACGGCAGCTTCAAAGATCGAGTCGATTCCGAAGTAGAAAAATAATATCTTGGTGAACACGTTCACTTGGTATTAATATAACACACTGTTTTCATAAAAATAAACAGTTTTCAAATAGATCATAATTTTGACGGTCATTAAACTAAAAGTTGCCTTAACCTACCCGCGTACCCAATGAAAGCTGTCTAATTGAGCATTGCACTCCAGTTATTTCACATTCAACTGCCTGAGAATAACCCATTGACATAGCAAGAGACAAGACATGATTGCATACATCTTGTACCGATTCATACAATACTCGTGTACTTCTACCATTTACACTCTGTAATCCTGCAGATGACCTCGAGTGGGAATCAAACGTAAAAAAACTATGGTGACATTTCCCAATCAAAAATGTATTTCCACCAAAACACACAAAACACCCATCATTGTCATCAAGGGCTATTTGAAGTGCATCTAATACCTGATAAGCATTGAAGTCATCATAATTCAGTACTACATCTGCCAAATTAATCAGACTTGGTAATGATTCATTTGCTTTAAACTCAAACATTCTACCAAAGCATTCAAAAAACTGAGGCAATTCATTTACTAAAAGGTATCTGTTTGCCATTGTTGAACTACACTGTAGATAGGAATACATCTCATCTCCTGTTGCCAATATTTTGTTCATATCTTCAGATTGCCATTGCTCACTATTCTTTAATTTATGATATGCCAATGCTGTTAAAGAGTTTGCTACACACTGAGTTCCAGCATTTTCACCAAACATTTGATCACCTTGATGAAATGAACCTTGCACAGACAAATTGAAATTTGTTGAACTTTTATCATCACTTGTTCTACCAGTAACTTGTGTAGTAGCTTCTCTATCACTATTCACATTGTTTTCATTTAAACAGGCATTCCCATTTTTATCAACTTCAAATTTCTTATCTTTTGCGTTATTTGTTTCGCATCTACTAATACATGCAACATATTCCTGCACAGGTATCTCTTTAGCATTTCTGCCATATCTTTCTGATTTCTCTGTACATTTCTTTTGTTCTTCAATATTTTTCTTAGTTTTCTCTATATTGTCTTTGTTTTCCTTTATATTTTCTTTGTTTTCCTTTATATTGCCTTTGTTTTTCTTTATATTGCCTTTGTTTTCCTCTATATTGTCTTTGTTATATTCCTCTATCCTGCTGACCTCTTCCCCCTTGGGAGGTATCAGCTGCGCCTGACCTGCTGAACCTGACATCATCCAGATGTCTGATTCAGGTACTCTCGGTGGAGTACAAACCCACGGTGGGGAGTCAGTGGACGGTGCCTTGCCCTTCTGGACAATCAGACGACTTCCCCGAGGAGGTGACAACCTCGGGGCTGAGTGCATTCTCTCACAAGGAGAGGCCTGCACTCTGGCCATGGGTTTTTCCTTAACAGGAGGTAACCCAATCGAACCTTGCCCAGGAGGACCCAAGTCAGCAGGAGACTCTGAACCAATCTCATCCAGAGGGATGTCATCTTGTCTTTTTTGTCTTTTTATCAACTTCCTTTTCTCTCGCTCCTTTCTACCAGTAAAAGACTTTCTCTTTGGCATCTTTAACATTAAAAAACAAACTTAAAATAAATAACAGTATAAATGCATTATGTCATAGCTACGGCAATTACTTGACAAATGTCCAATTAAGAATTAAAACATTGCCAATGTTTTATCACCTAAATGAGTGATGACACCTACAGGCAACTTTGCTCACCTGAGCACTTGCATGAATGCTCCAAGCAGTTTTAATAACTAAATACAAAAATATCTGTAATATTTAGCAGCCAAGTTTTTTTGTTAATTCCCGCACATGCATAAATGAAAGGAGGCCCTTGGGCCACATCGCTCACCTGAACATAGACAACCATGATGAAATCAGCTCTTTGTTGTCATATATGTACACAATATCCAAACAATGTCAATAAATGGATCCAGTAAAAAGAAAAAGGATAGATTTTCAATTTTTTCCTACATATTCTTATGCTATACATGGAGCCTCTTTTAAAACTGGATGATTTCAGTGTCAAATTACATACTGAACATGTTGACCATTTCATTCATCAAGAAGACCTGACGACCAAGAAGAAAAATTCATATTAACACTGACCTACATCAAACTTTGAACCCCTTTTGTGGCCCCAGAATTGCCCAGAAACCACAGTCACAGTAATATCATATATATCTCATATTCATAGTTATATTAAATTAAAAAAAAACACCTACACAGTGTTACCTAATTATACCCTCAGGATAATGATTTGAACAAACTTGAATGTACACTATGTGATGATGCTACCAACAAGTTACAGCTTGTCTGATCAATTGTTTTTGGGGAAAAAAAGATTATTCTCTATACTTACTTATGTAAGAATTGGACCCCCCCCCCAATTGTGGATTAAAACAAACTTGAATGAGTTCCCAAGGATCTTTAAACACAAATTACAGCTTGTCTGGCCTATTGGTTTTTAAAAAGATTTCTCTTTACATATTCCTCTGTAAAATTTGACCTTCATTTAAATAAACTTGAATTTATAGTATGCCAGGATGCTTCAACTTAAGTTGCAGCTTGTCTGCCTTAGGCGAGAGAAATTTAATTCTTAGTTTTATGGATTTTGTTGTATAAAATTTGGGTCGGAGGAGGGGAAAAAAAAACCAGTGGACAAACTTTTATTAATCAAAATTACATATTATTTGCTTGAACTTGTAACATTAAGTTTAATTTGTCCATTATCCACTGTGTACTTTGAGTTTGTTTCAAGATCATTGGTATTAACCTTACTAAACTTGTTCAGGATAACATTTTCTTTGCTTTTCATAAAAACTTTTAAGCCAAACCATGCATGGCTGAGCTTCATCTTAACCACTCCATGTTATAGAGACACTTACACTTGATTTTTAAAGCTCCCTTTGTCAAACGTTTTGCAGATTTCAAATAAAATAAAGTAATTTTAAAACCAAGATCGGTCAAACTTGAAAATTCGAAAAGATACGAATTTTTTTTCATTATTTTTTTTACAAAATCAAAAAAATTGGGTCGGCGGATCCGTACAACTATCCGTAAAACTAAAAATTAAATTTCTCTCACCTTAATGGTTTTTTGAGAAAAAGATTTTTATAGAAGATCTCTATATGTTCCTATGTAATATTTTGACCCCCTTCCCCAATTTTGGTCCCATCCTACCCCCAGATATCATGATTTGAATAAACTTAAATCTACAACACCTGAGGATGCTTCCACACAAGTTATTGCTTGTCTAAACAATTGGTTTTTGAGAAGAATTTAATTTTTTTTTCTCTTTACATTCCTATGTAAAAATTCGACCACAAATGGTGACCCAAAACTACCCAAGGGGATCATGATTTCAACAAATTTCAAGGATCACCTGAGGATGCTTTTACACAAACTTCAGCTTTTCTGATCAAATGGTTTTTGAGAAGAAGATTTATAGGAAATACCAACAAATGTTCTATCATTATAAATTATCTCCCCCTTTAAGGGGACCTGGCCCTTTATTTGAATAAATTTGAAAGCCCTGCACTTAATGATGCTTTGTGCCAAGTTTGGTTGAATTTGGCCCAGTCGTCCTAGAAAAGCAGTCTAAAATATAAAATGTTACAGACGGCCTGACAGACACCCAACAAAAAGTGATCAAAGAAGCTAACTTGCAGGTGAGGCCTAACAAAAATAATGGCTTGTTTCTGCTTTCTTGCTTTAAAAAAAAAAAAGGCCACATTGCTCACCAGAGACACAATAGACATTATAAAATCAGCTTTATGGAGTCATATACAAAATATCTGAAAAATTTCTTATAATAGATCCTGTATAAAAAAAAACTTGAGCTTTCAGCTCAGGTGAGCTAAAAATGAGGGTCATATGGTCAGAATTTTTTTTTTAATTTTTGCAATTTTTTTCCCCCTATAATGCAGTATGTATTGAGCAGTATCTATACATGCAGGTTAAATACATATACTCACACTGCTGAATGATATAAAATGAGAAATACTTCCAATATCTTTCCTGATTATTAAGCTGGTCTTAAGAAAACACTAAAATGATATTATATATCAGATACTTACCCTGCCAGTGATGAGTACATTATTAATATCTACAACACATGGAAACATACAACAATTTGAAACAAAAATGCTCAGTTAAACTGATTTGAAAAGAGTAACTGCAACAAGAGTTTTTGTGACCAAACTTTTGAATATTTTTTTCCAAATCAGATAAAAACGAAAATAAACGATTTTCCATCAAAAATCCTTTGTTTTGTTTTTTTATGTGTCAAAAGTTTTGAGTCGGCAATATCAGAATATCAAAAGAGTTGTTCCCATATTTTTCTCATGGTTCACAAATTAATGCATACAGTTTACTAACAATCTGTTCAAAAATGTATGTAATTTAACAAGCATTCTGAGAGTATTGCATAAGCAATACACGTCCCCTACCAGTTTGTAGAAATTTGTGAAAACAATGCACTCAGCACTGTTATGCAAAATATCATTTCTTACCGTCTCAACAGACCAACCCGATAACGAACCCGATTGTAATAATACAAAAACCACAGTCGATTAAATATACAACACAATGCTTGACACTATTTTACAGAACTTATTTGTTTGTTAGAAACAATAAAAGAAATGGTCCAAGTAATGCACGATATTATTACTGACAACATACTTTCCTCGTTTATTTGATACACACCGAGCCCGATAACGAACCCGAACATTACAAAAATTAAATATTAAAAATTAATTTTTTCGAAAATATGTCAACCAGACGCTACAAAAGTGTAAACTTGATCTGTAGTTTGACATTTTGCAGCTGTTTAGCAAATTTCATGTTATTCCTCCAACGCATAAAGAAAACAAGAGGCCCATGGGCCACATCGCTCACCTGAGGAACAATAGGTATGATAAAATCAGTTTAATGGAGTCATAGTACAAACAATCTGGACAATGTACAATAAAAATACATGTAGATCCTGTATAAATAAAATCAATGTTCCCCCCTTGGAACTCGGATAGCCCTGATTGCTGCCAATATTTACAAGAGCCGAGTTTAATCACCGCTCCTGTACAAACATAGGGACTCAACGTTACGCAGGCAGGGATGACCGCACACCTATGCAACTCAACAGGTACCAACGTTAACGCAAGCAGATATAACGCAAGCAGGGATAACCGCACACTTGCGCCAACAGCTCCACCTAACACAGGGAGTGCCGCACACTTGCGCTAGAAAGGTCAGAACACCAGCACGGATGACCATACAATATTGCTCCGCCGCAACCACCACCAATACAAGCAGGTATGACCGCACACTTGTATTAATGCGATACAGGACAGGAATGAGCGCACACTCTGTATCATAGGTTAGAAAAACACGAAGATTAGATAGAGCACTCAATCTATCCGTACCTTTTCAAGTTTAACCCCAAACAGTCTCTCATGGTAATGCAATAGACACTGTCCCTATATATGTGCCGGCCTAAAATAATTCATAGTATCTAAAATTTGGAAATCAAAAATAAACAAACTAATCCAGCCTAACCCAAAACTACTTATGCAGAACAACTTATATACATTGAATATTTATTATTGTATAAAAATAATCATTACAATAATTGGTTGACAGTGGATGCATTAATTAAAATAATCAAGAATCAATAAATCAAGGGCAATAACTCAAAACAGTAATACAAAAAGATTCAAATGAAAAAATAGCTGCCTGCTTCAATTTTATAGTCATATCACATGTTGAGTATTGCAGTTCTCAAAAAGATCCTTTACAATTGTTAATATATGGGATATTTAGCTACATCAAACTCTGAACCTTCTTGTGAGGCCGGAGAATTGTCCTGGAGCCAGTCTTAAAAATTATAAAGATTCATCTTGCTGATTAGTTTCTGAGAAGAAGATTTTTAAAGATTTACTCTATATTCCTATGTAAAACTTTAACACCCCCCCCCCATGTGGCATCACCCTACCCCCAGGGGTCATGTTTTTTACAACTTTGAATCTACACTACCTGAGGATACTTCCACACAAGTTTCAGCTTTCCTGGCTGATTAGTTTCTGAGAAGAATATTTTTAAATATTTACTCTATATATTCCTATGTAAAACTTCGACCCCCCATTGTGCCCCACCCTACCCCCAAGGATCATGATTTTCACAACTTTGAATCTACACTACCTGAGGATGCTTCCACACAAGTTTCAGCTTTCCTGGCTGATTAGTTTCTGAGAAGAAGATTTTTAAAGACTTACTCTATATATTTCTATGCAAAATTTTTACACCCCCCCCCCCAATGTGGCCTCACCCTACCCCCAGGGTTCATGATTTTCACAACTTTGAATCTTCACTACCTGAGGATGCTTCCACAAAAGTTTCAGCTTTCATGGCTGATTAGTTTCTGAGAAGAAGAATTTTAAAGATTTACTCTATATATTCCTATGTAAAACTTCGACCCCCCATTGTGGCCCCACCCTACCCCCGGGGGTCATGATTTTCACAACTTTGAATCTACACTACCTGAGGATGCTTCCACACAAGTTTCAGCTTTCCTGGCTGATTAGTTTCTGAGAAGAAGATTTTTAAAGATTTACTCTATATATTCCTATGTAAAACTTCGACCCCCCATTGTGGCCCCACCCTACCCCCGGGGGTCATGATTTTCACAACTTTGAATCTACACTACCTGAGGATGCTTCCACACAAGTTTCAGCTTTCCTGGCTGTTTAGTTTCTGAGAAGAAGATTTTTAAAGATTTACTCTATATATTCCTATGTAAAACTTCGACCCCCCATTGTGGCCCAGCCCTACCCCCGGGGGTCATGAATTTCACAACTTTGAATCTCCACTACCTGACGATGCTTCCACACAAGTTTCAGCTTTCCTGGCTTTCTGGTTCTTGAGAAGAAGATTTTTAAAGATTTACTCTATATATTCCTATGTAAAACTTCGACCCCCCATTGTGGCCCACCCTACACCCGGGGTTCATGAATTTCACAACTTTGAATCTACACTATCTGAGGATGCTTCCACACAAGTTTCAGCTTTCCTGGCTTTCTGGTTCTTGAGAAGAAGATTTTTTAAAATTTCTCGAAATTTTTCATTAATTTCTAATTATCTCCCCTTGAAAACGGGTGTGGCCCTTAATTTTCACAACTTTGAATCCCCTTTGCCTAAGGATGATTTGAGCCAAGTTTGGTTGAAATTGGCCTAGTAGTTCTTGAGAAGATGTTGAAAATGTGAAAAGTTTACGGACAGACGGACGGACAGACGGATGGACAGACGGACGACAGACAAAATGTGATCAGAATAGCTCACTTGAGCTTTCAGCTCAGGTGAGCTAAAAAGTGGAAAACTGAAGTGGTACAGACAGACAGACAGATGGATGGACAGACGGACTGATGGATGGACAGACGGACACAGAAAAAAGCTATAGTCCCCTCCGGTGAAAACCGGTAGGGGACTAAAAATACCAACAAATATTTATTTTTGCCATCCACTGCAAAATCCGAAAAGAACGATTTTTTTTACAACTCGCAAAAGGTACATGTAGCAACCACAGGTTTCTTTTAACTCGCAAATCAATTTTAAACTTGCATTTAGCAAGCATTATCCGCAAATTTTGACCCCTGCATACTATGTACTTTTTACCTTTAACACAGTGAAGATTCAGCTCTACTAGATTTTCAGAAAATTCAAAATTCCCACTCGTCTAAAAATTCAGACTTCTGTCCTTTTGTTCCTGTTACAATCTGAACACACCTGTGCCTTGCTGCTTTACTTTAAAGTCGTACAATCTTTCAACTATTTAATTTCTTTTAATGTGCTTTTCTTTCAATTTCATTGAGTAATTCCAACAATGTACATATGTCTAGCAAGTGTGTTTGCTTTAAAACAAATGGTCATTTTTGACGTAGACAAGCAACTGAAGTTGGGGCTGATTTTCATAACGACAATTGTGAAGGATTTCCCCAAAATTCTGTTTCAAAACAATCAGTTGTAATATCTAGCCGAGCCAAATCTTCCCGATCCTAGATTCTGACGCTTCAGTCGGTTTTTATAATTCTGTGTACCGAAAAGAACCACTTACAGTATCATGTTTCCAGAATGATGATGGTTTGTGAATTGTTCAAAAACACAACCAATAAATATTGGTGTATCATGGCAACTCTAGGCCAAATAATAATATGTATTCTAATGAGGTTTAAACAACTTTTGAATTTTATGGCAAATATCAAAGAAACTATACCTTCTTCTCTATGCATGCAATTATAAATTGTTCTATTCCTGCATAATTCAGTTTTTAATACCATCATAATTTTTTGCCAGAAAAACAAATTTTCCCCACATTTTCTTAAGAATAGCCAATGGGGCCAGGCCATGTTTTAGAGCATGCCCTTTTACACAGGTGCATACATCCAGAACTGAATTTTTAAAACATTATAACAAGATGTAAATCAATTCTCACTAATGATACCCCTGCTCTGATGTGAGTACAATGTATACAAAATAAACCTTGTTAACATTAATATTGGTTCAAATATAAATCCAATCATATGTCAAAATGTCGAGCAACTGCAACAAGTAGGTGCTGAGAAAAATGACAATAATTTGTTTGAAAATGTAACTCTAAAATAACAGTATTCATTTAACCAGAACTTTAATCACATTGTTACAAAAATAAACCTGATAAATCCTACCAAATAGCATTACTATTTGAACTTACTGTGGTAAACTTTCAAGCATCTGCAGTTGTTAATTGTAAAGAGAAAATGTTTCAGAAATTTACTTTCAGGTATAAAACAAGATATCTGTGAGCCAATGCTCACTAGTGATACCCCCGCTCTGATGTGAATATGCAAAATAAGCAAAGTCGACATTTAACAGAAAGCTGGCATCCGATTGGTACAGAAATATATCCCACAATATGGCATGCCTAAACAAATAGTGTTAAAATTTCAAACATCTGCAATAAATAGCTGCTGAAAAATCTTTGAAGAAAATTTGTTTGAAAATTTTGGCTAAAATAAACAAAGTACTCATTTAACAGGAAGATGACGTCCGATTGGTACAAAAATATATCCCACGATATGGCATGCCTTAAAAAATACTGTGATAAAATTTAAAGCATCTCCGATAAATAGCTGCTGAGAAATCTTTGACGAAAATTTGTTTGAAAATTTTGGCAAAAAATAAACAAAGTCATTATTTAACAGGAAGTTGACGTCTGATTGATACAAAAATATATCCCACAATATGGCATGCCTAAACAAATAGTGTGTTAAAATTTCAAGCATCTGCGATAAATAGCTGCTGAGAAATCTTTGACGAAAATTTGTTTGAAAATTTGGTTAAAAAATAAGCAAAGTTGTCATTTAACAGGAAGTTGACGTCCGATTGATACAAAAATATATCCCACGATATGGCATGCCTAAACAAATAGTGTGTTAAAATTTCAAGCATCTGCGATAAATAGTTGCTGAGAATTCTTTGACGAAAATTTGTTTGAAAATTTTGGCAAAAAATAAACAAAGTCGTCATTTAACAGGAAGTTGACGTCTGATTGGTACAAAAATATATCCCACGATATGGCATGCCTACACAAATAGTGTGTAAAAATTTCAAGCATCTGCAATAAACAGTTGCTGAGAAATCTTTGACGAAAATTTGTTTGAAAATTTTGGCTAAAAAAAATAAGCAAAGTCGTCATTTAACAGGAAGTTGACGTCCGATTGGTACAAAAATATATTCCACGATATGGCATGCCTTAACAAAGACTGTGTTAAAATTTCAAGCATCTGCGATAAATAGTTGCTGAGATAAATGCGACAGAAATTTTTGTTATGGACGGACAGACAGACAGACAGACAGACAGACAGACAGCCGGATGGACGGACGGACAGACAGACACACAAGGGTAAAACAGTATACCCCCTCTCCTTCGGAGCGGGGGTATAAAAATGTAAACAAAAGCATGGCCTGGGCTATGTTTATACATAACAAAGAATTGTGACTTCTGTATCATGATTATAACTTGACGGCTGAGAGTAAGATTTTGGATGGCTATAAAAAGTGCCATACTTAAGTATTGAAAACATTAAAAAACAGAAAACTTAATACACTGATTGGGAAGGACCTGCGCCATGCATCATAGTCACATTTAAGTGAAAAATGGCCCATTACATCAATTACTTTAAGCGCGAAAGTGCGCATTTAGATTTCTCATCAGTAACAAAAGTTTTAGCAGTTTCTGCGCTGGAAATTTACTCTGTACAACTTAGCTTATCATCTTTTAATACATTCGTTTTTAAACATCAAATCTCATTAAAACAGAAACAAAACAACCAATAAAACTTTTCCACTCATTTACGCGTAGCTTAAACAAGATAATTCCAGAATTTCATCTGGACGACAAGTTTGAGTCGCCCAGTATTCTGAGTTCTCAATAATATAAATTATCCCAAATGCAGTAAAATGATGATTATCTAATTGAAAAGACGTTTTCAAAACCTCAATTAATCCCTGTTGTGATTATTAAACTCACGACTCACGACTGCCTTATCATGCTTATCGTTAGGGGTTATAAATACAGGTGATGTAACCACACTGTGCATTGAAAATTACAACCGATGTTTATTACTTTCAGTGTTGATACATGTACTACAATTAATTGTAACTTGTAATTAGTTAATAACTCACAAAATTATTGTTTAAATAATAACAAAATCCGTTTGCCTATATACAGTTATCTTCAGAATTTTAAAGATTCTCTACATGATAACGGAATAATTTGGTCAAAGGGTTTGACTAATACATGCACCTCCAATAAACACAGAAGTACAAAGACTGATTTTATTTATCATTTAGCAAACACAATTACAAAACATTGCGCCAACAAAATGCCATTGTATAAACACATCAAATAAATGATATTTAACAAATTGGTTAAGTTTTTAAATTTTTTAGAATTTTTTAAAATTTTTTATTGACTTACTTATAATTCAAATTTTAAAAATCATTAAATGTTGAATTATGTGTATTTAGCGTTATGCTGAATGGAAGTCACCCTGATTTGTCCCTACTATTCTGTTTGGGAGAAGTGAAGTCTCCCTAAAATTTTGCTCTAGGTTGGTCCTTGATAATTTTTTTTTTAAATGGCCCCAATGAAAAAATAGATGGCCCTTTCATTATGAAAATGGCCCATTAAAATTATTAACTGTGGGGCCAAGTCCCATTGACATTATTGGCCTTCCCAATCCCTGTTAATAACACCCAAAATTGTGATGATACCCTTTTTAGTACCATCTAGAAACATTGTTTTGCTATAAATCTTTGAAAAATTGAATTGTTCGTACTCACCTTATAACTGTTCACAACTTCACAGCAACCCTGATTTTCTATATGTGTTCTCTTTGTTCTCAACTAGTACTGACTCCTGGGTAACAAGGCAGAAAAAGGGCTCTGCTCTAAAATTTACAAAAAGCAAAACAAATTATATTATATACAGTAAAACATGGTTAAAGCAATTATATTTTTATTGAAATGACGCCTACAGCAAAGTGATTATCATTCCCTTGTGACTTTATTACATGGTGAAGAGTTGACAGATATAATAAATTACACTTATTAAGAAGCACCAGCTAGAAGGCTTGAGTATCACCAGCTACCTCATGTACGATACATATCACGATATGTTCATGCAATACCTCATGTGTCACGATATAGTTGCCAACTATTAAATAAACTGATATCTATGTTGTCTACCTCTATAAGAAAGCAGATAGCACAAAAAAAAATGTCAACTATTTACAATATTAAACAACAAATTGCAAACAAAAAGAATTCATTTGATAGCAAAAATTTACAAATCATTACAAACTTTACTTAAAATTTCATAATGTCTTCATGTAATTAAAATAAAGAAAATTAAGTCATACTGTGTACTGTATAGCATGTTAAAATCCATTCGGAAAAAATCGCAATTTTATCATTTTGCAGCAAATCGCAGTATGTTGAATTCGCCGAAAACAAAAATTCGTAAAAACATAAAATTTAAACCTGATTGAATTTTACAAAATACCTATCACGATCTACTGTACATGATATGTATATTAACTCATCACGAAAAAAATGAATAATTTTTTATGGGTTTCATTTCCAAAATATATTTTCTTGAAAAACAATTATAGAGATATCCAATGAAATACTTTTCGATAAAAAGACCGGTTTGTGTAATACCCGTTCATAATTATTGTAAGATTAATATAACAGTTTCTTTAAGTACACCCTACTTACATGTATATAATGGAAGGATTGCCACTATTAATTGAGTCAGTTTCACACCTTTTTACGTGCTAGACATTCATGAGTAGCTTGTTTAAACACTCTGAGCCCCTAAATCACTTTGAAATTTACCAATAGCACTGGGCGGACAGAAATTATTCACGCATCACTGAACGTGGCTTGGGTACTTGTCAAGTGTTATGTTGGATTACTGCAGTTCTTTTTAAAAGTTTATGTAATAGGAAGAATAAAGAAAGGTTTTACACCATTTTTGTGGGTTTTTTTTATTATTCTAATAAAAAAAAGTTATTAACAAGAATAGAATTCCTGGGTCCCCCGCCGGTCAAGCAGTATACTAGTATCGAGTCTATCGACCAAGGCTGATTTAGGAACTTGACCAAGGTATTAGTGGTATAAACATTTGGTATAAATTTATTGAAAATCCGTCAAAATTCGTAGGCATGAGAGCGCTTATAAGATCAATTTTTGGATAAAGCGGAGTCATTATTGTGGTCAAAGTCCCATAATTCCAACAAAAAGTATCGACAAATGCTGATTTTCGAACTTGACCAAAGTATTAGTAGTATAAACATTTGGTATAAATTTAATGAAAATCTGTCAAAATTTGTAGGCATGAGAGCGCTTACAAAGAAGTGTGACGGACGGAAACACGGACGCACGGACGGACGCCCGGCATTTCTATGTCCCCGCTCCGCGTTGCGGCGGGGGACAAAAAACGAATTATCTCATGTATGCCTTGTTTGATTCAGTCAATATATCCCTGCTGATATTAATTCAATATTGCAGCATTTTATTTTTTTAAATAAAATTTTATTCTAATAAATTATGTGGAAAACCATTTTACCAGTTGCAAAAAAACCAATGAGTTCTGAATAATGTACCTGTTTCCAAGAAAAATAAGATCGAATGTAGATAAAAAAGTTTCGGCCCTAAAAATCATCGATTGAACCTGTTGAATACTGTAAATTCCTTATTTTACGCGAGTACTTAATTCCGCGATTCAACCGTTTTCCATCAAATGGCGAGAACAAAAAATCGCGAATGCCGAATTTTTATCATAGTTTCTTGAATAAACATATATCCGAAAAATAAAAGCGAGATTTTAAAATTCGCGAGATGTGCTTTTCGCGTTTTTACGCGGATATTAATTCCTCGCGTTTAATTAGGAATCTACAGTAACAGGTTTGACACATACCAACCAGTTATTGGTAATTTGTTTTTAAACCTATACAGTTTGATTTGCACAGAAATAACAGACAAAAAGGTTTCTAACATCCTGTCCGAATACACTTGCACCACCTTGACATATGGTTATTGCATGTGGTAAAATATGATTTATCTAAGACTTCATTAGTAACACATTTAATGAATTCCAAAAGTATTTGTTATAATCATTCCAAACCAGAGGAAATTAAACTGCATGGGTATTTGTAACTTGTAAAATGATGGCTCCATTAAATTCTGCATCTACTTGCGTTTTTTTTTTAAATTGATATCCTGCATGCTTTCTGGGTATGTTAGAATACATACAAAACCTTCTTTTAATAAAAAAAAAAATCTTGTTACACGTTACAAGTGAAAATTTAAGGCGCCGACAGATGATTTATGTGCATATTAAAGTTGCATTGACCTGGATTTACTGCATAGTAAAAGTAGGTTGACTAATCTAAGGCTGATCATATTGAATACATTACCGCAAAAATGAAACAGTAAAACTGCTGCAGAATTTTACTTAACAAAGCATTAATTCCCGTTTATATTAAAGGTATCAATGTTTTCCCCCCATCTTTTATTTTATTAATTATTTTCTATTTAACTTATGAACCATTAGCAATTGGTCAAAATTCGGAACTGGTCAAATGACTGTACATTTTACATAAATTTTAGACAACAATACCTGCAGTTCTTGAAATAATTGTTGATTTCTCATCGTTAACAAGTATATACTGTGACAAGAATAGATATGGGCTACCCCATATCCAAGATATTCAACTTTTAAATTACTTGAATTTTCACTGTGCTCAGCCAATCTCTACAGTTAAAATCACTGAAAATGTTACGAAACTGACGTTTATAGTTCTTCATGTCCGTGTAAAATACTGCCACCTGTCATTAGCAAACAGTGCACACATCTGTGCTCTAACAGAGTATACACAATAGGGTGCAGGTGTTGCATAACCATTCGGTTGTTTAAAAAAAAGAAAAAAAAGAAATAACACCAAACAAGGTATTATTTTATTTCGGAATAATTATTTTCCTCGGAATTCACCTTTTTCCTGATGGAATATTGTAATTGGCCCTAATAGCCTTAGTTACATGAAAAAAAAATATAAATCCATGAGATAGTGTGATTTTAGCAGTGGCAGGAGTAATGGAGAAAAATACATGATTTTCTATGCTCTGAATTTATATACCAGTATTTATCTTATTTATTTGTTTTAATTTATTCTATTTATTTGTTTTGTAATTGTTTGTTTGTTCTTTATTTGATAAATTTTCATTTGTATAAATCAGATTTGTACGACAAATCTCCTAACATCTTCCGGTAGAAAAAGGGGGGTTAGTTTTTCACTGAAAAACTAACCCCCTTAGTTTTTCAGTGAAAAGCTAACCCCCCCCCCTCCCCCATTCGCGTAAAATCCAGCTGCCTTTCAATTTAGACATTGATATTTGATCTGTAATACGTAAATCATCTCCACAAGCTGTAAATTCGCCACTATAACATCGTAGATGTTGACTGGAAGAAACACTGCAATCCTCAAATCTAAACTTACAATGAAACGAAGTGAAGTAGCCTTTGTATGCGACAATGCTTGGCTAAAACGCGATGGCTACGATCGAGACGTACATAATCCAAACTGCGGTCGCGGCAGTTAAGAAATTCACCGAATTCCGAGTTACAATAAAACATCATAGCTATAAGCCGGACGTTATTTACATGACAAGTTCCAACAAGCACTGCATCCATTGCCACAGAAGATTTACCGCTCCGCGTCACTTCCATGTTCGTGACGTCAATATTTTCTGTTTGCACCGAGAGTTGAAATTGATCGGCGGATCATGAATTAAGCCTGAAATCTCTACGAACTTAAAACTGGATACATCTTATCAGTCCCTGGCGACATGAAAATAAATATAATTTCAGCGGGGTTTACCTAAGTGTTTACACATTACTAAGTAGAAATATTAACGTAACAAGGATATATTTTCTCCTATTTTACAGGTACATGTAATCTAACAGTACGGTATATAAATAACGTATCTTGAACAGGTATTTATATGTGTTGTTCAAGTTGTATTCATTAATTTGATTTTTTAAATTACCATTTTATTTCAGTTTCTGCATGTGATTACAGTACAAGCAGTACTATTTATTTTTACTATACTACATGTATAATAGGTATCTCTAACATTACAGGAATGATGGACGTTTTGAATGCATGTTTCTTCTTTAGTCAAACTACACAAATAAGCAGTGGTGTGTAGACATGAATAAACGTCTCTCTGTATATGCAGAAATAATTTTAACCTGTTGGGTTCATCATTTCTTGAAGAAAAATTCTATAATAATCAATATTATGTTAATATATACTGATAATAGGATTCTCCATTAACCAAATGAATGTATACACCAAGATCCCCAAGAAATTTGTAGTTGTTCCGCATTAAAACGAACTTTAAAATTTTGAAATTTCTGGATCCGCCTCGATGTTTTAGCCACTGTTAAGAAGCACATATTTAGTGTGCACATCTTGCAAATACATCCAAATCTGACGTAGTTACAACTGTTACGTCATACAGCTGAACTTAGAAGAGCTACAACAGCATCCAGTGTCAGAAGTTAGATCTTGGAAGAAGAAGGGGGGGGGGGGGCGGAATACTACAAATAAATGTTACAAATATATTTTCTTATTTTTACAGGTACTCTATACACAGTACGATATAAATAAAGTATATATAATCTCGACCAGGATTCTATATGTGTTAAAATAGTTATATTCGTTGTTAAATTTGATATTTCAATTACCATTTCATTTCAGTTTCTGCATGTGGGTTGGTTTGGGTATTGATGTTTATAGTTACAGTACAAGTAGTACGATTTTGGGGATTTCCTATGATTGCAATAATTTATTTATGCATTCGGTCAAACTATATAAGCAACTAGAGACGAGCTCGTTGCAAGCAACGATTAGGTTTTCCGTCGAAGCTGCGTCATACTTGTGACGTATTACAAAAATTGATAGCTGACCATAGTACAATATTAGATGTGTAAACACTGAGAAACAAAGTATTATATTTCTGTGACCTCGTAGATTTTACGGTGATAGAGAATTCGTGTGGATCTGCATCGGTCGTGTGCAGTACGAACCGGGTAAGGGAATGTTGGCGTAAAGTGTATAAGGTAAACGGTTGGGGCGCGCTGTGGGCCGTAAGCTAAAACGAAGGGTAGATTTGCCGTATTCCCGAAGGTCCACCAGTATACAGTTCCAGAGAAATAAACAGGCAATTGATGCAGGATTCCACATTATTGGACGAGACTCAACGATGGCAACATTATAACAATTTAATAGACAGACATGTTACAAACAAGTCGGATATGGCCAGAAGTGGCCTCCGGACTCAAGACTCTGGGAGAGTCGGACGTGGCCGGGGCTGGCCGCCGTATTCCAGACTGCGCATTGACAATTGTACATAACTATTTATAAGAATCTTAACAATGAGTATAAATTGACAGGTAATGATATAAGTAAGCTGAGTGAAAGGTTCACAGATATAAAATAATTAAATAAACTCAATGAGTCTTTGATGTCCAAGAAATGAAAATCTGATAATTACACAATGTTGTTTTAAGAGATTAACAGTCCTTGAGACATGACACTCTGTCTCTTTGAAGTCACATATAAAGTCTGAAAAGTGTCAATCACTAAATAAAAAAGTAACTATGTAAGAAATAAACTGTGAGAAAAAATTTCGAAACAGATGTTGAATTTTACAAGTAAAGTAAAAAAAAAAATTTATAATTAAACAGTGCATTTTGCACGATGATACTACATGTTTATAAGCAAATACAAATCTTAACACGTTGTCTCTAGTTTGATTTGCAGCATTTTATTCACAGAGTGGGACTGTGGTTATGACCGGTACGAAGGTAAAAAGACCATTGGCAAACGTTTTACACGCATTGTTATCGAACGCAAGCGCCAATGAATCTTTTAGTATATATGCGGAGATCCTGGAAATTTTACAAGGGGTTTTGAAGAATAATTTTGTATTTCGAGGAGGGGGAACATGCGCGGATCAGAAAATTTTTCCGGGATGGGGGTTGAAAAGTCAGACGGTTATTTGAGTTTGCCAAGGGATGTCCGAGGCATATTTGGTAAGTTTATAATGTACATGTAATTGAAAGAAATTTCGCTTGGGGGAGGGGGGTCTGGAACCCTTCCCCTTCTAGATCCGCGCACGGAGAAGACCGATGCCGGTAATTTTACTGTAATTTTAACCATTTTTATTTAATTATTCATGTTCATAATTATCAGAAAACCAATATTACCTTTCAAAGCAGTTAAAACTTAAAACTTAAGATACGAACCATTTAGTCTCGGTGAGTATTGCGTCCGCGTACGAAAATAATGGCAATTTTCAAGAAATTCGGATGGACGATCTGTGTCCTAGGTCGTCCATCCGATTCTTTTTCTGACTAAAAGCTACATACCTGCAGATAGAGATTGTCAAACTCTTATTGATTATGTCAATTTGTTTGTCTCAAAGAATCATTTTTTAAATCAATAAAGTTTTACCTTAAAAAAAGAAAGAAATCGGGCTCAATTTTCAATGTTAGCACTTTACAATTTTATGGTCTAATAAAATTTCAAGAAACAACTCTTCATAGCTTTATCCGAAATATTGCAGGAAAAAAATTTACATCGCATTTTTTAAATTACAAAAGGATATTCAAAATGAACTTGGATTAACCGCTAACAAACAGGCATAAAGAGAGACTGAGAACCAATTTCTTCTCTTTTTTTTTTACATCAAAAGAAATTCAATCAAAATATATTTTTCCTTTGTATGCGTTAATGAAAATGTAGATCAGCAAGGGGTTCTTTTTCGTGCAAGCACCTACTTAACAGATTGTTTCACGGTTCTACAACGATGACAAATATCGAAAAGGCAATATTGTGAGTGAAGGATGAATGTGTAGTTTGTTTTTTTAAGTTTATTTTTGATACATGTAATTATATTTATCTGGATCGGTTATGTTTGTTAGTTTGTTTTGTTTATTAAAGAGGGGAATAAAGAAATGAGTAATTTCCAAGCACGTAGCATCGTTTTTGAAAGTGGGGGGGGGGGGGGGGCAACTCATCCAACAAATCTTGACAAACAAAAAAAGAAAAGAAAAATTTGAATTTTCCAAAATTTCACTCATAATTTCATGATTTTGATACTATTTTTTTTTACATGCTACCAAAATGGGGGGGGGGGGGGCAACTCCATGATAATTCAATTTGTTTATGTAAATTTTATAGAAATAGTTGCTTCCAGAAAAAGTAGGGAGAGGACATCTTAATGTCATATAACATGTGAAACTGATTTCATTTCACCCACAAACTTGAAATAATGAAATAATTTTAATGAAAACAATATAAATTGACGTCATAAATCCCATATCAAACGTCAAATTACCACTTGATTCTGCGCGTCTTTTTAATGAATTTATAAACAGCGGCAAATTCTAAAATGTATTTTTAAAGGTAATGTTAGCTGCAAGTCTGTAGACCTTGTACGAAAAATTTCGGATGGTAGTCAATTTTTCCGGGATACAGACCGAGCGATACATATATGCAGCTAAGGTAACTAAGAATGATTCCAATAAAATACTTTGTTGAGTAATGCAAGCTTTTAAGAAAGCCATACTTATATTTGTTTAAAATATAACACCCAAACACTTTGTCTTACATTCGCTATTTGAAGAACAAGCAGAACCAGTATCAGTCTGACCGGCCTCACCATATACATTGTTGGAATTTTATTGTCCTAGCATTGCATTGCTCTGCATGTACACAATTTCTTTTAAAAATTAAACACTTTAAGTGTTCATCTATATGGCAACACATAACGTACACACGTGATTCAAAATAACCCAGACGGAAAACGGTAAAGAATTCAGTCATTGAGTCTACATTTTATAGAACTTGTAAAAAAAACACATTGCGGGTCTGAATGTTTGTTGATATGTCAATCTATCAATATACAGTTTGTTAATTATTTTCGATTGCTAAGGCTACAGCGTATTTGATGAACATTGAACAACATTTTTTCCATGCCACTTTTTTCCATGGAAGATAGCGAATACAAGTATAAAGCATTTATAAAATTTATTTAATTACCTCTTTAGAATTGTGTATGGAATAAATAATTTATAAGTTGCTGCTGAAGGTTGTTTGGTATTTTCGTTTGTAGATGTTTTGCAAGTAAAAAACCTGAAACGCGGGGCAAGTCATAATTAATATCCCTAATAACCGTAACTTAAAACTAGCGGCTTTGGATTCAAATATTATCGTATACGAATATTAAGTTCACTTTTTAAAATCATCTCCACGATGATAATTATATTATATCCATCGCAAATCAGTATTTATTTTTGTTTTAAAAGAATTGTTCTATCGGGAGCAATCCCGCGTTCGTTTAAATTGCCAGCGTACATTTGTCATGTCAGTAATACACATTGTGCTTTATATGACGGCCGTGTATACGTATTGTAGAAAAGTTGAGTTTAATTACCATGCATTGGAACCATTTTATTAACACATCTCCCAGTACTGAAACAATTCAAAATGTCTCTGTTACAGTAACACAGTGGGGCGTTAAACATGTGTTTGTCCAGCTCTACAAGCACATGCACTGTCGTCTAGGCGACGGCCTGAATACAGCTAGCGACTCTCCTATCGATCGGTTACCTGAGTATCGTAATGCATCTAAATATAGACAGGGGCACAGTTATGAAACAAAGAACAAAAATAAGGTCGAAGAGGTTTATCTATATGAAATGAACATGTACATATGTATAAAAACATTTGGAAATTTTATGTGGAATTATTTTTGCGCGCTACATGTATCAGTTAGTGCATTACAAGAAGCCCTTTCATAACCTCATAAACGTGCGCACCCCCACAAAAAATGGACCGAACTGACAACAATTGTTTCTGCAAATACTGACTATAAATTACGAAAACATTAAATTGAATACTATAGAAGGATTCACAATTAATTTCTTTACAACTTTGCTTCAATAATGCATTAGAAATGTTTATTCCTTTTTAAGTTATTGACAAGAAACTTTGGACGCCTTTAACTCCCTAATTATAAGGGCCAGCCCCTTTTTCGGTATACCGAATGAAAGGTCTGGGTAAGACCAAGAACTTTTAAAATACATGTTATAACAAATTTTTATCAGGTAGAAAACTAACACGGAAAATACGCGATTTTTTTTGATTTTTTTTCTTACCTTTGTTTCAACATCTATACCACCCATTTTAATTGCATTTAAATAATAAATAAAATATATCTCGCACAAATTCAATGTATTAGCTTCCAAACCAGCCCATCTTTGAGACTCTGCCAGTCATCGTTAAAGCTAAAACCCCAGGACAAAAGAAGTCGTTAAATTTTACTAAAAGGGGAATAACTCAAAACCGGATAAGGATTTTTCTCAACTAAAATATGCAACGACAACATCACGCGGCATGTTATCAGTCCTGAAAATTTCAAAACAATCGGAGAACAAACGAGCGAGATATGAAGGATCAAAGTTGGCGTCTAGAAGAAAAAAAAAAATAATAAGAAATTTGAAATTTTTTCAGAATAATAGTAAGGTTTTCCGCTGAGAGCGGAAAACCTTAATGATGTGTAAACATTAATTAATACACTATTTATACTGTTCCAAATTAAAATTAATCTGTTGGGACCAATCATTTCTAACATTTTCTATGCTGTAATCAATATTATTTCATTATTTACTAACAATGATAGTCTCCGCAAACCATTTATATGTATATGCAAGAATCTTCAAGAAATTCGATATCATTATACACTATTCTTATTTATTTTGTTTGTTGTTGAAATTTCTTGATACGCCTCCACGTTGTAGCCTCTGTTATGAAGCTCATTTTAGTGTGCACATCTCGCAAATACATCTAAATATGACGGAATTTTTTCCTGTTACGTAATATTTTCAAGATTTGACATTTTTCATATTGGCATAAGTAGTGTCAACCCTGAATCAGACGCTCAGGTATCTTCGACATGCAGATTTACGGAGATAGCCGGGCATGTTGATTAACGAAACTAACAAAGTAAATGTTTTGTAAAGTCGAAGCATTTGAACATGCAGATGAGATGAATAGAATCAGTACCTAATATAAAATGCTATAACAATTGTAATATTTTACATACACACACACATATATATATATATATACACTAATTTAATGTGCATGTCTGTCCTAGCTCTTTCAATCATCCAACTCTTTCCCTCTTGTATACTAGTATGTTTATTGAATGTTTTATGTACATTGGATGTTGTATGTACATTCTTCGTGTTGCCCCTTGAGGGCCATTAATTGGTGAATAAAGAAATTGAAAGTGTAATAAATTGTATTGATCTACTTCCATCTTTTCAGGCATTATAAACGTTAAAGCATTCATCAAGTGCTCTTTTTCTGCTTTATTCATTTTGTGCACGCGTATAATTATTTATCTTGTAATTGACATTTTTAAAAATCAATATAAGGTACAGTATAATTGCACATAAGAACTATATTCATTGGCTCATTCATGAAATTGTCACCGACCGTGTGTTGCATGTACTTTAATGTAGCCAGTCATCCTAACATTTTGCACTCATTTTTGCTTCTAGACTGCGGAACATTAACTGGCGAGGTTGGAAATATACAGCGTACGTCAATTTCACTCATTTGATATATGCGGGAACAAATTGACACGGACGTCGGATTGATACTGTACATGTAGTTATAGGAAATGTATTTTCAATCCACCTCGTCATTTCTAACTTGCTATATACATGTTAATTAAAGCGATCGAAAAACATTATATTTAGTATCAGCAAAGTGATTTAAAAAAATTATTTTACCAATAAGTATATAATCAGCAAATATGAGAAGATCTCAATTCAGGAGAGATAATACGCAAGGCAAGGCATTGTCCGATGACATCAGAGAATCAGTTGTCACAAGTCTGATATCAAGTGGGGTTTATTCACAGAGAAGAACAATCAAAGATTAAAATATATCCAATAATAGAATATATAAAATGTTTCATATAAGAAGTCATCGGACAATGCTTTGTCCTGCGTATGATATCTCCGAATTGGTATTTTTTCACATTTGCTGATATATACTTACTGATGAAATAAAATTTTGTTCA
The DNA here is from genome assembly GCF_025612915.1 of Magallana angulata. NCBI lineage: Eukaryota > Metazoa > Mollusca > Bivalvia > Ostreida > Ostreidae > Magallana > Magallana angulata. Next base: position 61,386,839 of record NC_069112.1, read on the forward strand.
ACCGCTTTTCTGATACTAATTAAAATGTTTGTCGACCGCTTTACATTAGTATGCAAGTTAGAAATGCTGAGGTGGATTGAAAATACATTTCCTATAACTACAGTTTCAATCCAATGTTTTCTCAGACGTCCGTGTCAATTTGTTTCCGCCCATTTCAAATGTAGTGAAATTGGCGTAAGCTGTATATTTCCAATCTTGCCAGTTAATGTTCCGCTGTCTTAGTAGTATATGCACCCTTTGATCCTTAATCACCCTCTGCTGTGTGCTAGCTAGCTTGTAATACAACTGCATGGTGAGCGGTATATAGTGCATCACTGCATGGATCATTAACCAGTCACTTTCAGCACAGAAACACTGGGGGTTCTAGCTAGTGCTACATCTAGATTCCTGTAGATAGTTTGCAACTAATATTGCTGATCAATATGCATATAACCCTAGCTGTGTGTAAATGTGTCAGTTTATATATATGTATAATTATTTCTTGACTTGATAGAAAAAATCCATCTGTTACAGACAGTGTACTACGTAGAAGCTTTTTAAAAATATTTTCTTAGGTAAAAAGCAAGACAATAACTCAGACTAAATTATGCACGGACAGAACAGCAACATATCAGAGAATGAAAAATTCACATGGGTACTCGTGACTGTCGAAATTGGGCTATTTTTTCGAAAGTGTAGACTTGTGATAAAACATACATACGGTACATACATGTACATATATAGCTGTAGCTTTATGTAGAAATTGTGGGTTAGTAAATATAAAGTTACAGTGCATACAATACTTACATGTACAAAAAAACTTTACTGCAATTTACCGAGCATAAAAATAACGCTATTTTTGAAAAGATTTACATCATACCATACCATATTTTGTGCAAATAAACCATTTAAATAATTCTTCATTTAGTTTACTACTGTTAATAATGGTAGCTTTTCTCGACCCAAACTTTCTCCTATTAAACAACCTTTATCCGGCTTGGAAAGCGGATCAAGAGCTGTATTTTTTATGTATGTAAACAAACCAGTGTACATGTATAATCCCCTAAATGGAGATGGTGATCGGTGGTTCAGAGACAGGTAAAATAAAGAAATCTGCAGTAAATTGTTTGGGGATATTTTAGTGTATATATTTACACCGAAAGTGATAGGGCAACAGAAGAGAAACGAATCGGACATTGGCCTAATGAAGACGCACATGTACAAACCCCCTTGCACTCTCCACTTCCGTCTCGTTCTTTCACACTATCGTTCAATTCTTTTATATGTATTGACAGTCGATTGCCGATCGAAAGGTGTAGAAATCAAGGAATGCATATCTATCACTTCGACTGGCAAGTTAGTTGGTAATACATGTGCATTATACATTTACGGTATTTACATGAAATGAACACTTAGCACATGCAACTTTTAAATATTATATTTTTTATAACGTCGTAATTTGGACCGTCGCTTGAGGCTATGGTTTAACGCCCGTTTACAGAGAGAGAGAGAGAGAGAGAGAGAGAGAGAGAGAGAGAGAGAGAGAGAGAGAGAGAGAGAGAGAGAGAGAGTGTGTGTGTGTGTGTGTGTGTGTTTTAGTTTTGCACAGAATTTAAACATAGGGGATAGTCAATAATGACTCCATAATGGGGGAAAATGAACTATTATGAGAAATCCTTCAGCTCTGGCATTGCATAAGCGTTTACTGATACTAGTAACTCCGCCTAAGAAAAGGAGTTAACCAATCATAAAGTTTTCACAAACGACGGCGTGTATAATTTATGCATGACTAGCTGACAGAAATTATCGTGACGCTATAGGAAAAATCCAACCAAATCGGTTTTGATAATATATCAGGGTATGCATTTTAGTATTCATATTTGAAAATTGGTTTGTTGCCTATCATCCTTGGGATTATACAAAGTTTGAATATTTAAAAAACAAACTTTTATCATTGATATTCTTCACACGGCAGCAGATTTACCAATATATAACTAAGAATAAATTCCCTGAAGCAACTTTCTACTCAAACAGAAGTTATTTCTGTAATCATTCCAGTAGAAAGATATATCGACAATTGTATAACTTGACTGTTATAATTACGCTTATTCTATAGATGAAGGTGAAAAATACAATTCTTAGGGATATTTTTGGAATATTCTTTTAATGAAATTTGATTAACAGGCATGTAAAGCAAATACACATTGATTCATGTTTGAGGTAATTCATTATTTTCAATGAAAAAACCCCCCCCCATACATTAATAAAATATGGGACATTTATAACAGATTTAGATATATACATTTGTATATACATTTTTCCTGTTGTTTTTCATTATAGCATTGAATGATTTTTTTTTTTTTACGTCGTCGTGTAAATAACTGCCGTCAGGTGAGCAGACAAATTGAATAACGCGCATTTAATGCTTATATTTACATTCCCTTACTGAAAAAATCAATTGTTTACTTAAATAAATCGATATAAAGTACAGATCACGGAGGGAGTGAATAAGTAACAGCAAGAACAGCTGTTTTGTAAAACCGGTTTAAACTGGTTTTCACATAGACTGTACGTGAGATGAGATCGACGAGCCTGAAAATATAATCCATGATAAATAATTCTTGAAATGTTGCTTTTAACAATAAAGTCAACTTTTTTGTTGAATAATTATAAAACATGGTGTTTTGACAACATTCATGAAATGCATTTTTTAACCGATAACATAGAAATCACTGTTGTAAATTACTCGTAAATTCATACGCAGTGAATAGGTGTTGCATTTAGATAAGGAATAAGGAATCATTCTTTGAGTATTATGAGGTGATAATTTTGGTCGGGGCGTGATCAAATCCAATAAAGCCCGAAGGGCTTTATGATAGATTTGATCACGCCCCGACCGAAATAATCATCTCATAATATTCAAAGAATGATTCCTTATTACTTATATTTATATAATCTTAGGCCATCGTACGATTGAATATTTAAATATAAATAAACAAAGCCCGCTGGCGCCTCGATTTGGCGTCGTTTGTATTATGAGTTATATAGTACAAAATCGATACGTAGTGTTATCACAGGCAAAGACACTGGATAATGTAAATATAGGCATTTAAACATCAAGGAATTTAATTGAAAAACAATAGAATGTATATTCATATAACAATTCCTTATAACAGGTCTGCAGTATACAATTAAGACCGCGGAGCATAACTGGCAAGATTGGATATATACAGCTTACGTGAATTGCATTTGTTACAGTCAAAACATTTAAAATGGGCGGGGACAAATTGACGCGGACGTCTGAGAAAACATTGGATTGAAACTGTAGGTATTGGAAGTGTATTTTCAATCCACCTCAATGGTTCTAACTTGCTATATAAGTTAAAACGATCGAAAAAAACGTGTGCAGTCAGTGTTGGTGAATTTTCTGAAAACGTTCGTTAAGAATAATTATATTTCAATTATAATTATACTATAATATATTATTCTATTATAAATAAAGTTGAGTAAAGTTAACGTTAAAACCCGTGTATACTGTTTCGCGGTCTAAACATCAGTTACGGAATTTTCATAAATATTCATGTACCTCTGAAATATTCAACAATGTCGATATAAGCGGCGTATCCAACTGATGGGCAGTTGGATATTTTTAATATCCAACCGCCCGTCAGTTGGATATTCAAATATCCAACAGTGCATAAAACAAATAAAAATGACAAAATGCTGAAACATGTATTTCCGACATAAATCCAAATTTATAACACAGAATCTTTTCATCCATAAATTATGTATATCTGATAAGCCACAAATGAAATTTGCTGATACGAAATAAAATGTTTTTCAATCGCTCTAAATTTTATGGTATTAAGTGAGAAACGCTGAGGGGGATGGAAAAATACACTTTTCAGTCTCAATCGAATGTTTTCTCAGACGTCCGCGTCAATTTATCACCGCCCATTTCAAATGTTTTGAATGTAACGGGTGAAACTGACGTTAGCTGTATATTTCCAATCTTGCCAGTTAATGTTCCGCGGTCTTATTTGTTGTCAGCAAGCTACACCAGTATTTCAAAATACTAAGTTTTCTTTGTACAGGGTATCTACCAAATTCAAAGTAAACCATTTGTCTGTTTCTTTTAGCAACATGCTGATGAACATTAACAGTAACTGAATAAATATAACTTGCTTTTTACAATCAATTTATTAATTTGTTAAAAGAAAGATTTAAATGTAAACAATAAAATGTGTTATGATTTATGCGGGTTATAGCGTTTATTGCAGGAAAAATCACATAACCCGCTCATGATCATTTATCAAACGAGTTGTGTTCTGTTAATCATCAAAAAGGAGGAAACTCGCTTATTAATACTTCTATTTTAATGTTAACCGATATATGACAGTCAGTGAGGGAAAATGTAACATATAATAAATTTTACTGGCCTGACCATCTAAATAATTTAATTCTGGTTGTAACGCGCTTTCTGATTGGCTAAAAAATTATTTTATATCGTATAAAGAATGTTGCCTACGTCATAGTAAGATTAACGTCAAAAACGTATCAATACGCCTGACGTTACGTTTGAATTTTGTAGAATTTTACGTCATTTTAAAGGTCAAATTACCGTTTTTATCTACAATGAAGAGTAAAAAAAATTAAATTATAAGCAATGAATTCAATATTTATTAGTTTTATACGATATAAAATGGTTTGGAACAGTTTACGCTTTTTTATAAACCGCTTCGCGGTTTATAAAGCGTAAACTGTTCAAAACCATTTTATATCGTATAAAACTAATAAATATTGAATTCATTCCTTAAATAATTCACACGAATAAATCATTCAGTCAGAGAATATTTCTTTATCCCTAAGCTGACCATTGCCTTGGTTAACGCCCATTTATTCACCAGCATTAATCCGCTAATTGTAATGTAATTGCATTAACTCTATATGTGTCAAACACACATGGGAGCTGAAACCATTGTTCTTCAATCCAGCCTTTTTATTTCCTAAAGCTACAATTGATTACTTTGATGTTCTTATTCTTTGTTACAGTTAAGGCGTTTGATAAACATTAATTAACATTCTATCACATTACAGTCAGAAGTAAATTTCACAAGAATTGAGAAGAGTAAAACATGTTTATTTACCAACAAGCTAAAACTATATTTAAAAAAAAAAATGTTCGCAACATGTAAAAATATACATTTTACATCAACACCAGAAATCATCCAAGGTAACCGCCTTTTAAAAAGTTCACAATACATGTGTATACAAAGCGAATCTGATCGGATGATGGGGTGGAGTTACGTTATATTTTAGGAAAGATTGGCGAATTTGCCTATCATGATTACGCATGCATACATTATTATAAAGTAAATGATATTTGTAAACAGTTAATACTTATATATATCATATGTACATAGAATTGTTCTCTATTTATTTTATATTTTTTATGTTCCAGTATACATTCCATTGTTTTTTTTTCTGTCATAACTTTTAAAAAATAAATAACCGACAAGTTTGACAAAGTGAATAAAATGCGTGAGTGGAAACATACATATCCTCTGATGATTACACCGCAGTGGCGTCGGAAGCAAATTGAAAGGGGGGGGGGGTAGACTTATCAAATATCTTGACAAGGAAAAAAAAAAAGGTCTTTGGAAGGCTTACTAGGCTATGTATAAAATTTCAACAACAAAAAAGTGGGGAGGGGGGGGGGTGCCCCCCCCCCCCCCTTCTCCCGGTTCCGACGACTATACACCAATGTGGATTGATTATAATGTTTCAATTTTGAATAAATTAACTACATGATTATCTATGAGATTTTGATGTTTTGACGTGAACATATTATAGATCTATACATGATCCTTTGATCAACCATAGTGCATTTAGTGACGTCAGTTCCACTATATGTGACGTCAAATTGCATAATAGCGACAAGCGTCTGCGAACATTGAAAGAATTCAAGAATTCAAGAAGAAAAGGAAGAAGGAAACTTCACTAAGCAAAAAGGGGTAATTTTTTTGTTTTAATTTATATTTAGCTGTACATAATGAGTTTTAAGAGAAAATAATGAGCATTTTTATAAATACATAAACAGTATAGTCAATGTGTGTGGTGTGTGTGAGCGCTATATATTATAATTACTTATAAGAAGTTAAGTATTTATCAATCAAATACTTGCATACGTATAGCATAATGCTTTGCGAGAAGAAGGCGGAGTTTTGATTCGTCTGGTTTGATTATTCGTAAATCCCATAATGCTTTGCGAGGTATAGGCGGAGTTAAACTTTTATTTTTACATCGGACCATTCACTACAATCGACAATTGCGTCACAAACCCTCTTATCCAATCGTAGGTCGGGTACACTTATCGTTTTACGAACAGCGTGCCAGTTTGCTTTTCGGGCTGTGCTAAACTTTTATGTGCTGATTATTATATTACTCTAGTTGTTCGATTTCATTCAAGTGAATGCTAATTTGCATATCAAATTTATTTGTGTTGTCGTTATTTGTATGTTGAATGAATATTAAATGCGATTTGCAACAAACCAATCCTAAAAATCTTTTTTATTTTTTAATTTGTTAAGAAAATAGTCATTTTCAGAGGAATGAAACGAGAGAGAAAATAGATGTATTAAATATATTATGCCTAGAAATATATCATAAAACTTTAACCAGTGAATTCCACATTAACTATACATAGTTCGGTATCATACAATCGCCCATCCATCTATCGTTGAATTATATTTTTAAAAAATGAATTATAATTAAGTAATTTTTTTTGTATATGAAGGGCATCGTACGAGCAAACAAAAGCATTTTTCTGTCATGAAATGGTTGGGTCTTTTGTTCCGGAACGTTAAAGAAATCGATATGAAAATGGATGAAACAGTGTAACTGCAGAAGACCGAGTCGAGGAGGTGCAAGTAAAATCGTGTAGGCATACTATACTAGAAATCACTTAGGTCAGACGACACGTTCCTCGAGAATCTTTTTTGTATCTCCTCGTAATAAAGAGTTTCAATAAAAAATATTGATTTTATAATTATTTTAAAAATGATTAATATTTAATTGGATGTGGTGATGTGTCTAGATGGCCGAGTGGTTAGAACCGCGGCCGCTCGCTGCCAGAAGCATATAGTTTCTAGAGGTGGTGAGTTCAAAGCCCCGCTCCGGCCGAGATAGAGTACCAATATAGTGAATTTTGCTGTGCTGTATATGTATTTATTTTTATATCAGCAATTCAAGTGTATTTCAATGAGATTATATAGGAAATTGCATACTCTAGTATTTTGCAGAAATGCAAAGGTACTGTAATTTTTTTGCAAGAAAGTTTGTCAAAATAGTAGTAAACCATCAATATTATAAATTCCTGGAAAAAGGTATAAAAATTGAGGAACGTGTCGTCTGACCTGAACTCTAGGAAATATATTAAATACATTTAACAAATTTTGGACTGTCCACGTGTTGATATTCACTACCAAAAAATCGTGTAATGTCTTTGGTCGGTGCCTTTGTGGGTTCTGTGTTTGATACGCAAATTAGTATTTAAATAACATCAATGAAATCGAACAAGTAATCGATGAGTAATATGGAAATCAGCCTACAAAATTTTAGCACGTCCCGACAAGCAAACTGGCACGCTTTTAGTAAAACGGTAATACTTGCCTACTTGCTGCATCATGTGAAATCAACCAAAATTCATGATTCAATTATTTGTCAGCTGTAATCAAAGGCATACCGCAATGGAGAGAGAGAGAGAGAGAGAGAGAGAGAGAGAGAGAGAGAGAGAGAGAGAGAGAGAGAGAGAGAGAGAGAGAGAGAGAAATTAAGAGACACAGAGAGAATTAGAGAGAGGGGAAAGATACAGAAAGTGAGAACAGATAGGCAACAATAACTACATTTTCATGCACAACACATCTATACAGCCTAAAGACCAACAACCCCCCCCCCCCCAATAACATTCAATATCAACCCCCACCCCCAACATATTGATCTATTTTAGAAATAAATACTAGTAAATATCTTCTTAAAATGATTACTGATAATTTCATTCAATTTTGATAAAGATAAACAAAGATAGGTTTTATGGATTAAGTACTAACCAACATTATAGGCTTCTACAAGAGTGCATATACCTACATCTTCGGTACATAGTCATGTCACATGCATGACAACTTAATTTACTCAAATTTAATGCAAATCTATCATCATAAATATATAGAGTTGGAACCTACCGGACACTAATACAATTCCCTTACAATGCAAACTAATCTTAGATATCTGGACACTGCTAGAATGAAGTATTTTTCCTCACCGGAAACTTTCTGCTTTTCTACTTTCACTTTTGCTCGAGAGAGAGAGAAAGAACGAAAGAGAGAGAGAGAGAGAGAGAGAGAGAGAGAGAGAGAGAGAGAGAGAGAGAGAGAGATGAGAGAGAGAGAGAGAGAGAGAGAGAGAGAGGTTAGTTATACAAAATTCCCGAGTATTGCGAATTTGCAAATGCGAATTTTAATACGCAATACAAGGAGAATTAAATCATATACCAGTAAAAAGTATGTCCATCAAAAATTTGAATTTGATAGGCACAGAGAACCCTGCAAAAAGTCCTTGTTTTTAAGGGTTTTTTCGGGGGGGGGGGGTTCAAATCCTAAATTTTACACGTATTGCAAATTTGCTGAATCTGCCTCTGCGTAACGTTGATTTGTTTGCATCAGATCTACATAAAAAATCGTTAGATTTTTTAAACATCCACATATCTTCTTGATATTTCTTACTTTAAAAAAAATACATAACTCCAACTATATATAAAAAAAAATGTTGATTAAATTTACCCTCGATTCATCTATGTATTGTAAATGCCTCTTTTATAGAAATATAGCACATTACCTCCACTGTTTTTTTCTGATTGGATAGAAATCTTATAGTTTATTTCACAAAAGTTCCCTTTATTGACGTCAGCAACTAGACGCTCTGGCGACATCAAAGACTAGCCGCCGTCACAACACCCACGCAATGTATCCAGACGCTCAGCCGACATCAAAGGCTAGCCGCCGTCACAACACCCACGCAAAGTCTGCAGACGCTCTGCCGACATCAGAGGCTAGCCGCCGTCAATACACCCAAACAGAGAGAGAGAGAGAGAGAGAGAGAGAGAGAGAGAGAGAGAGAGAGAGAGAGAGAGAGAGAGAGAGAGAGAATAACAAAAGTATGAATTTAATCGCCAAGACATAACAAAAGTGGGGACAGAAATGAATGACTGACAAACCGACAAAAATAAGGATTATAGCCCCCTTTCTAAATACGTCTTCAACAATTCCCTTACAATGCTTTTATTACAAATAAGTCATACTTAACGTTAGTAGGACTAAGGCTATTTATAAGATTCAGTTTCAGTCCTATACTAATGACACTGGCGTCGGAAGCAAATTGAAAGTGGGGGGAGGGGGGGCTAGACTGATCCTCAGAAATATTGAGAGGAAAAAAACCCTAATTCCAAAATCATGAAAATCCTAATCCGTGAGAGGGGGGGGGGGGGTATACCTTTAGTTTCAATAACAAAAAAAAATCTTACCTACCAAATTTTCTTTTTTTTTTCCAAAATAACGAAATTTCTAATCCGTGTGGCGGGGGGGGGGGGGGGGGGGAGGGGGGGGGGGAATAGTATGCCTTTGACTCCAGCTTCTCAATCTTTCAAACGTACATTACCGAACAATTATGTTTCCTGCGAAAATAGTAGGAGGGGGGGCTGAACCCTCTATTCTGCTATGTGCCTAATGGTTAGGTCTATCTTAGCAAAACAAGTGGGGGGCTACTAGCCCCCCCCCCCCCCCCCCCCCCCCCCACCCCCCCCCCCCCGGTTCCGACGCCCATGAATGATCTGAATCAAAAGTTCCTACTCATGAAATTATGATTCTCATTTTACAATTTTTGCAGACAAAGATGGCCTCTTATCTGTCAGATGATGATGCTCTCTCTGATAAAGGTAAATATCGGTCGGTCGTTCAATATTATGATATCCTGAAAATTGAAATTTGTTTCATAATAATTCATTAATATTTCTTTTTAAGATGATGAATTCCAGGTAGATAGTTCAGCCAGCATTTCATCCGATAGTGATACCTTGACCGGTAAAATTCCTTTTTTAAATAAAAGTATTATCGACATCGTGCTAAAAATGATAATTGAAAACATATTTTTGGAATCCATCGCATACAGTGGGTTATATAGCTACCATTTATAAATTCTAGATTTGCACCTTTCCTAAACTTTCAATTGGTTATTTTTGCCTTTGAAAACGGGCTAATAATATTTGAAAAAAATCTTACATTAAAGGTGTAAATCTGTGAAATTTCTTTCAGCATTTTTTTTTTTTTTTTTTTTACAAAAAACAATTTTTCTTGATAGACGATGATGAACTAGATGGTACAGAAAGTCCGAATATGCCGAAACGTAAGTAGTTATCATAGAGGATTGAAGAAATTTCTTGTATATGACTGAACACAGTCCTTGAGATGTAAAAATATTGTAATCAATTGAAACTGTTTTAATTTAAATACAAAAAAAAAACTGTCAATGTAACCGGGTTTTCTTTTCTGTTAACAGTATCCATAATCAGTCAACCCTGAATTCATAAACACTATATGTGTACGTATGCAGACAAATGGGGTATTCTGTATGCAATATTCAAGTTCAACAGTTATATGCATATATCTACACACTTGTATATCAAATTTTAAAGCAATAAATTGGCAAATGTAAGCTTCAACGTTTCTTTGTTAAATAGGTAGACGGCGAGGACGTCCAATCGGTTCCAAGCGGCCAGCGCCGCATTCAGATGAGGACGAAGACAACGAGTTAGGGCACAAAGGTTTTAAAATTAAAACTTCTTAAAACTCGTATCAAGTGTTGTCTTTAAAGAAATGCCAAAACCATCTAACATTATCAAAATTGGTGTTATATCTTTAGTGAGACGAGGATCTAGGTTGCATCCCCTTCACATGGTTCTTGCAGCTATGTGCTGCACAGCAATATGCGTTGGCAGTTTTTCTGAGGCTGATCTCGCCGCCCTTCGTGAAAACTACCAATCCATGGACAAGACTGAAAAGAGGCAGTGGCTGTTGGACTATTTTTGGAGCCATTCTCAGTAAATATTAGTAAATCCTCTGGCATGGCATTAAAGTATCAATATGCAATGAAACAGAAAATCTGAAATCCTTATAAATCATCTAACACAGACTCCATCTAACACAGACTCCTCGTTATGTACATTAAACTCATTAAAATCAATATGCTGTGTTTGCGTGATATAGAATTAACGTACTGTACGTATAAACGTATAAATGAGAGAGCGATACAGACAGACAGAGATAGAGAGAAAGACATGCAGACAGACAGACAAAGACATGCAGACAGACAGACAAAGACATGCAGACAGACAGACGAATAAATGAGAGAGACAGAGAGAGAGACATGCAGTCAGAGATAGACATGCAGGCAGACAGATAGACAGCAAAAGACATGCAGGCAGACAGACGTATAAATGAGAGAGAGAGAAAAAAAAGAGACAGACAGACAGACAGACAGAGATAGACATGCAGGCAGACAGATAAACAGAGATAGACATGCAGGCAGACAGACGTATAAACGAGAGAGAGAAAAAGAGACAGACAGAGACAGACAGACAGAGATAGCCATGCAGACAGAGATAGACATGGAGGCAGACAGATAAACAGAGATAGACATGCTGGCAGACATACGTATAAACGAGAAAGAGAGAAAAAGAGACAGACAGACAGAGATAAACAGACAGACGTATAAACGAGAGAGAGAAAAAAAGACAGACAGAGATAGACATACAGACAGAGATAGCCATGCAGACAGAGATAGACATGGAGGCAGACAGACGTATAAACGAGAAAGAGAGAAAAAGAGACAGAAAGACAGAGACAGACAGACAGAGATAGACAGACAGACGTATAAACGAGAGAGAGAAAAAAAGAGACAGACAGAGATAGACATACAGACAGAGATAGCCATGCAGACAGAGATAGACATGGAGGCAGACAGATAAACAGAGATAGACATGCAGGCAGACAGACGTATAAACGAGAAAGAGAGAAAAAGAGACAGACAGACAGAGACAGACAGACAGAGATAGACATGCAGACAGAGATAGACAGACAGGCAGACAGACGTATAAATGAGAAACAGACAATGATATTTCTTTATATTGAGTTTTATGAAACTTTTAACAAACTTAATTGTTGCAGATTAGATGATGAATCCCAGACATGGAATTTTTTGTTTGTGCTGGGAACCAAGGAAGTTTGCACTACCGCATTTAGGGAGATTCTAGGAATTCCATCTTCCACTTTTTATGAAGTTAGGAAACTATTTCTTAGTAAGTATTATAATATTTAGTGTTTTAGCGGTTGAATGTCTGGTTGGATATATATATATATATATATTTTAAGTCTCTCTCTCTCTCTCTCTCTCTCTCTCTCTCTCTCTCTCTCTCTCTCTCTCTACAAATTCTAATTTAAAACAAATTATGTTAATACATGTACATTATATTTCTATCATTTTCAGATTCTGTCACTGGCTTATGAGGCACTCGGCCCTCACACTTGAGAAATTGATGGACAGTTTTGAAAAATGTTACACCCCGCGATCACACAGCGTGAGGACACATCAGTAAGAATTTTAGGATGGGAGAAGATCCAACCCCCTGAAATTTAAAATTCTGGGAGATTATGTATTAATAAAAAATATGAAATCTAAAAAAATTCACCACATTCTTCAATAAATAAAACTAGGTCATTTCGTACCCATTTCTCACCATGTTATCAGTTAATATCCAATACAATTTAATATTGAATATATCTATGACACATTTATTGCTCTGTTTTAGAATTTACAATATAAGTGAGTGGGTGACCCCATTTCTCAATTCAATGAGAAACCACAGCAGACCCCACATATTTAAAATTGTACAGGACGAAAGTGGGAAAGCAAGAATTCTTTGGAAAAGCTGGTCCACAGATAAGGTAAATATACTAACAAAGTACTTTCATTTTGGTAGCAACAGAGGCTGCAAGTCAATATTTTCCCCTATATTTTTCCACACACACACACACACACACACACACACACACACACACACACACACACATATATATATATATATATATATATATATATTCTCTCGAATTTTAGTCATGGAATGAGACTGGGGAACCTCTGTTGATGGACACCGTAAGTGGCAGACCTATCATGGTGTCATTTTGACCCTCAAATATATTTTTCTATTTTTGACCATTTCCTTATAATTTATTATAAGTTCCACATAATTTATTATATTTTTAATTTTGAAAACTTATATTTTATATTTATTGACTTTAATCAATTTTACATAAGATTTACTTAGATAAATAACTTGAGGCCATCTGTCGATAATTCACACGCACAGTTGTTAAATCAATTAGTGCCATCCGAGCTAATTAAATATATGCTTTTAGATTTATCCTTCAAAGACATCCGCTGTTTTTATAATTACGTAATACGCATTGTATCGCAAAACCATCGTGTCAATCCGCCTCTTTGATGTAAGCAATGAGTGAATTTTTCTTTACGATTCTTTGTATCAATTAATAGCAAGAACAACTCAATGCCAGGACAGGGGACGCTACAGGGTTTTGTCCGATCACTTTTGCGACGGACTCCAAATAATAAAGAAGTGAATTTTATATTGTCTCCTGTCCTGTATTTCAGGTAATGTAGAATATTTGTATTTGAATTATTTTTACTTTGTACTTAACATGTTTAACTTTGCACTTTAGAAGAAGTGTTCATCACTTCATGATGAAAAGCTTTTAAACAATTATCTGTTTTGACAAATAATTCTAAGAATGTTATCTTTTGATTTTCACAATTTCATTCAGAAAGACAAATTAAGTTTTAATTTTTGTAACAACTCACATAATGGTATTTCCTATTTTTAAATCAATTTTACAAACCACAAGTTGTAACTTAATTTTTAAAGTTAAGACTTTTTCGGATATTGCATATCTGTCTTTTACGGGTTTCTAATTTAGCCTTGTAAACAAAGCGTGTTGTGTAAACGCGCAGTACATTGTGCTGCTTTTCATATTTAATACTTAACGAAAACAAATATGCAGAAAGTAATCATGTAAGTAAAGTTATTTTTGTGATATGTGGTTATGCTTTTTATGATATATGTTGATAACTTGTAAATCAAGAAAAAACTTCAAAGACTGTAAGGTTAAGTCGAGCATTTTGTACTTTTGTTTGATGTGCAAAAGAAATATTGATTAGGGTTTAGATTTTGAGTTGTAGTATGTTTGTATATAGTATATTAGATTTTAAGTAAAGCTGGACTAGGTGTGAAAGCTTTGATAGGCACCCCCCCCCCCCTGTAACCGGAAGTCATGATCTTGTCTGGTGTTGACTGGAAATTGTTGATGTAAACAATAACATGTGATTTTCTATTTTTGGTCTGTTGCTTTCAATCCCCTCTCATAGCCAAGCATAACTATTGTAAGCTAATTCTCCCCTTTTAAGATTAATATTTCATTTTGATTTTATTCATTTATTTTCACGATAAAGATATATAGTAGACATGTTATTGTACCTGATATGAATTGTGTGATTATATAATGGTGTTTTAATTAACACATGAACTTTTCTGTGACATCATTATGCACATTCATTTTAAATATGCAGTGTACCATTGTTTTATATCTTTTATTGTGTTTATAATTGATTACACACTTTTGCGACGGACTCCAAATAATAAAGAAGTGAATTTTATATTGTCTCCTGTCCTGTATTTCAGGTTGAATATTATTAGTTATCACCAGAGCCCCAATCACACGGTGATAAGTTGGTGCAGAGATCCGAACAATCCCAGACCACTGAACTACAACCTGAGGAATAGGACTCCCAGCTTCCTAACCTCACCAGAGGATACAGAGACAGGACAACACTCCCAGTCCAGTACCGCTGAGTCCCAGCAGCAACCAACGTTGGACAACGCTGCTGGCCACCAAGAAACTGGGGCAGACCATCCTCTTGTGGAAACAGAGGAACAGATTCACTTGAGTGAAACCAACCTACCAGCTGAGGACGTGCAGGTTCATTTTAACGAGCCTGCAATCACCGAAGAAGCAGACCCACAAACAGAAAACAGTGAAAACATCCCAGCTGAGGATACAGAGCATCAACACATTGATTCTCGAGACGCAGAGAGAACCGAAGATCAGCAGTTTTCTGAACAACTTTATATCAGTGATAGCATTCCATTAGACTCAATTAACCTAACAAACATGGCTACTATTGCCCAATTATCAAAATTTAATGGCACTGAATCACCATGTATTTGGTTATCCAAGCTCAGTGCGTGGCAGAAGTTCCATAGGATCACTGACAATGCTGTTCTTGACTATATTCCTTGTCTTCTAGAAGGCAGCGCTGGAACCTGGTTTCAGACCATCAACCCAGGACAGTTTCAAAACTTACAAGGGTTCAAGGATCTTTTAAGTGAAAGATTTAAACCATCTGCGCACAAGACTGCCATGCTTAGTATAAAGCAAGAACCCAATGAAACATGTGAACAATATCTTGAGAGGGCAGAACGACTGGCCTTGGCTCATCATGATCTTGACGAAGCCTACAAGGTCCAGTTTATTGCAAATGGACTTAACACAAACCTAAGAGGGCGTGTTCTGGCCAGGGAACCTCAGACTTTTCAAGCGCTGCGTAAAGACATTTCCCTGGTCCAACTTGAACTAGGATGTGACCAGCATGTGTCCTTCATGACTCCCAACACCTCGTTTGACATGACTGAACTAAGTAGGTCGATAAATAGCCACATAGAGCAAACAGTCTCCACTCAGATCAACGCCTTAGCAGACCGTCTTCAAGAGGCTCAACACTTTGATCGACGCAGAGAGGAAGAAAGACGAGATCAATACCGCGACAATTCCAGAGGTCAACATGAACGGTACCGAGACACTTACAGAGGTCAACACGAACGGTACCGAGATGATTCCAGAGGTCGACATGAACAGTACCGAGATGATTCCAGAGATCGACACAATCAGTACAGTGACACTTCCAGAGGTCGTTACAAATCCCCTTACCGTGACCACTCCAGAGGACGTGATGGCTCCCGACGCAGAAGTTTTGAACCCAGGGAAGATTTCAGGGACTTCAGCAGTGATCGGTCTAGAAACTCAAACTTTCGCCACAACAATTCACCACAAAACCGGAATCGACGAGACTCGACTCCAGGCCGACACCCAGAAAGGAGACGCATGAGTGAGGGAGAGAGCTCCATGTGCGCTGGTTGTGGTAAGTCATGCCAAATTAGAAGTTCATGCCCTGCATTTAACACTAGATGTTACAACTGTAAAAACTTTCACCACTTTAGCCGCATGTGCACTAAACCTTTCACAAACACCAAACCTCACAACAAAAATTCCTTCAAACAACAACATAACCACTCTTTACGAAGATAGGGATTCGCGCCTATCCTCAAAAAGGATAGGCAGCATCACTCTGAGCATCACACTAACCACAACCCTAACCACCATTCCACTACTAATGCTTCCTCTTCCCAGTCCAAACCCTCAACTAACAAACGGTTACCAACTAGTGCTAACAAAACTCAAAACCCCCCATCAAAACGACATTCAACATCTCCATCGTCAAGAAATGTCAACCTCATCATCCCAGTCGAAAAGAATACAGTCAATGTGACTATTTACAGAAGACATTTCAGAGCTTTGGTAGACACCGGTGCAAGTATTTCCTGTATTAGTGCTCAACTCCTAACAAAACTTGGTATTACCCGAGGCCAACTAAATACTTCCAACATTAAAGATGCAGTCGCTGTTGGAGGTGAACGACATGCAAGCCTTAGTGCTATAACTCTTCCTGTGTCATTCAATGGACCCATCATTAACCATAAATTCCATGTGTTTCAATCCTTTCACCAACCTCTAATTCTTGGATTGGACTTTCTTCAAGCAAATGATGGAATTTTCAATGCAGAAAACAACACTCTTTATGTGCGTGACTCAGAAGATACAGCATATGCCATCGACACCAACACTGGACTTGCACGAGTTTCAAAATTTACCATAATTCCAAAACAGTCTGTAACTTTACTTCCAGTGTTCCTATCAAATGTGCCCAAAGATTCATGTGTACTTCTCGAACCAAACCCAAAATTACCATCACTGCGACTTGCAGGTGCTAAATGTATAGTCGACACTAAAGACAACAAAGCCTTTATTCAAGTCATCAACCCAACAACAAAACGAGTCAGAATCAATGCAACTACAGTGATCGCATCAGCAACAATCGTCGATCCAGCCACTGTGTTCACCATGGAGACTTCTGAAGATAACCAGACCATCTCTCCTAATACAAGTAATGAACCACATAACTTTGACCTCAACAATGCTGACCTATCAGATGAACAAAAACAGTTACTTCTGACATTTCTAAATAATCACCGTTCTGTGTTTGCAACTGATTTAAAAGA
Organism: Magallana angulata; assembly: GCF_025612915.1. Taxonomy (NCBI): domain Eukaryota; kingdom Metazoa; phylum Mollusca; class Bivalvia; order Ostreida; family Ostreidae; genus Magallana; species Magallana angulata. The sequence goes on from NC_069112.1 coordinate 61,404,393, forward strand.
ACTTGGCCAAGCCAATACACAACCACACAAGATAGAAACCGGTGATGCGTTACCAATTCGGCAAAGGTTCTATAGACAGTCACCTCAAACAAATGCCGAAATGAATCGCCAACTCCAAGAAATGCTAGACACTGACATAATTGAGGAATCCGACTCCATGTGGCAAAGCCCTGTTGTCATGGTGAAGAAAAAGAACGGCCAACTTCGCTTCGCTGTGGACTACCGAAAACTCAATGCAGTCACCAAGCAATTTACTTTCCCTCTGCCTCGTCTAGAGGATGTGTTTGACACTATCGGTACCACACAGGCTAAATTTTTCTCCACCTTGGATCTTGCTTCAGGATTCTGGCAAATACCAATGGATGAAGAAACCAAACACAAATCTGCCTTTGTAACCCCCACTGGCGTGTACCAATGGAAGAGGATGCCCTTTGGTCTCGTAAACGCACCTGCCAGCTTCCAAGCGCTGATGACTCACGTTCTAAGAGGACTCAATTGGAAGACATGCCTGGTGTATGTAGATGACATCCTTGTCTTCTCCAACTCCTTTAAGGACCATCTTAAACACCTAGATGAAATCTTCAGACGACTCCAATCAGCTGGCCTTACACTGAAACCAAGTAAATGTTACTTCGCTCTTCCAGAGGTGAAATACCTTGGACATGTTTTGGCAAAAGATGGTATTAAAGCAGATGTGTCAAAAACTGATGCTGTCCAATCATTTCCCACTCCAAAGAACCAAAAAGAGCTAAGATCATTTCTGGGACTTTGTAATTATTACAGAAGATTTGTGAAAGGTTACAGTAAAATTACAAGCCCACTCACAGTATTGCTCTCCAAAGACGAGGAATTCTTATGGACAGACAAATGCCAGACTGCCTTTGACCGACTAAAAACTGCCTTAACCACACCACCTGTATTGGCCTACCCAGACCACACACGGCAGTTTACCCTGACTACAGATGCATCTGGAACAGCCATAGGATACATTCTTGGGCAAAAAGACATAAATGGACGAGAAAGAGTCATCGCGTATGGTGGACGTTCTCTAAACAGACATGAGAGAAAATATCCAATCTCAGAACGTGAAGGACTCGCCATTATCGAAGGGATAAAAACCTACCATGTTTACTTAGCTGGACGCCAATTCAAAATTTATACAGACCATGCTGCTCTAAAATGGCTCCATAATGTTAAACAGTCAACAGGACGTCTTGCAAGATGGGCAGTACTACTCCAAGGATATTCATACGAAATATTATTCAAAGCAGGAAAGAAAAATGAAGTTGCAGATGCTTTGTCCAGACGTACATATCCTGAAACAAGCAGTCAAGCCCTAGAACCAGAAGACATTATTCCATCACCTGATGTCCAATGTTTTGCTCCTGTAACTGAAGGAAAATCTACTCAAGCAACCTTCTTTTACACCGACTATGAACGACCATTTCCAACAACCATAGATGTAGATACAGTTCACCAAGTAGATACAACTTCCATTGATGAACTTCAAAGCAGTTGTCCAGATTTCGAAGCTTTGTACAACTACTTTAAAAACAAAGAGCTTCCAGAGGACAAGAAAAACCGAGATCGACTTCTTAGCGAGTCGAACTTCTATGTGTTTCTTGATGATGTCTTATATCATTACTATCAGCCAAGATCTAAAAGGGCACGCCATCCAAACAACCATCTGAAACAACTAGCAGTTCCTCGATGCCTCAGAGAGGACGTCATACGCTCCTATCATGACAGTCTTGCTGGAGGAGCACACTTCGGATTTGAACGAACATACCGTGCTATTCAACTCAAGTATTATTGGCCAGGCATGTACCAAAACATAGCAGACTACGTCAGATCCTGCAGAGAATGCCAGCTCGCAAAGAAACCAACACATCATGCACCAGCACCTCTCACCCCTATGCCAATTGAGGACCGATTCTCAAGAATTCATATGGACATTCTTGGACCACTGACCAAAACAACAGAAGGTCACAAATACATTCTTTTGGTTGTGGACTCATTTAGCAAGTGGCCAGAAGCTTTCCCACTCAGGACGCAGGAATCTACAGAAATTGCTAAAGTGCTCTTTAAAGAAATATTTTGTCGGTATGGTGCACCATATACAATTGTCACGGATCGTGGACAGAACTTTATGAGCAAACTGATAACAGCTGTGTGCCAAATATTCCAAGTCACCAGACATTTTACCAGCTCTTATCATCCGCAAACAAATGCCACGTGTGAGAGGATGAACAGTACCATTGCACAGTGTTTGCGTACATACGTTAACAAAGACCAAACAAATTGGCATGACATTTTACCTGGAATTCTTATGGCAATCCGAATGAGTCCATCCACACAATCATCAGACTTAGCGCCCTACCACATTTTATTTGGCAAAGAGATGTACTTACCATTTGACACTTCTCTGATACCTAAGGATGGTATGAATCAAGATGCTAAGGCTCACGTCACAAACCTAATGAAACATCTCAAGGTAGTGCAGGAGATAGCTGAACAAAACATCCAACATGCTCGTCAAAAGCAAAAAGAGCAATACGACAAGAATACCAGAGAACCAGACTTCGATGTTGGCCAGAGTGTACTGCTACACCAAACGTATGTGCCCAAGGGACTCTCACCAAAGCTGCGTAACCCATGGGAGGGCCCCTATTACATCACTGCAAAGGGACCAAACAACACATACCAATTACGTAGATGGTCTGATAACAAAGTTGTAAGGTCTCGGATCCATGCAAATCGACTCAAACATTATGAGAAGCCAGAGCATCGTAAGGTTTTAAATCCACCACCACCAGAGATACCCATTGATGATTCACACTTGCCTCCACAACATCGCAACCCTCAAGGTGCTGAAAATGATGCTCAAGAAGATGAGTTGCAGCCAACAGGTGAAACCAATACGGAAGCACACACAACTCCTGATATGGAGGAACTTCATAATAATGATCAGCCTTCTGCAGCACCTGAACCTCAACATCCAAGGAGAGACCAAAACAAAACAGAGAAACAAGGAGATGATCAATCAGAAGATGAAAATCAAGAAGAGGATAACAATACAAATGAAGATGAAAGTCAAGGATATGTTGAGAAACTGATGCAATACAAACTTGTCGATGGAAAGAAATTCTTCCTCGTTAAATGGCAAGGGAGCAGCGTTAAAACCTGGGAGCCGGAAGAGCATATCAATGCAGATCTTATCCGTCAATATCATATTACCAGGACACAGACCGGTCGGGCACGCAGACGCAGAACAAAATCCTGCTTTTACTAGATCCAGTCTTTTTAATCCATTCCACCTCTAACCCACTCTTTTTTCCTTAAACCTTCTCACTGTGTACATTGTACCAAATTCTGTTAAAATTTTAATGATTTGCAAAAATTATTAATTTAGTGCTTCTCAGTAAAGACGTCTACTGATACTGACATAATTGTTACACTGTACACAATCTTTACCTTTCCTTATTCCTACTTTATACTACTAGGTGGATCTGGACAAAAGAAGAACCTCGGATCATCACCATATATGTATATGTACATAATCAGCTGCCTCTGCCTCACATCTGTCTGTGCAACTGCGCCTTTACCATCAGATCAACATATTCAAAGAATAAACTACGGCATACTATTCGAGAAAACTAGTGACATCTACCTTGGACAAGAGTACTGGCTGCATACATTTCGAATTCCTCTTCCAAAGAAATTGCACCTACAGCCTCTATACTGCAACTTGCCACAATGTCAAACTGCAGGACACATCATCAAATCACTGAATCTCCTAAGAATGCAATGTATGGCCAGTGTTAATTCAACAGTCCATCACATTCACCAACTGGTACCAACCTCTGAACTTCCTCCTTCACGAAAATACATAGGTTCATCAAGATCAAAGCGAGGACTGTTTGACTTTGTTGGTAAAATTTCGAAGTCACTATTTGGAACAGCCACTTCAGGTGATATCGCTACTCTACAACGCCACATGCAAACACTAAACAACAACAACATCAAGCTTGCCAAAGCCATGGCCCAACAAGACCACCACCTCTCGTCATTCATCGAAGCCGTGGACAAAAGATTCAACAATGTCGTTGCTGCTGTTAGACAAAATCACCAAGATGCTGTGTCACTTTCAGTGTTAGCACACAACTCAATGGATGCTTTAGACCATGAATTTCTCATCCTAAGTGAACTCATCATTAAGCAGACCAACGTTTCGGCTCAATTAGAAAAGGAATTAGAACATATTAAACTAGGACTTCACGATTTGGTGAAAGGCAAGCTATCCCCATTCCTCCTGACACCACATATTCTGAAATCATCCATCGATCAAGTCCAAAGCATCATTTCGGCCAAATTCCCAAAATTCCATATTTCCAATAAGGATCCTCTCTTTTATTATTCCATGGGAGAATTTTTGTGCACTAGATTACACACAGAACTATACTTGACCTTAAAAATACCAATCTCCCCATTTCAACAGCCAATGTCAATGTATAAAGTCTACACATTTCCAGTTCCTGTTAACTCTAGCTCCAACCATGCCACTCAGCTCATCGATCTGCCACCATACTTTCTACACACAGCTGACAACCAACACCATGCCACAATCACCTCTCAGCAGTTAACACTGTGTGAAGGAACCTCAACCCGTTACTGCAACTTCAATATTGCAATGAAAGCAACAGCCTCTCCAAGTTGCTTATCTGGAGTCTTCTTTAATCAAAAGAAAACCGTGAATGATCTATGCGATTTTCGGTTCCTAACAAGCATGCTACCCCCAGCTATGTACGAGCTTTCACCATCCAACCTGCTGTTATACAGAACGCCAATGCTAGCACTGGATTGCGCAAATGGACAACACATCTTGAAAGGATGTTCCTTCTGTGTCATCAAATTACCATGTCAATGTTCCATAACAGCTGACGACCTCTATCTACCTCCCCGATTAGGAAAATGCAACAATCAAACTGACAAAGTTACAATTCTCCACCCAGTCAACTTAGCCCTACTCCAACAATTTTTCCATGCAGACTCCCATTCAACCATATTCGGCGACACCATCTTCGAAGAATTCATTCACATAAAGTTACCAAATTTCCACATCTTTAATCATTCATTCTCCAAATTTTTGGCTAATGATCAAAAACAGCACCTAAGCTTGAAGCGCATCGCCAAGGCCGTTCGACACGATGGACAAGTGTTTACAAATTTAGCAGAATCCATGATCGCGGGACAAGTCAATTTTGCAGTGGACAATTGGCCAGACACAAGTGGTATCCTGGCCATCGTTTCCACATCTGTTGGATTCTTTGGACTCATCTTTAGCATCTGGTCATGCTACAAAATCCGAACCGTCCTGCTTCCTGTGTTGTTGCTCCATCAAGTGAAACCATCAGCTGCCGCAACCATTAAACCAACTTTATCCTTCATCTATAATCAGGCTGAAGATGACACAACCGCGACCAGTGTTAATGAACACTTTTATGCCACTTTTTCCACTCCTTGGCCTTATGTTTCCCTTTCTGTGCTAACAACAATCCTTGTTATTGCATGCATTACTCACCTATGGCAAAAATTTCAACGTTCACACAAAACTTCACTTCATTTAGAACTAACAACTGGACCTACTTGTGAACTTTTCACTTTACTAACCCTTCCACTTTGCCCTCACAATTGGAACATTCAGACTCCTGAAGACATTTCATCAGTTCATGTTACCACCTCATATTACATTCTACATTACCTGCACATTCAATGCACTGATTTTACCATCACTAACAAGCACACCAACCGCTCCATTGATGTTCCAACTACCATCTTGATCTCACCATTCACTGCTAGAAAAATTCATAACATCCTTCAGCATCCATATACAGCATATTTCCTGTTGTCGCACCACCAATATTTCCAAATTTTGTAACAGCCATCTAATCTTCCTTGCAACATCTTGGCATGACTTACTTGTGTAGATAAGTGTGTGAGTAATAGCGAATTTTTTTTTCAGTGTTTGAATTTTTGTGTTCAATGTACCTATGTTTTGGGTATGTGCATTCTTATTTTTGTTGCACTATTGTATTAACTTCTGTTGTACATATTACTTCATTTTTTTTCCAAAATGTTTTTTTTCTCATTACCTGAACATTGTATGCTTCATTTTTATCTTTGAGGACAAAGATTTTTCTGACCAAGAGGGAATTATCATGGTGTCATTTTGACCCTCAAATATATTTTTCTATTTTTGACCATTTCCTTATAATTTATTATAAGTTCCACATAATTTATTATATTTTTAATTTTGAAAACTTATATTTTATATTTATTGACTTTAATCAATTTTACATAAGATTTACTTAGATAAATAACTTGAGGCCATCTGTCGATAATTCACACGCACAGTTGTTAAATCAATTAGTGCCATCCGAGCTAATTAAATATATGCTTTTAGATTTATCCTTCGAAGACATCCGCTGTTTTTATAATTACGTAATACGCATTGTATCGCAAAACCATCGTGTCAATCCGCCTCTTTGATGTAAGCAATGAGTGAATTTTTCTTTACGATTCTTTGTATCAATTAATGGCAAGAACAACTCAATGCCAGGACAGGGGACGCTACAGGGTTTTGTCCGATCACTTTTGCGACGGACTCCAAATAATAAAGAAGTGAATTTTATATTGTCTCCTGTCCTGTATTTCAGGTAATGTAGAATATTTGTATTTGAATTATTTTTACTTTGTACTTAACATGTTTAACTTTGCACTTTAGAAGAAGTGTTCATCACTTCATGATGAAAAGCTTTTAAACAATTATCTGTTTTGACAAATAATTTTAAGAATGTTATCTTTTGATTTTCACAATTTCATTCAGAAAGACAAATTAAGTTTTAATTTTTGTAACAACTCACATAATGGTATTTCCTATTTTTAAATCAATTTTACAAACCACAAGTTGTAACTTAATTTTTAAAGTTAAGACTTTTTCGGATATTGCATATCTGTCTTTTACGGGTTTCTAATTTAGCCTTGTAAACAAAGCGTGTTGTGTAAACGCGCAGTACATTGTGCTGCTTTTCATATTTAATACTTAACGAAAACAAATATGCAGAAAGTAATCATGTAAGTAAAGTTATTTTTGTGATATGTGGTTATGCTTTTTATGATATATGTTGATAACTTGTAAATCAAGAAAAAACTTCAAAGACTGTAAGGTTAAGTCGAGCATTTTGTACTTTTGTTTGATGTGCAAAAGAAATATTGATTAGGGTTTAGATTTTGAGTTGTAGTATGTTTGTATATAGTATATTAGATTTTAAGTAAAGCTGGACTAGGTGTGAAAGCGTTGATAGGCACCCCCCCCCCCTGTAACCGGAAGTCATGATCTTGTCTGGTGTTGACTGGAAATTGTTGATGTAAACAATAACATGTGATTTTCTATTTTTGGTCTGTTGCTTTCAATCCCCTCTCATAGCCAAGCATAACTATTGTAAGCTAATTCTCCCCTTTTAAGATTAATATTTCATTTTGATTTTATTCATTTATTTTCATGATAAAAATATATAGTAGACATGTTATTGTACCTGATATGAATTGTGTGATTATATAATGGTGTTTTAATTAACACATGAACTTTTCTGTGACATCATTATGCACATTCATTTTAAATATGCAGTGTACCATTGTTTTATATCTTTTATTGTGTTTATAATTGATTACACACTTTTGCGACGGACTCCAAATAATAAAGAAGTGAATTTTATATTGTCTCCTGTCCTGTATTTCAGGTTGAATATTATTAGTTATCACCAGAGCCCCAATCACACGGTGATAGACCTATGGAGGTCTTGCCAGACTTTTCAGAGGTAACGGACAATTTTGAGAAGCTCCAGTCTGACGTCCGATCAAGCTTCCGGTTTTTTGGTAAAGATGAGGACAAGGGATGGTGGGAACTACGACGAAGAAACGGAAGGTAAATTATACCGCCACTTTAAGAAATTGTGCATATTGATAAAATTATACATGATCACAATACTGTCTTTTATTAATTTTCAATCTAAAGTTGAAAATGATTACATGACAAAGACAATACATGATTTACACGCGTTTATTGTTAACATGAAACACGGTAACGATAACAATCAAGTTTATGTCGTGGTGAACTGTGTATTTATAAGATATTCATGTATTAATTATATAAGAATCAGTATTAGCGATAATAGTACTTTCTAAATATGATTAAAGAGGTGATTAAGAACAACTACGAATATTGCATTTTTCAGATACCCAAGATAATTGGATTTTAGACGAAATCTTGTCTGCTAAGACCAGAAGTAAGTTTTTTTTTACTGTTATATAACGCTATTTATATTATAATCACCATCAGTTGAGAATAAATGAGGGATGGGGTCCCAATTATCAATTTTGTTTTTGAAAATTAAAACAAAAATTAAAACGTTAAACCTTTTTAAGGAACAGAAAATACACCTGGCAGTGCAAATCCTGATATTTTTGATTTTACAATAGAAGAGGAGTCGGAAATACCACCTGTAAGTAAGAAAAGAAATTTGAGACAAAATCAAGAGTGAGTTCCAAGCTATGTGTAATATGCATTCAAATCAATCTTTTGTTTTGTAGGTCATTATAGGGAAAGCCCTACCAGCAGTAGCAGTACCAGGACCATGCTTATACAAAGAAGGGGACTTCGTGTGTACAGACGTGCCGGAGTATGCTGGGGAGTGGCCACAGGTCTGCCGAGTTATTGCTGCAGAGGAGAATCACCTTGTTGTACACTGGTACAAGGGCTCCAAATCTACGACCTGGACCCCCTGTACGAGAAGAATGAAGGGCCAGAAGGGGCGTACTGAGCCATGGATCGAGAGAGTGGCTAGGGAGTATGTGTGGTCCACGCCATTTCGGCTCACCTCTGCTGGGCACATCCCAAAGAAAATGAAAGACAGGCTGGATGAATACAGCTTCTGATTGGTAAAGTATGATTATTACCCTTTTTACAATGGAATTAAATTCTTAACATAAATTGTTCCTGCGTTTTCTTAAATTGTAATCCAAACATTTAATTATTTCAGACTGAATTTGAAGAAAGACAAAGACAAGGAAGAAAGGAAGAAAGAGTTTATTTATTTATTTATCTATTTATTTATTTATCTATTTATTTATTTATCTATTTATTTATTTATTCATCTATTTATCCTATGTATTTAATAAAAGATTGATTTACTTGAAATAAATAAATTGTTTTTTTCCCCCTGAGCTTAAATGTCCTCTTTACTTAAAACAATATGATCTGTATTATTTAGAATTTTATTTTGCTGCAAAAACCTGCTAGTATGATAAGTCTGTATATAGCTTAAACCTTTCTGATAAATAAGACTTGGAAAATATTTTTTCTTTGCCAGAAGAAGGATTTCTCTTCTCGGGAATAAACAGCAGATCGTTTTGTAAAGGACGACAATAATTCAATTTTGCGTCGGAACTTCTTAGCGCCCCCCCCCCCCCCCCACCTTTTCTGCAAAGTTGGACATAACTATCAGGCACATAGCACCAGGGAGGAGCCACCCCCCACCCCCCACACACACACATTTTTCTCGCAGCAAACATTAATTTTTAAATTAAAAAAAATTAGAAGTATCACGAAGTTGGAAGTATGTAAGAAAATTAAGAGTGATATTGAAGATTGAAGCTATTAGGAATTTCATGATTTTGGGAAGTTTTCAAGATTTTGGATGTTCGGTCAAGCCCCCCCCCCCCCCCCCCCCCCCCACTTAAAATTTTAATGTTATCTTTCATTTAATTTCCATCCCCTCCCCTATACACAATTATAGGTAAATATTACATACCATGAATATTAAAAAAGTATTCAAAGTATTCAAAACATGCGCAGATCTAGAAAATTTTCCAGGGAGGGGGGGGGGGGAATGGGGTAGGAAATTCCATACAGGTCTGAGGCATATATTTGGTAATTTTTATGATGTAAATTAAAAGAAATTTGAATTTGCGGGGGTAGGGGTGGACCCCTTCCCCGACCACTTTTCTCTAGATCCGTGCATATACAATAATGACAAATAAAAATATAATAGAAAAATAAAGCTTTAGCGATTCTGCCTGTTGTGACGTAATCTGAATAGGAAAGTGACGTCAATGACGTCAATTAGTTCCAGACGATTATTAGCCCAGCGAAAGATTTTGCAGGAAAATGTCTTGGAGTCTGGAAAACTCCGAAGAAGGTGTTTATTTAAATATTAACGAAAGGAGGGCGATAAATTTAAATGATGGAAAAGAATTCGGAGTGATTGATTCCATTGCAAGTGGCAGGAATGCTACAGAGGTTTGGGTAAGTAAAGAATAATGATTGTAGAACTTTTGTCTTAAAATGTAGAATATTGAAGAACAGCAGTGAAAATTTCTCCAATTAAAATGAACATAAAATGGGTTGTTTTAAGATTTTCCATATATTTTTCCCATGTAACCCACTAATTTTTCAATAAATCGGATTAGGATTTCGATGCTTTCCGAATACTTTATTTATGTAATGAATTCAATGTTGATTATACTATAGTTTTATACGATATAGACTGGTTGGGCGCTGTTTACGCTTTATAAACCGGGAAAATGGTGGTCAATTTTTTAAAAATAAAATTGCCCCATCCCACATTCAAAAAGGATGCAGCATAATACTAAAAGTGTCTCATTAAAGAGTGGGGAAAGGGGTGAAATTGAAAGATTAGGGAAGTATCTTTAAAACGCGCTTTTATTTTCGGCTGTAATTTTAATATTAAGGTCAAGATCTAGTAAATGTTTCAAGAGTGTATTTTATGTGCTAGAACCATTATGACGTCATAATTGATTTTGATGAATCTTTTCCCGTATTTTGCAGTTTTAAAGGAATTATGTAGAAAATATAACAATATTTTGACATTCTATATTTAATCACGGCAATAGTAATCCCGGTACCTATATTCAATTTGACATCATTTTAAAGAAGAGGTCAAGAGCTTGTTTCATGCCGTTTTTGGAGAGACTTTAGGCATTCTAGATATATTTCATTAGTCAAAAATGAACAAAACTCTGAGATTTGTTACTTTTATCCTTCATATTTCATTGACAATGGTTGTTTAAAGCAATACAAGCTGCCAAAATTATTATTTTGGTGTTCCTAAAATTCAATCGAGAATTTGGTAAAATATGTTTCTTATACATAATCTTATCATTTAAACTTAATTTATGATGTATTTTTTCCATTAAAATTAAAAATTGTTAGACAATATGAAATTAGGTCTTCCCGTACTTTATTTCTCCGACATAATTTCCGTATGCAATGACCTTTGAGTTGAACTCATTCGGCAAATCAAATGCGCAAGCGCAATATTTCCGGTAAACAGAAAAGATGTCGGACACGACAGGTTTGAAGCGAGGGAGAAAGCCGACTTTGACTGATTCGGGAAGAAAAAGACGACGGACGGAAATAAATGCAAAAAATAATAAGAACAGAATTTACATCGGTAACCAGTACGATCGCTGGATGGAAGTAAAGTGTGCGCTTCGTCTTCAATCTAACGCTGAAGTGGCAAAGATACTGCTTGATAAGTAAGTTTGATCGTTGTCTTTACACTGATATTTTGTCATTATTTCTATCTTAATCGTATTTCGTGGTACACAGCAAGTAAATGAATATTTCAAGTCCAGACTTTAACAATAAACCAAGTAGAATTCCTCGTTGTGCATTTTTGGGTGCAGTTCAATCTTTAAACTATGAGGCCCTCGGAGGGATAATCAGAAGTACATGGTAAACGGACTATTGTCATTTCATACTTTGCTATGAGGATTAAGCTATCGATCATCACATGTAACATTGTTTTTAAAACATGAAAAAACGAATTTCAAAATAAACTTATAGAAATGAAAATTATTAATATGTTCTTATAATTGTATTTACTATACACGAAGGCCTAGCCTATACGTATGAAGACATACACCATTATTGATAAACATGTAATTTGAAACGAATTTATTTGTTGTTTAAATTACTATATTACATAGAACTAATAGCATAAATCAGAATATGTTACGAGAAATTATCATGATAGTATGATTTAAAAAAAACTAATACAGGCAGTGTTGACTTTTCAGTTTATGAAGAAAAAAAGAGTTTGCAGGTTTATAAATGTCAAATTTTACCGTTCATTTTTACAAAGGTTTGAACAACCAACCAGCCCTGCACCTACTCATGAAATTTCTGGGAAGACTTCCAACAACTTGATAACATCAACCCCTGGGCCAATGAAATCTACAATAATGATTAAGCCTCTCCATTTATCTGGTGTGTCCGAAATATCGTCATCAGAAAGCGAACTTGGAAGAAACTCTGTGTAAGTCCTAAAATATGTCATACTCAAATTAGGTAGGAGGGAGATGACAGTATACTTATATAACATAGGCGTCAGAACGGTTGAAGCCCCCCCCCCCCCCCTTTTTTTGCAAAGTTAGACCTAACCATCAGGTACATACATGTAGCATTATGGAGGGACCAGCCCCCCCCCCCCCCCCCCCCTTTAATGCAACAAACATTTATGATTTTGTGACATGTATACTAGAAGCCATTTTATTTTTTTTGCTTGTCAGTATTTCTAATGATTAGTCTAGCCCCCTCAGCTTCTGACGCCACTGTATAATCTGTACAGATATGGTGTGAATTACCATTCATGAAAAAATTAATGCATTATTTGAACTTTTAAAATGAAAATTTAAAAAATTACATCCTTATTCAGCACTTCGGTTTTATTGATCAAAGCACTTGTACAAATTCTAATTACTTGTGATCATTTTAGAATCATGTTAATTAAATTTTTCAGGGATGAGACCCATATGTCTGGGATAGAGGAAATATGTAAAAAAGGAGAGTCTTTGGTGGAAAATACACAAAGCAGCTTTATAAACCCATTTGAGTAAGCATGAAAATAAACTATGATTAGTTTCAAATCCCTGGTTAAATTGATTGTTTTACCTTTTGTTTGATTTCAAACGTACCGGTACATCTTTGTGAATGAAATTGGAAAAGGTGTTATATAAATAAAAAATTATATGCTGGATAAAATTAAGGCATGTTGATTGTTTTGGTAGTTCCTAAATAACTTACTGCATTATTTATGTTTTAATGAGAGACAAAGATGATAGGGCTTAATTTATTTAATCAGACTTCTTTCAAAACGCTAATCATCGTTTTTTTGTATTTTGTACAGCCTTACCATTTCTGAGGGTAATCTTGAATCAGAAGATGACGATAATTATTCTGATGCAGACTACGAGCCAAGTTTTGATTTGACTTTTAGGTAATTTAGATATAATGGTAGTTGGTGGGTTTTTTTTTACCATTGACTTCACATAATGAATTTTTTTAATTAGTTTTCATCTAAAATTCGCTTTAGCAAAAGAAATGTTGAAAAATTGGTGTTGGGACAGCCTATTGTCTGGGACAGCTAGACTATATACCGGTACATTAAATAATGCAGACTAAATATTGTACTACCATACAGGGTTGTCTCTAAGACCCAGGAGGCGGAGAATTCCCCTACATATAATGTCTTAATTACCCGGCTATTTTTGCATTTCAAAGACAATGTAGCTATAAGCAAAACACCCAGACCTCCTTCTACTTTTTCATATCCTCCTTCTACTTTAATTTTTAGAGACAACCCTGACCATATCATTGTCAGATATATTTATGTGTGGTTTTTTTTCTGAAATCATTGTAGACAAGATCATGGTATTCAGTCAGAGTCAGAAGATGAAGAAATTGAAGAGGAACAAGACCATTTCCATGAACAGGATGATGATGCATGCATTGATAGAATAACATGCGAGACCGAAGTCAATACTTTCTTGGAAGACAGACCATTCATATCATACCAAAGTTCAATCTATAACTTGGCTAAAACTCACATACCCCCTTTTTGCACTGTAAAGGGATGTTCAATGCCAGTGGCAATTAGAACAGAAGTGATTTCCTCAGCTTTATATTTAAAATGGGTAAGATAATCATATATACCACACAATGATAATGTTATGCTCCTGGTTAGAAAAAAAGAGGTTAAATTCTATTCATTATTGTATCATTTGAAAAGTGAATAAAATAAGAATGAACTTTGATCTTATATAACACAAAAACAATAGTGCAAATGAGAGAGCATGTAAATTCATTTGTTGATTTTGTTCCGAAGTCAAGGTCACATCATATGTCTAGCCTTTTTATCAATTGACCCTTGATGCTAG